>NC_091028.1:4970000-5685500 GCF_041296385.1 Aphelocoma coerulescens
TGAAAAATGTTTACCAAATTTTAGGCTTCCAATTTAAAGTGTGGATGAGACATCTTTTTTGGAATTGCACACACAAAATGTCTAATGTGGAGAATAACAGAATTTATTTGCAATTTTAATTTTCCTGAGATGGTTTTACAGCTCCCACTCTCCAAATGATTATATGGCGTTTTAGTCTATTAAAATTATCTTGAAAGGTTGAGGGTGCAGCCCATATTAGAAAATATTTTGTTTATAAAACTCCTACAGTACTCCTAGTAGTCATTTTAAAATGTATGTCTGAAATAGTTATGTAAGAAAAGCATTTGAAATTTTTTTACAATATATATTGGGAATGTTTTCACTTATATAAATAATTACTGATAATATGACTTATGAAAAAATTATTACTACCATATGTGGAATATAGTGACTTCTAAACAGATTTAAAAAAAAAAACAACCCTACAAACCCAGAAAATGTGTATATCTGTCTTTAGAAATTAGTGTTTATATCACAACCGTGATTTGTGAATAAAGAAAAATGGTTTGTAATATCAAAATAAAAGCTTAGTCTGAAAAGGTACAAATCCGTTGGTGTTCAAAGTCATTTTGCTTTCCCTGCTCGCTGTGTCGGTGCCAGGGCTGTCCCCACAGTGGCCCCAGGGCACCGTGCCCGGTGTGCCCCCAGCGCTCTGCCTGTGGGGCACGGGGCTGTTCCCGCCGGGGCTGGGTCCCGCCTGCGTGCGGGGGCTGCTGTCTGTGTGTCTGTCCCCGCGTCCGTGTGTGCAGCCTCGACAGCTGCCGCCACAGGCCTGGGACAGCCGGCGTGGGGCTGGGTGGAAGGTTTGCTTCCAAAGATGACAAGGTTCCACCACCAGCATCAGCTGTGTTTTTCAGGCAGCACTGCATGATACATGGGGAATAACTGGGGTTTGTTCATAGGGATGAAAAAGGCGTCCTCCAGACTTCTGAATTCCAGTTGTCACTTTCATGGACGGTGTCTGTTTCTGTGCACATCAGGGGCAGGGAAGCAAGCAAAGAGAGCTGTTCCAGAGGCTCCTCCTGTCACTGCTAGGCTTGTTGCCCAAGCCACAGGAAATGTGTCCACGTGCTGTAGTTCTAGACATGCCCATCAGCCCAGCAGGTCCAGATGAGGCTGATGAGGGTAATGTGCCTTGGATGGTCACATGCATGCCAACAGAATTATGTGACTCTTCTACCTGGGTTCCCATTGTACTCTAATTTAGCAGAGGAAGACAAGACAGGGAATAAGGGATTCAATATTGCTTGGGTTGCAGTTTAGCAGGAAGTTTTATTCTACCAAGTGCCTGAATCCTTCCAGGAAGCCAAAGAAAAGAAATCCTGATGTTTGCCAGGAATGGTGGGAAGACATTATGCTGTGCCTCATTTATATCTTTGTATGACATACAAGCACTAAATGTCCAAGTGCACTCTCCTGCCCATCAGGCATGATGGATGCATTGGCACTGCTTCCCTCAGGGGCTGGATGAAATGACCAAGGTGGTAACACTGGGTAAGATTTGGGCTGAAGGCGGGTGAGAAGTGTCTTAGCAGCTAAATCCAAGTGGGACACATAGACACACATGGAGAACCTGAAATGCCACGTAACTTTCACGTGGCTGGATTCATCTGCTTTTGCCTGGTATCATTATTTATGTCTAATGAAGTTGTGCTTCATTTCTTGGCCAAGCAGCACACATGCTAAATTAATAAAAACTTTGTATTTGTTGAACAATTGGCCAGAGAATAAGCAAAGCACCACATGTAACCAAAAGACAAAAGGCAATCATCTTTGTATTTTTATTCCAATTATTTAAAGTTCTAATACAGCTTTAATTGTCTAGCCCAAATTAAATTGAGGCTTTATAGAAGGTCTTAGAGCTGTTCCTGTGTAGGATGTTTTGTACTACTCTGTCCTTGGTCACCTTTTTGGGCATTCAAGTTGTTTATTAGCTTCCAATTTGGGTACAATTTTAACATTCTTTTTTTAACTAGAATTTAATTTTCTTTAACTTTCTGGGAACCTTGTCTTCAGTTTCAATTGCTGTCATGTCATATTGCTGTTTCTTGCCTCAAGTGATTTTTTTGCAAGTTTGACATGTTCCTCTTGCCACATTTTTTCAGTTTTACAGTACAGATGCATGAGGAAAAAAGACTGTGCAAATCATTTCCTCCCTAAAGTAGTGCTGAAATATCATTTTGGTAGGTGTAAGGGAGAGAAGAAAAAAGAAGAAGAAAAGTAAAATAAAAAGTAACCTTGTTTCAGTGGGATGAGAAGATTCAAGTGGGAGGTGAGATCAGAAGGGAGACAATGATTTTGGGAGGTCTTTTAAGAATTTATGAAAGTGTCATCAAAAAGAGTCATTTTACCAGTATTATAAAAGATTATCTTGGTGCTTCATTTATACCTAAAGGGCATATGCTTCACGTCTCACTATAACAGGAGCTTTATGCTGAGTCTTTCCAGACTTTCCAGGCAGCTTTCATGCCTCTCCAGCACTTCCCTAGTGTTCTGCATACCAATAATTGTCTCACAGCACTTCACAAAAAGCACAATGGACACAGACTAGGATCAGAGGAAGAGATGGGCAGTATATGCCAGTGTACCAGCAACTTGAATCTTTTCCTGAGGTAAGACGGAGATGAGCACAGGGAGGAAAAATATTAGAAGTAATTTTATATCCAAGAGCTCATCCTTATTTTCTTGCTTGGAAAAGAAAGGTGTTTAATTCATGCTGGTTTGTATTTAATTCTCTGGGTGTATTTCCTATATCCACACAAACCAAGGATGAGTGCCGTGCAATGGCAGTGTAGTTGTAGCAGTGATGTGGCTCCCTGGCTGGGACTGGCTGGGACTGGCTGGGACACAGCTCCTGCTTGGCAGCAGGGCAGTGGAACACACAGATTGCCCACTCGTGAAGGGCACGTACTTAGAATCATATCCATGAAGGGACCTGGAAATAGCAATGTCATTTTAGGTGTCCAGGCAGGCAGCATTCAGGCCCAGAAGCTCCTGCTCAGCTGTTGTTTAGCTCTCTCTAGTAGACATTCCTCCAAAATGTCCTGCCCGGGCACTCAAGGTAGGTGACCTTGCTTTGTGTGATTTGCAGTGCCTGGCAGGGGTACAAAGAATGACTTTTGGGTGGAAGGGAAGGTGGAGGTGATTGCCATGCCCACTGAAATCATGTTCAAGGCATTCACAAATGAATGTGGGAGATTGCTTTTAAAGTCTTCTTTTGGCTCAACTTATACAGGAATTGTTTTCCAGATGTAGTTGCCATGAGTATATTGGGTTAGGTTATTCTCAGTTCTTCTGTGAAAGACCTTCCATTTCACTTAAATAATTAGTCATTGAGAAACACTTCTACAGTCTGTTGGCTAGGACTCTGCCCTGGATTCCAGTCCCTGCTCCACGTCAGAGTGAATAAAACCTGCCTCCATGACCCTACTGCTCGGTTAAAGGGGATCGGGTGACAGTGGAGTGTCCCCCCTCCTTCCCATGGGACTGACAGGCTCCTTGTAGTTCCTGATTCCAAAAGGAATTTACAGTTGAAAACCCAAACTGGAGAGAAGCTTGTTGTTAAGGTACTTCGGAGCCCTCCAGCCTTCTTCCTGCTCAGCCCTGCTGGGCTGGGTTTGCTCTGTTAGCTGTAATTTACCCTTCACTGCCTGGGCAGCCTCTGTGCCTGGCCAATTTAATGATTCCCCTCTTTAGCAAAAGGTCTGTGAGTCAGGATTTCAGCATGTAGGAAAACTGTTAAATAAAACATAAGTGGATGCAAAAATAATCATTTAATGGACATTATGAAAGGACAGTAAACCAAACAGTTCAGTCCAACGGATGATGTATAACATCTAAACAAATATGACAACTAATTAAGGATTAGGTTCTGCATTTTGGATGACAGGCCTTATAAAAATGAACAGCTAGGTTATGTTGGGGGAAAAAAAAGCTGCATTTTGCAAATGTCAGGCAGACAGCTCAGTAAGCAGAAATGCTCAGTTATCCAATTAAAATAAATGTGCAGTGTTCTCCATATAAAGAGCTAAAGCATCCTTATGTCGAGGAGTTAAGATCCTGAAATATAAGTGGAACAAAAAGTGCTCTCTATAAAGATTAATGTAATCTATCAAGATTAACATTTTGCATGCTGGCAAAGGCAGATAGTAATGTGCTTCAATTCCTGAAATTGGAAACATTAGACTAAGATTAGTACCAATTTAAACCCCAGGTAACCCCAAATATTGAATTGAATTCATTATTTACAACCACAACGGGCTAATAACTTGCCCTGATGGCTTCTATGGGAAATAGATACTTACAGTAGGTGCTCTCCTATTCCCCAGAATCCTCCCTGGTACTTCATGTGAAATATAATTACAAGTTGCACAAATGCAATTTAGGAAAAAGTCCTCCACTAGAAATAATTCTGTTTATTCAGGAGTTTGATTTCTGTCCTGAGAAAGAATAAGGCTGGTTTGAACATTGTCATGTGCAAGGGGTATCAGGGAGAGGCCATCAAGTTTCAAGGCCACCAGTAGGGGACATAGTTAAACCTAATTTTTTTGTTGCTTTCTAACAAAAGGGAGTTATTGTGTAACAGTGGAAAGCAAGCAGTGGGGAGGGACCCTAATACCAATTAAAATAGGTTGCATTTGCTTTGTAGGAAAAAAAGATTCCACTATCTACACCTCCAGCAGAGCATACGGGTTTTTTTAAGGTAAGATTTAAACCTTCCCTTTGATGCAGGTCTTCAAAATAAGAATTTCTAAGGCTGGAAACATGTAACAAAATTTCTAAAAGGATATTAAATTCAAGGTATTTTCAACAGAATTATCATGAAACATATGGATTTTCTGGTGGTTTATAAAGCAGAAAGCAGAACATTATTACTAGGAGGGAGGCTTTACCAGAATATTAAAATGAAATTCAAGTTTGTGAGGTGCCTGACATATAAAATAAAATCTGTCAAATGTTGAAGTGAGAGGTGATATCTTAGCTCTGCAGTGCTTGAGAAAACATGGAAGATCATGGCTGTAACACTCCCACCTCTGTTTGATTCTGCCACCCACAGATTTGCCACCTTTTTAATGAAGTGAGCAGTTGCACTTGCAGCTCTGAGTGCCTCTGCTGTCCTCACCTTTATTCTTCTAGAAGCAATGTTTCACATCTTGGCCACAACTTTTGATGTTCACCCAGAAGGGCAACGATCCAGCTCCCTATTATTTGAGAAGAATGATGGCCCGGGGATACAGACATTGTTAATTTACAGACTCAGCTGATGAGCTGTGTAACTGAGGTTTCATCACAGACTTGAGAATTCTGGGGCCCTGTTGCTCCACAGTTAAAAAGCAAACAAAGTTCTTTCAGGAAAAATAGCAAGCAAGAGAAAAAATAGTTTTATCTGTGAAGCTGGAAAGCAGCTTTTATTGGCAGTTCTCTTACACTAAGAATAGAGAGAGAAATATGCGTGTTGCTACAGCTGGTAAATTCTGCCAGAGAGACAAGAAATTCCTATGGGATGTCTCTAGATTCTGATCCATGTCTTTTTATTTTTTTCTTTTATTTTTAAACATGACCCTCTACTAGGCCACGCTATAAAAATTCAACATTGCCCCCTCTCTTCACCTGGCATTGGCCCCTAATGCCTGATTCCCGTGGAAAGAACGATCCATAGCCCTTGGAATGTGAGGACATTGTTTCTGCCCTGGGATTAAGAGGAAGGCATGCACCACCAGAGCATGCTGCACCAGCCATCCACTCTGAATCCACTCTGAAATCTCCTACCTCTGGAAAATAAGAAGTGGCAACATGAATATGATAAGCAGAGCAACATGGCCTACTTTCTGATAATCTTCTTTTATAGCTTTATTCTCGGTGGCTTTGAGGAGAAGTCAATACAGAAATCGTTTTGCCCAGTGCCAAAATAATGGAAAAACATGCAAATTTGTGCTCTCCCCCAGCTGTCTGTCTCTTTGTCCTGTAGTCAGCCTGAGCCTGTCACCACTCTATGGAATTTTATACCTGTGTGGAGCCCAGCGTAGGATTGGGGACAGGAAAACAGGATGTCATTACTGGAACACCCTAAGAAACAAATCCCCAGTAAAATGAATTTTTGTGAGGCAACTGGAGATTTGGGAAAGTGAGAACCGAGTAACTTGCTCCTGTTGAAGGAATTAGGTGCCAACAGATACCATGGTTAGCACTGATCTGCCCAAACTGAGTGGGGGATCCTCAGAACACTGTCAGAGCACATCAAAGTACAGATAGGATTATTTGAAAGTCCCCAAATGCTGGTTGCCTTATTTAAACGAGAATCTTCAGGTGTTTTCAACTTGTTTTGGACAAAGCACTCTCAGGGTTTTAAGAGACTGAAGTCACCTGGAGAGGCGTGGTCCAATTTTGAGAGACTTTTTTGCCTAGAACTTTCACAAAGGACAGTTCTAACTTATTTTTTTACTCTGAGATTTCTGCACTTTTTCTACAAATATGAAATTTCTTCTCCCTTCTAATTTCACTCCTAAACTGTATTTTCTTCTCTACATTGTCAGAATTGCTTTTAAGGATTAAAATAAAGAAGGAAATAAAAAAGGAAAAAGAGAAAATGTGTTGGCAGTGCTGCAGGTCTGCAGAGGGAACATAGCACTGAGGTAAAGAAAGGCAAGTTGCTGAGTGAGTAGGTCCTAGGAATTTTAAATAACCTTAAAGCTGCTAAAAGGAAAAGTCATAAGGTCTCTGGTGTTTGTGAACATGCTGCAAAAAAGGAGACAGCATTAAAAATGAAAGTTTTCCATTCTCTGTTGTGTAAGCACGAGCAGGCAACAATATCAACAGTGTATTTTAATCAGGGAAGAGATAATGGTTTAAATTTGCTCATTTGCAGGGGTCGGCCCAGAGCACATATGCATTTAAGGTGATCTGATTTCTGTAAATTCAGGAATGGATGTCTTAAAACAAATTGATACTTTTTTTTTAAGGTTAGGGCTAAAAATCTTTTCCCAGGGAGACAGAATTTCAGTATTTTAGAATAAGCTAAGTAAGAGGCTGGTTTGGGGCAGCTATGTATATTTTGTATGTGTCACAGGCTAGCTTTATTTTGATCCTTGCCCATCATATTTCATTCACTGTGTAGTTTCTTAAAAGAAAAGAGTTTTGAACTCAATGAAGGCATTTCACCCTTTTGTTGAAAACTCCACCAAAGCAGGAAAATTCCCAGCTGTCCTGCCCCTCCTGGGCACACAGCCAGAGGGAGTGCTGAGCCCTTACAGCAAAGGGGCCTTGGGAAGCTGCAGATTAGACCCATCCAACCCAGCCCTGGGTGGCTCCAGCCTTCCCCTGGTTAAACTGGGGACATGCACCTCCACAGAGCAGGGATGTATCGAACTGCTAACACACCTAAATCCTAAATAAATCATAAAATAGAATAAATACACACTAAAACACACTAATGCAACCACCTCAGGGTTATTAAGACCTCGTAGGGAGTTGCCTGAGCAGGGAACTCCAAGCTGGCAGCCCTGCCAGCAGTGCAGGGGAGGGACAGCCACGCAGTGATGCCATGGGGAGGCACAGGCGCTGTAGCTGGAGGGGTTCAGGGATGTCTGATACCCCCACGTGTGTGACCTTTCTGTAAGGCCACGGTCACAGCTGCTGAACCAAGGAGGAGCCATGGCAATCCTTTGCCAGCTGTCCTGGTAAATTAACCAGGCCCGGCCCAGCCCAGCCCCACGGGATTACAGCTGTCCATCTCCCATCACCCGTGCCAGTCCTCTTGTGCCATGGGGAACGGAGGGTGCTCACCCCCTTTTCCCATATTTCTGCACAGAGGATTTCTCTTTTAGCCCTCAAAGATAAATTTGACCTTGAAGAAAACATAGAATTGAGGCTTTTCTCCCTCTGAGTCGCATTCCTCCACATGCACAGGACAAATTAATTAAATGCTTTTTGACCTTATGCTTTCCTGAATGTTTTGCATAATAGCTCAACCTAGATAAGTTATTTAAGAGGAATTGAAAACTGAATTTTCCTAGAATCTCAACTGTGAAAGCAGAGCAACTCTTCTGTGAATCTGATGATAATGTGGAGGAAAAGGACAAAGACTTATGTAGGAGAAGGAAACCAACAGTCTTGTCAGGAAGTTTAGAGGCTTAACTCTTCAAGTTACTTTTAATTATCTCCACCCGAATAGAAAAATTGCCAGTAGCTTGTAGCTGAATAGAAAAATTGCCACAAGACATTTCATCCTTGCATAACAATAACAGAAATGTGCTAAAGAGTGATGCAAAACAATGCAGAAGACTTTTTAGTGATGGGTACAGTGCCATGCCCTGATCTACGACAGGCCCTGCATCTTTCAGAGTTTAACTAAACTGAAAAAGCCTCAAGATGAGCCATGCAGAGGTTTGGGGAATCCCCCATGATGGGCATCTGTAAAACATCTTGGAACTCCCCTATATGTGGAGTTGCTTGTTGCTGAGATGGCAATGCTGAAAATATTGCTGAAGTTTTAGAGATGACTTCTGAAAGAGTGCAACTGTGATTGCACGATTGCACTGTTTTCAGTAGTAATTGCATTCCCATGGTGCAGCTTATGAAGATTTTCTGAGATCTTACTTTTGTATTTGATCCAGGAGAAGCAGTTTGCCTAAATAACTCAACTCAGTGGGATTTTTTTTTTGCTGTATTTCCTCTTAAAGCTTTTTTACCCTAATATGAAACAAGGAGTCTGAGAAGATCAAATAGCGAGTAAAGATTTAAAGAGCATAACACAGATTCTGGAACAGGGAAAAAGACCCCAACAAAACAAATAAAAGACCAAAGAACCCCCCAAAGATTCCTCTCTCTGCATATTAGCCTGACTTTAAACAGCAGGAGTTCCTTTGGGCTCATTTTTAAGTGGTTACAATAGCTGTCTTTCAAGAGAAACCTGGGAAAAGGGGATGGACCCACAGAGGGGAGATCCCGAACAGCCTGGCCGAACCATCCTTCCCTGAGAGTGCCTCCACCAGTGCAGGGGAGCTTTATGTAAAGTCATTTTACATGGAATAAGACCTGTCTGTAGTCACCTCCTCTTCCAAAGGAAGGTTCATCTGCCTTGTGGAGAGCACAAAGGCACTTGCATTTCCCTCTTTGCAGCCAAGCCATGTGGCAAACACAGCCATTTAGGTTTCAAAACCTTTGTTCTTAGCCCCTGACTGATATACAGCACTGTGACAGGCATAAGTTTTCCCCTTATTCAGCATGAAATTAACTTGACGTGTTCAAAGAAGCAAAGCTATCGAGCCCGGATCGTAATCAGCGTGAGCTTCTTCGGGGGAATCTCCCCAGCCAAGCACTAAAATGGGATCTGTACACGCAACGGGTCCCGCGGGCAGCCCCGCTGCTGTTCCACACGTGCTCTTGCAAAGGGGCAGAGCAAGGGATGCATGTTCTGCCCTCTCCCTGCCTCCCCTCAGTAGCCCCAAAGTTGTCAGCAGCCAGCCCAGATGCGTTGTTTTAAGCATGCTCGTAATGAGTAAATGCATCTGCAGCCGCTTGGAGCCGGTGTTTCGAATGTTTAAGTGCCTTTTGGGAAGCTTTTAGGCTGAAACTTTGCTGTTAAGACACTGAAATATTAGTAAATCTTGCAAACGACACAAGTTCTAATGTTCCTCATTTCTGCGGCGCTGCACGCTGTGCTAATGACCCGGTGACTGGATTTGCTGCTTTGGAAAGCAGAGCTCTGGGCCGTAAAACTTTCATCTAAGTTGAGCTGCCTCTCTCTAACGATTTTTTTATTTGTTTACTTGTTGTTTCAGTAGAATTTAAAAGTAGCAATTAGAGAAGTCCAGCCAACCAAACCCTCACCCCCTAACAAGGAAGTTGCCTTAACTCAAGATCTAATGTAATGGTGGGGAAAACATTGTGCTCTGCCCAGTAAAGTGATAAGAAGTAAAGGAAGATGCATAAATATGCTGTTGTTTTACACATGAGCAGGAATGCATAATTCACGTGGTGGTTTGCACTCACACCAGCCACCACAGCTACATTTTGCCACTCAGCTGTGCCTGGGCAGGTGTCCTCTCTGTCACTTGGTCAGAAATTACCGATGTCCTTTGAACCCTGGCCCTGCTGACTCTGCTGTTCCCATGCAAGTCCATGGGTTTGCTATAGGATGGAAGAGCTCTTGAGTCCGGCTGTGCCAGGAGGGAGGCTGACCTGGCACCCTCAGCCTCTCCACAGTGGTTTGAAGCAGAACCTGAGCAACCTCTGTGCCCAGCTTTCTCCCTGAGCCTTGGAAAAGAGGCCAGCAATGAAAAAGAAGCAGGAGTAGACAGAGAGAGCAGGACAGCCCTTGAATGAAATGGAGAGCAAGCCAAGGCGACTGCGCAGGTGACACCTGGGGACACAGGTGTCTTCCCTAGATTAAGAAGGGGGAGTCTGGGAGCCAAGCTGCATCCCAGGCAGCAGCTGCCAGTGCAGAACAGCTCTCCTTTGCCTTCCACTGAGAAGAGCTGTGTGATCCTGGAGGACCACGGGCATGGGGGAAAGACAATTACAATTCCTCCAGCCACAGTCAACGCTGTCATCTCCGCTCGTTCTGGTGGAGCTCACAGGAGGAACAGAGGGGACACGGTGCTGCTCCTGGCACTTCCACCTGCCCTTCCTGCATGGAACCCTGGGGCACAACCACCCGTTTGTCCCAGAGTTTGCTTTGCTCAGGAGTAGAAAAAAATACTCTCTGCACAAAAATAAATAAACTCCCCAGCACTTCCTGTTTAAAAAGCCGAGACCAATGTTTACTTGGCATGTATTTACAGTAGAGCTGGTGAAAACAATGTTATTAGAAAAATAAATGCTCGAAATATGGTTATTTTTGCCTTATTTCTCAGCCAACTGAAAAGATGAAAGATAAAAGCTTACTGGAGAGGCTGCTGATAAAAGCTGTCTGTAGTGAAATCCCTGATAGCTGCCCCCTGCCCCTCCTCTGCCCTCCCCGGAGCAGGGGCTGTGGCAGTCCTCCAGGGGCTGGCCAGGACGTGTCTCTCCTCATCGTTGCTTTTTTCTAAAGCTACTCTTGGTTTGAAAACTTCATATTAGAGCTCCAAAAGCAGACAGAAGAGTGTGTTTGGGGAGCTATAGGTCGTTATTATGGTAAAATCATAACATCTAAAATCCAATTCACCCCTTGCTATAAATAAGTATAATGAAGAATTTAATGATATTTCCACTAAAATTAGTCAGAAGGCAAACTTTAAAAAATGACACAGATCATTAACTGGGAACATTTCTCAGAAGAGATTTGTTATATTAAAAAGGCACTGAAATTACTAACGTTAATCAACTGTATTGTATTAAAAACTCTGTATAGATTAATTAAGTGCTTTAAATATGAAGAAATAAAAAAGCGGGGATATAGAGGAATCACAGGCTTGAGTCTGGGTCTCCTGACATGCTACTTCCCCTGAACTTCTCAAGCACCTAATTTAGTAAGAATTCAAATTAAATAATTATTCTTGCCTGCTCTAAGCTGTTTTTAATACCCTATTTCATAGGTAACAAGATTCCTGGCATTGCTTTTCATCTACTTTCATCAAACACAGATACTGGGCTCTTGTCCACGCCACACCCTGGGCTCAGCTGAATCAGTAAGGGCCAAAGACAGTCAGAAAAATACATTTTGAGATATTTAGCTGTGGTTCTTTGCTGTCAGGACCTGGCACTTTTAGGTGATCTCCTGCTGGAACAAATCTGGGCTTGTTTAGCCACTGACTGCAGAGAAGAAGAGCATTCAGCTCATACACTTAAATTTGTATTTGCCTATGAGGGCAATTTGCCTCTGCACTGCTGCTCCCTTGGGTACCAGACACTTAAATCAACCTCAGTTCAAAGTACCAACTTTAAAAAACAAAAACCAAAACTGTAAAATAGGTAGGCTACATTTTATCTTTCTCCTTGTGAGAGATGTGGAGCAGCATCTCTCTCATCAGGGCTGAGCCAGCCTTGCACAGGGTTAGAAAGTGAGGTCATTCTGGGGGTGGGAAGCAGCAGCATCAGGCCCTCAGTACCCTCGTTAACACAGCCAGCAGCTCCAGGGGCGCCTGTTCCTCTCCTGTAGCAGCACACCGTACTGCACATATATTATACACACGATTAGAATACTCACTGTCAGCTCGTGCAGGAAAATGTGCTTTGCTGTTATGGCACACGAAAAGCAGACTTGTATTTTTGTGCTTGGATGTTGTGGATGTTGCTATGTTTTTGCCAGATCCGTTTGCACCAGGGGTATTTAAAGGACTAGAAAAGATGTACCAGAGTGCTCCCTCTATGTGCAGCACTTGCACTGAAGGAGAATCTGTAAGAGAGGTCAGCAAAGCTCTCCTCCCCCTACCTCCAAGATAAACACTAAAAGTGTCTTTACCTACAGACAGACATACAATTTAATTTCTACATGAAGAAAACTTGAACCAGTCTTCTTCCCATCCTGTCCATGCAAAGCCCTATCCAGTCCCCTGAGCAGGTTGAGGGCTGGCCAACAGAGACCTGAACCACCCTTCCCGGTGCTGTGTGCACTGCAAAAGAGATTTCCTCCAGAGATCCTCTGGTTTGGACACTGCTATTGAAAAGGCAGCCCAGAAGTAGAACATTTTACTGGTTGAAACTAAATATTGAAACTTGAAAGCTGGGAGACCGAGATTTTTTTTTTTTTTTTTAATGGGCTTAGTATTAACAAAATAAAATAAAAAAAAAAATTCTGGTGCAGTTCGACTGGCTCAGTAGCAGGTATTATCATATATCCTTGTCTCCCACGTTCTTTTTTCAATTGTGTGGTGCTTTAAATGATGCTGGATAATGCAGCAGAGCGTGTGTCAGAAACAGGTCACCAGCTGATTTTCTGCAGCTACTTTATAGAAAAATATATTCCTTAAAACTCAAAAGCTCTTCAGCCAAGTCCCCAATACTTGAGGAGCTGGTGTATATGCCAAGTTTTCTATAGTGCAGCTCACATTCTGGGCACACTCTTTAGCTGTGTGATAAAAATACTGACATTGATTCATGTAAAATGCAATAACCTAAAATGTTTGTAGCCATATGCAATCACTGAAACAGAATGACCTTATTTTATATTATTTTATATTATTTTATATTATTTTATTTTATTTTATTGAGGAACTAAATCAGACATTGCTTTCACCTGTGAAATTCAACTCAGTGGGTACACTTGTAATTGTATTAATTCAAACATCTGAACACTGGCTCATAGGTTTATGAGCCCTAATTATGAGCAATTATTTTAAAACTAGGTATTTTTCAAGCTCGGATTTTCTCTTTTTCCTGGTGTTTGTTTCTGGCTTTTCCCCCCTTAGCACTGTTTATTTTGTTATTGGTCAGGGAGTAAGATAAAAACCTGAAAGGAGCTACACCTGAATCTAAAAACCTGAAAGGAGCTACATCTGTGTTTTGCCTCCCAGGCACATTCCAGGGTTGATGTCCTAATGAAGAAAAGCTGCTCATGAGGAGCCAGGCATTAAGGAGCAGCTTTATATGGCAGCAGTTTCGACTTCTGTGAGTAGTGTAAGGTTGTTTCCCAGGCGTGGAGAAATGATGAGATTCAGAATGCACGTTCTGTTTTGGGAGAAAAGTATTTTGTCTGTGAAGACATTTGTGCCTCAAGAAAATAAGGGCCTGGGTGAGTGTTACTTCCTGCAAACAAGCCCCTGTTTTGTTCTACTTTTCAACTTCTGTAGGGAGAGATAGAAAGAAAATATCAGTTTTGGAGATGGTTCTGAGTAGGGAGGAGGTGGATGAAGGGTTGAGGTTGACCTTGGAAAAAGGGGAGTGTGGGGGGGGTCAAGCATTTCAGGTTTTGTCTTTGTTTCTCACTATCCAAATCTATCTCAATTGGCTACAAGTTAAGTGAATCTCATCCCCTCTTTAAGTCACATCTTCTTTGTCTGGGATGGCAGTTGGGGAGTGCTCTTGCTTCATTTCCACTCACAAGCCTTTTGTGTTTCCATCCCCCTTGTCCTGCTGAGAGTGTGGCAGGGAGGGCACCTGCCAGTGGCACCCTGCCACGAAGGGTGGCCTTTGCCATCGTGGTGCTGCAGGAGCACTTTGAGGAGAGTCAGTATCATGAAACTGGACAGATTCACCTGGAGAAAGGGAGCAAAGGGTTGTGAGAATAGGAGCAGGGAGTCTCATCTAAACAAGAAGGGAGAAAAAGGTGTTTGGCTCAGAAGGGTGAAATAATTGGAGACTGTTTGTTTTCTAATTTAATAAACTAATACCACATAAGTCTTACAGAAGTTAATAGTTAAGTGCAAACTCTAAGTTTTGAAGAATACTTGGAAAAGAAGCATATGATGCTATGAAGGTACCTTTAGGCCTAACAAACAGGTATTGTGTTTATCCATGGTTAGCTGACAGTGCAGCATAATGCCAAACATCACCACCCACAGCACAGGGCACAGAGCAAGCTGCTAACCACGATTCCAGTCGGATTTGAGCGGGGTATGGCATCCCTGCCGTATGCAGTGGCACTGTGCAGGGTGCCCAGTGACCAGCTCCTGTCAGAGGATCAGTTGGATCAGCTTTGATGGTGTGGTTGGGTTGTTTGCTCAGGTCCTTTTCAAGCAATGCAGCAGAGCTGCCATGCTCAGTAGGCCACCAGCAATTCATCTTGCTCTTCATATCTGCCTCTTGAAATGTGTGTGCTATTCAAATAGGGCTACAGCACAGAAGTTTCAGTGAGTTAATGACTCTGCCTGTTTGTGATGCAGGCTCATCCAGGAGAAATGAACAAATATTTTGAGGGAATGCCACTTGGTTACAGTACGTGTCATTGAGACACTTGACTAGAAATTCAAAGTTATTTAAGTTTAATTTTGGCTCAAGAACCCACATAAACTGGAGCACGAACACTGCCTTGACTTTTTTTGCTTTGGCTGGAAGGTGCCAATTAAGTTCTGTAAGAGGGCAGTAAGGCCAAAACCAAAAAGCTGTGAACCCAGAGGGAGGAGGAGGCATTAAAATGGGTCAGTTGTGTCCCTGCATTAGGATAAAAGTTCTTAATTTGGGAAGCAGACTCTTACAGCCAGCAACAGGAGTGAGCCTGCTAAGGAAATATCCCTAGAGGAGTTCCTGCACTGCCTTAGAAGGGAGAGAAGAGATCATGCATGTCCATACCCCCCCACCAATGGATGAACAGGCTTGAAATTTCCCTCCAAAATGCCTTTTTGCTTTCTCTGTTTGTACTTCAGGGGCTTTTAGTCTCTCTTCTAGTCCAGTAGTAGTAGCTGGGGTTTTTCATATGTTGTTGGCATCTTCTAGGTGATACCTGGTCCCTGATATTACTGGAAATAATGCTAGCAGCAGAAATCTAAGTTTCAGTGTTATAATAATAAAGAAGGTACATTCTACAGAAACATCTGACTCCAGGCTGAATGATCTGAGCATAGGTGTGCTCCAGCAAAGCTTTGTTTTTTTCCTTCACCAGTGATCACTGACCCCAGCCTCCCTTTCCTTGCTGATGGAAGGTGATTGTTGCTTGCAGGCAAGAGGCAGAGGAAGTCTGGATGAGAAACATGGTGCAATCATGTGGAGATATACTTTCAGTGTAAGCCATCACAGTGTAAGTGCCTCATATTCAGACAGAACTACAAGTGCAGCATGGAAATAAATAGGCCTGGAAGTTACTGTATCTCAGTGATGACTCATGACCAGATACAGGCAGTGTGTCCTCACAGCTCTTCATGCTGTGTTTAGAAGAGAAAAATAATAGGCAATCTCTGAGTTGCTGAGATTTTCAATTGTCTGAAGTGGTGCAAGTAGCCAGCACTCCTTAATGAGGTTTTGTGGTTTCACTGCACGTGTTTCATTTGAAGGTAAAGAGTATTTGCACAGGCACTAAAATAGAGTGGAGAAGAACTGTATAGAATTTATGCTGCCCCTGGGGTTAAGAGTGTCCATATCTGACGGTTTATGTCCACCTTTTCTTGCAGAAATGATTGCAGGGTGAATTTTAAGTACTTTATCATGTGCAGGATTTGTAAATGCACAGAAGCTGGGTTAGGGCTCTTCTGCTTTTAAGGTGGCTGTTGCAAGTCTGGTGCTCTCAGAAATCACACCTACCTATGCAGCAGGTTTAGCTTCAAGATGAACGTGCCCTTGTGCTACCTAATTCTGAAACATCCCCAAAATTAGACTTACTATGTAGAAACTGTGACTCTGCACATTGGAACTGGAGTTTCTGAATACAGGTAATAGATTCCTGTGAGCACAGAACCAGTTAGTTTTTATTTTCTTTCTCTTGCTTAGAGTGTCAGCGATACCTTTAGACATAAATAATTTTGAAAAATGCAATCACTTCTAGACTGCAACTTAGGTATAATTGAATGAAAAAAAAAAAGATATTTTGTGTAAAGAAGCTTAATTGGAGACTGTGACCACGAGCTTTAATAGAATGCTTTGCGTGTTTATCCAACCAGTGAGTGCTCAGAAATACAGCACTTGAGCAGCAGTTTGTGCTAGTGGTAAACAACCATCACGATGTTCTCACTTGTTATATTGCAGTTTAAATGTTCTGCCATGCAGAACTGTTGGTTCTGTTTGTGTGCTGCTATTGCCTCAAAGTGAGGGAGCTCTAGAAAAGAATGACTTTGTGAAGAAGGCCTTTGCAGCCCCACAGGCTAGGAACAGATCCCCCATGCTGCAAGGGCAGTTCAGAACTCTTGAGTTTGGCAGTAGGGCTTCACCCTGCCTTTCCTTAGAAAATGTGTGTGCATCTCCTCTGCTCCTACCCCTGCCCCTTTTTGATTTAATATTTAGGTCAAAACTAGAGTTACGCACAAATGGAAAGTTGAAATGAGAAAGGATCATTGCCAGCATAGTGTTTGAAACAAATTATAAACCAGAGCAGGTCAAACCCTCTGGAATCACGGTGATTTCCTGCCACTCAGGCATTAGCAGGATGTGCATTCAGTCCCTGTTAATGTGCTTCAACTTCTCTGTGTTGCATGAGAAAGTTGGATTAATGTCTCTGTGTATTTTGCCACTTTCTGACAGCACTATAAGCTGCAGTCTGGGGACTGTATTCCCACACAGGGTAGACACTTGAACAAAAGTACAGCTTTAAGATCATCATTGTTTTGACCTTTCTTCTCCTTTTCTGCTCAATTCCTACTGTGATCAATCAATAGCTGCTGTGGGAACCCTGGGTCAATATAATTTAAACTGGTTAGTATGTCAGGATGATGCCACTTCAAATACTGTAGCAGTCAAACCTTGCTCTATAAGTAAAAAAAAGCCCACGTAGTAGAAAGAAGGCAGATATTTTTCTTTGAAACATTTCTGAGCTGACAAGTCTGGATTTATGCTGATATAAATTTTTCTTATAAAAACAGAAACAGACAAAAATCCTTGGGAGAGCTGCTTCCCTAATCTCAAGCAGATCTGAAGAGAAACCCAGAAGATGGGTATGAGTATGTGAGAAGCTGGCTTTGTCTCCCTCACCAGCTTAGTCTGAAGGGCTCTGGTTCATTAAACCTAGACATAAAGTAGTTGTACCCCAGACTTCTGGCTTAAGAAAGCAGCAAGAGTTTGTTACAAAACTCCTTACTTGACCAAGGTTTTGTTTCTTCTTGTAAGAAAAATGTGTCTTATCTTAGTGGTGGAGCTCTGGAGCACTTGTGGGTGTTGAGAGGTGTTCAGGCTGCCCCTTCCCAGCAGGGGTAGGGCTCCCCTCTGTGGGACTTATCCAAGGTATTTACTTTTTTTTTGTAAACAAAGAAAATCTTAGCTTGCAGACTTAATGGAAAAATGAACCATCTGTGAATGTTACTTGCAGCTCATTTGCTTCATTGGCAAATATTAAAGGGTGTTGTAAAGATCCACTGAAATTATGGAAATGGGTTTTAACATTAAAATCAAAGTGCAATTAGAACATTTCACTGCATAATTGTTTGGCAGACTAAGCTAGCAAGCAGAAGACACCCAGCTTTCTGATTTATTGGTCACAGGTTTTTTCTTTAGAACTACAGAAGCTGAGATGTTTTTGTATTTATATTTTTTAAATGATCTGCACAATTATGAAAAGGCAGCGCTCACACATCTTGAGGTTTATTTTGTATGACTGTGTTTTACATTTCCAAACTGTCATCTCTGTTTTCCCTAACCAGCATAAATTGGAACCTGCAGGATTTAGAGGCAGGGGTACAGACAGCAGCAGCTTCGTGTTTTACCCCTGTGTACATCCTCCTCCAGAGCATATAGCTTGTTTGGTTTTAATTATTTTTCAGACAAAAGAAAAAAAGGTTCATCATCAGTGTGGCCCAGAGTGTTTTGTAAGTAAAGGCCACATTGCAACAGACTTATAATCAATCATAAAACATAAGGGTTTTTACCTCTTCAGAATTGAAGAGGTTTAAAGAATAAAACAGATTTAGTGTTGGCATACCTGAAAATATTTTATTCACATGTAAAATATAGTGTTACAATTTATTTGCCAAAAGCATATTACAGATAGTCTCTGCTTTGCTGTTTCATGTGAAACAATGAGGGTTTATGATAGGTAAGGGCTGGCCAGTGATGCGTAGAGTCCTTGTGCTTTTAATTTGTGTATGGGGTGCTCAGAGTAAGACTGTATTTACAGTCTCATGCAGCTGAGCACCAGGGGCTCAGCCCTGGGAATGGAATAACATGAACTTGAAATTACTACACAGATCTTTTCAGTGTAAAAACTTCTCAGAGACCTTCTTTTTGTTCAGTGTTTGTACGATAGGGTCCTATTTGTGACTGGGTTCCCAGGTGCTATTGTAATGCAAATAATTGTATTTTTTTTAAAATGCACACTGTGAGCTCCAGTGTTGCTTCAGGAGTAAATATTTAAGTACCTTTAATATTGAACATTTGCTGAATGCCTTAGTGCTGCTGCTATAACTATTTAGTTTATTTATTTGTAGAATAATGTTAGTCTTGGGGCGAAATATGTCTGTTGTTGAGATCATGTTTGGAGTCCTCGGTACTGTTCTGGGTAGGCTGAACAAGAATTACAGCAGGCAATTTCAGCACTGAGGTGACATTATATTGGAATATTGCTCCTATGGGGGCAGAGGTGCACTTCCAGTCAGTGTTAAGGTGACTTCTTCTCAGGGAGCACTTCTGCTCTGTGGAAACACACGTTGCTGCTCTGAGCTGTGCAGTCTCTGGGCACAGGAAATTACTGAAGTCGAAGAGCAACTCTTGTAGCTTTTAGCATTACAGGTGGTGCAGACATGAAGCATGTTCCCATAAGCACACAAGGATAATGCTAAAATCTAGATATTTTGGTATTCTCTGGCTCAAAGTCCAGGTGTCCTGTGACTCCTGCAGCAGTCAGGGTCCTCCAGCTGCACGCTGGTGCTGGAGGCCTCTGTCTCTTGTTGCAGCTTAGCCACTGCTAACCCAGGCAAAAACATGGATTTCTTAGCCAATGCTTTAAAAACAGAAAGATATTGTAATTAGAAAGTATCTTTGATTGCTTCTGCTTGTTCTTTGTGATATGAGTGGGATGGATCTCAGCCTGGTTTGGGCATGAAAGGCAGGGTTTTTTTCTGATGGAGGTTTTACTTTCAAAACTCCCATGAGTTGAGGCTGTTAGCAGCAAATTGTTCTTTGGTTGTTCAAAAACTCCCCAGAGAAGAAGAAACTGATCATACATTGTTCACCTATGAGCTGTTGGCAGCTGTGAAAACAAACCCCTCAGCTGGCCCTTCACAGCCACCTTGGCACTGTGTGCCTTTGCTCTGGGCTCAGTACCTTGGCTGAAGGCAGCACCTGCCCCTGCTGCTGTTGGGTGCAGCCTCCATGAGAGATGAGCAGGCGATGGTGACAAGACAGAGATTGGGAAGCATGTTATGTGCTCAGGATCTGAGGGTGGGAAGCTGGTGGTACCTGCAGGCCAGGAAGTCAATTGATAGCCTGGTGCTGTGTCTTTAATCACCTCTGTGACCTGAGCTCCTTCTGGTGTTGGACACCGTGTTGGGACCCATGCATGAAGATGATCTAGCCAGCAGTTCTGGAGTAGCCCTCCTTTTCTGGTTTTGGCTAGGGACCCCTGCCACAGCCAAGTGAGTTGAGACATTTGGGAGCTAAGGGTTGTTTTGTGTATTCTGGGCCATTCCTCTGCATTAATGTGCTGCAGGGTTTGGTGTGCAGAGGCTGGCAGGTTCCTTTCCTCACCACCAGTAAATACATGGATCAAACACAGCATTTCTTTAAAGGTAAAGAGCTAAAAAAAAAAATCTCAGCAAGCCTCATGCAAATGAGCCTGCTGTCTCAATACAATTTCCCTGCAAACACCAACACAGCACAGGTCTTTGTAATGTGATAAATCAGCTGAAGCAGCAGGAATTTAACTGGAGGAATAGCAACTTTTTTTAAGCACCTCTGGAGGTTAATTGATGAAAGGATTTTGAGTTGATAAACACAACAGGAGGATTTGGATGTTTTCTCTGAGATGAAAACCTGTATAGTCTGTGCTGCAAGATATTTATTTAACAAGAACTGAAGCTATGAAAGTCTAAGACAATAATTTCTTCTCCTGAAAAAATAGACTGTATTTCAATCTGAAGTATCCCACTATCACTGTGACATCCCAGATAATTTCAGATCCCTTCAGGGGTTTGGTACTTAGATACATGTACATGCTAATCCACAAAGTAGATGGAGCAGGAAGATGACCTCCGAGCTGTGAATCCCCACGGATGGGAAGCAAACAAAAAGGAATGGACTAAGGCAACTTTGCAATATGAAGCTGGCACATGGTGATGATAAACAGTCAACACTGGCACAACGCTGTTGTTTAGCTTTCAACTGAGTTAGTCTTGCTGCTACCACTGGGAAAACTAATAACATAACAAATGAAACTATTGTTCAGTTTCATTAAAAAGAAATCTGATAAGATGGGGAAAATTGAATTAGCCAATCTCAATAGAGTTGCTGCTTGTTGGAGCAAAAGCAATATCATCTCTAATAGAATATGTCCCAGATAGTTTTGGCTGGTCCATGCAGTGTGGAATCTGTGTGCAGACGCTGGCACATCCACGCAGCAGGCTAATGTAAGCATTAGTGGGTCACAACTCTGCATCTCCAGCAGCAGCTCCACAGCCAAGGCTGGCAGTGGTACTTGTTAGATCAACGAGATGAATTGATTTCCCTTGGCAGAGCAGGCTGAGGCGTCTGTCCGGTGAGGCTGATGTGCCCCTGCTCTGTGTGTCAGGTGGTGCCTCCCCTGAAACCTTGCAGCCCAAATCCCCTGCTCTGGCCGTGGCTGTAGCCACTCTGCCAGGGCTGGGGACCACTTGGATTCCTTTTTTAAAAATTCAGCTTTGAAATCCATGCTGAAAGACTTTCATGCCCTGACCTCTAGATGCTCTAGGCCAATGTTTGTTTTATTATTGTTTTGTGAGTCTCCTGCCAGAGCCTTTACAGGACAGTGCTGTCCATTACTCTGTGCTCTGTGACAGTCCCAGCCTGAGTCCATGAGGTTGAAATCCTTGCATCACTTAGTGGTGACTCAAAATTTTTGTACCTAAAATAATCAGTGCTTGCTCATTTTGCTGGAAAACAGACATTGTGAGTTACAATTAGCACAACAGCCTTGTTACTGGGAGCCTTTTGGGTTCCTCAGCTACCTCTGGCACAGCCCAGTGCTCTGTCCTTGTCACTGCAAGGTGTCTGCAAGTACAAACAGACTAGGCTGGCATGCCACATTTCATATTTGTAGAGCTCATAAGATACAAGAGATTGCAGCAATGTCCTGTGCACTTTTGGTTACTGTGTGAGTTAGGTAACATGTGGGATGTGGGGTACATGTTTGCTCAAGTACAAGAACTCTGTGTTTGTTGGTAGAAGCTGGGGTGAAAGGGGACCAAGTGAGACTCTTTTGTTTGTTTTTTGTCCCATAATTAGAAAGAGAGAGGTGCTGGATTACAAGAAGGGAGTAATCACATATGGAAGATTTTGGGGTTTTTTTGTTTGTTGTTTTTTTTTTTAACAAACCTGGTAAGTGCAGTCCTTGAGGCAGTGTGGAGTGGGGGGGTGAGGCAAGGGGACACAGAATTCACTGATAATATGCTTTAAGTAGGATCAACATATTTTATTTGTAGCATAAATGTCTACACATGATGTTTGGCCCCAAAAGGGATATTTAAGGAGATTAATCTGAATATTTGCAGGGCATTACCTAGCTAATATTAAACTCCTTTGACATCTCAGTATCAGAATGTCTCAGAATTTAGTTCAGTTTCCTTATTTCTTCTTAAATTAAGGTTATTTAATTCTGAATTAGAGAATTACCAATGTTGATTTTTATGCCTTTATTCTGCTAGAGTTAATTTTCCAGAGCTGTTTTTTTTCTTGTTGCTGTTTTAGTAGGCTTCTGGCTGGCTTCTACTAATCAAAACAGTGTTGCTATGTAGAGGTTTTCTTGCTCCTTGACATGGTTTTCTGGGGACTTTAAAGCACTGCGGTGGCTGTTTGGTAATGCTCTATTACTTGTAGCACCTTCTAAAATATCTCTTATGTCATCTCATTCTTGCAAAAGTGGTGCACTCTGTTCAGGTTTAAATAATGTTATCAGATTGAAAAGCTTACTGTCCTTAAATGATCAGAGTGAACTACTTCCTTTCAGTATGGGAGGAAATGAAACATTTTGTAATAGAAACTTAAATCTCCTGCCTGTGGAATGAAATGACCTTGTGTGGTACAAGATTTACATTTAAGCCAATGGGCACTAAAACCTGCTATGCACAGCTTTGTATTTCCAGCTAGCTGTAACTTCATTTTATAAAATCAAAATGGAAATTGTATCCTGAACATTTTTATTTTAGTGGATTTAAATATAGCCATGTAAATAAAACTATTAGATGACAGAGAAAAAGAGATTTGAAGAATGATGTGTTGGAGAGGGTGAGGATGTGTGGAGATTGTAAGAGAGAAAAGGTTCTTGAGCTGCCAGTGGGATGTTCCTGAAATGTGAGACAGGAACAGGGAGATGGAGAGGAGTAGAAGTTTTTGAAATCAGAAAGCAGCTGGAAAAGGTTCCCAGGAGGCTGCTGCATGGCAGCCTGTGGCCCTTGCAGCAGCTGCAGGACTCTGCTGGAGCACGAGTGTGCAAGGACCCTAAAATAAAAATCTTTCTGGATTATAATCTTTGATCGTTTTGTTAACTCCTTTTGTATGTGTTAAAGGGCAAACTGAGGACCTTCTTTTGCTTATTTTCTGACTTGTTTGGGCTGCAGAGGTGTGACTGACATTTAAATGTGATTTGAAACTTGGTGCATAACTCTCATGGTGTTACTGGTGGGGATGGGGAGGATGAGCTCTTGTGATTCAGGCTTCAGCTGTGCCCTTGGAAGAGTGGCTGTTTGCAATAGCAAGTTCAATAAAATGCTGCTGTATCAAGGCAGAGTACCAGGGGGTTTTGTTAGAGGAGACAGAAAACGTGGTTTCTCTTGAGATTCTGTCCTGCAACCTGCATCCCAGCAGCTGCATCCCAGCAGCTCCAGCAGCTTTTGCCTTTCCATGGGCTCCTGGCTGTGTCCTGGTGGGTGGGGAAGCAGCAGCGTGCTGTGGGTGACTGGAGGTGGATGTGCTGTCCTTGTGGTTCTTCAGTGCTGGCTGGAATTGCCATCCTTGGAGGGGAGAAGGATGTGTAACAGAAAATGCAACATTAACTTGTGTCTGTGAGCGGTGTAGAAATGTCACATACTTGGGAGTTACATTGATCTTTCCATCAGAATTGGGGACAATTTTTTTTTTTAAATTATTGGGGGTACGAGGGCACGTGTGGATGGGCAGTGCTTGTGAGTTTCATGACAGAGGCATCTTCCTATTTCTAGTGTTGATGTGGAATCCAATATTCACTTTAATTACAGTGTTACAGCTTTTGTAACCTTGGAAAAACTGCTTTGATGGGAGAGAAAGTACAGCAAGTTGAGGGTTTTTTAGGCATACATAAAGTAAAAACTGAAGAAAGTAAGGTAGTGATTTGCCTGTAAGGCTTCATGAACACCACAGTTTTTCACATGCTTTTTCATGGGATTTTGAAATATTTTAACCTGAAGCAATATAACTTTGGTAGATATACTTGTCTCCTGTCAAAGTTCTTGGCATGACCTTTTATTGACTGGGCCAATGGCATCTTTAAGGAGCATTCCCTAACTTAAGATCTGCTCAACTGCAGATGGAGAAAGCTTTTGTGACAGTTGTTAATGTGATGATGGAGTTTTATGTTAATATGATATGTTAATTTTTTAGTAGGAAATGATGTTGACGATCTTTGTCTCAGCTGAGAGCAGGAGGAAACTCATTCTTTCCTCTTCCTTCTTCTGTATTTGTTACATCTTTTCTATATCCAGTTTGCTTTTTCAGCAGTACCATTTTAGAAGCTTTTAGAAATAATGGCCACATTCACATGAAATTGTGAATTCAAAGGTTGATGGAAACTGCTCCCTCAGCTTACTTGGGAATCTCAGGAAATCCAGCTGCTGTTGGGTAATGCTTTGCACACTGTGAGAGACCCCATCCTTGTGATGGGGAGCAAACAATAGATCCTGGCTGTGCATGACTGCTAAAACATTACTAAGTTAGCAAAATTCAGACTCCAGTGTTCTGGGCTTGACTTCAGCATTTTCATTTATTGAAACCTGCAGCAGAGGTAACCAATTTTGCTGTACAGTCACATTGGATTTCCTGACTAAAACTACACACTTTTGAGAAATGGACTTTTCCATAGTTGGTAATTACCAAAACAAACAAACAAAAAGTGCACATGTACTTATTTTATGGACTAAGTGTTTTCTTATTGAGTGCTATGCCTGTACAAATTCCTAAAAAGAGAATAGTGATTTTTGGTACCTCTCTTGGCTGGGCAATATTACTCATTAGCCTAAACTTGAGGTGTGTTTAAGCAGGGCTCATTTCCCTAACACAACTGTGTTGTTCCTGCTGTGGTGCTTTTGCCAGCATCTCTGGCCAGTGCTCTGTTACATGTCTGGGGGCAGCCATCCCCTAAAAAGGTGTTTCTGGGCTCAGTGACCAGCCTGCCTTCCACAGCTACCCCAGCCTCTTGGTCTGAGCAACAAAAGAGCATCATTTTCCTGCACTCTGGTTACACCAGCAAGACCCAGTCCTGTTTCTCCTTGTGACCCTGGAAGTTCTGGCAGAACAGAGGACAGGAGAAGCCTCTTGTGTAGCTCCTGGATAGTGCCAACACAAAAGGAATCCTTTCTTTAAATTTCAGTATATGTACCTTTACGTTGAAGTGTAAGTTTATGAAATAGAGGTTAAAGCACAGAGTCCTACCCAGACAGTTGCTTCTACCTTACTCTTTTTCTTAATGCTTGGGAGTAGTCATGACAGCCAACTTCCTTTCCTGGTTAAGGAAGGACTGCTGACCTCCATTCCTGATTACTTCCATGCATTAGCTGGCAACTCGTCCCTCATCTTGCTATTTGGACTTTAATAGGTTAATTTCCTTTCATGTTACTCTTTATCAAAGTGCTTTTCTTTTTTTTTATTTTTAAACTCTATTTTATCCCAAGTTTCTTTAATTTCTGAGTAAAATGTAGCCTGCCTGGCTCTTGGGGGTCTATCCAATGCTTCTCCTCTCAGTGGCTCTGCTGAGATTTCTTTGCAGACTTTCACTCTTTGACTGTGCTCACGTTCCTGGTCTGTTTTAGCTCTGAGCCACTTCTCACACAGGCAGTCTGAGCACCTGAGTGTTTGGGGTAAATAGGAGTTGGATAACCCAGTGCCAAATGTCTGTGTGGCTAAAGCCTTTCCATGTACAATGCATATGTGTTAAGAGGAGGAGAGGCCAGTGCTGCTTCAAAATTAAAAACTGGCTTGTAGCAGAGAAAACAAAGGCTCCCGTGGTTGTTACGCAGACTATGCACTAATTGGGAATGAATGCATTGTGTGGAATAAATAATGCAAAGGCAGCTTGATAACACCTGTCTGGTGGTACATTAGGGTATTGTGCTGGGAGGGTTTTGAGGAAACAGGGAACACAACTTTTCACAGCTCCACTTTGTACTCCAGGTAAGTCTAATGCAAATGAGGGAGAAATTGGTGACATTAGACTAATAGCACTGCTTAGTCTCTAATAGTCTCTACTTAATAATGACTCCGTACTTAAAATTTTCAGATGAAGGCTGAAAACTATTCTCTCCACAGGAGGCCTCATGTCTTTGTGTTTTCTGTTTTCTTAAAATGAATATTCAGACTAAGACAAATCAGAGATAATAATGAAACAAGATAAGCATCTAATGCTTCCGGGGCAAGATCACTCTATGGCACAAACAGCAGTTGCATACAGAGGGTTTTTGAAATTACAGCATGTCCATGTGTCTGTATAGAACAGATATGGGCAAATAGAAGTCCAGTGTCTTCTGTAAAGTGAGACTTGTATCTGAAATTCTTCTCCCATAGATATTCTTCCAATCATTTCATGTGAAAATTTAGGCCACAGCAGGGACTGATTCCTTTTGTCCAAGAGGGACTGCCACCATGTCCAGCTCCCACCTCAGTGCTATGGGGAAAGCCAAGAGATGACTCAATGTTTATTTTTTATTTCAATCCCAAGTCAAGCATTGTAATAATAATCGACAGTGGAGAAGCATAGCCCAGTTGGCCTCTAATTGATAATCCAGATTCAAGTAAAACGAATTTCTAAACTAGATCAACTCCTGTTGAATAAATGGCTCAAACATATATCCTGCTTGCACGGTGATAAAATGGCAACACTCCTGGTTGCCTTTCCGTTTGTGATTTGTCCATACTGATGACAAACTCTTTTTAGCTGAGTGCACTGCTTATGGTGCAGGTTCCTGTCAAGGTGAATTTGATTCATTTTACCTTATTGCACCAAAGTTTAAATCATGTCATTTCTATCCGTGGCTACATGTGGCTGATTTGTGGTACATGTCTAACTGGAGAATACATAACATAAGATTGATTACAATAGCATTTCTAAGAGTGTAATGATAACTTTTTATGGCTTTCAACTCTGTCATTGTGCTGGTGTCACACTGTTCTGAAAGGAGTTTGGGATCTAACGTGTTACACTATGCAGGAAAAGAAGTTGGGGAGAGGAGCAATATTCAAAAGCTGGGAGGAAATCACATTTCTTCATTAGGTTTGTCTGCAATGTAAAAACTGTCAAAATATTTCACCTATAGAAAAGAACATATTCAAGGTAGCTGCATGAATGGCTGCTTAGGAGTTAAGTGAAACCTGCATTATTTCAGCGTTAAGGAAATGTTAAAGATACCTGGAGACTTTAGGTAACTGGGTTTCAGAAGGTTGGTTTTCCTGTTGTCTTTGATGTGACTGCATGAGGTGTGATTTTTGCCTGTGACCATCTTTTCAGATACACAGTGGTTCCACTTTTGAAAGCTGTGAGTGATTTGGGTGCACATTTAAAGGCATCAGAACTAACAGGATTCTGCAAAACCTCTTAGCTGTATGGCCCATGTGGGTTTCTTATACCGACAAAAGAGCTCACTGACACTTTTAAAGCTGCTTAAAGCCTGTGTCAGCCAGCATTCAGAATCTAAGTAGACAAAAGAAATACAAAGTAGATGAAAATTAAAAGATACCACAGAAATTCAGTAGCAGGTCTGGGAATGTCTCTAATATTCTGGGTTCCTTGATTCCTTCTCTTCGGATGCAAAGAAATATACGGTATCCTTGACTTCTCCTTGGCTATGCTGTGTCTCTCTCTTTTTTTTTTTTTTTTTTTAATTTCTTCTGAATAATGTGACCCAAAGGGGAAGGAAACAAAAAAAAAGTTTGTCAAGTGTCAATTTGCCTGTGGTCTGAGTCATGGGGGGAAAAAGGCAGTGCTCACTCCGGAAGGAAGGACACATTTGATGTTCTACATCTCAGAACTCAACTGAGGCTAAAGATGGATGCTCTGCATCAGGAGATATCCTAAAAATGTCTCTCTCCTTCTAGAGATGATCAGTTGCATAAAGGTTCATTAAATGTGTGCCAGTGTAAGTGGGCTCTAAATACGCAGGGATCTTCCTGAAGTGAAGGTCTAGCGACAAACTGGATGCTTTCTAAATTATATTTCCCAGTCTGCATCTTCCCTTTTCCGTTTGTTTTCCACCTATACACTGTGGTTTCCTTGGAGGATGGGCAGATTTTTGCTTGTGGCCACAGCATGTTTTATTGAAACTACTGAGCTCACCTTCTGTTTTCCTTTCATTCCAAAGCAGAGTGAATTATCTGCCCTGCTTAATACTGATAGCTAAAGCCATGGAAACTCCTCTTCAAAGAGTGGACTAAATTCCAAATTCTGTTGGACTGAAGGCCAACAGACTCCTCGCTTGTACCAGAAACAGTGTGACTCAATAGGGTGTGATTGTTTCCATGTGCTGGGGCCCCACCTCGAATCCTGGGCTCAGCTGTGGGCCCCTCATGAAAAGAAGCACGTCCAGGGAAGGGTCTGGACTCCTAACAAATTTGTTAAGGAGTGACTGTAAGGGGACTCAGCCTGAAGAAAAGGAGGCTCAGGGAGAACCTTCTCCCTCCCTACAGCTCCCTGACAGGAGGGTGCTGGGGGTGGGGGGCAGTGTCTTCTTTCGTGTAACAAGAAATAGAACAAGAGGAAATGGCTTTAGATTGCAGCATGTGAGGTTTAGATTGGATGTGGGCAAGAATTTCCTTACTGAAAGGGTGGTCAGGCACTGGCACAGCTCTCCAGGTCAGTGGTGGAATCCCATCCCTGAAGGGATGTAGAAGACAGGTGGATGTAGCACCTGGGGATGTGCTTGAGCTTTGGCAGTGCTGAGTTAATGGCTCAGCTTGATGATCTTGGTGGTATTTTTCAACCAGAAGGATTCTGTGATTCCATGAAATGCAGCTGTTGTGGTTGATAGCTGCGATGGTAACTGATTTTCAAATATCCCCTTGTGAGGGGCAGGTGCTGCTTTGGCAGAATCCTCTCCTGCTCTGTTTCTGATCAGCTCATGGCTCCAGACACAAGCACACCACGAAGGGTAACAAGCTACACCTTGTCAAAGAGCATTCAAATGCTATGATCATGTTTTTATTCAGTGTTAACTGGGCCTTCCTGTTTGTATAGCAGTGTTTGCAGCTACTGCTTATAAGCTGGATAAGTTAATTAAGCTCTTCAAATAATGTGTACAGTGCTTCAAATTAAAAGCAGATTTGATTTGTCCTAACCATGGTACAAAGGCATGAAACTGGATTGTCACATCCTTTGAAGATAGAGTAATCAGAAAACCCCACTGACCATTAATTGAGTGCTAGTGACAGATATAATTGTTGGTTCATGTATAAATATATATATAAAAAATTGTGCACCCTAGGCACTTAAATCAAGTGTCTGGTTTGATGAGTTCTGATATTGTTTCTAAGATACCTTTCCTAGGTGTTTTCTAAAGCTCTACAAAGTATTTCCTGAGAGCTGCTTCCTGCTAATGGTGGGGTTTCCCAAGCAGGAGTGTTTAAAAGAGCTGTTCTTGTGGAAGTTTTGGTTCATGTACATCTTAACTGCTGCTCCAGTCAGTAGATGCTGCTTCAATTTAATTGAAACATGGTTTTTGAAAGAGGAGAGAATGAGTAAAAATATGTTTTCACTGCTAAGCAAATAATTGGCTGTCCTGAACATAAATAGAAAGGAAGTACATTGAGTGTTCTTCATACTTCATGGCCAAAAAATTCGTAAGTATGCATCAAGCTGCAAAGAAAAACCACTAATTGGAAGTAGTGACCTCACTCTTGTCTACCTTGTACCTCCCAGCTCCTACCAAGGACTTTCTGAGCTGTAAGTGCCCACCTGGTAAACCCTCATCTTTGCATGGCAGAGCATGTGCTGCCTCTGATGAGTCAGAGACCTGCAAACTGCCTTCTATTACTGGGAACTGCAGTCAAGGAGCCTTCTAAAACTACAGAAAAGCACTTTTTGCCAGTTGATGTTGTTTGAAAGTTAAGCACAGCATCAAATGGCAAGGCTATGCAGGGAGGACTGGATTATGGACAATTATATTGTTCCTGGGAGATCTGGGGATTGATGCTTGGTTTTGATTAAATCTGTTCACTGTTCAAGGAAAATTAAGTTCTACTTGCCCAAATTATTTATGATATGGATCATGTGCCTTGCATCACGTACTCGCTCGGGTCATTGGGTGATAAATCCATGTGATAGAGGTCTCTAAAATGCGTGGGAGTTGCAGTAGGGAGTGAAAAAAGGTAAGAGAGGGAATAGGGAAGAAAGCCAGACTTGACAGGAGGGTTTTTTATGTTTGAATGCTTTGAGAAAATAATCTGGGTAGTGCCCCATGCAGCAAAAATCAAAGACCAGTTTTGCCAATGTTTTTGGGATTCCATAGCATCTTTCAAGCGTGGTGTGCAGTGTTTGCATACCTGCCTCTGCTGCAGGGCCCCTCACGAGGCTGCTGTAATTGTCCCCTTGGGGACTGCTGTTGTGCCTCTCTCTCTCCAGAACCGCCTCACTGAGCACTCTCACAACTTCAGCTGCTCTTGTCTAATTACTGATGGAGACTGGGGGGGGAGGCTCTGAATTTCAGCTGAAGAGCTGATCTCTTTCAAGCTAAGCATCACTTCACGGTAAATTTGGTTAGTTTGTTTTGTTTTCTTTGTTTTTAAAGAGATGGGAGGGAGATCATGGGATAACTTTCCCTTAGTAAAGGCTACACTTTTTGGTCCTATTTTCACTGTGCAAGTTGGTAGGAAATTGAGTTCAGAGTACTGAGGACACAGTTCAGGTGTTTTGAACCCTAATGTACCTGATTTACTGAGGGAGAATAATGAAGCAGAATAGCCTCAACTGCTGGAATAGTTTCACTCTATTGAATTGCATCAGTTTTAGACAACTAGGTTTGAACTGTGACATGTGAGACGGGGTGTTGGAAACAGAGTTGTGTGCACAGCACAGCCCCCCTCTTCATCCTGCCTTTCCCTCTAAAGCCCTTCCAGCTTAGAATTCAACACAAGCTTCTTTCTCACCAGTGAGAATGAATGTTGATAATCCTGAAACCTCTAGACATCTGAACTCCAACTCCAAGCTACCCCAGCCTGAGGTGTACCTTTCTGGCATTTCCATTATCTCCATCGTACACGATCTATGCGGTTCCTGTAGTAGTTTGTTTCCAATTAAAATTTTAAGTTGTAAAAAGGTACCAGAGAATTTGCAGTGAATCTGTGAGGGATAGGAGAACTAGTTCAGGCAAAATAAGATTCAATTCAAGTGTGGGTAGGTTTATAGGATTGTAGGGTTTTAGTTTTATTCTCACACTCCTCTGTAATTCCTAATTTTGGACAGAACAGATGGACTGAAATTCTCTCTCTTCCCTTGTTTCCCTTCTGGGAGAAAACACGTTTGCAGGGACAGATTCACTGGTATAATTGAAGTAGAGAACAGGTCTGCTGCATTTCTGACCAACTGAAATCCAGAATAAAACAAGAAAATCAGGAATATGTGATATTTTAGCCAAAGGAAAAAATTATACCCTATTAAACAAAAAAAAGCCAACAGAGGTATAAGGATCAAGTCATTACACAAAAATTACACAGATGTGTTGAATAATGCTGGATAAAACAAAGAGGACCTCTCTTCTGGGGTGTGCCTTTGAAATTCTGTGCTGGTGATGTGCCTGTATCCCTGATCAGATGAAAATGGTGTGGGTCTGAGTTACCTGAGCTCTGACTGAGCCCTTGCTGATCCAGGAACCTTCCTGCACGGTTTCTGCACCTACGCAGAGACTCCAGTTTGGGTTCAGGTGAGTGCAGTAACTCCTGTCCCAAGGCACAGATGAACTTCTCTGGCCAGGTGAAGAAGGGACTGTGCCACACACACTCCCCTCCAGTTAAAAATGGAACCAAGCAAAATCAGTTCATCTGTGAACAGAACCCTGGCAGGTGAAGTTGCAGAGCTGATGTGCCAGAAGTTGCCAGAGCAGTCGGGAGGTAGCACAGGTTCAGGCTGCAGGTGTTCATCAGCCCTGCTGGGGACATTCAGCCCCACAGAGGTCTCTGACTCGGTGGCTTGGCCACACTGCCATCCATAGCAGCTGGGATTCATTTGTGGCTGCTGACTGCAAACACTGTCAACCTCAAAATGTTTTTAGCACAGCTACCCACTTTCTGTGAGAATCCCCTTGGTCACAATAGACTCAGGCAAATGTTAAGAGCATTTAGCTTTTATAATGCTCCTGTGCAAACACTTGGAAGTGAGATCCTTGGGAGGACTTCTAAACAAACCAAGCTGGGCTCAGGAACTCTCTCCGGAGCTCAATATAGTTGATGACTGAGAAAGGACTTAAAGAAAGTGTCAGACAATCTGCCAATGCTCCTGTTTGTGCCTGGCTGCCTGGTTACAGCTGGAACTGGAGGCAGCAGGCTGGGCTTGATGAGCCCTTGTATGAACCAGTATAATAAATATATCTTTGCTCATTGCATGGCACATAATGCACTACAAGGTTGAAACCCTGAAAGGCAAACTCCTTCCAGCTACTGGATTTAAATTCCAGTAAATGCCCATGTATGGCAGAGAAGGGAATAATTATTATATAGCAACTCTACTAGGTAAGAAAATTATTTCCTAATCCCTTTAATGTCTGTGCTTACATGCTAACCAGCTGGCTTGGTTACTGCAGGGAAGAGAGGCTACTCTATTCCTTTAACAACTTGTTTTCAATCAAGCAAGCTACATTTTTGCAAGATCAATATGAGATGAACAGAAAAATATTTGATTACTTCAGGAGCTGTCAGTGTCTGACTTTTTTCTAAGCTGACATAAATAACATCTGGGGCAGCAAATGTACATACTTCTGCTTTCTATTTCTGAACATTATTCATGGACTGAAACTTAGCTTGAAATTGAAACAATAAGAGTTAGAATGCTGGAAAAGCACCACTCCAATTTGCAGCAGAGAAACAACTGAAGCTGCCAGCTGGAATGAAGATTCTCTGCACACAGAAGGCAGAGAGCATGTGTAACATGATGCAAAGTACAGTGAAACTTGCTTGTAAATCACACTGCCTTTTAAAATTCAAGTCCTTTTCTCTGGCAAAGTAGAATGCTGCTGAAGCATTGCCCCATTCCTGAAATTATAGCACCTAAAAAATATTGCTCTTTCTTCGTGCTGGGAGAAAGGTGAACAAGGCAAGTTGTCTGAGAAGAAACTTGGGCATTGTCTGTGCTGTGCCTCTGGGGAGGATGCTGCAGTCACTTGTGCACCTTGCTTTTGCCCCATCTAGGCAAGGATTCTAAAATTTCCAAGTGGTTTAAATATCAGATGTTATTACTAAATCTGAAATGGTTTTATGAAAGGTTGCTATCTGCTCACCTGCTGTACAGATGGTTATACTTCTACTTGGTAAGTCCTCGGAGCAGGAACAACAAGAATACAATCCTACAATTTCTATTCTGTGCTCTCAGAGTGCCTTTAAAATGCAGCAGTGTTTCCTACCCAGCAATTGTCCCCAGCAACCGCTGGAGATCTGAGCGATTAACTACCAGTGAATGACTACATGTGCTGTGGCCTTTAACCTCATCTTTGGGTTATCATTTCTGATGTTTCTTTCAGTAATTCTGTCAGTTTTGGGGGTTTTTTTGTTTTTTTTTTTTTTTTTTTTTTGAGCTGCCACAGAGGTTTTATTTATTTTTTTTTCAGAGCTATGTCTCACACTTTTGGGCTGTATCCCCAGGATAGAAATACTTACCTCTTCTTTCATACCTCATGTGCAATTTGTTGGCTCTGACAATTCCTTTCATTCTGAAAAATATTGCTTTAGAGAAATCAGTTTTAAAACCCAGCAGCAGCTCAGACTGTTTTTTGTCTGTAGCCATTCCAAAGAAGTACCAGTTGCCAACTTGTCTCAACAGTAGTCAGCACCTCCAGGTAATGGCTCCTGACACACTTTGGTACAAAATGTTGCTGAAAACTCATGATCTGGCTCTTTTTAGACAAACAAAGAGAAATGCTGGGGGAGAGAAAAGATGAAAGCATTTACTTCCTCCCCCTTGGAATAAGGGCTGTGAAAAGGGCTGAGGAGATGTCAGCGTGGGATCCTGGACTTGCTGGGGCTGAGCACAGGGACACTGTTGTCGTGCCTTTCCAAAGGAGCTGTCACCTTGAGTTAGGATGCTGTGCCATGGCAGACTGCCACCCACACTTGGGTATACTTTGAAGTGAGCAGATTAGAAGTGGTTCAGCTTCCCAGGTACACCAGCTTGGGTAATGTCAAGGAGGGGAAAAAAGGGAAAGAATCTTGCTTGTCAGTGTGAAGAGAATAAATAAAAAATTAACTAAACCTTTCCCATCTGCTGTGCCAATAAGTTTAAAACTGACCCAGTGGTTTTTAACCACTTTTTTTTTTTTTCAGGTTTTGAGTGAAGGTTTTAAAAATCCTTTAAAATTCAGCTTGTGCAGGTGGGAATGTGGGGATGCAATCAACTTTTCTCCCTCCTTGCTGGAAGACCTCTGAGGGAGATGGAGCACATGCAGCAGTGCCTGCAGTAACCTGGGGAGAAGGTGTGATCACTGACTCCACAAAGCCCAGCTTCCCCATGTGCTGGGGGATGTGGGGATGCTTCCAAAGTTTTGGCCCCAAGAGTCTCTCAGTCAGAAGTTGAAGGCACTTCACCTCTGTGCAGCAATGTCTGGCACAAGGAGCTCCCTGCATGCTTTGTCTTATTCCAGGCATAATTTGTAATCAAATAAAACTATGATCAATACACTGTAGTGATGATGACTTGTCTGATCTGAACAGGACATGTTCTCCCTTTGCAGGTGGATAGAAGGAAACAGGCTTTTCTTATATATATATATATATATTTGTTTTAATTTGGGCCACTTCAGACAAAGCCTTTGAACTGGCTTTAAAGCAGTGTTGAGGGATGGTGAAGGATATTTGGGGTGCAGCTGCAGGTTGAGCTCTGCTAGCAGGCCCCCCAGGCAAGAAGAGGCTGTGAACTGCTGCCCCTTTGCACAGCAAAGGACATGGGGACCTCTGGCCCCCAGGAGAGGGACATTCAGGGTGGGAGCCAATGACCCCCAGGCTTCTGCATGTCTGGACTGTGAGGATATAAAATCCCAGGATGTTCTCTGTTCAGGGTCCTTCCTTGCAGGCACCAGCTTGAGCTGTTATTTTGTTATTTAGTTATTGCACCAAGATTAAATTATTTTAATGATCAGGACATATGAGACTCTGCTATGGGAAAGCTGGGGTTGAACAGGTGGGGAAACACCTGGTCTGGCTGTGTGGGGGTGTGGGGTGCAGCTGTGAAGGGGCTTTGGTGAAGTTGGACTGTATAAACTAGAGTTTCACCTAGTTTTGATAGCTGATGATTTTCAGGTGCACTAGTAATTCAGAGTTTTTCTATGTTAAAAAATTTCCTGAGAGATGAGGTAAACTGGGTTATCCACAGGAACATACACAAGAAAACCTTCATAGTCAGCAAAATAAGCTGTTAGAATAAACTGAACCTATTTAGGAGCTTGCTTGGTAACAACTGGTCAAACTAATAATGTTCATTATACGCCAGCCCTGGCAAGCAATTTTGCAGACAAACCAATGCCTTCCTTGTGCTTGGGCAAATCTCAGGCTCAAGCATAAGACAAAATTCAGCTGCTAAAGAGCTGTACCTGGATCTAGCACTGCCAGAAGAGCAGCACTTTTTCAGTCTGTTCTAGATCTATGTTGGGGCACTCTGCTCTACATGGGATGGAGAAGGCTGCCTCTGAGGTGACAGCATTTGATTTATATAGAAAATACTAATTTAATTTACCTTTCCTTTCCTGTATCCTAGATATTTAGGGTTTCTTCTGTGCTTATAGCACAGCTATGAGCCTTTTTGCATCTTTGCAGCCTTCCATTGGTTTCCAAGTGTGTTACTTTGGGGTTTTTTTGTTTAGCTGCGACCTGGTCCTCACTGCTATTCCCACAGTCTGACATCCATATGAGCATGCAGTTTGTTACTGTTATTAAAAACTCAATCACCCTATTTTTATATCTAATACTAATGTTCAGGTATCAGATGTGTCTGGTTGTTTAAAACTGAGTACAGCTTATAAGTGTTACAGAAAGGGTGGGAAATGCCATACACAGCAGCAATGGGATTTGTCTTACCTGTTTACTAGAAATGTATTAATATCAGAGGCAAATCATGGCAAGTTATGAGTTTAAATTTAATCTCCTTTCTCCCTCATTATTTAATAATTATTTAATTTTCTTTGATTCTCTCTTTTTCTTTTCCAACTTAAACAACCAACTGTGCTCTGGCCAAATCTCTACCAAGGCAAGCAAACCCCTTCTTTTTATCCTTCTTTGATACTATAAAGCTTCAAAACGACCAGTGTAAAATCCTTTGTTCTACCCTTGCCACCTGACATCTTAGAAATGGGATTTATCTCTGAATGTTTATTCTCCCCTATTCTCCATTTTAACAGTGTAAATATTTGACTTTGCAGTTGTGAAGTTAGTATAAACTTCACAGTAAAAACTTGGCTTAATTAAACCCATCAAAACACCTGTCAGCTTTGTGTATGTACAAGAGGCTGGGTCAGAATTAGCTACCTACAAAAGATGCTGCACATGTTTCAAGGGCTTTTTATTCCTTATGGCAGAATTGCCTTTCAAAGGCAAATTTTGCAGCAGGTATTTAAGTAAAATTAGATAACAAGAAAGAAAGTTCCTCTTCCTCTAAACATTGAACGTTAGGTCTTATCCCAAAACTTCTTTAAACAGACTTTCTCAGAATATGCTGTCACATGTGGGGTAAGAAACACCACTACAAGTATGTCATAAATACAGCTAAATTTTAAATATTCTCTTGTTTTTATGCCTGCAGTCATCTCAAAGCACACAAAAACTCTTAGAAGTGGATCTAAATGAAATAGGAGAACAATCAATTGGCTTCTTCATTTGCAGTAAGATGTGAAAGAAGAGATCATCTTGAAAACTCGCTGGAAGTAGAAAATAAATGGAGAGAAGTACATGGATTACTTTGATCTTTGACAGTTGTATTTGATATTAAGAGTTGTCCCAGATTTTTTTTTTTTTTTTTTTTTTTTTTCCATTAAAGGCTGTATAGGAAAATTTGCTGAGGGGCTGAAGGTTCCACCACAGGACCAGGCATTCAGTGGTACTGAGATCTGGGTAAACAGAGAGCTGGATTGCAAACAGCAGCACTTGGGGTTTTGTACAATGCAATGCCAGGTGCAGCTTGATTTCATAAAACAATAACCCCTGGCTGATGGAGTGTAATATGGCACATCTTCAAGAATAAATGAGACAAAATATTCCAATTACAGACTAATCTTACTTCTTTCTATCCTGAGCCAAGTGTTTGCCTCAATTGTTCAGCAACAAATTACCCCAGGAGCAGAGAACTACCACGGAGGATAACAAAGTGGCGTCTGCTCAGGGAGATTAACTGTTGATCAGATTCTCATATTAAGAGAATATGAGAGTTCATATTAAGAGTTCTTGAAGGAAAAGAAGCAAACTAATTCACAGCAGATGAGACACTGATGTCTTGTTCTTTGTCTTCAGAGGAGCCTTCTGTGCTGTGCTCACCAGGATTTTTTTGGAAGCTGCTTTTTGAGGATTTGTGTGTGCCTTCTGCACAACACATGCTGCAATAAAAAAAAAAATCAAACTTACAGGAACAGTTTCATGGGGGCTGGGAAAATTTTAGAAGTGTTGAGTTGTGACAATTAATGCCTGTATTCAGCACCTCTGAGAGATTTTAATTAATGATCTGTCATTAACTCTTTCACGTATACATGCCATAAGAATGTGTTTCTTTTTCTCTTTGGGATTGTTTTAAGACTGAGGCTGATTTTGCCCTGCATGCTGCAGAGGGGAATTTCTAAAGAGGCCAGACTGAGATGTAGAGAGACAAGCAATGCAGAGGTATTAGTTTCAGCCACATTGTGAATCTCTTACTGTGTTGAAGAAGTTTTAGGGGAAAGATTTCAAAGTATGTGCTGCAGTTGGATTTACTGCTTTTTACTTTGAACTTTGCCCCCTCCTGCACCCCCAGTAAATACTTTTATGTGGCTGCTCCAATGACAGCCTTTGGTTTACTCTGCAGTCAGAACTGGGGGTTCTTGGCAGCCTTTCCTGGGGCTTGGATGGATATGGAATTCCTCCTTTGCTTCCTACTGGATTTCGTTGATCCACATAGACCCACTACGGAGTTTGAAGTGCTTCACAGTTGAGTATAAGTTACTGCAGTGGTGAATTAGTTTATAAATATTTTCTACAACTTAACTAAATATACCATTAGTGCATTGGAAAGGGCCACTTGCCACGATGTGGGTATTTTAGGCTATGAAGATCAGCTGCAATTTTAAATGTGTAAAACCACTCCACTGGAATATCTCTATGCAGATGGGAGACAAAACTCAGCCAAATTTTTCAGTGAGTGGTTAACGGTCATTGTTTTGGGAAATTCAGGGTTTAACCTAGCATAGTATGTAAGTGTAACACTTCACCTGTGTCTCCTTTATTATTAAACACCCAGATTTAGGTTAATTGAGCTGCTTTGCAGCCACAGGCTGTTAAAGACTGTTCCTGACATCAGCACTTTCCTTGCTCTGTGGAAAATATTCTCTTGAAAAGACCAAGAAGAATTTAAAACAAAGCCCAGCAACCTTATCTGGTCCTGACTTATTCCTGGGACAGCCCAAACAGTGACTCCTGATTATTTTCTGTCTGCTTGCCCCTCAGTTTAAAAATACAGGTTTTGTTGACTTTGTTTCAGGTTGAACTGAGCAGCATCCTCTAAATCCCTTTGGCTAACAGTTGCTGTCACAACAACATTATGGAGCACTGGAAAACACTTGAAGAAAGTGATTTTCAGAATATTAAAAAAGCTCAGAGTGAAGGGGCTTTGATGAAATGTGGCAGGTCACTGTGCTTAGGGGGTGGGCTGTTAAATGTGAATGTAAGAAGCCAGGAGGGTTTAATGAGGGGGACTTCTGTTTGGTTTAGAGGGTGGAATTCTTGGTTTGCAGCTGCTTAGCTTGTGGATAGCTCTGGTAGATAGAGATAAGAAAGCACAGGTAAGATGCAAAACCAGAGGTGCTGATGGAGATCAAACCTTTGGAGAGCCCCTTGATCAAGTGCTGGGGCTCCTTGGGAGTAGGCTCAGGTGCAGGAGCTGCCTTCAGCTGCAAATACTGATGAAAAAGCCTCGGTTCCTCCGAGGCAGCCACCCAAGGAATGACTTTGCTGTTCATTTCCCCCTGCCCTGTGACTGAGGGTGCTCATGTTGGCTCCAGCTAAGATGTGCTCCAGTGCATTGTAGGTCCATTGCTGTGTGTGCAGATTGCCTGTAATGCTATAAACTAGATTATGGAGGTGTTTGCCAATGTTTTGGATTCTCAAAATGCCTGTCTATCCTTGAGACCTCTGCAATCAGCCAACTGCTCCAGGCTTGGCCAGCCACGCTGCTTGGCAAATCGAAAGGCGGTCTCATTACGAATAATTTGATTTTACATACCTGCTCACAAAAGCAGGTGACTCTTCATTTAGCTAGTGAGATATTAAGGCTCATATTTCAACAGGTTTGGAATTATGTCATGGGAATTTTTTTTTTTCCTGGATGAATTTAAAGTAAAATTGACCATTTTTTTGTCAGTTTAGTTGTTACAAAACTCCATGTACTCACTTTGCAAACTGTTTGAACAATCCACATTCATGTGAATAACTCTTACACTAACAATGTCTAAAAGGTTCCTGCTTGCTTTCTCCTTTCACTTAAATAAAAACCTTAGGGGAAAAAAAACAAAACGCCTATCCATTTTTTTCCATGCTTTCTGACAGGAAATCATTTCAAATCTGAGTTTTCCATAACCTCCCAGAGTTCAGGTGCTCCTCTGCAGAGCACCTCTAGTAGGTAATTCTTACTGGGAAAATATTGTTATGATGGCTCCAATTTCTATATGGCAGAAATTTAGCGTGGATCTTCCAGGCTTTCACCAGGTGCCAAAACTGTGAAAGCCAGGCCCTAAATCCAAAAGATTTCTGTGACCAGAGCTAGAAATCCTCTGTGGTACTGTTCTTTGGTTTCTAATGGCAAGGCTTCAAAACCTATTCCTCCAGCCTTCTGTAATTCCATAGAAAAGGGGGATGGAACTCCTTACTTTTGTACCTTACTGGGCTGCAGATTTTAATGTATCATGTGAGTTGTTTGGGGGTTTTTTTAAGGCACTTATTTCTTAAGTCACAGAGTTCTATTAATGTAACACAAGTACGTTGGATTACAGGGTGTGTCCTAAAATTCCTATCAGAAGTCTTAAAAATGCATTAGTTGTATATTTACAGTGAAGGAGAAGCCTTTCTGCTACTGCCCTGAAATGTGTGCCAGGTCTTCAGGGCATGCCACATAATGTGGCCCTAAGAAGAAATGCCCTACTTACAAAGCTGAGGGAGACAATGAATTATGGAATTAGATGGTGAGGAAACAACGAAGGAGACATGAGAACTAATTGCAGGGAGAGATGTTGCAGAAGTATTTTTAAACTTATACACTAGGACAAAAGCAGTGGTACCAAACTCATTTGCACATTAAATTTATTAACCATCTTTTTGCCTTATGTAACATATCTAAATAATTTAAATGTGCTCTTTATGAAGCTAAAAGAACATTTTGCTTGAAGCAAAGTGTAAAGGGTAGGGGGAAGGGTTTTGATAAAAAGATTTCCTATTCCTTTAGTTGTAGAAATGATAGCCCAAGTGCTGTTTTTCCATAACTGTTTGGGCTAAATTTGAGTGAGATGTGTATTGGAAAAGCCCTAATGAAATTAATGAGAGTTCCTTTGCTTGTTCCAACCTTAACTTGGGCTATGGCCATTATTATTTTTGAGGAAAACTGTCCTCACTATGTTGGATTCATTGCGCCCACCATGTGTAATGGAAATCCTCCTTTCAGAAGCAGAAAACAGGTCTTTGTTCAGATGCTTTTAAACATTTTTTAAAATCAGATCATTGCTCAGATTTTTGGAATGTTTCTTAATCTTTCTTATCTTTTGCAATGAATTTGGGGGCAGGTTAGCAATCAGTTCTGGCCAGGTTACACCTGAACATGATTGAGGTAGCAAATTGGCTCAGCTGAGATGCAGGTGAGGGCAGTCTCATGTTGGGGCAATTGAAAACAGCTGGGAAGCTCCCAGCCTCCAGTTCTCTGTGGGCTGTTGAGGAGAAAACATGCAGCATCCAGGGTAGGTTTTGTTGCCTTTTTTATACTTTGTTTTGTGTTTGTATATAGTTGTGCAGTTTTGCTGTTTCTGCATTGTGGTCTTTGTGATGGAAATCATCAGCAGATGTTAAGGTTCTTTTTAATTTTTTTTATTTTATTATATCCTGGTTCTCTGTGGTAAAATGAGCTGAACAGCTGACTGTAGCAAACTTATTTATCTGCAGTAGCCAAGCAGAGGCACTGCAGAGCTCATGCTCTTGAGGGCTAACAAATCATCACTGTGGGAAGGGAATGTGACTTATTATTATTTACTGCAACTAAGAACAACTTGGATAACTAATCAAAAGCGCTTTTTTGTTGGCTTTTTTTTTTTCCTCTGAGTCTTAATTTTTGGTTTTGAAGTTCCTCATTAGAAACATTAAAAGTGGAATGATGTTCTTAAGACATTTGCCAATCACAGAAGCCCTTTTCTGTTTGCAGCTGTACAATGTGATGTTTCAAACTGTTTTTCTCCCTTTTGTGACAAATCTTAATTTTGTTTAGCACACAGTAAACATTTATTTTTGTCTTCGTAGAGATAAAGAATTTGCATGCAAGGTTTTTGAGTTGTTCTGAAACAATATTTGTCTTGATAATTGGATGCATTTATCCAGTTTTGTGGATGTTTTTTCTTTTTTAAAAAATGGGTTGTTATTGCTCAGTGAGGTCTGTCCCTTAAAAGACTTGTTTACTGAACCTAGCTTCTTAGTCTAAAATATATTGGTCGGTTCCACCTTTGCAACACAAGCTGTGTGAAAGGAAAGCTACAATATTATTCCATTTACTCTGTTAAATCCTTACCTAAATGGGGTGCATGTTGGGGATTGTTTGTTCCCTTTTTAAAGCTATTTCAACATCAGGTATTTACTTAGGAAGCCTCGAGGACTCATGTGGTTCTCAAATTGCTGCTCTTCTCCAAACTTCTCTCTGTTGCTCTTTGGGTGAGTGTGACGGACTGCTTTGCATGCCTGGGAAGCTTCATCTCTCACCAGGTAGAATCATGTGCTGACATCTCTCAGGGAGTCCCATATGCCAAGACACCTGAGCCAGTCTTTAATGCCTCCCAGGTATGTGGCAGGCCTGGAAGAACCTCTCTGAAACTTTCTCTCCTGTCACTTTGCTATTTTTAAGAGCTATCTTAGCAGCATGCAGAGATGAACAGACTACAGGAGTAGAGGCTCTTATGCATTCCTTTCAAGTAATAAATAAATAATGCATTCCAGGCTGTGCTACCAGCATTGTTCCAGCTTCATGATTCCAGAGATAGTTAGTAGCAAGTTCAAAAGTAGTTTTATAGTATTTCTGGGGAACAATAACAAAAAAAGACATTGAGAACTGTTGTTTCAGAACCAGGTTTCAGTTCCTGGAAGGCAGCTTCAAATATTTGCAATTTTCATGTTTGGAAGAGAAAGTGGAGTTAAATTCTGAAATAATGGAGTAGCTTTCATAAAGAGTAGACTTCAGCCTCACGGGCCTTTACAGAAGATGAATTTTAGTCATTAATAAGTAGGATGTCTGTCTATTAAGGTATGCATTAATTTGTTTAGCTCCTTTTTGATGAGCTGAAGATTGTTTTTGACTGATTTTTCTTCAGTGTCCCTATCCCCTGACTGCAAGAGTGTAATTTGTGTTTCCCACTTATAGAGGAAGAAAGGTACAGAAGGATAGGATGCCCTATAGGATCACAGTCTTTTGGTTGGGCTTTAGAAAAGTGTTTCATTAATTGGAAGAGATGAAGGTGTGTTCAGAATCAAACCTGTCTCTGACAGGGTAGTGAATTGGTATTGCACTGATTTGGTAGATGACAGCATTTTGCTTCTTAATCTAGTTGTGCCTACAGACCTATGGTGGGACAAGGGTCCCTTTGGCACAGGGTTACACACAGAGTAAGTGAGGATCTTGCACCCCAATTGATGTCCATCTGATAATCTGAAGTGTGGTAAACATCTTTAAAAGATTTCTTTGGTAACTTTTGATAGTTTAATAGTGATTGTATTTCAATTTTAATTTCACTGGCTTTGAAAGAAAGAAAGCAATGGTTTTGGTTATCTGAATTCTAAAGGGCTTACCTCCAAGTTATTTTCATTCCTGTGGATTTGTTTTCTCAGTTTGGGAAATAATGGCCTGGCCACGTGCACTGTGCTGGATGTGAATCCACTGTATGTGCACAAACACTCCCAGAGTTATTATTGAATACTTTCTCAGCAGATATTGGCCACTAGTTTATGTATAAAATAGAGAGATAACAAATACTTAAAGGCATTCTGATACACCCTTCTCTCTGCCACACCAGAGAACGATCATTGCAAATGGGATTACGCAGCAGTATAACAAATGTCATTTGGTTTCTGTCCTCCAGCAGTAATCAAATAGCAGAAAAAGCATTCTCTCATGCATATGGTTTTTACTCCATGTTCTTTTTCTGTGATTGCTGTTTCACTTTTTTAAATGCCTTTTTTTTTTTTTTTTCTTAAGCAAAGGATGAGAAATGTATGTACTTTATTGAAATTATGTTTCAAATGATGGAATTTAGCATTCTTGTGTCAGTGTTTCCAATGATGGAATTTAGCATTCTTGTGTCAGTGTTTCCTGTAGTTCTGCACTGGGGAAGTAAACTTAGATCTAGGAGAGAACTCATGTTTTGGCAGTATCTAAACTTATCCATGCACTTAATATGGAACCACTTGTAATATCTGAGGCAAGTATTAAAAAATAAATAAATTCCAGTGGCCAAATTAATATCGAGTCTGAATTCTCTTCAGCAACCTGCTGCACTCGGTCCTTATTGTTAGTTCAGTTTAGATGCATTCGTTTGGGTAGAAAGTCGCAAAATAACGTTGGGTTGGGGCTTTTTTCCCCTTTTACTCACCTCTTTTTGGTTGTGTTAGCAAGTGTCTTGTTTGGGAAAGGCTTCCAGGCCATGTGTATTGAGGAACGAAGAGGTTTCTGTGTGAGACACTGTGAGGGCACCCAGGTCAGTGGCCTCTGGAGAGCTCCCAGCTGGGACATGGGGAAGGGATGAGCAGGATCCTCCCTGCTGTCACTCCTGAGCTGTGCCAGCAAAGGCTACACCTGGCCTTCAGTGACTCCCTCTGATGGGTGGGGAGAGGAGGAAGGGCTGAAAGCAAACTTCAGTTTTTGTTGGGTATTTTAAGATTCACTGCCAGTTTCCATTTCTCTGCTTTCACGAGTCAAGAAGGTGGTGTGAGAATTGAATACCTGCTCCCTCCCAGTGTTTCTGCTTTCTCAGTTGCTTCTGCTTTCTCAGCTTTTGTGCCAAAGCATGAAAATTCCTGTGACAATGTTACCATTTTGCTAATGGTTCATGCCCTAGTGGATACCCTCCATTGCCCTAAAATATGCAATCATTTAATTGTCATTGCAATCCTATTATATTGCCATTATGGAACGTCTGGTGGGGAAAGCTATGAACATGTTATTAGTGCTGAAAGGGACAATTTACTGAATCTCGCTAAATGCCATCACTTCTCAAAAATGAAGCAAAATTACTTTATTATGCATGTCCTACTTTAATATTCTGCTCAGATAATGATTGGGAGCCATTGATCTTTTTCTGAGTGGAGGTTTTTTGTACAATTTTTACTTTGTTGCAACAGTAGGAATGCTAAAAACTTCTTGGCTTCTTCCAGCATCCTTCCTTATGTTAAAAAAAAAAAGCAGCTCTTGCTGAACTGGAGTTGTGAGTACAGATTTTGAAGCCTTTTGTGTTTAGTGACTCAAGTGATGTTCCTATTCATAAGTTCATACAAGTGAATCAGATCTCCTCTTCCTCCTGACACTCCCTCTCCTTTTTGGCCCCTCTTTCCTTGCTTTTTTTAGCTGTTTTGTGAACTCTTCAGGGCACGGGGTACATCTTAATGAGTCTTTGAAATAACACTATGCTCTGTACGACCTCTCTTGAGGTCTCCAATTACAGCCAAAGTACAGATAATTAACTCCCCACGTATGACTTGTGCTGGAGGAGGGTTGGTTGCATTTGAAGCACATGCAACTTGTTGTCAGTGTGGGAGCTTAAAATTGTAGGCTATTCCCAGACATGCTTCAGTGGATTGGTGAATTTGAATTTCTTGCTGATTCTAGGAATTGCATTTCCTTCTGTGGATGGCAACTGAGCCTGAGTGAACCATTCCCTCATCTTTGAGATTACCATTCAAAGAGCTACAGGAAATCCAAGGCAAATGTCATTGTGGAACAGTATGGGGACCAACAGGGACTTCTCCAAAGCTTTATAAATTCTGGAGGAAAAGCTATTTTAACCATAAGGAAAGAAAGTATCATAGAAGTCCTTTAATATCTTGATAGTTTGATGTCTTTGTAAGTGCACATAAAACAAACTGAAGAGTATTACATGCAAATTATGATTAATAAGTTGAGTTTGGGGGGCATTAAAAATCCTAAGGTATGATAAATGCAAAATGTATCAGGATTAAGAATACAGATATATGCTCACATTGCAAATGTGTCACCAAGCAAAGCAAGAATAGTCTGTTGTGACTTTTTCCTCTTTTTAATCCATGTGATATGTTTAGCTGTTTCATATGGATTCTGCAAGTATCTGTTTTTTTAAATCCTAGATTTCTTCCTGGTAATTTTGAATTTGTAGTTCTGGGCCAGCTGATACAACACAAATAGAATTATTACTATACAACTTAGTTTGGAAAAGGGTTTTTGAAAAGCAGTTTTGAATTGCCTTGTGGCAATTCTCTTGTACATAAACTCATTTTAACTGCATAAAACCTACTATATTGCATCGAGAAACTGCAGTGAATGTGCATTTAGATGTTATGAATAACTGCAGTTAAGTAGAAATGAAACTGAAATAAATCTGAATTTTATTTGCACTTTCCCTTCATTTTAATGCCACTCAAGCTGCTGCTACCTTTTATTCTCCGAGTAACATAGCTGTTAAGGATAAAGAGCGTGTGTGTGTTTATCTGTGAAATGCTCAAGTACTGCTGGCCTACATGTAGCATGGTTTATAACCACAGAGGCTGTGCAATGAAATTTTGACTGCCGGACATTATTTTAAAGCTGTTTGCTCCTGTCATGGAAATGCTTTACACAACTAACACAAGGTATGGCCGAGAAAACTGAATAACCATGTCAAAATTTAAGATTTCTGTGAGTGATAAGTGGTGTTTGTGCCTTGGCAATCAAGATGCTGTTAAAAGGTGTTGGGAATGTGCACGAGGGCTTGTTCGTGCAGACACTGAGTGGTTTGTTGCACTGTGCTTGCAGCAGGCAGCACGCTTGGCTTTGTGCTGTGGCAGTGAGCACTCCCAGTGACACCATGTGGGTGACCATAATCCCTCTGCTCTTCTGCAGCCACATCTCACTTGGAGGACCCTGAGTAACTCTGGGGAAAATTTTCAAAAGCACTTGAATGGCTTGGTCAGCTTTGTGTCATTTCTGAGCACGACTCACCTGCCCAGGAACCGCAGTCCACAGAAAGATAATGTGCTTTGTCTGCCAGTGCAGCCAAGAGCCTCTGGAAATTTTACCATCAAAAATCCTGGTTGACAAAGGTTTGCTTGATTTATCAGGCTGTGATGGCTTTTATTTGCTTTCCTGCTGTTCTTTTTGCTGCCAACTCATTCAAATCTAAACTTTTGGACCATTTCTCTTCTGTCAACCCTCAACTTTTGTCATGCAAGCCACCCTGCACAATTACTGTCAGACTGTAATTAAAATGCTAAAATAAGGTAGTAGGAGCTTGTGCATTGCCTGGTGGGCTTCTGCCAGCAACTAATGAACAAGCCCTCTGTCCTGAACACATGGATGTGCTGGAAAAACAGCCCGAATGCTGAACACAAAATCCCTTAGCAAAGCTGTCATGGAGTGGAGCAGTGTGATAACCATGCTGCTCTTCCAGAGTGTGAGCACCCTCCTGAGGAGCTGGGACACAGCCCGGGCTGGCCCTGCCCTGTCAGTGACAGTGGTGTGACTGTGCCTCTCTCGTGCTACTCGCTGTGGGTCCCTTCCCCTCAGCACATTCTGTGAGTGTGTGACTATCAAGACTCTGTTTCTGTAATAGTATTCTCTCTTTTTTTCCATCTTCTAATGATTAAATCTGCACTAATAATGATTCTTTGATTAGTCTGTTAATATTTCAATTATAGTGCTGGGAAGCCAATGACTGGACATATCAGGTACATTTTCTTTTTGCCCTTAGCAAGATTTTGAGCATAATTTCTTTGGTCTCTTGAATTCATAATGGCACAAATAAGAAAAAAAAAAAAAAAAAAAAAAAAAAAAAGAAAAAAAAAAACCAACCATGGACCAGTCTGCTGGCATGGAGGCTGACCAGGCTCAGGAGTTATCCCACACTGCACTGCTGCTCTTCTTTTCTTAACTTTTAACTTGTTTTATCATGCCCACCTCCCCATTCCCTTCTTAAAGGAGTTCTCTCAAAGACTGAGAATTTGTATAGCCTGGAAAATTTTTAATTTTGTGCCCTAATTAATGAATATAATGTAATGTACACCTGTGGTGATAATACCTTTATTAGCATTGAAGCTGTTAGACATCAAAGCATTGTACCAGGCAAAACCATCTATTTCTCATTTAATGGAATCACAATTAAAGTGTATTTTGTTGGAATGAAATCACATCATAACTGGAGCTCTGCATGGTGAGCAGAAATCCTTCCATCCCAAACTGCAGGCTAATAATAATAAGGGAGGCTTTTATGTTCAGCATGGCAACCAAAGTATTAGGTCACAATACACGTTTAACATCACTGAACATTTTATGAATTCACTCATTTTAACACCTGACAAGTGTCCTAAGAGGTAGATGCATTAACATTATATTTGCTTCATAAATAAGGGTGAAACAGTGTTCTCACCTCAACGTGAGCAGTTTCAATAAAGAGAAAATGCTGCAGCTTTTGGAGCAATAATTCATTTCCTGTGTGGATAAACTGAGGCTGAAGGCAAAATAGTTTGTCTCTATCTAGTATTGTAAATACATTACCTTTCCCCTTTGAAAATTGAAATCCTTCCTATTAGACTACAAGCAATGCTGAGGTTTCTTTCCCATAGCTTCTTTTGTTTCTTTTCCAAATTCATCTGCTGTTAATCCTATTGTATAACAATTTGTTAAAGGTTTTTTGTTTGTTTCTGATTCCTCATCTCTCTAAAGTGGGAACTGTGCTCTGGCTGAAAAAAAATATCTTGGAGATTTATTGTAGAAAAGCCTGGATGTGCTTACTTTGGCAAAATTCTCCATGATTTCATTGTTCTTTTTAAGAACCATGAAGAAAGCTGGTCATGTTCAATATTGCCAGTTCAGGCAGTGTCTTGTAGGCATGACAACAAGCATATGTTGTTGGGGAGGCGAATGCAACTGGGTTGGGAACTCATCCATCTCTTGAGACAGGGGTGGGAGGCGAGGGAAAGGTAACAAGGGAATTTGTTATAAGACAAATATGAGATGAACGTTCCCATAAGAAAACAGTAAAGAAATTCCCAATATGTAGGGTTTGATTTTCATATTCTCTGCATCATGGTCATGTTTATCTTCTGTCAGGAAGGATGAAGGGGCCAGTAATGGTCTTTTCCCACTCTCCAATCTTCTTTTCCTTTTTTCCTCCATGGATTCTTAGATTTATTTTTATCTTGGAGAAGCTGCAGTTTACTGGTGCAGTAGGTTAGCTTTTATAGTTATAAAATTTAGGAGAGAGTGATATCCTTTCCATACAACTTCCAGAGTGCTTTCTAAAGCCTTTATTGCTGTAATCTTTCAGATTCAGTAAGAATCCTTGACCTTTGCTGGCTCCATTATTTTAGAGATGTTGCATCACTTTGATTCCCCTGTACTACCACATCATAAGGGAAAATATCTTTCCTTATGGAAATGGCATAGCTACATCAAATAAACAAGTCTGTCACTCTTCAATTATCACATTAAATGCTATAGGGGAAGACAGAGATCTGCCTGCACATAACTAGAGAAGTAACTATCACTTCACTGCATAACAGGAAGATCTGAATAGACAGAGGATACCTAGAATGGAAATAGAATATGTTCCTAATGTACAGTGATTGCCTATACAAACACTTCTTAGTCTATATTGGGAAAAAAAAAGAAAATGAAAGAAGTGAAAATCATTTCTTGAAAACATGAAAATGAAACTGCCTTTTTTCTCCAAATTTTGTGAAGAGTATTTTCACTCTGTTGTAATTTGGGGCTTGATTTAACAATCCAGGAACTCAATCTGGCTGCCAAAATCAGCTCCTGCCACCTCCAAGGTAGGAATGTGGGTGTGGTTGTGATCTGCTGGTCAAAGGTGATGACACTGTGTGTTCTCACCTTTGTGCTGACACAATAAACCATGTCAGAAATGCCCAACAGACCACACTGATAGGTTTAATTTAGAAGTTTATTAAAGTATGCATGTGTAACATTTCCAGTTACATTGCAAGTATGAAGGGACATGGTGTCATAGGAATACATTCAAGTCTCTGAGGAAAAAACATTCTAAAACACACACAAAAGGACACTGCAAGTCCAATTAACATATGAATCTCCAGCAGCGGAGTTCCTTGAAGAAAATGAAGAAAAATGTTGGGAAGAATATTTAAAGTTTACAGTTTTACACTACTCAACAGCTCTGTGTTCATTAACTGGCACATCCCTTCTAATTTGTGATCTCATTTGTACTGTGTCAACAGCTTTTAGCAGTGCCTCTCCGCATTGTGTTTGCTTTAAAGCGCAGTTTCTGTAGTCAGAGAGAAACTGGGAGCAAAATCAGCATTTCAAAACCTGTAGTCCTCCTCATTACTACCCCCTCCTCTGCTGCCTGGCTGAGTTCTGGCTGGTTCACCTGTGAGCCAGGAGGTTCTGTGTGTGAGGCTCTGCACATCACATAGAACTGACCACTGTTTTCAGCGAATCTCTGCAGATTTTGTGACAGTGTGAAAGCGTTCAAGAGTTGACCTTTTTTTCCCTTTATGTTGCATTACCAAAATAATCTCTTCTTTCATGTTTTGTCACGATGAAAACAGGACTGGTGTGATTTACAGAGGCAAATCTGGCAGTCTCTCCCTATTTACTTGGACTGGAGGGTACGTGTCAAATTGGTGCCTGTCCCAGTGAGGATGTTACCTGAAAGAGGAGACAGTGTGTTAGTGGATCAGATGTAGATTAAGGTGTTGCTGTTGTGTGTGCCAGCTATGATTTACAGATTAAGCTGGTTTCCTCTATTTAGTTTAATTAGCATTTTTCTCTTTATTATGTGTTTTTTAGTTCACTAATTTTGTAATGTTTTTTTATCTACCTTAACACAAAAGCCTATGCAATGACAGAATATTTTCTATACAATTCAGCATTTTTTCTTGTTATGGTACAAAATACTTTTCCATCCATTACAATTCTTATTTTTCTTTTTGCAGTAAGATGCCATTTTAAAATATTTTAGAGTATTCCAATATGCTTTGTAATTTTACATGACCTAAATTATCCCAAGTCCTTTCACAACAAGCTCCAGGCCTACTAGAGACTTTGGCCTTGTTTCCTTCTTGTCCCAAACTCTACTTCATTTACATCAGAAGTTCCAGGCCTGTGAAATCAGGACCCACTCTTGTCCTGCTTCTCAACAAATTAAAAAAAAAAATGTATTTTGTCTGCCTGAGGATTGCATTTTTAGGTTTTCTGTCACCTTATTAGTGCTCATTCCTTTGCTAGGTTCATCTGTAATAAGTCAGAGTTCATTTATTATAGAAACTCACAGATATACAGAAGAAGAAATTGTGAAGAGACTGTAATAGTTTCTGTTCCTTACAAGAGGAGTGTCTTTAAATTATAAAATATTATAAAGAACTTTTGCTCTTAGCGTTAATTTTCTTAAGCTCTCAGTCCCTTTGACAAGGAGAATAAGGTATCACCTGGAACAGGGAGGGAGGGAGCCATCCAAACCCATCTTCCTTTGGCTGATTGATGTTTGGTAAATTTGTGGGAGTTAATGTAAATCTTCTTGCTTAGGTTACCATCTGATTTGGTGCTATAGTAAATGAAGAGGAACAATTTAGGCTGTTTCCCCCTCCATGGTTTTTTTGTGTGATGCATCCCCTTGAGATGCCTTGCAGTCATTTAGGTGGTGTGGGATCTTTCAGAATAAAAAACAACAGGAAAAAGAAAAGACTGGAATAAAAACATTTTGTTCTGCAGTTAGCTGAAGGATTGGATAGGAAAGTTTGAGATATTAGCAACCTTCAAAAAAGTATTAAAATCAAGCAGGAGGGCCTGGAATCAGCTGTGTGTGTAATGTAGCAGCTCACACAGCTCTGCAGCTATCAAAATAGCTCTGTATATACTTGGTTAAATATTTTGGTTTAAGTCTTCCTCGTAGCCATCTACTTACAGAGTGCTCCTTATTCCTTCCTGTCAATAAAAGGGGAAGGGAGCCCTGGAGCACAGTGTGCATCTCTGTGGGCTTTTCCAACGGCTGATGAAAAGACAAGCTTGTACAGATGTGGAGTGAAGGGGAAGCTGAGCTGTTCCCCCAAAGCACAGCCTCTGCTCTGTCGTGTTTTTCACCACAGTGCCCTTATTGAAATTTGTGTAGGTGGTGTCAGTTTAATAGGCTCAGCACTTTTAGGGGACATTGACAGAAACTAAATTGGAAAAATGCAGCAAATGTTAGGTTTTAGCAGAATATCGACTTAATACAGATTGAACAGGGAAGAAAAATATTGTGTGGTGTGCAACTCGAACTTCACATTGTCTCATTAAAGACCCTGCAATGGATAGCACTGCCTGCCTGCCTTGCCCTCAGCTGTAGACCCAGCAGATCATTCATGTAAGGAGTAATAATACACCACTCCATGGCACCTCTCTGCAGCTGCCACGAGGTATTTTGAAGATGTGTTTTTATTATTTACCAAAATCTACACTCGATTTATTTCTGTGTAACTGTTTTTTGCTCCCTCCCCACTTTTGCATGTCCTCACATCTATTTTTTATTCATTTGTTTGACCCTAATTTCTTTCTTGTGTACAGCCATCAATCCCTTGAAACTCTCAAGTCCCCAGACCTGGGTGTGTATTAAGATGCATTTGCATTATTTTCCCCATTTAATGGTGTACCTACAAAAAAATGAGTCAGAAGAAGTATTAGCTTCTATCAATGAGAAATTTTGCCTGCTGTCTGGAAAACGTGGGTTGACTGAAAAAATTGAAAACTGGGCAAATCAACTTAGATTTTCACAAGAAAAAGCACTAAATCTCACAAGAGAAGCACAACATTCAATTTTATTTTTCAATCTTGACGTGTTTTATGTTATTAACTATGAGTATCTGGTTTAGAAACATATAAACCGTGGGCTGAGGGAACATCACTTCTGCCATTAATTTGAATCTGATACCAGTAAAACACCAGTTAAGCACAAGATGGACAACTGATGGTTTGGGTGGTCACTGATGGATGGCAAAGCCTGTGGCATGTTCCACTTGGCTGTGGGGCTGCAGGGGATGAGGAAGCTGTTCAAGAGCAATTAGTTTGTGGTTAAGTTTGTTGGGGTTTTTATGGCTTTGTTTCCTCCCCAAAATGAATTGCTTAATATAATCCTATTGTTTACTCACCAGAGAATAAAGGAGATGGTATTTGCCAACTGTGTAGAGTGGGCTTTCAGTGGGAGGGACTTGTGATGTATTTGTGGCCTGAGTCCCACAGTGGACTGTGACTGTGCAATACTGATATTTAGTGCTTTCCATTTCCTAAGCAATAATTCCACAAGACTCATTATTTATATTCAGCAAGTGCCAAAAGCTTTTTTTTTTTTTTTTTTTTTTTTTTTAAATGGCTCATAATATGAGTTTGCTCAATAGCCTCTGGAATACTGAATTTTATCCTTTCAGTGCAGGAAAAGCTGTTTGTCTCCTTTCAGAAAGCATCCAGGTTTGACCCCTTATGGCCAAAATATAATGTGAATGTTAAATTCCACAAAACCCAGAGAAAGAATATTAGTATTTCTTTCCACATTTCTCTTTTCATGATTGCAACACAAGCACTGAATGTCATTTTCCTGTCTTGAAACAAACACACCAATAAGTCTATCTGGTCTGCCAAGAAAAGATGCAACATCCAGACAGTTCTTTGTACTGTCAGATGAAATGAGGCTATTTTGAATAGTGTTTAGGATATACAACATATGGCATGCTGCTGATTTTTGCTTCTGAAGGATCATATTGGATTCACGTATCTGATGGTATAATTCTAACTGCGCCCCACAAAGTACTGAAATGGCAACTCAGCATGTTTTTTTGAAGGTGTCAGAACCATAAAAAGTTGTTGCTGGCTCTGTTCCAGCACTTTCTTCTTTTATTAAAGCTAATTTCTTAGCTTTTGACTAATTACAGCTGTCCTTGAGGACAACAAAATATGAGTTAGGCAGATTGGGAGATTGTTTTGTGTTTAGCCTTTCTGCTTCCCTCACCAGACACTGACTGTGTTTTCAGTCTTCTGATAACTGACCTGAAACCCCACCCAGAACAGCACCCCCTGAGTGCTGGGGAAACAGCTTCTCTGGGACCCTCTGCAGAGCAGGCTTTTGGCTGGTGCTGAAGCCTTTGATTCCCAATTGCACTGGTGTTCAAAGGCCCAGGAGAAAATCAATCTGCTCTGCTCATGTCATCTCATCATTAACCTTTCAGCACTCATCCAAAGCCACTGCTCCTGGGTTTGGGCAACAAAGAGATCATGGGTGGTTTATGTCTTTCATAAGTCATAGGATCACAGAATGGTTTGGGTTGGAAGGGATCTTAAAGCTCATCTTGTTCCACCCCTTGCCATGGGCAGGGACACACCTTCCCCTAGCCCAGGTTGCTTCAAGCTCCTGGCCTTGGACACTTCCAGGGATGGGGCAGCCTCAGCTTCTCTGGGCCTCACCACCCTGACAGGGAAGAATGTCTTCTAATATTTAATTTAAATCTATCCACTTTCCATTTAAGGTGTTTTCCCCTTGTCCTGTCACTACATGATTATATATTATGATGCTTTACTAAGATTCATATTTTTCTAGACTCAGAAGGTAAACAAAAATGACATATATTCATTGTATCTACATGACTTTCAAGCTCATTCTATGTTGGTCAGGTTGTCTTTTTTGGCACATGAACAATATGATTTAAGATGTCTAAAACTGGACTATGAAGCATGGCTTTGTGGTTAAGGAAAGTCCAGGCTGTGATGTAGCCTTTGTTCCCCCTGTTCCTGTGGACTTTACACCACATTTCTGTTGGCACGAGAAAATAGTCAGGGGGCTTGTCCAGCTCTCTGGTGTAGCTGGGAAAGTTTCATAAGGATTCATTTTCTTTACCTCAGGAAAACAAATAAAGCTGAGCAGCAGCTGAGCTGTGTGAATTTTGTTCTTAGAGAGACAGTGGGCACCAGCCTAATACACACATTTGGACATCTGTGTTGATCCAAGTCCTGTATCTCTGAAGAGCATTGTACTGCAGCCCAAACTCACCCAGCAGAGGCAAATCTGGTTTGGATAATGCCCTTGTACAGAACAGATTAATCACCTTAATTAGGTGGGGTTTTGTTTCTGTTTCTTTTTAATATCCTTTTGAGGTACCAGGTATTATGCATGGGAGCACTTCCCCTGTGCTCTGGTGTTGATGGTCACAAACAATAAGTGCTTTTTTCAAGTCACCTGTGTGATCTAGTAAACATATGTGATCCTGCCCATCACTTGTCTTCTTACACAAATTTGATATTCCTGCTACAGTATTTTCTTGTGGTCTCATTTTCTGGTAACTTTCAATTTTTATAGGCTGAAAAGTACCTCAGGGAAGGAGCTTGCTGATTGTTTTTTGGACTTTTTTTTCCTTGTAAAAAGCTATTTTTATAACCCCTACTGTTTTTTCTCTTTTTTTCAGTGCTTGCTTTTTCAAAAAGAATAGCAAATTGACTGTATCTGAGAGCTGATATGCCTATTTTGCTCATAACTTTTAGCTGCTATTTCCTTAGAAATTTCCTGGTGATACATATAGTGTGTATGAACAAGCTGCCCTTTCTGTATTTCTTTTTATTTCCTTTTACCCAAAGGCTTCTTGTTCCTAAAATTTTTATGTAAAAGCATTTTTTTTGTTTGAAATCGGTCTCATTCTCAGATGACCCCTAGCTCTGTTTCATTCAATCATTAAATTATAAGGTGCCACCTTGTTATTTCTGTCGTTTCCTCGCTGATCCACAAGCACACAACCTGAAAGTGAACTTTCACCTTAAATTCTTTTGAAAATATTCCTTCTTGGGATCTATTGCTGTAGCTGGTGTCTGACATGAGCTGCTGCTGTTCTTCCTTTGCTCCATTTCAGTGTGGCTGCAGGAGTAGAACCCCCTTGGGTGCCCACGGGGGTGGGCAAGAGCTGCACCAATTCCAACCTGTGGGTGCATGAGGAGATGAGATTTTTAACAGATATTCACACCTTTGTGACCCCACTGCTACCGTCTTGAGGAAGTTTCCTGTCCCAAATCATAAGGGATTTGGGCAGGTTAAAAACATACTAAGGGAAATTGAAAATACTTTGTGTATATATATATATGTAAGCATAATTTTTCAGGACCTTTCTCAAAAGCAGTCCCTGGCAATCAGACTGCCCCGCTACAAAAAATATTAGGCTGGAATTTCCTGGGTAAAGTGCAAAGACTTGCTGTGGGATATGTGAATTTAGGCCCATGCTGTGGTATCAGGAGTCTGTGACTTCAGGTGGCTCACAGGAATTAGATAATTCAGACTGAACTGGTGACCAGTGTGGGGCAGTCTGGATTGTTGATTGTCTCTGCAGCTCTGCCCATGAGAAACCTAAGGATGAGACAGAGACATCCCGAATTAAAACACAGGCTGGGCTCTGCTTGCTGCTATTTGAGCTGGATTGCTTGACATAATTTGAGGAGAATATTTGTTTGGGTGTTTTGGTGTTCTCCTTGTAGATTTTCCCTAGCGTGGTCTCCACACATATTGCCAAGATATTTTTAAAGTAGCTAAATTGAGTGAGATATATAGAAATGAATCTGAATCAAGCAAAATTCAGTGAGTTGGGCAATATATTTCTGGCAAATTTATCTCCATGGAATGTGAGGGTTGGTGACAGGCAGACAGACTGTTTTCACATAATCTCTGCATCTTTACTCTCTGCCTTCGAGTTTTGAAGCTATATGGCTGCTGTGTATTAAGAGTTAAAGAAGAAAAAAAAGATTGTTTAGTGGTGACAGCTGTGACTTTAACAGCTCGAGCTGGAAAGGTGAGGTCATAAAAAAACCAATGCAATGTCCTTATGTCTGCAGTGCTGGCCCTTTGCACACAGAGTCTGGAAGCCTGATGGTAATGCATAAAAATAATGGTTATATGTGACAGTCTATTTTGAGGAACTTCCTATACTTAGTGACCATTAGACAGTACAAAAATTATTGTTAGACTTTTCTTGTTTGTGCTAAAACAGGATTTGGAGAACTGCTTAATGAACATTTACTCTTTTACAGCTCTAAAACAACTGCTGAAAATGTATTCTTTCTCTTTTTGACTTCTGCCTCTGCTGGTTCCCTTTGGTTTTGATGTTATCTATTTAAAACCAAATCTGATAAGGGATAATGGCTGCATTAGATTTGAAGAGCTGCTTTGCTTGATCCGTCTCCAGTGGCTCTGGAGCAAGGTCTAGGGACTATCCTTTGTGATAAACACTGCCACAGACAATCCCTTAATTTCTCAATCAATTTGCTAGTGAGGTGAATGTCTCCAGCTTCATCATTTCCTGGACCAAACTCAAGTCTGAGGATATGTGGGCTGTGAAAAGAGACACAAAGAGGTTAAGGGAGCAACCTACCAGAGTTAGTGAGGAGGCTCATTGGGAGCTGATCCTTGCCAGGGAGGGAGAAGCAGCCCTGCAGATGGGGAGGGAAAGAGGAGGAGGAAAGATGCCATGCAGGCGTCTGCAGGTACTGCAGCAGGAGCTCTCGCTGGTACAGCAATGCTATACCTGTGTGCCATAAATGTGGTGTCTCCTTCAGCCATCAAGGTCCTTCATTTACTGACAAATAACTGCATTATTTCCTGATCTATTTCACAGTTATCTAGATATGTGTATATATATATATATATATACTTACCTATGTTTACACATGGCTATATGTGTGTGAAACTGATCTTTATACAAAATATAGAAAAACTATGTATAAATATATATACACATAGATACCTATTTATAAAAGTAATAGTTCTGCCTCCTCTTCGCAAGCTAGGGAAAACAAATGTGTATGTCCAATATTTATTGCTGGGAATAATGACCTAAATTATTTTCTTGTTAGAGTTCAGATAGCTTCATTATTATACAGTTTCCTCAGAGCAACTCTGAAGAGTTTTTTGTATAAACTGTACTTATTTATCACAAGGCTCGTTATCTGTGTTGTAATTACAGTATGCATACTGGTTTTAGACAGCAAGAAAACTAAAGCTGTTAAAAGAGTAAGGATAAGTCTAAAATAAAAAATAAAAGAAACCACCAAAAAATAACTTCAGTAATTCATCTCTTAAATCATGAGGTTCCTAACTCACAATTCTCTGTTTCATAAATCATAACTTAGGAGCAAACCAGTTAGTTAATGGATGGGGGAGAGGGCTCGTCCTTCCTCCTCCACCACAGCGCAGGGCTCTCCTGCATCACACTGGGAGGTGGGAAAGCCTCAGCAGTCCCATAGGATTTGCTTTAGAATGCTTTTTGGGCAAACTGAAATGTTGACACTTTCCAGCTAGGAAGAGTGGCCTGTACCCTTCCTGTGAGGCAGCAGATCCCTTGTGCTGTCCTTGCAGAACCCCTCCGTGTGCAGGGTGGCAGCAGGAGGGGACAGTGAGGCTGCAGCCGATGGTGGCTCCACGGTGACCTTCAGCCTTTCCTGGCCATCGTGTCCTGCTCCTGCCTGCCCCTTGCCCTCACCTGGATCACCATCAGCTGAATAATGGCTCATTGAGGGAACAGTCACAATGTGGTCTTTGTTGTTGTCCTCTCAAAATTAGCTATAGATGCTTATAAGATGTCTAAAGGGGGTTTCTTTAGGCCTAAAAACTTATATTGTACAATTTCAGATTTTTTTGAAACACTGAGGTTCACCTGTGAGTAATTATCTGATGAAATTAATGTAGCTTTGATGTTTGATGTTGTATGATATTGTGGAATTCAGCCTTTATTTATTCCATAAGCGTTTTAGGAAGAATGTCATGCCAACAGAACTAATTAAGAGGGAGAGCTGCTTTATGCTGTGACATTACAAGATGGAAATAGAATGGAGTATGTGGTAATTAAGGTGCTGATGGCTTTTCCTAAACAAATTTGGGTATATGGTGAACTTTGAATATAGTCCAGCCTTATTGTTTGATGGAACTTTAAATATACATCTGTGGCATGGTGGCATTAAGCTAGGATATGACAATGTAAAAAATATTGACTCTACTCGTATTAATGCTGTACTGAAATGTACTTTGCACCAGAACTGTTTGAAATGAGTTCAGTTTGCTAGCCCACTGTAACATATGACATTTTTCTAATTAGGGCAATGTTTAATTTACTGTCTCATGGCTTTTTGAATAAATATAAATTGTCATACTAAAGTGACAGGTGTAAAACCCTGGGTAGCTGTGTTAGAGAGGTTAATTTGCTCTTAATCAAATCAGTTCTGCTTCACTTTCTCACGGGGAGTGAGAGATAATAGGCCTGTTTAACTGGAGATTAGGCAGCCTTTTCCCTGGAATTCCCAAAGGGTTTACCTGAGACTTATTGTGTCATATTCTCTATAAAGATATTTGAATACATCAACATTTAAAGATGTGCTACATCTACTCACAAGGGTATTTTGTTGCCCGCATTTGACTCGGCAGCACTGAAAGGAAACCTAGGACTAGAAGAGCTGTGGGAATGTGGTCCTGTGGAGAGCTGAAATATGCCACCCAAGAAGGAACCCATCCCCTCCCCAGGTTTGGAAAAGACAGAGGGGTCAGGTTTCTTTAATTATTTCTTTTTCTTTTCTCTCATTGAGCTGAAAAGGGAGAAAAATCCTCACCCCATCTTATATTTTGCAGTGAGAAAGTTGTCAATATGTACTGCTTGAGAGCTGATAAAAGAGCTAAGAAACACAAATGAAAATGCCTGCCAGCCTGTAGGAAGTGAGAGCAACATGGGAATCCACTGGGGGAGTGTGTGAGCATAGGAAAGAAGCTCGGTTTGTGGGATCAATAGGTGAAGGCTTTGTACCAGAAGGCCAATTGCTGCAGTGCCTGCCAGGATTCGGTGGGAAGAGGCAGTCCCCAGCGAGACAGCACGAGCATCCTGCCATGGGGGGTGCAGGAGGGGCCGTACGAGCTGAAAATCATTCAGCAAAGGAGCTTGGGGTGGTGTGTTAGGAGAGAAATCCAGTGTGTTACAGAATATCTGAGGCTAGGGCTAAGAGCAGTGTCAGTTTTGATTGCCTGCCATCTCTGGGATAAGAGTTTTCAGCATTCAAGGCAAGCTGGCATCTTATTTTTACGATCTTCAGCGTAAATAACTCTACTCACAAAACGGAAATGAGGTGGTCTGTAGACTGAAGTTGTGACGCTTCCTTGTCACAATGTTTTAAAGCAGTCCCGTCTTGTCTTTTGCTAGCAGTAAGGAAAAATGAAATAATCACCCTTGCATGGCAATACCTGTGCTGAGGAGAAGCCAGAAGCACAAATTTTCACAGCTCCTTGTGCCTGGTGAGCGTAGCAGGCGAGGTTCTCACTGCTTTGCCAGGTACAGCGTGGTGGGATCCAACACAAGGAATGGTCTTGGTCCTCACTCTGCTTCAGCATCAGGGAAAACCATCCTAAGTAACATTAAAGTCTTTGGGCTGTAAAGATTAACACATGACAGTTGGATCTGGAATTGCTCCACTGGGAGACAAAGGAATGTCTTGACCAAATGAGTGCATCGAGGAGAAGCAGGAAAAGGTGATACCCCTCATACAAAGGTCTAAGCAAATTCCTCCCTACATTATTGCACATGAAGAAGAGCCATCTTCTCTTTAATAATTTAGGAGGTAGGAAATTAATCTTTTGTAGTCCCTGGCCCTAGATGAATGCTGCAGTAAATTGAGACTGATTTTGCTTGTGTGCATCTTTTGTTCCTGAATTATCACGTGCACCTGTGACTTCTTTTCTCTTTATTTGAATGGGCTTTGTGTAAGCTAAGTACTGAGAGAAATGTACCTTTTTGATTTTTTTTACATAACCTATATTGTATGTAAAACAAGCAAATCCTCTGACATGTTTAGAGTCCTGTATTCTGGATGTGCTGGGCAAAATAATAAGAAGGATAGATACTATCACTCTTCTATTATTTATGGGCTATAAAGTCTTTACAGTGGCATTGACAAAGGGTTTATAGTCAGTACACAAGCTGGTTATACCATAAATTGTAATGTTATATGATAAACTGGAAGTTTATAGCAGTAGTAGATATCAAAGAAAAAAATGAATTTTGGTTTGAAATGATCTATCATGGGATGGAGTTGCTACATGTTTAAATATTCAACCATTTTTGTCTTCATTTATTTTGAAGCTACTGATAATTCATGTGCTACAGAACAAGGATTTATAGGTTTATTTAGAGACTGCTGTGGGGGGAGGTAGGAATAGACCCTTTAAACTCAAGAACAACACATTCTGGCAGGGTAGCTGAGAAACACTGATGCAATTAAATTGATTCAAGTCTTTGGTTTCCAGCCCTAGAGATGGCAAACAGACCTGTTGCTAAATATTTGGTCTGTTGCTACAGGGCTCCCAACAATGCAATAAAATAGTTGGATTACTATTTCTAGGAATGTAAATGGAGACTACTTACAGCAAAAATGTCTTAAACATAATTTAATTGCGTTGAGTTTACATAAAGACTAAAACCAGGAAAATGTCAACAAATGTTAGTTCCTCTTCCTTTGTGAGTTACATTCCTTCCTTTAGCTAATGATTCTGTAAACAAGAACCAAAATATTCTTAGTGTTTACTTACAACACTTTAATTTAAAAAATCTCATTGTGATTTTTCCCCTTGCATGGAATTACTATGTATTAAATTCTTACTCTTTATTAAATTCATAGTTTCTCACTGCTCTTTTCTCTCTTCAAAGCTTTTCTGGTGTGTAAGTACTTTACAGATGGAATGGCACTGCAAACTTAACTAATAATTTGCAGGTAAAACTAACTTTCTTTCTTTTATAGTTTCTAGAACTGACTTAAAATTATCTCAGTCGGAGCATGGTGCTCAATGCCAAGGCCATGGGTTTGTTCCTTGTATGGGCCATTCACTTAAGGGTTGGACTTGATGGCTGTTGTAAGTCCCCTTTAACTCAAACTATTCTCTGAAACACAGTGTACCATAGGAATTGTCAAGCTTTGAAAACCAGTCTGCTGTCTTAATTTTGTAAGGTGCTCTTTTGTAACACTCGGGTACAGCCTGAGTGTTCTGTAACACTCAGGTACAGCCAGGATTTTGGGAAGCTTAAGATTAGACACAAAAACAGAGGAAAACAGCTTTTTCTGTAAAAATGACTGTTGCTGACTTGTCCTTGGTGGTGACTGGCATGTTGGCAAAACAGAGATTTGCCTGATTAGGCAAAGATTGCTGTGTTTGGCTGTGAGCAGGCTTGAGAGGAGTGGCTCAGGTGAGAGTGTGAGTCCAAACAGAACAGAAGGGATGGGACGAAGCAGGCAGCATGTTGTGAGCCCAGAGCACTGAGGTGCAGGGCCAAACCAGCCCCTTGTGGGCTCCTGAAGCTCCCTGTGCCCCCTCCCAGGAGACAGGCATTTCTTCTGAGGGTTCCCATCCCTCCGTGTGGCTGACAAATTCTTCAGGGATGAGAGAGTCTATGTCATGAAGGGAGAGGCTTGAAGCCTCTTCACCAGTCAGCAGAATGGCATAAGAAATTATGTTCAGGGAGTAAAATATGAGCAATATTTCAGTCTGTCCCTACTGCCAGGGGCTCAGGTAATGTCTGAGTGTATGCACAGCACATCCATGGCTTGTTTCCAAGCTCTGCTCCAGTCTGACTAGATAATGAATATGCATGAAGGGGAAAAGAGGAGGTGGGGGAGGGTTTTATCTATTTGTTGGTTTGTTTTGGTGATTTTTTTGTTTGTTTGTTTGTTTGGAGGGGAGGTTTATTTGTTTAATTGTTTTTCTAAAGAAATATTTTTGTTTCTGGGGGGAAAAACCTAACTGCTGTTTACCCCTGAAGTACAAGTTTTGCACTGTGTACGTTGTTAAAGTACAATGCTAAGGATGAAAAGATGTATCTCCCCAAGCGATTTCTTGAGTTGTTTTTCATGCAACATAACAGTTTTCAATTGTACCATGTAGCAGTCAAGTGGTCTTGTTTATTTTAGTTATGCCTGAGGAATTCTTTGAAGAAATTAAAAAAAAATAAACCAGCAAACCATTTCAGGGTTAGACTCTCTGCTTGTTTTTAGCCTTCTCTGGTCTTTGACACCCCTGCTAAGAGATTGAAAAATTGGGATTGGTAACGTTTCCCCGTTTGCAGTGGTGTAAACAAGCACATATCGTAAGGCCCTGCCTGATTTTTGACATCTGCTTCTTTATCACTGGTGCTTTAAATATGAAATAGTTCCACAGGAATTTCAAACAGCAGAGCTTTATGGGTGCTTTGGCCAGTGTTGTACCCCATAAATGCTAATAAAGTTGTCATTAGTGTCTACAGGATGGGTTCTTGCAAGATGGACATCTATTTTAGTCTTTATGGTTGCCACTGCGTATCAGCCCTGAATGTTCACACAGGACAAACTGATTGAGTACCAGAGCACTGGTGGGGAATTGTGGGCAGCTGTTGTGGTGGGGTTATTGATGGGAGAACAGCCCTGCAAGGATCAGCTCTTCCCTGAGGTGGTCGCAAGGGCTGACCCCTCACAGACCATCTGGGGGCCTGTTCAAACCTTGTCCCTCAATTTTCCTCAAGGCCCAGAGAGTTCTAACGAGCCTTTAATTGCTCCAAGCAGCCTCACCTGCTTTTGTCCCATGGCCCAGGAGTGGTGTTTGTGCTCAGGTGGGCCTGGGACAGCGTTTGCTCCCTCCTGTCACCTGCCCTGCTGCATCACCTTGCTCAGGTATCTCTAGACTGTGCTGAGGTGTGGGGTGGCCTTTGGGACCAGTCCCAACCCATGCCAGCTGCAGTGGGCATTCCCAGCAGGGCTGGATTTCAGTGTCACAGGAATTGTACAGGTCTTGTGCAGCTTTCCCAGATGTGCCTCCTCCCCTGCTCAGTGTGCTGATCAGTAATGGGGGTTTCAGGTGGCTTTGCAGAGTAGGGTTTTTTTTGTTATTTATTTGTTTTCTACTGAAGTTTCTGCCTGATTTGTCCACGAAGTTGCATAATTCATCTGCAGCGTAAAACTGCTCCCTTTGTACAGCACAAAGAATGACATTTGCAGTTTACTGAAAGAAATAAAAAATAGGAGAGGGGCTTGGGGCGAGTCAGGGACATGTTTACGTGCCAGTGGCTCTTGTTTGTGCCTGGCAGGTAAAGTGAGTGAACTGTTAAATTACTGTTGTGTTCCTGTATGAAGTCATCATTGATTTCTATGAAATTCTTTAATGTTCTTACTAACTCCTCAAATCTACAGCAAATACTCATTGGGCCATGTATATTTCTGAGGATTTATGAGCTGTTCATGATTCATTCAATCACAAACATGATATATACCACCGAAATATGAAAAATTCTTTAGGTGGTAATTTTTCCTTTTATATTTCCTGAGCAGAGGTATACCATTGTAAACACAATACCTGTTTCAATCTATCACTATTTACAGTAAATAACTAAAAATGAATTTAAGTTTTCAGCCTCTTATGCAAACTAAGATAACCTAAGCCTTTGGTATCTTCCCAGTATATGCTTGCTGAAATGCCATTTTTAATGCAGATACTTTTAGCTCTGTGTGATGCTTTGATATCCAGTATTTGCTCAAACAAATAGAGTTATATCTTCTAGATAACTAAAAGTACCTCCAAGTCTGGACTATAAAAATCTAGCATGTCCTAGTCATGACTATTTCTCCTCATAAATACAGTAGAGTTCAACTGAGTTTCTGTTGGGGAGTGCCAAAGTGGAAGCGTGTATTAAATCTTCAAGTGAGGTGAAGAGATGTTTTGTACTCTCACTGTATGTGGAGCTTGCCTTCTGTATGGGCTCTTTGGAAAGGAAAGGGATTGGTGATCTGCCTGTGCATGGCTGGAGCCCACACATGAGTTTACTGCCCCAGAGTGCAGCATCCCAACCCTGCTGCAGTGACACCTTTCAGCTGTGCATAGCAAGAGGGATGAGCCTTTGCAGCTGCACAGAGGGCACTTAGAGAGATTCTCCCACTTCTTATCCCTCACTTTCCAAGAGCTGTCTTGACACACTACTTGAGCTGGGATTTTTAGCGATGCAGTTATGCTGTCAAAAAGAAATAGGAATTGTGATCCATATCGGAGCTGTTTATATTTTATTTACAAAATACCATATTTTTTTATTCAAGTCTAGACACATAGGCACTTAGTAGAGTATAAGCAGAACTTAGCCCTGAAGAGACATGATGTTAGCTTGCATTTTAAAATGAGAGTAAATGTTTGCCAAAGATAGGTGCATGCTATACCTTGAATGCATATAGTCCCTCTTAAGTCTTCTTGTAGTGATTGTGGCTTACATAGCTCAAAGCTAATTTTGCAACAAAATCTTGCAAATGTAGTATTTGGAAAACCAAACCATGTTTACAGGCAGAAATCAGTCCTGGCTGTGGAAGGTCCTTGGTACAACTTAGGCTTTCCATTAGCAGCTCAAGTGGGGCTCCTGACTTGGAGGTCATTTCACACCAGTGCAGGAGTACTACAGTGAGAACAGCCTAAGCAGTACAAAAGGGGAAAAGCCTGAGCAGCCAACTGGTTCTGATCACTGCAGGAGCACTGTGGCCAGCCCATCACACAGAGCTCAGGTAAGGCAGGATCCCTGCTCAGAGTAAGAATCCAACACTGATTTCAAGACATTTATTTAAACGATTTCTCTTTTTTTTTTTCTTTTTTCTCCTCATTTCTTATTGTCTACAGTGTTCCTCCTTCCTTCCTGAGGTCCTAAATGAGTCCTTGAAATAACCAAATGAGTTGTTCCAAAATGGAAACACACTTATTTTGTAGAACTATGGCACACATAGGGAAATTTATTTGTAGGGAACAAGCTTTCCACCAGGTTTGTCAACACACGGTTCTTGCTCAGACTCTTTGTAGAAATGATTCGTCTATATGAATCATAACTCATGGTAGGGATAAGGTAGTTATAGGTGGCTTCTGAACTTTTGTCTACGTACAACATAGATATTGAAGAGATCCAGCTGCATCTTTAAGAGTGAATGGCACTACAGTATGAAGTTCTGCACCAGCTCTGAGTAGCAGAGCAGGAAAGATCACGCAGCCCAGAGGACAGGTGGCCTCTGGACCTAAAGTCATCTCACTGAATCAGACTGCTGAATTCTATGTAGCTCTGCATTATATGCAGCATGATCTTGATTTGCCATCTTGTTTTTGTCTCATACTCTTTAAGTTCATGAATTATTTTTCTGAGCAATCAGACTGTTGAGGAATGCTTGTAGCACAGATGTGTGATGGTCAGGCTACTGTAATAATCCTTTGATCTCCAGTTGTTGTTTGACCTACAATTACATTTCTAGTGTGTTTGATAAGAAGTAGCCAAGAGCATGAGATTACAGATGTGTATGTTGCTGGCATTATCATAATTGAGACATACTGGCTTGTTTAAAAAAGATGTGGTGAATGTGCTGGAGCTTTCAACTGGCATAACACAAACGCCCTGTGTTTACTTTAAATGTCTGCATTTGCATCTTATGAAACCTTGACTGAAAAATCCTACAGTATTCATGTTTTTGGATTCTTACTTAGGAACATTTCTCTTCATCTATGCTAACCTGCTGCCTGAGGCAGAAAGCAGATTTTGATTCTGTGTTTTGCTCGTTAATAGAGGAAGCAAGATCCAAGCCCCTCTTGAGCTAATACCTCAGCACGTGTCTGGCCTTAAACAGTGATGAAGGCACCCTCAGCCCTGTGAAGCAAGTGGTAGCTGAACCAGCATGAGGAATAGAGAGAGCAGGTCTCCGTTTACCCCTCAGGTGAGGTTGGAAGCAGTGCAGAGGTCTGTGTGCTCTCCCAGAGCTGTAGGAAAGCACACAGGCAGCCCAGGAGGCTGAAGCCACGAACAGGGATCTCCTGGCTGTATGGCAACAACTGACTTTCAGCCTATTCTCTAGGGGAAAAGAGACTTGCACAATTCTTTTGCCATTTTATCTGCCTGTCTGGCAGATTTAGTCTTATAACCACGTGAAATATATGTAAAAGAAAAATTTCAAAGAGAAATGGAAGCTTATGATTTGGGGTGAGCATGTGGTAGAGGAGACCCAGGGAAAGAATAACCACACAAGCTTGCTTCTTGCTGGGATCAGCAAAACCACATGAGAGAGAAATACTAGAAATGGCCAAACAGCAGGATGCTGTTCCATCAGAAGTGACAATGAGCTTCCACCACATGTCAATCAGGTTTCATTATTCATGTAGTTTTGCTGTCTCAGTATCTTCAATACCGAGGTGTACGATTTAGAAATCCAACCCAAAAGCTTGCTCCTTGTGGGTTTGGTGGCTTATTTCTGTAGCTTTTGTACCACTTTGGGGTTGTTCAGTCAGTCACACCACCTACACGTTGGAAGCTTTGCACTGTTTGGGTACTTTCCAACTATCACTCTCGTTCTACCTTTTCCAGCAGTATAAAAAGCTGGTTATGTGATTTTTATTTTACTGCTTTGTGCTATGCTTAACAGCCTGTATGAATACAGAACTTGATATAGGTAACGTAAAATAAAGAGAATATTTCTCCACAATAAGTAAACCAGCTTAGCTAATTATCTGTTTTATAATCATTCACCACTCAGCGTGTGTGCATAATTTTTGTTGCCCAAATTATCCAGAGGTTAAACTAAAGCTTATATATAAATAGGAAATATTTCCCATATTCAACTGTACAACTCCCTGCAAGGCAGAGGAACACAAATGTGCATATTTTACAATACCACAGAGCACACGTTTTTCATTCTTTTTAAGTCTCTGTCGGTTTATGTGGCAGTGACCGTGGGCCTTTGATCAGGCTGGCTGTTTGAAATCCCGGAGTGGCTAATAGCTCCCTGTTAGCGAGAGGGAGGAGATGAGCACTGAAGCTCACAATCACAGGCAGTCACTCGGTGAACTCCTGAACTGGAGTGTTTTGGAGTGGTTTTGAAAGCAGGGGTTTGAATTGACAGCGTTTGAAGTTTGCACCAATATCAGTGCCTGGGCACGGAGATGATACAAAGGCTTTTCCATGGAGTGGGCTAGGGATGGAACTGGAGAAGTGCATAGGACACAGACGTGTGGAGCTGTTCAGGTCCACCAGAAAAACTTGGATGTGTTGATCTCTGCAAGGGAGGTCCTCATGTGAAATATTGTGCTGCTGAGGATGGGAAGAACCTTCTCTAACTGTCCCAAGCCCATAGAACTGCCCCCTGCCTACTCAAAGGCTGGGAGCTGCACTCAGCCTCGAGAAGAGGGTAAGGGATGTGTTTAGTTAACATTGTTCTGCAGCATGGGGTAACTTGGAGGAATGTAATGTAAATGTTGAAAAGAAGGAAAAAAGTAATGTTTTTAAGTATCTTTTCTTTAAGATAACTGAGATGAAACGTGACAAGTTGTGAATGTAAAATACTGGTATGTTATACATGCTGCTGGTTTTGAGAGTTGATGCTGGTCTTGTAGGGAAAACTGTTCAAGTGGCCTATAGATCAATAAAGAAGTGAAAACTAGCTTCAGAATGGGAAAAGTGACAATAAATTAATACTTATTTTGAGTAAAAGCATTGGTAATAAAAAAAAGGGCAAGACTTACAGAAATAAAATTATTGCATACCTTGTATCCGATCATTAGAAGGCTGGTTCAGAGAGCCCTAAAGTCTCTTGCTGAAGCAGGTGACATGATTTACGTGACTGAAATGTTAGAAACCAGTATCTATGACTTATTTAGGAGGTATTTGGTGGGCATAGAGACGTAAACAACTATTGTAAAAAATCATATTTCCAATTAAGATATACTGAAACAAAATTATCCTGAATGGATATGAATCAGCTTCTTCTCAGCTGACGCACTACCCACAGCTTGTTTAACAATGGCTGAATTCCAAACGAGAACTGGATAATTCCCTTCCTACATTTACTTGCAATCCTCACAGTGGAATAATTTGCGGAATAATTATAGTGGCTAATTTGTCAAATTTCAGTTTAGACAACGCTGCTGGAAATCAGTGCTGGAAAATGGATACTGCTGCACCTTGTATTTGATTATATCTATCCTGCATCTAAATCTGAATTATCTTGCCCAAGCTCAAAGTATGAAGTTGTTTGGGAAGTCCAGCTTGCCTTCCTGGGCAAGCTTGATTTTCCAACTTTTCAGAAAGGGTGCTGAGTGAAAGGGGAAAAGGCAGAAAATAATCACCTTTCTCTGAAGGCTTTTTCTATGTTTTCCCCCAAGATCTGTATCAGTAAAAGGTGTTTTGCTCTTGGCCTGAAGCAGAGTTTTCATTTAATTTTTTTATTACTATGTAATCTTAATAAAACTTCAGAATGTTCAACATCTTTAAAAACAGTTTGCCAAAGAGTTTCTAGGAAATCAGTCTGTTTTAACACCTTAATTTAATATTAAGGGTATGAGAAACCTGTAAATAGATGCAAGAAATGCTGTAGAGGACAGTGTTTTCTGCAACTCCACAGTTCTCATTATCTCCCCTTTAGTGATGCATCCCATCCATGACTGTCAGATGAATTGGATCTTGCATCGCAAAAGGCATTATCTCCCATTGGGATAAATGTTCAGGAGGCATCAAGGAGTACTCTGAGAACAAGAGCATCATTTAAGCAATGAGTAGCTGCTGACTCACCAGAAAAAAATTCTGCAGAGACAGCTAATTTCCACGCAGAGATGCTTAGCATTTGTAAACAGGGCCGTGCATCTCCCGAGCTGTGCGAGCATCTAATCACAGATCACTTACACAGATTACTTCTCTGAGCCACTTCGGACTCCTCCATTCCCGAGAAACATCATCCAGTCTGTACTCTCGATTTCACTTGAAGAAGTTTTTCAGGACAGGAAAAGGGAAGTAAATGTCCCAGGATTTTCCATGTTGCTTGGGAGAGTAGGGATCCAACTCCTACTGGACAGCAGAGTAACTGTCTTAACTGCCTCTGAAAGTTACTCCTTTTAAATTAAATATCAATCTCACAGGAGATGATAACAGAAATGTCTGTATTTGAAATGTAAAATGTGTTTATCACTCCGAGATGCCCTGTGGTGTTTACAAATGCCTCCAAGAAGTGGTTGGGCTGAGAAGGGAGACACAGGTTGAGGGGCAGCTGAGGGGAAACAGGCGTTTGCTCTAGATTTGCACTGATATTGCTCTGTAGATTTAATACTTGTCTTTTCAACCCTTTGTTAAATGATTCATGTTATAGATGGATCAATGAAATAGTCAGAACTTTCTAGACCTTTTCATTATATTTAATATTATCTTAGACCAATGAGGCTTAAAAGGAGCAAAATAAGAGCAAGAGCTGAGTACTTTTTATGTCGTTTTCTTGATGCTCAAGTTAAACTGAACTAGAAATAAAAAGACTACTTTACTTTTAAGGTAATCTGCCCCAGATTTGGGGAGGGCATTAACTTGTCGTACTTGGCAAATTAATTGCTAAACACATAAATACAAACATGGGTGAAGAACTGGTGTTCTTCCAAGTGTGTGTCTATATATATTTATTCATAATGAGTGTGTACCCATATGATGTACAACCACTGCTCCTTTCCTTCTAATATAAAACTCAAATCATCAACAGTGTGCATAAAATACAATATTTTGGCTTCTAATGTTTCTCAGTGAGTTCTGCCTTTACACCTGATGTATTTTGTAGCAGCTCTGATGAGCAGGGCATTGGATTAAGTGCCAGAGATTCTGGGTTGGATTTTGGCCTCAACCATGATCTTTCATACATTGCTTTTGTTATTAAATGATGGTTTAATACAATGCCATATATTCCTGAAAATTAAACCTTAGCAACAGATTAATAGCATTTAAGACTATAAGTGTGCATGTGTATATAAAATTAAAAACTCCATAGTGTGGAACAGTAAAAATGGAAGGGTCACAACGAGGAAATAGATTAGCAGAAGAGTAGCATATAGCAGCTTGTAGTAGCAGGTATCAAAGAGATGCATGTCTTGACTTTATTCCATTTTCTTCTTCATAAGCAGAAGTTGGTAAAAGACTATTTTAATACTTTTTCAAAAGCTGCCTAGGAACCCTAGCTACTAAGCCATAAAGGGAATGGGTAAGTCCCCAGAAGGCTTCCTTTCTTTTCTTTTATAAATGTGTAGGGGGAAAAAGCAAGATATAAAAAGACACCCAGCTTCAAAGTTAGATGTAAAATAATTTTCCTTTATCTATTATCTTGCCTAGTGCAATGTACTAAAGCAGTTTTCTGAATGTCATGGAATTAAACGTTAAACAAAAATAAGCAGAAACAGAAATCTGTTTTAATTTCCCTCTAATTACTTCCTCAGAACCAATCAAGCTGCCAGTCAGGGGAATTGAAGACAGCACACAGATCAACACTTTGCCATCTTTGTTTTTACAAAACTTAGTTACTTTGTTAATGGAGAAAAAAAGAGTTTGTTGTGTTTGGTTTTAAATGTAGGTAGCTGATTATTTCTTGAAATAATATTTACATGATTTTGTTTCAAGTTAATTTTGAGATTGCTTTTTTCCAGCACAATTGGTTAAAAAAAGATGCCTGCCAAATCTCAGAGAGCTTCTTCTGAAGCTGCTGAACAAAAAACCTAAATTAAAGTAACAGTGATAATACTTCTATTTGTTGAAAATAAGGATAAGAATGCTGGGCGAAAGAGCCTTTAGAACAAATGCATTTCTAAAGATCAGAAATCAGTTTGAAACTGATTTCTTTTGCATCTGCACTTGTGTAGTCTTGCACACAGCACTAAAACTCTTACAATTTCTTCTTCTCATGTAACAGGAAGCATGGGCTTAATGTTTTCAAAGTGTTACCTGCCCCCATAGGAAAAGTACAATATATGCTTGGATTATTGTATTTCTTTATGCTATTGTATTTCTTTATGCTGGATCTGGAAAGCATGTGATTTGTTTTCAGAGGAAACTGTACTCCTAAATTCCTTTGAAAAATCTCTCTCACTAAATCTGTTATCACCCTAATTCTTTATACAGATAACAAAAGGCATCTGTCCTGTCTTTTCTTTATATGCTTAACAAAAATAGTTTGATTAATTCTAAATGACAGGCATGGTAAAAGGAAGTGATATAATGAATCTGTAAATGGAGAGGTTTTTGTTTGGAGTTCTTTCTTTCTTTTGTGTTTTGTTTTTGTTTTTTTTCTTGGATTTGTTTGTTTATTTGGGGAATTTTGGGGGCTGGTTTTGGTTCCTGCAGCTTTAATGAAGTAACCTGCAGGGTAAGGAAGGGAGTGGTTTTTATTTCAGGTATTAGCTTGGGACACAGAAGGAGTTTACATCTTTCACTGCCTGAGATGTTTGTTTCTGAGTTGGATACCTATTGTTTGTTAGGTTGGAATATTTCTTCAAAACACTGAAATCATAACATTCCTGAAATTCTCAGAAATGAAGATGTGGGAAGGAAAGCAATGCCTACACAGCACTCCAGTTTTTGTTTTATTTCTTGTCAAATAATGTTTGAGTTATTTTTATTAAGAGCAACAAGCAAAACAAAACAAGGAACAGAAAAACTTCAAAGTTCAGAGACCTCAGCTTTAACCCCGTTCCACTCCCTTAATTTCAAACACTTATGTAAGTAAGGATGCACTTGACTTGCAGAAGGATGCCTGAGGCCAGGATACAGCTTCTGGGAGAGGTGGGGAGAGGAGGGAAGGCCCTCTGGCATTTAGTGTGGGTTTATTACATGTGGACTGTAGCCAAGTAATTAATATTTTGGTTTTTTTCTTCTTATTGCTTTACTGCTTATTTTTGTATAGCCTTTCTTCCTTAGACAGTATTCATCATTAAGTTGAACTTAGTTGAACATTTTAAATAATCTTTTTCCAGTTTATGATTTTTCTTCATGAAAAATTGATTTTCCTTGCTTACCCTCTCTTTGGATGTGGTTATTTAGCTCACTTGGTGATGAGTTCTGCTTACAGACAGAATTACTGAAACATCTGTGGAAAGGAGATGTTCAAATGGCAGCACAAAAGTTCTCCTTGTGAACATGAGAATATTTACATGGGCATGAGAGGTTTCTGAGGGCCCAGAAGGTAAAGCTTTGTTGTGCAAGCTCATGGCATAGAGGAAAAACTTTATTTTTCTGCAGCATTGTAGTTTTGTTTCACTGCTTCAAACCCGTATTTTTCTTGGTTTCCAAGTCCTGAGCAAGAACTATAAATGTCACAATATGCTGAGTTAATGAGGGAGCACCAGGCTGGGCTCTCTGCAAGACTTTGCTTTGTGGTTTTAAATCAGAAAATCAGAGCCTTAAATTTATCTGAACATAGCCTCCTTTTTGCCTGTGTGGTTTAATGTGGCTTAATTAACTAATGTCTGAAGTGAGGATTCAAGTACCCATGTAGATTAAATGAGCCAATTTAGGATCCTGCAGGAGCTGAGTCCCTCTGAAAATACATCTCTTCTTCCACAAAGGAATACAGAAAACACTTAGGAGGCTGTATTGGTTTAGCATGGCAGGGGGGCTGTAAGGGTTGTTTCTGTGAGAATCTGGCAGCAGCTCCCCCATGTCCAGCAGCTCCAGGACCGACCCACCACTGGCCAAGTCTGAGCCCAGCAGGGCGAGGGCAGCACCTCTGGGACAGCAGATCTAGGACTGGGGAAGAGCTACTGTGCAAGGAGAAATTGCAGCCTGAGAGAGGAGTGAGAGCTGTGAGAGGAACACCTCTGCAGAGCCCAGGCAGGGCAGAAGGAGGGGCAGGAGATGCTCCAGGGGCCAGAGCTGAGATTCCCTTGCTGTGCCTCTGCAGCCCATGGAGGTGCTCCAGGATGCAGAGATAGACCTGGGGACCGTGGAGGACCCCACAGTGGAGCGGGTGGGTGTCTAAAGGAGGCTGTGACCTCCTGGGAAGTCCATGCTGGAGCAGGCTCCTGGCAGGACTTGTGACCTCCCAGCTAAACTGCAGAGTTTGTTCTTGAGGGAACACCATGGGAGGGTCCCTGTGCTGGAGCAGGATAAGAAGGTGAGGAGTGATCACTCCCTCACCTGGTCTCAACCCATGAACCTTTCATTACACTATGATGTTTTCTCTCCCCTGTCCAGCTGAGGAGGGGAATGACAGAGCAGCTTTGGAGGGCACCTTCTTCCAGCCCAGGGCTGCTCCCTGGGAGTGCTCTGTGAGGGGAAGGTCAGCCTGAGTGCAGCAGGTGCTGGGCAGCACCAGGAATGTCCTTCACAGGGCCCAGGTACAGCCCCACAGCCCCAGACCTGGGGAGGAGCTGCCACAGGCAGGCAAGAACTTCTGGAGAGGGGCTGGGGCTCCCCAGGGCATATCCCCTGTCCCCCTAGCAGCCCTGACGTCACCTGGGGATCTCTTGAGGAGTGAGAAGCAGAGCTGAGGTCACAGGTAGAAGCCAGCAATACTTCTGTGTACCAATTTGAGGAGTGTTAACCCCATAAACATCAAATGTGAGCTAGCTCGGACTGTTGCACTCTGGAAACCTGGCTGAGCAGACAACAACTTCTCGGGTTCCTGTCTCCTCACCCAATGCATTCCCTGTTCCCTGTTTGCCTTTCCCTGGATCATGGTCCAGCTCTGCCACACACCATCCCAGCAGGGCTCCTGCTGCCTCTTGCACCTGCAGACAGTGTCAGGTGCTGGTCATTGTTTAACATCAGAGGAAGTTCGCACTTAGTTTCTTGTATGTGTTTATTTTTACCTGGTTGAACATTCACTGCAACAGCAAAACAACCTGTTGTGCTAAGAAGACAAGTTCTGCACAAATGAGGACACAGCAGAGTCAGACTTAAGTAGAAATTCTTTAAACAGCTAATTCAAAGGAAACATCTTGCAATGCTTAATTTCCACAGGTATACCACACAAGACAAAGGAGAGTGATGTACTTCTTAACAGTCACCATAAACAGTCATAACAGACGCTGGGTTTAGAATAATTGAATCATTAGAATTAAAGATATCCAAATCAGAATCAAAAGACTTTTCTGGATTTAGCAATTCAGATAATATTACTGTTGAAATAGGAATAGTATTGTATTATAGGAGTTAAATGGTAAGCTCCTACGCAGAGAACAATTATAAGTTATTCCAAACTCTATCTGCACAAGGGCATTTATAAAAATGCAGAGGCTCATCACACCTTGTATAGACTCTGAGGCAATTAATGGTGAAGGCGTCTGGAAACAGAAATGAGACTTGATAAGTAATTGCTAGATAAACATTATAGAAATGCTGAGGTCCTGGTTTTAGAAGTGAGAAAGGCTTCTAAATGTCTCAGATGCTCCTGTGAATGTTGCTATTTGTTATATCTCTGCAGAATTTCAGTGTCTAAGTGCCCATTTTAAGATACTTTGGGCCTGATTAAAAAATAATAATGGCTGAGCAGTTGAGATACCAATGCAATTCAGTCAAACTGATGTGAGGCTGGGTTGTGTTATGATCAGATTCAAGACTGTCAGTGATTAGTTTGCCAATTGGTATTTTAATATAGAAATAATAATTAAGAGCAATTTTTGTGGCTACTGAGGCTTTTGAAGCAGCCTGAGTGCTGCTTGTTCTGCCTCATTAGAAATGGGTATCCCAGTGCAACCTGGCCTCTGGAGCTGGGCTGGCCACCACGGGTTTAATTCCTAGATGAGAAGTGCTTCTTGCTGTTCTTTGAAGGATATGGATATGCTATTTGGTTTCCCTTCTTTCAAACTCTTCTTTTCTCCATGATGAAGAGTGGAAAAATGTTTTAAATTTTAGCACTGTTTAGGATACAAGAAACTGTTCCTTGCTCTGCTTCATTTACAGCCATAAGAAAATAATAAAGTGTTTTGGTGGGGAAGAATTGGTACCCTTAAAATATTTTTAGAAAAATATTTTTCCAGACCATTAATACAAAGAATCAGCTTACATGGATGTTTATTGTGAATGTTTTTGCATGTAGTTGTTTTTATGAAGATATTTTGGTGTTCCTGAATGCTCCTGCACAAAAGAAAATATTCTCATTTTGTTAGTCACTACTTATGAAAATTACTTTATACAACTTATTTATAACCTAAATATGTAGGGTTGTGACTTTATCTTGAACGTTATGCCCTATTGGAGTAAAAATACAGTTATATACAGTTGTACTAAAGCACCAACAGAGGAAAAAAAGCCTGTGCTTTCTGTAGGTTGCTATTGCACTCTCTATTTTACTGAGTTGGCTTACAAGACAAAAATGTTCATTCTTTATTTGTGTGAACAGCCAACTGTAGCAGCACCAATGTCTGTAACTGGATTTCATTATGGAAATTCAGCTAAAAAGGGCCACAGGCACAAAAATCCATTAAAATGTTTCTATTGCTTTACATATTCTTCTGTGATAAAAATAGCCCTATATTTGAATTTAAGAAGCTTTAGCCTAAAGGGTAGCAGATGGATATTAAGGAGATTATAATAAAGAAGGGTATTATAAAAAAAAAAGGCGGATGGGGGAGAACCATTCTTCCATATTTAGGGAAACCATTTGTAATAGCAAAGGTATTGAGAAAATGTGATCTGTTCCTTGGTAATCAATAATGACTTGTTGATTCTTTATGTTTCTCTATGAGGTCCTGATATAAAAATAGTCTTGTTTTGTAATAAATTGATACAAATGACAGCTAAAAATATTAGACCTATCTAGGGCACTTGCATTGTCACTGTAACAATGTAAAATATGATGAGTGGCTGCCATCTGAGCATATTTTGAAATAAACAGCAAATGCTCTTTGGCTTATTAAGAGTCTTAAAAAGCAGCCTTCAGAAGTTTCTGAGAACATGCAGCCTTTGCCAATTCTAGACCCAATTTCCTTTCCTGTAAATCTGCTTTATATCTGAACTTTTTTCCCTATCTCTGCAAATTTGTCCTGGCAGATTTAAAGGTTTTCTCAAGTTTCTTGAACATTTCTGGTCCCTTTGGAGTCCAGACAGAGCCTTCCAGCAGCCAGATCAGAGTTTCTGCTTCAAACACAGAAGTTCCTCCCTCCTGTGGGTGCACAGAACACTTGCAATGAACAGCTCAATACCTGTGTGTTAAGTTTGAGACACATCAGACTGAATTGCCATTTTTTCATAAGGGAAGAGCAAATCCATGGCATACCTGCTAGTTCCCAAGGTTGTTGGATTGAAACATTAATGATGGACAGGGGCAAGGCTGCAGCCAGACTGTCCAGCAGCACTGAGCAGTACAGCAGGGGCTGTTCTCTCTTGGAAGTGGACAGGCTTCCAGTAGTTCAGCAGGCTGTGTCCTGCATCTCTGCCCTTTGGAAAGGGGTGATTCTTGAATTGCCAGGGCTGCTGCATCACTGGATATCTGTGATGAGAGGTGGAGGAGCTGACAGGAGGGGAAAAAAAAAAATCCCACGTGTCTCCTCTCAAGCTTTCTGGTGTGCTGGCTGGAGGTGGCCCACTTAAGTCTGATGGGATTAACTGGCTTCAGTGGGCTTGACATCTGTGTGAGTAAGGTTAGACTTTTCCTTCAGTTTAGCTGGCCCTAATAACATTTCAGTGATTGCATTCCCCTTCTTATACTTTCCATGTCTTGGTTGAATATTGTGAGCTGTGTTATAAGGATGGATTTGTTAGCTATTGCTCATGCTCTTTGAGTGAGCCCTGGGACTTTTCCAGCAAAAGATAAGGAAAGAAAGGAACAGGGGGGAGAAAAGAAACAATTGCAGGTCTTAATAGCTAAGAAGGGTTAAACAAAGAGATAACTGCTGCAATGCCTAAATGTTTTTGGCATTGCTTTAATGTGAAACCTTTTCATCTGTGTTACACCTTCAGAAGTCAGATCTCGCTACACTCCCTTTGAGTTCTGTGCTTCCATTTCTGGCCTAATTACCTCTCTCAGAGTGAGATTGCTCTTCTGCCTTAGAGGAGGGGGATTTTTTAATGCAGTGTTGTATTTTTAATATATAAATATATATATGTGTATATATGTCTAGAGAAAGTCGGATTCGAATCTTTTGTTCTTGGCACACACCATATGCTACTGTTTAATATTTAATCAGCCCCACCTCATCAGAAACACTGCTGGCCTCATTAGATAATTAATGGCTGCCTGCATCTCATTTGCTTCAGTTGATACATCTGCAGCCAGTAATTAGAGCAGGAGTTTATTAGTTGCACTGGCTTAGTTTATTTGTGAAACAATCTCTCCTTTGATTGAAGCCGCTGGGATTGGCATATGTGGACAGCCTGCCTCCCTGTTCAGTAGGGCTCTTTTGTTTACATTTTTGCTACAGTTTTGCAACACTGCACATCCTGGCAGTCCTAGGAACAGTTGGTGGCGAAGATTTGCCTTTTATAATTTAGAAGATAATTGGGTAATTCAATGCAGTAAAGCTACTGCAAAGCAATTCTGTAACTTTGGGGGAGGGGTGAGGAGGGAAATCTGGTAGACAATTTGTTCTCTTATAGTTTTCATTTTTTTATTATTATTTTTTCAGACATCTTGATACAAATCCTCTCTATCTGAAGGATCTATGTGCATAGCACAATGTGTTTGGAAAGCTTTCAATTCACAATTTTTTTCTCTTGATATATTAGCTAAAATAAAACCAGTATTCTTAAATATTGGTGAGTGATGACATGCCAGTGTCAGTAACCATCCTTCTTAATGAATTCCCATCTTAAGCCTCTCTCCTTGGTCTGTCAACTCATTTGCATTTGTATAAAATGTACTGTGGTATTTTCTTCTGGCCCTATGAATTTATGACAAGTCTCTCACTGAATAGTCTGAAGGAAAACCTTTGTACAACTGACCACATTAAAATAATGAGATGAATTGTTCTTGCCTCTGAGAGAAAACACTAGATCTCATCAGGATTGTCTCTGAAAGATCCTCTCCTATCATTATACTCTTAACCCTGATTAAGTGTTTTGTTTTCCCTGAGAAAATAAGTCTCTATAGTTCTTTCTTTTTCTTTTAACAAGATTCCTGTACCAATAGTCATCTAGCCAGGCAGAAGTTTGAATGGGGAGTTCTCCCTCCTCAATGCCTATTTTTGTTTTGCATGTTCACTGAGAACCTTGCTTTGGCACTGCATTTGTGTGCAGAGGTACTGCAGAATTCCACTTTGGAATGGCAGGCATGTGTTTGACAGCCTCCAGCAACACGATGCAAGAGTTAACTGTTAATGTGGGGAAGAGATCTACATCAGATTCAATTATCTTTACCACTAGAAAGGCAAACTGAAAATTGGTGGGGTTTTTTGCACATTTATTCTCCAAAGGGCCAGGTCAGCCCTGCCAGTACTGATTTTTTTTTTTTGAGATGGGAAAAGGTGGTTTGGGCCGATGACTCTGACTCTTCTTTGTCCTCAGTGAGGATTCTCCTGCAGTGAACATTTCTGGATAGGTCTTGTTCCAAGATGAACACATCAGCCATCCTTGCCCACGTGCAAGAATTCCTGCAATTAAGAGTAATTTCTCTTACAGTACCTCTGTTTCTACCAGCAGGTGTGCTCCTGAAAGCATATCCTAAATATTCTATAGTCTGGGATGCTCTTTCCTCCTTGTTGTACCTCATAAAACCAGGGGAAGGCAATTGTCAACGATTTTTGCCTTCAGCCTTGCTGCAGAAGAGACAGGCTCTAGTCAAAATTAAACTGTACGTTCTTTCAACCTGTCTGCAAACGAGGTAAATTTACTGCAGGTTGGAGGAATCCTCAGCCTCTAGAGGACTGGGTTAAAAGTAATCCTGGCTGGGTTGTTCTGGTAAAGACATAAACTGACTGATAAGACCTGGGGCTGGCAACTCCCCACCCTTGTTCCCTTGCTGCAGAGGTGAAGTGGCAGTAGCTGTCTCTGCTGGGATGCCTTATTTCCTTTATTGTGTGCATCTGGGTGTGTTCTTTATTGTTTGTTTTTTCCCTATTTTGTGAGCCACAGTTTGAACTTGAGTCACAGAGCTGATTTTGTTCCCTGTTGTTTAGAGATTTAACCCTGGAGAGGAGCTAGAATTTGTGATAACCACATCTTTAAAGGAATGGTACCAGGCAGTCTGGCTGCACAATTGGAAGGGGTGTCAGCCAGCAATAGTTTTACTGTAGCTCCAAGCAATGGTTTCCTTATCAGTCTTCAAAACGTTAAAAAGTCTTTTCTTCTACTAGATAATCCTTTATCATGCCTCTGTAGCTCCACTTAGCCTACACTGGTAGATGCAGTGTGTTTTGACAGTTCTGACCTGATGAAAAAGCCTGTGCTATGTTTGTAATTGATTGTACCCATAAATGACTCACGGACTCTATTCTGTTTCTGTTGTTCACTGTGTCACTTGAGCTTTTTGTTTGTGTTTCTCTGGTTCGATTTCTCCACAGTGAGAAGAGCTTTGCAGAAACAAGTTTAGATTCTCATTCACAAGGTGGTGTTGGGCTGCCTCTGGGAAGAGGGCAGGAAGGAGAGACAGTCATCAGTGTTTTCTGAGCACAGAGCAAGAGTCAAATGCTGGCTGCTGTACTCTGGGGGAATGCACAGGCTGCCTGGAGATTTGGATCACACCAGTTGGTTAATAAGCACTCCTTCCTTCTGACTTTTCTCTCACTGCTTTTGATCAGTTTGAAGTCCTCATCCTAGTAAAGGTTAACTTTTTCTTTCCCATATGACTGGTACAGGGATGTCTACCAAACCACATTTGGGTTGAATTTCGAAATAGCAGCACTAGATGTGCCTACACAACTAATTTTAATGTACATTTGGCTAGAACAGTAGGGATCTGTATGTCTTGCCTGTACTGCTGCATGGATATTATATAACTGCATTAGTTGTGTGTTTGCAAAGTTTTCCAAACACCAATTTTTTTCTCTGAGTCTTCCAAATGTCTTATGAACAGTGTTTTAAACGCCAGGTTTCTGAAAGCTGATTATTTAAAGGTGTTTTATTCAGAACAGCATGTGGGTATTTAACTTCCCAAGCTGCCCTCAGAAATCACAGTTTTATGTTTTGAGTCCTAAACCTGAAGTTTTAGAGTTTGTGTCCAGGATTACTTTTCTATGGTCAAAGGACTCATTATTGTGAATGTATTCTGCTATATCGGGACTTTTTTTCACCTTTGCATGGTGAAGTCTGAAGTTAAAGACAAGGGCTTATGTTACAGATTTTTCAGAGGGCCAAAAGTATTTTTACTTTTTTTCTTGTCTTTTTTGTTGTTGTTGTTTGGCTTTTTGATTGGTGTGTTTTGTGGGGTTTTTTTTTGTTGTTGTTTTTTTTTTTTTCCTTTTTTTCTTTTGACCACTGACACTTTATGGCAGCTTACCCTTGTACACCATCTCTTCAGGTCTGGAAAGTGTGATTCACCCATTTAATATGGAATTTACAAGGCTACAAAACAGTTCTTAAAAAAATCATTAGAAAACGAAAATTTTCCAGACTACCACACTCTATCAGACAAGTCATTAAAGTAATAAATAGATGAAACCTGTTCACATAAGCTGAATTGTAAGAGAAATTTAGCTGATATATATAACAGTGAAAGAGACACTGGAACACACATTACTTGGATTGCAAAATGATGAAAAGTTACAATAAATCTCCCTGTATATGCCTTTTCTTTCCCCTTTAAACATTCTAATGTCATTGTTGTCAGGTTTCTATATTCAGAGTCTATCTCCTTTCAGTAATCTCGGGCTCGCCTGCTCTCCAAGGGACACAATTATGTTAGCTCCAAATAAGGGCTCTTTGATCTCTTTTTATTCCTCCTTTGTTTCTGCACAATGAAAGCGAGAGGAACTCAATTAAAGTGACTTAGTCTGGTCTCTTGACAGAAATTGTTACAAGTAAAGGGTTTGATTCTCTCCTCAGTTAAACTGGTGTTTTGCCAGTGTAGCTACATTGACACTATCAGAGCTGCATTGATGGAAAGCTGCTGCCATGGAAGAAAGGATCAATCCTCAAGTTTCTCCAAATAGGCCATTTGAAGGAACTAACACTTTCTTTTTCTCAGCTGAATTGAAAGCAATTTAATTGGCTTTCAAAGTAGGCTGTTCAGTGAAAGAAGCCCAAACTGAAGGTGACCATGATGGTAAAACGAAGGAGACAAACATCTTGTGATGAAACTTTGTTTTGTATTAAAGTCTGGTAATCCTTTAAAAGCAAATCTTAAGAATAATGTGCCCGTGGCTGTCATTGTTGTCAAACCTTAAAGGAGGCGTGTTGCTCAGTATCTTTTCAGAGTAAACTCATGTCTTGAACTCCCTTACCACACACCACATGTTTACCATTTCTTTTTTTGAGAAAGGCATAAATTTCAGCTAGTATGTACTCAGCTTTTGCTTTCAGTCCAAATAATATTTGCCATCCTCAATATGTGTTTTAGGTCTTAAGTCAGTTTTTCTCTTGAAAGATCCGGAGATTTGTTAGAGCCTGCAGGGATTATGAACACTTGGTAATTGCTACAAAATGAGATTCTTCTATTGATAAAATGGAAACCTTAAACATTATTATACATGTTGCTGTTCAGAAAGCAAGTTCAGGACAGAAAAACATCACTGGAAACTTGAAATATTCCATTGAAAACAGAATGTGTGGGCTCTTTGCCGTTTGTGAAATATGGTCATAAGTGTTTTATGTAACTCTGGGGCTTTTTTGCATAATATTTGGCTTTCTTTATATTTGGATAGATCATCATGGTTAAAAGAGCTGTGTTAATGCCACAACTGATATTGAATATTACTTCTCCTTTGCTGCTTTTATTTTGAACCATTGTTTCCTAAAGAAATCCTGTGATGGGTTTTTGTCATTTGGTGGAGTCATTCCGTGCTCAGTTGTGCACCAGCCTTATTCATCCTCTAATGCTGCTGTGAACTTTGTGGTCCTTGGGTTTTCCACCTTGTTAGAGGATCCTTGTCAAGCTTTATTTGAGAAACCATCTGATTTGGCTTCCTTTTCACTTTTGTCAGGATTCACTTATTCCCAGTGTGCAAACTGTTTAAAGCTGGTTTTCCCATTAGCCCTCAGAGGTATGAGAAATGTAGTTCATAGAGTCAGGTTAGTTACTGTCTCCGAAGTCACTCTTCTCCTCTGCACCTATTTCCCACTCCTGGCTTTAACCCTTTTCTCAGCAAATCTTGTCCAGCTGGAAAGCCTCATTACGCTGCTTTGTGAGGCTGCCTGTCTTGCCAGGAGTGAGGGCACATTTTCTGTCACAGAATATTGAGGCAGTAGTGGAGATTGCTGTCAGAACACGGTCTCAGAAACATCAACTTTGTTTTTTGGAAATAATTCTTTGCTGCTTCTCGTGCTTCTAAGCAAAAAGGATGGAAACAAAGGCAAGGTTTTTGTTACCCAGCAGATGGAAATTACAGGCAAGCCAGAGATGAAGAACAAGCAAAGAATGCAAGTGTGGGAGGTATTGCTTTGCTCTCCAGTGTCACAGACAATCTGGACTTGTCTAGAATGGATCTAATGATCTCTGGGATATTTGATCAATTCTTATTTAAGCAAATTCTCTCCTTGAATTTAGAGGTGATTCAGTGATTAGGGAATGCTGGAGACATCTCTATTTCCTTTGTGCTTTTTTCACCGCATGGAATTTTTTAGTGCCAAAGAAGAATGATGGTCTGCTGAGAGATGTTATTTAGACAATAAAATAGGTAGACAGCAAAATTTGAAGTCTTCCAAAAGATATTTTACAATGATGATCCACTGCTGGATCTGGCTGCTGTTTCATGCTGTACCTCATGCTCAGGGGAAAAAAAATAACTAAAGAAAACGTAGAATACAAGAGTTCATGAAAAAAGAATCATACATAGGAAAACCTGACTGCTATATCACAAGACTATTGCATTTTGAATATATGGAAAAAACCAGAAACTGATCAGTCGGTGATATTTTCCCTATCCATAGCTGAAGAACAGTAGACCAGAATGAAATTCAAGGGCAGGAAATCTTAGAGTGGAAAGAAATTCAAGGAGTGTTGGTGTCTTATATGGCTTATCTGCATCCAGAGCATCCTATATTAAAATACCCCTGTGACTGAAATAAAGGCTAGAGAGTAGAGCTATTTCTAAGATTTTTTGATTAATACTACTTAATTAAAAATTACCATCACTCACAATTTGGATATTTGGGGAGAAGGGGGAACTTTTGTCAGTTCTCTTGCTGGATTTTCCTGTCCAGGTTTCAGCACACTTAGGGCCAGGGCCCAGGAGTCCCATCTTTGAGAAAGGCTCTTAGGAACTCGACTTCCATTATCTTAACTAACAATTTGTGCCACTGCTTGGACTGTGCTGATGCTTCAGTGTGCTCACCACTTGGAGACACTCAAACTTCCATTTTTTTTTTACACAAAGAAAGTAAAAGAATATTTTTTTTCTCCCTACTTTTGGAAATAATACTGCTAAATCCTCTTTTTCTATGACAGATACTTTTATAGAGAGAGAAAATTTTTTAATATCAGTCTTTTAGGTGACCTGCATACTGAGCTTTGACTACCTAATTTGTTTGCTTATTAGTAAAATCCAGAATGAGTTTTGTGTTCCATAATCCTGCATTTTCAGTAGGGCAGGAAAGTCACCTGATTGCCAGGATCTGAATCTGATGATATGTAACACTGGAGTGAAAGACTTGTGCAGTAGAAGCATTGCTCTGTGCTAATTCTGCTCCCCTGATTTCAATGGAAAATACCAACCTAAAAATGACGACGAGGAAAAAGATGAGTTATTACTCAGTTCTGCATATGTTCTTCCATATGCTTCCGAGATGCAATTAGGTTGAGGTGAAGCCAAGGCATTATTTTGTATCCTTCTGATTCTGCTTCTACCCATTCACCTGAGCAGGGTGGGGGTTTGCTCTGTCCTTTCTCTTTATCTGCTATGCACAGTGTAGGTGCTGCTACAGGAAAAACACAAATCTTTTTTAGTCATGTGCAGCCTCCCATGTATTTGGGCCTTACTGTACAACAGTTTTTATCCCCTCCACACATACCTTTGGTTTTATCAGGCTCTCGAGAGGAGGTTTATCTTAAGCTTGGTGTGAAGTGGAGGTCTAAATGCTGAGCTGTCTCTAAATCAATTCATTCTTCCCTGGTAGGAAGAGTGCTATTCATGCCTGGAGTGGAGATAGCAGTCTTTTCAATATTGGTTAAATGTTTTATCCTTATTTATCTTATTTTAATTCAACTGCTCTAAAGAGCTTTTTGAAGTAATCAGGTATGACGGTGCTAGGGTTAATTAACAGTTGGTGTGCTGCCAGCAGCTTCCCCGTGATGGTACTGATGATGATACTGATCTTATCTGATATGCTTTGCTAGGAAAAAACCATCGAGAAAGAAGCAAAGACATTATGATATGAATATATAAGGACAGTAGGTGTCCTTCCTGCCGTTTTATGGATGCATCTGAAGGATTTCCTTTGTGAGAGAACAGAAGCTCAGCCTAACCCTTATCTGTATTACACCACAAAAATCTATCTTCAAATGACATCAAAGCACAAAGCAGGGAAGTATAAAGCAGACTCTGAAAACTCATCTTGCTGGTGGTGCTGAAGTAGTATTGTCCATGTGATTTTGAAGGTCATGAGTAGCTTGTATCCATGGGCTGTGAACTTGCCATGTTTTGGGTTTCCAAGTGTCAGCTCTACATGTATACAAACACAGAGATGTGCCAAGGCCTTTGTTTTATGAATCTGGGAATTTTGCAATGTCTGTTTGAGGTACAGCTGTCTGAGAGGCACTTTTTGCTTTTGCAGTGCAAGGCTTTGTTTATTTCTGTTTGCCTGCCACGAATGAAATTGGAACTATGATGCCGATAAATCCTCTAAGAAATTTAAAAATGAACAGCAGAGAAGTCTCACAGAAATACATCACTGTGATAAATGCTTGTTATGCCTTTGGGAGAGATAGGAAAAACTCAAATCCCACAGGTGATATTGGAAGAAACCAGATGACCCAGTTAAGACCATGCTTTTAAAACCAGTGGTAATTAGATTTGCCAAAAGCAAACTGCAAACTCATGTTTCTTTACCAGTGCTCAAAGTCCTTCTCCAATATTGACCAGCTGTGTATAAGGCAAACAGTCTGAAAATCCACACATTTTTACACAGTCTACAAGAACTAATGGGTTTTCATGTAGTCATCCATCAAATTTATGTACTGGGCTCTGTGTGTTTTCAGGGCCGTGTAAAGGAGGAGTCACTCCAGACTACTGGAGCATCGTCACTTGGCAGAACTATGAGGATGAAAAGTCAGTGTAAAAAGGCAGGTGAATACAAGGTGTTAACCTGGCAAAAGTCGTCATCGTTTTCAGGTTCTGACTAGTGATTACTGTTTGAGAACATGGTGAGAATTAGAGTCAATCTGATTTTGCTCCTTAAGATTGCAGTAAAATGAGTTCTGCTCTCCAAAGGGCTTGCAGTTTGGAAAGTAAATAACTTACTTTGAGATACCTTTGAATTTTTTTTTTTTTTCTTTTTAGCTCCAGCCATGTAATTGAGAAATGTTGGTTGAGTTAGATGATGATGAAAGTGGATACTAAAAACTTCATTCAAAAAGTAAGGCAGAATTTTTTTGGGATCTCTGGTATTTCTGTAAATACTCTCTTTAAATCTGCCAAAACCCATTCTGTGTTGTTCCTCTCACTTGGAAGATACAGTGAAAATCTTGCAGGTAAGGATTCCAAATTTTTCATAGCATGATGACTTCTTAAACTGACAGGGATGCTGGGGAAGCAGCTGGACTGAAAACCTCTACAACCTACTAGTTCCTGCAATCCAGTCCTATGGGAGCACTTTATAGAGTGTTAATCCTGGTTTCCTTTCTCCCTGCTGGGACCTGTTCTTTGTGCTGAGTTGGTGTTTAGGTACTACTCAGATATTGTGCAAATTTTTGGTGTGCACCAAGGTGTGTGTAGGTCTTGAGTTGGCTGATTGGTGTGTGAGGCTCATCCCACTTCGTGGATTTAGCATTGCACAGAGCAGCCACTTCAAACAGGAGTGCTGTGTAATTGGTCTTTGAGAGAGTATTATCAAGATATTTAATGTGCCCAATTAAAAATAGGAAAATAGAAAGTATTTTTAAGAGCTATAGAATTACCTTTAAGTCATTGTAATTATGTGTTTTTCTTCCAATGTAAGTGATAATGTCTGACCACAGGTCAATGCCCCTGTTCTGTTCCTAGTGATTTTGTTGTCAGCAGTGATCCAGGTAGCTGGTGATCTCTAGTAGGATGTTCTTTGCTGTCATGGAGATCTTCACCCCTGTGCTCTTTGTTTAAAAGAAAAAAATCTTATCTGGTGGCGGTTTATGCCTCAGTATTTCCATGTGTCCCTGTCTGCATGTTTGGGCAGAGTGTGACCTTCCAGAGCTCCTTAGGTCATGTTGTTACTTTGTAGAAATCATATTTTTCCTGTTTGTGTTTCTGTGTGCATAAACAAAGGCTTTCATATTTGTTTGAGCAGAGGGCTGTTAAGAAAAAGAGTTGGGTTTGTATGCAGTTATCTCCTTTGTTAGGCATTGGTGTTGCTACTCATATCAACATCATTTTTGTCCTCTTGAACAGCTCTGTAAGCTTTGAGGTTTTTAGAGACCTGTGGTGCACTTAAATTTTGCTGTGATTTTGTTATGGCAAACTAACCAAATAATCCAACTTCTTTGGAGCAAACCAAACATTTCACTTTGGAGTTGCAAAACTCTGTGGCAAGATCAGTAAAGAAGGAATTTGTTTAACAGTTTCTTGTTAGAAGGTTTTTTGTTTCTTGGGGATATTTTCAAGAAAATGGACAAAACAGTGGTTTTTCTGAAGGCTTAGTCTAGAGAACAAATGATAAAAAGGTTAACTAAAACATATCTTGAATTCACTTATGGAAAGTTTTGGTAGTAGCTGGCTGTACGATTTCTTGGACTCTAAATTTTTGGGAAGCCATTGCACCAAGGATTTTGTTATTTCCAGGTTTCAGGCATGCAAAGCCTCAGAATGCTGTAGGGCAATTTGATATATTGATGACTTTGGTCCCAATGTGAACTAGGTGAGGAAAACAGGAGAGATGAGTGACACAGAAATGAATTAGATTTGAGTCATATTTTTAATATCTTATTTGCACTGATTTGTTTTGTGGTATTGGTTTAGACCATCTGCATTTGGGTGGAACAAGCTGCATAAAGCAAACAAAATCTTGACAAAAGGATATGTGGTATACATAATTTTAGAAATTTAGTTTCAAGTAAATGTACTTCAGCTTTAAAGGAACCTTTTCTTTTAAAATATCTTTTCCTCTAATTTTCTCCAAATGTAGGAAAACAAGCTCACTTTTTGCTCAAACATACGGTACTTTATCAAACTTGTATATAAATTACTTGATTCTTCATACTGCTGATATTCTTACAATTGTTTTAATAGACCATAAAAATGGTAATACTGTGGTAAACCATTAAATGCTTTAGCCCAGCAGTATTCCTAGTTTAATAGTTTTACTCATTTAACACTTACGATTTGTAACCGAGTAAATCTAATTTTAAAGTAGGTTGAGGAAGTTAAACCACCTCTGGGGGATAAATCTACACTCCCTTACCTGGAGGGCAATACTAATTGCTATCCAGACCCAGAACAGGCTCAAATGAAGTCAAGCTCCAAGGATTACTAATGAGTGAGGCTTACATTGTGCGAGCTAAAAGTCTTTGAATGCTATTTTTTACTTGAGAAACTGGCTGAACAAAAGTCTGAGAAAATCCATGCAATCAGTAAGACTGCTGGTGCTTTTAAGTATTAGTAATTATCAGCCTTCCTCCTTGGGATGTTAATGATAGTGGTTTGACCTTACCCCACTATCTCTATCTAAATGTGTAACTTAGCCATCAGTTTGCTTTAAATCAAGCACTAAATCTCTCTGAGTGCCATTTCATATGGTTATTAAAAAAGCATCAGGGTTTACTCGGCTTCTTTTGTCAGCTAAATCTTGGACAATTGTAGGAATAAATTAATGGATGAAGCTGAGCTCCTTTTTAAAATTACTGTATAAGTTCTGTGTCGGTGTAAGTGAGGAGCACATCTCAGTAGCTGTTTCAGTGCAGAGGAGGTATTTGCAGGCACTACTAAGGTGCATAATCATATCAGTGGTAAGATGAGAGAGTTGTTTTCTGTAGACGTCTTTAGCCTTTCTATCAGTTTTCCACCTTACTCATAAATCTTGATTGAGCTCTTTTCTGAGGTTGTCCTGTTATTTTTCCTCCTTAACTTCCGTTTCCTTTGTTCTGCTGATGTATGGCAATGGAAATATCAGGATTTGTTTAAAACACTAGCAAGCTACATTTAGGCCTTTTCAAAACAAAGCGTGAAAGTGTTTGCAATGATTAGCTAGACACATGTTAACATGAATAAATTGTAATGTAAAACACTTTGCAGGGCATAAAATAATGGGAGGGAAAAAGATTAGGTCTCTGTTCCCTCATTTAAATCCTGTTTGAGCTCAGAGGGTTTAATAGGTACCTAAGTGGAGCCTCAGAGAGTGAGATTGAGATTTACAGGTGCAAATACCTTCATCTGACTTTCTGCTGCTGCTGAATTTTGCCCCCAATGGCCAACCTTAGTAAGATGCAGCTATTTTCTTTGAATAATGAAGCTGTGGAAAATCCAGCAAGTACGTGGAAATCAGAAGTGGGAACAGGCTCTAGAGGATTTTTAACCTAAATAGAAGAGGCTGTATCACCAGCTCTGAAAGCTGTTACTGTTTCACTATTCTTTCTTTTTTGCCTCTGGGATATTCCTGAAATGTGTGCATCTTCTGTTTTATGAGATGTACTTGCCTTCCTTAGATGTAGAGAGAAACAGGAGGAGGTGGACGATGGCATGGCCTCCAGCACTTTGTTTATGAGAACATCCTTCCAGCAATTTTATGTCTGCATGAGGCAGAAAAACCATTTCCAATGTGCCCTTGAGCTGTGGATCAAGCATTTTACTTCTTACTCTTTTCTGCTTTAAAACTTGATATTCCTTTCCCAGAGTCTTTAGACGGATGAGGTTTTTGTTATTTGCAGTGGCTGAAGCACTTTCAGCTCCCTTTCTTTTTCCCAGCTCTGTTTCCCAGCTGATTGAGTTCACATCGTGCATTCCTCTCCCTGCAAAACAGCTCTCCTGGGAGCAGGCCTGGCATGCTGTCTGTGCTTCAGGATACCTGTAGGACAGTGTTATGGTGCAGTCATTGCCTCAAACTTTTTATTACAGCTCATGAAATGGGGCTGTTTGGTCTATTAGCCAGGATTCTGTTCCCGGGCTGTATTCAGTGGATTTGTGTACAGAAGGCTTGGGGAAATGAGCTGACCACTGGCTGGCTCCCTCCTGGGAGAAAAGCTGTATTTACTTGCTTGTTCTCCAGTCCTCATGCTGCTAATGCTTGAAAAATCCTCAGTTTCTTGCCCAAAAAACTCCAACAAACTGAAAACAAAAACTAACCTAACGCCAAGAATTCTTTATTTCTTTTTTTCCCCAAATTAAAGTAATCAGACAAGCGATCACGACACTGGGGATCATTTAGTCCCAAGGAATGTGCAGGGCACGCTGGGCTCTCAGACCCAGATTTATGTCCTCTCTATGTGGTGAGGGGATTTTCTGAGTCCCATACTCTGAGGAGCTGCAGGTGCTGCTCTGCTGTGGCTGTTGATACCGGCTTTAATTCATATAAGCAAGGTAAAGGAAAACCTGTTGCTCAAATAGCAGCGTGTCTTCATCTGGCAGTGCTGGTTCCTGCACAGCCATGTCTGTATAGAAAACAGCCTTGTTTATCCTATTGCTAATTTACAGAAATAAATTTCTTTCTCCGCTGAGCGTTGAGATACACATGTGCAATTCACTAGTTGTAACTTGTGTTATTAGCTCTTATTCCTCCACAACAATTTGCCAAAATAATTGCCTCACCCACAATGACCTTGTTATATGATGTTTCTGAGTAAGATGTGCAACAATTTATTTCTTACTGGAGCTTTCTTGTTTAAATTAGCATAATTTCTTCTTAAAAACAAACAGATCCGACTCCTCCATTGAGCAGAAGTGCAGAGGGAAATTGTTTATGCTGTTTTTACTTTGTTGTTCTTTTGGGCTGAGTTTTGTCTTGTGGAAGAGAACTAATAACAGATTAGGAGGTAAACAGCTGCTTTCCTGGAGCCATGTTGTCAGCGTGTAGGTCACTTCTGTTAGGATTGCCTTTTAAATATCAATGTCAGAGTGAAATTGATAATGAGGAACACTTTACTTTGGGTTTGCTTTTAAAGAGCCTATCTGAAAATCTGTGCAGACAACAGCATACACATAAGGGCATTTCCTAGCCTTAGTTTCTTGTCTTTTTACCAGTTATTAATCTCCAAGAGAACTTTTCTTCCTGTTCCAAGACAGTCTTCACTGAAGGACTGTGTCACAAGTTTTGGGTGGGGGGGCAGCAGTGCACTCTGTTTGTGGACTGCTCCTTTTGTCACTGCTTTCACTGGGAGGCCTGGGGAGCCCAAGCTCCCTGCAGGAGGTTGATTCTTCCAAAAATCTTTGACCGATGAGGTAAACATCGTAGTCTTTCATTCAACTTTCTATCAATATTCCCATTCCTGAAGTCAGAGTCCCTGGGCTCTTGATACTGTGTTTATTATCTTTTGTTCTACTTGTGTTAGCTCTAATTTAAATTGTAGGCTGCAAACCACAATTAGATAATCACAGATTTTATACCTGAGATGCCTTGGAACTACAGGGTGTATATTATGTGTTTCCATTCATTTTGTCCATTCATTCTAAAAGCTCCTAAACAGGTCAGTTTGAGGGAGTATTTTGTACTCATCCTATACAGAGAACCTCTTCATTCCCAAACACCAGTAAGGCTCTCTGTTGGAAAAGGGGATGTGTAGGAATCATTCAATTTGCCTTCCTTCTAAGTTCTTCATATACCACGTGCTCAAACAGGCTGGGTGCTTCTTATGGGTATTTGAAATCTTGGTATTTTTAATCTTTAGCAAGTTATTTCATGAAATCTTCTGGTGGTTTATTTTATTTTTTTTACTCCCCCCTGATTCTGATTTGACGTTAATCTTGTCAGAGTGTGTTATTTTCAATTTTCTCAGGTGTATGCAACTTCTACCTTTTGAAGGATGTCTTTTCATGTTTAATAGCCTCTTTTACTCTGTTATTAGAGTACACTGATATTTTTTGGAAACCCATTTAAAATTATTTTTGAATGGTATTATACATGTACTCTGAGCTTTTACAGTGGTGCCTTTAAAGACTCTCTATGCCAGTTTATATAAAAAGAAAGCTTTAAAATATTTATATGAATATTTTAAAATTTTAGCTGATTCTTTTTAATTTATTTTTAACTAGCTTTTTCATATTTGTATCATTCTTCTTTTTCAAGTTAACCAAGTTAACCTTTCAAGTTAAACCTCTTGTGGATTTCCTTTTGGGCTTCTTTTTGGCTTTTTTTCCCCTCTCATATGAGTGGTTTGGTATCTGAGTGTGGAGCAGTGTCTTTTCCACAGTTTTTCTTGGATAGCTTCATCTTAAGCCTTGAGCTGATCCAAGAATTGCTTCTCATCTTGTGAGTTTTTTCATTAGTTGCTCCCAAAAGTGGTTCTTTTAAGTAGAGGATGTCCAGCAAACATGTTATGTCACCACAGTGTACTACATGGGGGCAAAATAAAATCCTGTCATTGTGCTTTGTCCTCACAGCTTTTCACTCTCCCTGGAAATTTGTAGCTCTTGTGGTCCTTGTATATTTTAGATATATTTAATATCTCTATTTTAGTATACTTTGCTTAGGGCTCCCAGGCTTTGTGGGGAAATAGGAGAAATTCCTCTCAGTCCAGTGACAAGATGTGTTTCCTTCCCCTGCAACTCTGGATTGCAGAATCTCTTGAGTAATTGAGGGTTTCCAGCTGTGTTTTGTTCTCTCAATACCTTTTCATCTAATTATCCCAATTATATTGGTGCTTGGTTTATCCTGCATGGTGGTTCCACTTTTTAGATCTTCTGTAACAAACTGCTTGTAAATTGTTCTGCTCTTCCCCTTGAAACCAGGTCAGTGGGGGTGGTCAGGACTGCATCTCCAAGTGGAATATTATACAAGTCTTCATGAGTTTCTCCTAAACAGTGAGAGAAATTCTTCATTTTAGGTATTTCCTACCATCACTTTTAATCACACAGACTCTCTTATGGGTTTGTCTGTGCAAAGCTCTTGTAATCTGTGATGATTTCTCTTTTCAGTTGTCTCTTACTTTCTGGACTACTTGAAATACCTTATCCTTTCCCAGTACTTTGTATCTCTCCTTAATCAGTTGAGCCATTTTCTCAAACCTACTAGGAGTTCACTCTTTGCTTTCAGTCCTTATGTTTAACATGGAAAATTTCTTCTTCCCAACTATACTTCCTCTTTCTGAACTTCTCCTCAGTTTCAACTTTATATGGCAATTGCTCTCACTCTAATACACTATGGACTGCCTCACCCATTGCGTGCATGACTCTTGACTAATTTCAGTTAATTGCAAGTTAATTACTATTTAAGAGGTTTGGTTTTCTTCATTATTTGCTGAGCTACATATTAAATTACAGTTTTTCTGAGGAAGTAACTTTCCACCATTACAGATCTATGCCCTGCTCAAACCATTTGGCACTGTTAGATGTGGCCATAAAATTTTGGCTGATGTTGCTATTTTGTTTATTAGAAAGCACAGTTCTGGAATATCGATTACTTTTTCACTCTGATGCTGCTGCTGTGTCCAAGAGTACAAAAGGTTTTCCAAGACAATGTCTCTAGAAACTTCGTTATAGACATGCAAATCTGGAAGAAGTATTATGTGTTTTCTTCTTTCTTGTGCTTCCATCTAATGGCATTATTTGCACTGTGGCCAAGTAAAATTTTTAGTAAAATTGTGCAACATGTAAAAAAAAAAAATTGAGACGGACTACCTCACATATGCAAGGAACAATGTTTTACTTTAGCTTTTATAGGACCCCTATTTGATGGTGTGATTCCTGCAAAATGTGGATCACTGAAAATATTGATTAAAAACAGAGACATCATCTTGGAGTATATTTTGTAACTGAAACTGATTTCGTCTTTAAGTACACAGTGAGGGCTTGGTTAGCACTTTTAATTGTTGTGTTATGAAGAAAATTTTTGGTGCACAAAGATTTTAAACTGTTTTCATAGAGGATCCGTGTCGCTAGATACTGAAAAGAAAAAAATAAGCTTGATGTGATTACTCCAAAATTTTTGTTAAAACCTCTGCCTCCTAAAAAGAAATATTTTTTTCCTTATTGGTTTGGTTTTCTGATGTTTGTGGTTTTTTTCCTCTCCTGCAATCAAAACATGCCCATTAACCTTGTCTCCTCTTTTTGTTTTTTGTTTAAGTCGAGTATGTGAGGCAGTGTTAATGGTTCAGCTACAGTTTGATGGAGCTGCAGTACTTTTGTTATGTAAGTTTATGGCTAAGAAAATTCAAGGGTTTTCAGTTAATTACTTTTCTCCTGAAAATCCCTCCATTCCTTCCTAGAAAAAGAAGTTCAAAACCCATGCATCTTCTCCTTGACTGCAGCCTGCCTCTTGTTGTCTTGTAATTTTTAGCCATCAAATATTGAAAATCTAGGAAAATTTGCTTAGTGGACCTATCCAGTCCACTTTTATCACTTGGGGTTTTCCCCACATGCTCTCATTTAGTGACTGGCATCTGCAACTTATAAACAGCCCCGAATTTTGGTCTGTATTTAATGACAGAATTAACTTTATTATGTAATTTTGAATCACTGGCTGAAGAGGCTCTCATATATTTGTGCTTTTGAAGGAACAAGGATTTCTAAGACGTCTGCTCTTTTATTGAGCCCCCTCCTGGTCCATTCAATACCTGAGTGAAGTCTAGGTAGGCAAGCTTTCCTAGGTGCACGGTGATCTTCTGTGTTACTGAAATTAAAAAGATGTAATTTGGAAAGAAGAAAGCTTGCCTGTGGTAGTATATTAATTCCTTCTGATTGTCTTTTGCCTCCTGAAAAAGGGAAAGTAGATTTTTCTGTGCTGTGAGCTCAAACTGTAACTTGATCTCTGCATGAGAGGTGAATGTTTGTGGTAAATGTGGCTTTCTTAATGAGGACCTGCTGTTCTGCATGAAACACTGTCACAAACAATCATAAACAGCGCCCAGTTTCTGCCTCTGCAGTAGGAATAAAAACTGGGTAGTGAATCTTCCTTCCACGACTGTGTCAACAGCAGGTCCTCATTACCTGTCCACGGCTGCTGAAACCTGATTTAGCCCCTCATGGTCAGAATGCTGCCCATGCTCCTTGTTTTTGGTGAGGTTTTTTGAAAAGCAGAAATAAATATTTTCCCCTGTTAAAAGGGTTTTGTTGGCACTCCCTGAAACTGCTTTTGCTGCTTCCAATCCATTCAGTTGTTAATGGGCTTTGTGGACACAGGGCCCGGGAGCTGTAGGAATTGCAAACACACAATTCCAGCTGAGCTCCTGAACTGACAGGTGATCATCTTATTAGGAGCTGGGAACTCACATTGTGATTTCTGCCAAAGAAGATTTGCCTTATTGTTCCTGCTTTTGCAGTAAATGCCTAAGAGCCTACTTTCTTTGTGGAGAATACGAGAAGCTCTGTAGTTTAATTATGAATAATATCACTTTCCTCAGTTTCTTCATTTTCCTGTGTGCTGTTTTCCTCTGGAGCAATCTACAGTTACTCTGCGGGAAGGAAGCATAGGAAAAATAGTGGAAGAGCCTTTGACTTAAGAGGAAAGAGCAAATCGAGGTCTGGAGGGGGTAACCACTTAAAGGTTACCTTTTTAAAGGGAATAGAGATCTTTAGTAGTGAATGTTTTGTTTTGATGATGTCAAAGAAACAGAGTAACCAGATGGAAGGAAATTCTCTAATTTATCTCACAGTTTAAGGTAGAGAGACACAGGTCTTCCCACAGGTGCAAGGTGAGACAGCTTGAAACCATGTTTGGGCACGTTCTTGTTGCTCTGAGGGATCCTTCTGACTCGTGGAGTAGATAAGCAGTAAGGACAGACCCGCGTGGCAGAGGGGACTCCATGTCACTTGGCCACATTTATTTATTGCACTTTGCACTTCTCCAGTGTGGTCATGATCTCTAAACAGAGAGGAGCTGCTACTGAGGCCCCTGGGGCTCCTCCATCCAAGGCTCCAGCTTTAAGTTGAAAGATTTATATCCTTTATCTGACTCATGGCTGCTGCAGGCTTTGTGATGTACTCAGAATCAAAAACCCCTTCAAGGCCCAAACTTCATAAATCTTAAATCCTATAAACATTCTAGTTCCGGGAGTACCGATTTCAGGAAACACTACGTTACAAAAAATGTGAGTCCAGTAGTCCTGTTTTCCAGCAAGGAAATTTAATTAAAAGAGGAGATAATTAGATGAGAAACCTCTGCTGGGAGTAATTAGAAATATTTCTGAATGGGTTGAGTTAGATGAGTAATCCACTAAAACTATGCAAAGCCATGGCAGGCCAGCTTCCAGTAAACTGAGTGAGAAAGGAAGTGAGAGACTCTCCCCGGAGGCAATTCCTTCTGGAAGAGGAGGGAAAACTTCATGGCTGATGGAGTCTGTTTTGTGCCATTCCTCCTCTGAAAGGAGTTTGTACCAGGCTATGGTGAAAAAATACTGCATTTCTGCAGCAAATTTCTGCAGCAGCCCGCACTAGAAGGGGGGAAAGGATCTGATTCTGCACCAGCTGCCATAAGATCTGAGCTTAGTCTTTACCACCAAACCCAAACTGAGGCAGTGCTGTATGCTGGAGTGAACACAGACTCAGGGACAAGATAAACATAGTATTTGTGGTTTGCAGTGGGAGGATTTGGAGTGTGTTTTTACCATTTTTTTTTTTCCTTTTTTAAAATTGAATTTCAGAGAGGAACAGAGAGCTTTATGGGAAGGTATATCTGTCTTTCCCCCTCACCTTTTCAATAAATCCAAAAAGAAAAGTTTCTAGAGATATAGCTTAGGATGAGAGCAACTTGAGAACTTCAAAAAGTCTCAGTTCAAAATGAAATTAGGCGTATGATATCTGTATTCTTTTCTTCTGGGCTCACTGTTTTGGGAGGACACTTACAGCTAATAACTTTTTTTGATGCTGCATGTGAGATGGTTGTAAGTAGTTAGAGTGAGGGTCAGCACAAATACAGCCCCCCAATTCTTTGACAGTGATCCAGTACGTGGATTTTTGCACAATGTGCAAATGTTGTTAAGGCTCTTCCTCTGTTAATCTTTCATGGCATCTTAGTTTCTTAAAAGCATCTCAGCTGAAAACTTAGTTTTTATTTTTATATGTTTCATGATGAAAGTATTATCTGGTGGTAACTCAGACTTGCTGTGATCCCTATTGGCTATGTTCATCTCTATGATGAAATTGGCTTTACTATGATTATCTTAATCTTTAGGGGGATTTGTGTAAGCATGAACTGTTCAAATGAACTGAAAGTCAGAAGAGCTTTTTGTACTTTGCGACTGAATTCTTCAGGGAGCTGGACTCCTATCATTTAATGTTTCTACTTCAGGAGGTCTTGCTTCTCCACCAGCAGAACTTAAATGGAACAGCCAAGACTTTTGAGGGCTCATGTCCAAGACTTACCAGTTTGAATAGAGGTGTCATAAATTCCTAGCTCTGGCTCTTCACAAGGGGATTATCCAAACTTCTCTGAAGCACTGTACACCTTTTGCTGAAGCCAAGGGCTGGTGTATAACTATTCTTCTTTTTGTATCGTGCTTTCCAGTTTCTCAATGTCCTGGAAAGCTTACAGTTTTCCACAGAACTTCAATTCTGCTTATGTCACCATAAAAAATTATGGTTATGCTTTTATATATACATTTAAGAGTGGGTTTTTTTCTTTTCAGAAACTTGAGCATTAAATTCCAGGAACTGGAGCAGCTACACAAGATGACCAGCTCTTTAGCTGATATTTTGCATATGTGGATTTCCATAACTTAATTCATCTGTAAGCTCCTGTGGCTTTCAGTAACCTGCAAAGTGTTTACAGGCACACTCGTGCTTATTTAATTTGTACAGCAAATAGAGAAGTATCATTTCTTCAATAGAATAAAAAGCAAAGCAACCAGTCTGGAAAACTCTGTTGAAAGCTCAGCATGCTTTATGAATGTTGGAGCAAAATGAAAAGTAAAATTCTATTTTAATATCTTAATTACCCACCCTGTCTTTGCAATATTATGTACAACAAGCAGTGTGAAGTCTAAGGAGGTTGTACTTTGAGTACCTGTACAGGAGTTTTTCAGAAGCTGGAGGAGATGGATTTTTTGTGATGTGCCAGATAAAACTTGAGCTCTAGGCTTTGCTTTTCCAACTCTGCACAACTTTAAGCGTTGGCTTAATTTCTGCAGACTTTAGTGCACTTCATTACATGTGCAGCTTGCATATGTAACTGGCAGAATTTAGAGACAGTTTTTATTAAATATGTTAATCACCTAACACCATTTGGCTTGCAGCCTCAAGTATAAAGAAGCAAATAAGAGGGGGAAAAAAGTTTCATGCAGAAAATATAGCACATGAAGTAAATGGAAAAATGCAAAGGTGAAAGATCAGTTGTTCTTTCAAATCCTTTAAATTTGAATAATTTGTTTAATACCTCAGAAAAAGAAATCGAGTCCTTATATGCCATTTTTAGCTGGATTCTGACTGTTAAAACACTTCTGGTGTCTGAGAAACTCTCATTAAGTTTACTAAAATGACAGTATATTTCCAGTCTATTTTGGTTAAGATTCTGTTGGCTGGACTGTTCCTGTGCAGCATCCAGCGAGTGTTTTTGTGTTTTTGCACCAGTGTATGGGATTTGCAATAATGGATGTCATAACCCTCTGCTGAAGCTTTGGAAAGAGCTGGCCATCAATCACAATGTACAGTCTTTTCAATTGTAGCTCCCAGTAAATGTGTTTTCTTCATTTACTTGGAAGCTATTATGCTGTCATTTAAAAGCCCAAGAGAAAAGGGAAAAAGCCCTTTTAATGAGACTTTGTGCACTCTGTTTTTTAATAATAATGGCTTGTTTCATGTTAAATTTAAAGCATGTAGGTCCTTAGCAAATAGGTTTTTAGTTGGTTCACATAATCAAAAGCAGTACAGCTGGCATGTGAGTGCCTGCTCTGATCCCAGCTTTCAAACACAGCAGAGAGAGCAGGCATACATGCTTTCCCTATTTCAGACTTTGAAAAGTCAAAACTTTCTTCCTCGTGTAATTGCCCTAACAGATCTCATCAGTGATGGTTCACATGCTGTGTTTCACAGATCACGGAGGTTTCTAAGCTTGCTTGCTGATGAGGAAGAGGTTCTGTAGCCACCAGCACCAAGCCAGCCTGGCTTCCTGCTCCTCTCTAGCTCTTGCTTTACTGCTGTCTCTCCTTTACTGCTGCTTAACTCTCCAGGTTGGGTTTCTGTACTGCCACATAAGGCCTGGGCATAGAGGAGAAAAGTTGTTGTTTGCCTTTGTTTCTTTTTCTCCCTTCCCAGGATGGAGCCACAAGTCTTTAAGGTTATTTGTGTTTGCAGTGTAACAATTTAAAATAGTTTAAAAAAAAAAAAATTCTTTTAGGTCACCCAAACGTATCAATATGATCAATATTTTAATATATGAAACAAATAATTTAAGGCATTAAAAGAATCTCACCTTCATAAACACAACCACATCCCTGTCAAGTGTGTGGGTTTGATTAGTTGCAATGTTAACATCTGACTGTTTCCACAATTTTCTTGTATTGAAACAGGTTTTATTGGTAGTAGTTCATAGTATTCAAGAAACTTCAATGAAAAATTAGGATCATTTCGTAATTATTGTACCTTATGGTACAGTCAACAAATCAAAATTTTCTTCTGATAAGATTTACCTCAGGTTCATTGAAAAGTGCTTCTCTAGTTTTGCATCTGAGTCTTGTTTAGGAAACAGCCACACAAATCTCAATTTGCAAAAAACTTCTCTTTTAAACCATATTATAAAGCTGTAGAGTGGCAATTACAGCAATGTTCAAAAAGTTCCTTCCATCATGTTTTTCTTAGTCTTGAATAGCTGAGAAAAAAAGTGAAGAATTCAGTGCTTTGTGAAAATCATTAACTACAAATGCAAGTACAGATACTCATCACTTTACCTGCAAACAAAAGAAAGCAAATTGTATAACACTTCTTTTTAAGTGGGTTTACTTAAACATTCTGAAACATTCTGAAAATGTGGAAAAAAATTATATTAATAGTGCCTTGTTTCTTTCTTTATCTTGAGTGCAAGTTTTCCTTGCCTTGTGATATAAAGGTAGCCATGGCAACTTAACGCTTTAATCACTCCTTTGCAGTGCATTTCTTAAGTAAAGATTATGTAGAACCTGCACTTTGTGTCTGAACTAATTAATTCTGCTTTCCTTTAGATAATATTTCAAGATAACTGTTCTTATTTAAAAAATAAGTAACTGAAACGAAAATGCCCAATTGTCAAGGAGAGACAATAAATTTGCACTTGAAATTTTGTTGCTGTATCTGCTGACTGAAAGAGAGGGATTTGCTGTGTTTATAAAATCCTTACCCCTCCTGGAGAACAAGGGAATTCCCATGACTCTACGGAAGTGCTCATATTTCATTTAATTTTATGTCAGAAGCAGTTCTGCAGGCACTGGCCTTTCAGCACTTGCAGTGTCTCAGGGAATGTTAAAAGAGCACTTAAGTTATTTGTTTCTGGCTCTGCAACAAGGTATGGCAGGCTTTTCTCAGGCTCTCACAGGTTTTTTTAAGACAGAATGAAAACAAATGTTGAACTCTTTCCCTAATCCATAAACAATTTTTGATTGCTGTATTTATGTGGGAAACAGGCATCTGTTTGTAGTAACAGTGTTGGTAGTTCTGTTCTAGGGGAAGCTTGTCAAGTCTGAAAATGAACCTTTTGCTGTTGAATCTTGGATTTGTGAGTGTTCCAAACCTTTACAGGGAGCAAAGTGGTTTGATAATGGGCTTTACCATTAGTGGTACTTTGGGTTTGTACTTTGTCTGTGCTCCTTGCCAGGTGCTAACTTATTTAGCTGTGCATTTGGATATTATTCTTGAAACTCACTACTATGAATATTGAACACAATCTGTGGTCCTCTAATCACTTAAGCAATCCTTTCAGCAAACTCTCTGCTCAGAGCTATGGCCCCACATGCTTCACATTCTGTGACTGCAGTACACTGGTGTGATTGTCTCCCTAATAAAAAAAGTCATCATTTTTTTCTTTAGGGTAAAATTTTAATTTGCTTCCCTTCTTTTTTTTGAAGTCCTACATCAGAAGCCAGGAGCTGGTGATATCAACGAGTAGATAAGGATTTTGAGTTGTGTTCATCTCGTGGATGGTGAAGCCGACACATGCTCAGCTGGTTGCCAGAAAAGAACAATGCAGTTTCTTTGTGTCAGATTGGTACTAAACTTTTTCAGGACAGCTGTAAACCTCTAGTAATAAATTTCCTTGCAATGATGTTCTTAGGAATTCCCCAGCCTGGTTTATTTGGATTCCATTGGAGCTAGTAAAATAAAATTACCATGGTAGTTTTTTATGTATATTTGTGAAACAGTTGTAAAACCCAGTTATTTCACAGCAGTTATTAAGAATTGAGAGTCCATTTTTTTTTTTTTTAAGAATTTTATTCACACTAATTAAATGAAAAAAAAATCATATGGAAAGAGCTTACTATGTAGGAGTCACAGACCAGCTGACAAATATTTTTGTGGCACATTGGTGCTTAATTCATCTTTGAGCTATGTTCTTGCTGTATCTCTGCTATAAGCAGAGGAAAGAATTTCCAGTTCCCCTGCCTGGGTCTTGCCAGTCTTCTTTGCCTCTCTGCTGGAGCAACTGCTTAAGCAAGAAAAACATTTGGAGTGAATCCACCTCTGCAATTACAGAGCTTGCTGTAACGTGGTGCTTCAGCCTTCTCACCCACTGCTTGCTGCTGTGGCTTTGAAGGGAGGGTGAGGAGGCAGGAAGAGGGTTAAAACAACTGTGTGGCTCCTGTTTAGGAGATGTTATCAACGGGTAATAATTTAGTCAGGGGTTGCCAGTGGCCTGCTGCAACTAATGGAAACCTGCCAGAAACGTGTGGAGCGAAGGCAGCCTGGGGCATCTTGTGTGTTCCGTGTGGGGGGATCGGGAAGCGGCCGGGGTGCACAGCACTCCCTCTCTGTGCTCGTGCTTTAAAGGGCTCACTCAGCCATTCAGAGAAGTGGAAGGATGGGTGGCTGCAGAGGGGCACAGCTTGCTGCACTTATAAATGTCAAGGCAGAGATGTTCTTTCAATTGCAGGCGTTTGGGAAGCTGGGAAAGATGGCTCGTGGCAGTAAGCACAGAGACTTAGAGTAGCAAAAGTGGAGTTTGAGTGTGCAGAAACTGGGAAGGCAAAGGTTCTATGCACCTTGTATATCTCTTTCTGTATATCTCACGTGGAATATATTAGCATTTGTAGGTGTTTCTTGTATGTCAACTGTCTGGAAAGAACTCAGTTCTTTTTTGCCGATTGGGCCCAGGCAAGGAAACATGGATTTGAATGGGGCAGCAAACACAGCAGCACTGGTACTTGATGATTTTTTCAATATACAAGAAGAAATAAATTTGGTCTGAGCCTTCCCCACACTCTCTGGACAGCCTGGCTGCGAGTCACTGTGAGCTCTGTTCCGAGCGCCAGGCACCGAGCTTCCCAAACTCGCAGAGCAGCTGAGCAATTTGACTGTGCTTTTCGCAGCCCGGCTGCCTGGGACAGAGCCAAATTAGACAGCCAGTTCCTCAGTCTTGGTATGTAAATAAAAGAGGGTTGTGTCCCTAAGTATCAACCCCTTAGACTGGAGGGAAAACAACTAAGAGGGGTTAATGAATGAATTCCCTAAACCACAGTGCACTAGAAAAAGGGGCAAGAGAGAAGAGAATAAGTTGCCTTTTTAATTTTATTTTTTTTAAGGGAGCAGGCACTCATTGCACTTAATCAAGTGGAGAATAATCTGAGTCAAAGGCCTTTAATTATGTTTTCATTTGGTATGATTTCTGTTTGTCTGACAATTCTCCTTGGCAGCCATGCAAAGAGGTTCTGCTATGTTTAGAGCCATTTGTATTCGATATATGAACTGTTACCCACATCTTTACTGAAAGAGTTCACACAGAGAAATGAAAATTCACCTGCACTTCTCTAAGGTGATGGACTCAATCCCCAAATGGCTGCAAACTGTATGTGTGTATGAGAACTTTGGATTGCAGAGCACAGCGGTAAACGCTGAATGTGCAGAATGGCTTAATTTCCTGTGTGCAGGGCTGAGCAAGGTTATTAAGAAGCCCTTTCAAGTTTGAGGTTTTCCCCAGGGAAACTCCAGAAACACAGCTGCTTGAAAGGAGAGAAAGAGAGGGAGGAAAAAAGTAAGAATAAAAAGGAACTGAAATGTGAAGATGCTGGCTGTGTGCTGCAGAGAAGCTGGAGGCAATATTTTGCACAAACCTGAGATGAGGCAGGATAGCAGCAGCAGGAACAGGAGGAGGGATGGAGCTCTCAGTGCTTGCTCTTGCTCCTTGTGCCTTGCTCAGACACGTGGCAGGTGTAGAGTTGCTGACACACGGTGGAATAAATTCAGTGAGTGCTGAGCAAGCTTTGAATCAACAGCTATGGATGAGAAAAGGAAGAGAGAAGAAAGTATGGGTTTGTTGTGACTGGTTCTGTTTTGGGGAAACTGTGAAACTTTGGTTTGGTGACTTTGCTGTGTCATTGGAAATATCCATGCGGGTGGAATCTTGTGCTGCTTCCTGGTGCACCTGAAGGGATAGTGTTCTGGAGAGACAGGAGTGTTTCTGGAGAAAGCAGCAGCCAAAGTCAAAGAAATGCACATGGGATAGACAAATCATTTAAAAAGATAAGATTTCTGAGAGTCTTTCTAGAATTTTTCCAAAACAACTCACAAGAAAAACCTTAAAGTGATGTAGAAATTGAGGAGAAAGCAGCACAGGGATCGGGATAGGTGTAATTTTTGAGCTCTCTGAAGCAAATTGATTCCGTAACACTTTGCAAAGTAAACATTTGCTTTCAGTAGTGTCATCTGTGTCCCTAAGTAAATCCCATCTATTGCCACCCTTGCTGTGTTGTTTTGGGGAAGATGGTGTGTGTGTATCACACAGCTGCTACGGTGAGAGTAAGAACGGCTCTCCTGTGTGTGATCAGCATGGGAACACTGACACACCAGATCCTGACGCTGCTTTGAACTAACGTGTGATGCCTTCCTACAGTGGGGTGCTCTTAGAGGAAGGCTCTAGCACGAGGAACAGCTTCATGTAACTGCATTATGTCAAAGTCTTGGCTGACTTAGTTCCTTGGCCAACTTAATTATTTTTATGAAGAATGCCATGTAGTGTCAGAAGCAATGAGATGCTGGAATCCTGTATCTAAAATGAGTTTAAACTTAGTTATTGCTATAGTGTCAGTTTAAAAAAAAAAAAAAAGTCCCAATGTCAGCAAGTACCTGAGAAAAGAAAGTGTAAAATAACTAAATATGTTTGTATAGTAGAGCTTGCCAGTTTCAGCTTCCACAAGTGACTGATTTTATTTGGAAAGGGTAGGAGTATTTTAGGTTAGACTCTTTTACATTCTAGAACTGGAAGGTTTCATAACCCACACTGTATTTTGAAATATGTATCAGATGGTATAATAAAAAAAAAAAAAAATTAAATTCCTCTTGTCTTCTCATACAAAGAATACAGGCAAAGGGATTATAGAATAGAGTTATTTCAGCAGTGGCCAAATGAATGTCTACCTGGAAATGTAGAAGAGAGACCCCAACACTATCACAGTGGCTTTGTGCAGATAGTGGAACTAGATGATATTTGTACTAAGGCACATTACTGCTGGTTCCAGATGTTAATGCTGACAGTGGAGGATGAGACCTTCTTTAGCGTAATTCACTTTTTTAAATCACCTCTGTGCATTGTGAATTATATTGCAGGTGTCTGTACTTTGACATGCATTTCACTCAGCTTAGGTTGCATATAGGAGAAATCTTTTTCTTTCACCATTAGTATTCAGAATCATATTTATTCTTATTTAAACCTTGTTGAATTCTTTATCAGCACTAAGTAGACTGAAAGGCAAGTGTTCAGCCTTCAACATGATAAATTTTGTGCCTCATTTTTTTGGGTACTCAGTAAGAAATGTCATGAAAAGATAGAATTTATTTTTAAATTGGGTTAGTCATAATGAAGTATTTTCATTAATAGGTTCATTAACTTATAGTTCTTTAGAAGAATAATTAACTGAGTTTCATTTAAGCCTGGAAATGCCTAGAACATCTGGAGATGAATGAATCTTTCTGAGACTTCGAAACGTCAGTCTGAAGTTTTCTGGAGTAAAAACCTAGGTGTTTAATATATTTGGAAATAAATATATTTACAGCCTCAGGTTTCATGTAGGCAGTGTGCTGTGATTACAGCCTATAGAACCATGAGAAAAGGGGTTTTTGACCTGTAACGAAAGTCTGATGATGGCCAACTTGCTCATCAAAGTGCTATTACAGGGCACAAGAAAATGCCCATGTTGGTGTTTGAAGGTGCAAAACTCTTCCTTGCAAAGGGCAGCTTCTATCCTAGTGGGCTGCTCCATTTCTTTGTGCTGAACCTCAAGACAGATGTGGCAAATGACATTCAAAAATCACCAGCAGTGGCAGAAGCAGCTGCTCTGAAGAGCAGAGATGAACAAACAGGAGCTGTTGTAGAGCGAGGAGTTACCTGCCATAGCAGTGACCTTCAGCTTAATATGCGCTTGTCTGTATTGATTTTATCTTACAGCATGTTATTGAACACAAAAGCAAGATGAGCCAAATCCCCCTCATTGTTCTTGAATGCTGCAAGACTCCTTATATGAATAAGGGGACTAGGAGGTGACTCTATAAAAAGAATATTTAGCTGGGTTTTTAGATCATCTGCCAGATTCTAATCTCTGTAGGCATAGAAACAGGGTTTTTTTCTTTGACAGCCACGCATCTGAAATTAGCGTTTAACTCCTACAGTTGTCAAAATAGATTTTCTGTGGTTTCAGAGCTTTTTCTAGCATCAAAAGAATATTCAGTTTAAGTTTCATCCCCTGTCTTATGAGGACTTAGGTTAGATTTTTCTATAGGGTGTTTTTTTGTCCTTAGTTACAAGACCTGGTGCAGCTTTGTATGCCCCCAATTCATATAATTTCTCCTAAAGGAAGGAGAGTTTAAAACCTGGTAGTTTGGATGATGAGGGCCATTGGAGGTTATGTCTGCACACTTGTTGTCAATCAATGCCTGGAACTCTACATATCTTTTTGCCAAATTTCAACCTAAGGACCGCCAAGGCTGTTGAAAACTTCCAGGCTAAAGTAGATCAGAATGGAGATTTTTATAACAGGAGGATCAGGAGCATCTACTGCTCAGCCAGGAGAAATTTCCAGAGGTGGTCCAGTGACTTTATGACCTGACTATGGCAGGAACTTTGCTTTTTTTTTTTTTTTATCCCTTCACAATTTCCAGCTTCTTAACAGAATACAGCTCAGAAATATACTTGGGGTTTATTGAACAAAAAAATTCAATCAGCTCAGCTAAGACAACGCAAAACACTTTATTCTCAAATTTTAACCCACGTAAAGGAAAAACAGAAACTTTGTAAATTCCCATTTGGGACTCTGCTATAAATTTGGTAGGCAGAGAGATAACAGAGAGAGGAAAGACTATATCAGAATATTATAAGAAGGAAAGAATACCCTTGCTCTGAAATTAAAATTTTTGACAATAATGGCCTTGTAAAAATGTGAGCAATATAGAATGCACCAAGCATTATGCAGCTACAAGTGTGAAAATAATTTAGGCAAAATAGGAAGGCCTCTTTTTTAATGCCTTTATCCAGGTAAATATAGGAAATTGTTCCATTTTTTAAAAAATTTTCTGCACACCTTCTCTTTCCTGTAGTAAAATATTGTGTTAGTATTTCTTATTCCCTACACTCTAGGTAGCTGAAATTTATGCATGGAATTAACACCACCTCTCACATTGGGAGCCTGTCCATTTGAGATCCTACTCAGGAAATTAATTTTCTGTTTCAGAGGTAGAAGAGCAGGTAAAGATCTCAGTCATCTGCTCTGCCATCCTGCTTCAAAGCAGGATCAGCTGTTCCTCTTTTCCTCCCTGGCAGATGAGCACATAACTGCTCCTAAAGATCTCCAGTTATGAAGTCTCTGCAGCATCCTTAGGGAAATCTATCCTGAGCTTAAGTGTTCTTACAATTAGAAAGATTTGCCTAATATCTAACCTAAATCTCCTTAGCTGTAAGTTAAGCTCATTAATTCCTGTGATATTCCAAGTAAAAATGGTGAACAGATTCTTTCCTGCCTTTCAGTACATTAAGACTATTATCAAATCTCCTCTGTCTCTGCTTTTCTGTAGCCTAAGAATCAACAGTTTATTAAAGCTCTTCTTCTAGGACAAATTCAATACCTTTGGTGGTTTTTTTTCTTTTTTTGTCTTTAATTTTAAAAAATTACCTTCACAAATTGTTTAGCTTTTCCTTCTACAGCACTGGGATACAATATTTCAGGTGATATCTAGATGAACTGTTATTCCTGAAACAAAGTATGCTTTTATGCCTTGGAGGAAATTGTTCCTGTTCTTGTAAGGCCGTGACATTTACTGAGTCATAAACAACTTATGATCTGCTATAGCCTCTGACCAAGTCTTCAGGGTTCCTAGTTAGCTGACTATTCACCATATTTTCTTTGTGCCTCTACATTTCTTTTTTTCTTTTTGAACTGCCTTCACTTTTCTAGATTACTTCTCCAATTAGTCATATTTTTCTGGGGGCGTTTGTTTTGCTCAGGCTACTTTTGTGTTCTTGTAGAGCTTCTTGCGCTCCTTTACTCTCTTCAAAGAAAAGTGTGTGCTCTCTAATCCTGTTACTGAAACCATCAAACAGGGCCAGCCAAGGGAGTCACTGAAGGAACCTGACATGATATTCCCTCTCCAGTGGTAGGCACCTAACAAGTGTACAAAATTGTTTTCCATCCTTATTAATACTGCCTCGGTAGTAGATTAATCTAATCCACAAGGGTTTTAGTTTGGTGACTTTTATGTGTTGCCTTGTTTTTACTTTCCTTTTTTCCTAAGCTCAAAAGAATTGCTCAAAAGAATGTCAATGAACTTACAAGTATCAGGAGATTTAACATCTTTTTTTCCCTTCTTTCCCTTTTCTTTTTCTTTTTCCTGTTTTTCGTATTTCCATTACCTTGTTATAGACAGAAATTAAATGTATTTCTGGTGACTACTTTTTGCCAAGTCTGTTTCTCATCATCTAGAAGCTGACAACCAGTTTGATTAATTTTCTCAGTACTTTTCCAGGAAATTAATCACGCTTTTCTGGAGTTGTCTGACCCTTATTTTTGCCTCCTGGTTTTCATATGTAGCTAGAAACAATATTTTCACCTTTTCTGCCTGTCCAGTACTCCACCATTGTCATGAGTTGCAACTGGTAATTAATTTTGACACGGCCTCAGTCAGATCTGTAATGAAGTAAATCCACTCTAGCTGTTTCAAAATTAAATTTAGCTTCTCTAAATAGTCCTAGATTATTTTTGCTGTGGTTTTGCCCTGATTCACTGGTATTAGCTGTACTGGCAGCCTGCTTGCAATTACATCACTAGTGCAGACTGAAGCAAAAAGATATTAAACTTCTTGGCCTTCTCGGTTTTCCTCTTCCTAGATTTTTCTTCACCATGCAGTAGCAGATCGGTTTTATTATTATTTTTTTTCATTCCTTTCTCTGCATATGTGTGTCCTCCTCATATTACTAATACACTTTCAGAATCACTTCAGTTAGCTTGGTGTGTCTGTTTGCTCTTAGGTTTTACATCTTCTGTAGGCACTTGTGCTGTTCCTTTCTACTTATCCCTGGTAATTAAAAACCTTTTCAAATTTCTGGCCTTCGAAGTGAATAAATAAATGTGTGCCTTAGTGAAGTGACATCTTGATGATCATCTGTTTCACACTCAGATAATCTGTCTTTAACTGTCCTATTTTAGTAAAGGAACTTCTGGTTCTCCTTTATCTTTACATTTTTCTCTCTCTCGCTATGTGTGTTCGAAGTGTGTTGAATTCTGATTTCATGAAGTCTTTGGTTTCATTTAGTTTTATTCTCTTTTCATTCCAACGTGACTGTCAAATACACTTTTGTGGTGACTCTTACGGGTAAATAAAAGGGTTGTTACCACTGCAGCAATGATATTGAGGATCTAATTTTTTCTCTCTCTCTCAAGCAACTGGAGATGTGTGGACTTCAAGGAAAAGCGTGAGTGAAGTGATTTCTGTGGAAATGGAAAAGGTATCAGGAGAGGAGGATCTTACAGACAAACCTGGGCAAGGCACAAGATGTGACAGAGCTTGAAAACTGTGATCTGTTTGTATCACCAAATTAAAAATAGATTTAAGTTTTGTATTGCATTTCTCTTGGGAGATACTTTCTTCTTTTTTTTTTTTTTTTTTTTTTCATTCTTGGAAGCTTATAATACTTTTGGGTGTTTTTTCCCCTCTTTGACTGTGAACCTAATTCCTCTGCAGACACTACTGAGTTGGCATTATATCATAGAGGGAACTGCAAAAGAAGGGTGAAGGGAAAATATCAAAATAATATCCACTTCTATGAGAAACTAGTAGGTTAATTAAATGATTGATCTGCACATGTTTTAAGGTGGAGTTGGCTTTTTTCAAGGTCTTCTTTTGATGATTGCTGCTACATCTGACCCAACATCATATTACATAATTAAACTAATATCCCATGCTACAGAGGAACTTTTTCTGGAAACTCTGGAGGTAAGAAGCAGGACTGATATTCTTGCTTTAAGAAGCCTTTCATTTCAAGATCTTGCTAAAAAAAGATTACACACACTGATTTTCCATTTATAAGTGCATAATTTAAATTTTCTTGCCTCAGAACAATTCCATTCCCTTTCCCATTGGAGTGTCTGTAAGATATGTTAAATTAGATGGGTAAATTGGCAAAATTACTACAGAAAGGCCACTGAGAACATACCAATTTTGATCATTACTTGTAGTGTGTAGGAGTTTTAGGAGAGCACAGTAGATGTTCTCCATAAAAGGTGAAGGTTTATGTCACAGGAGTAGAGGTTTTTTTGAATGTTTTATGTGACGTAGATATTCAAGATATTTGCTGTATGGAATATAATTTTAAAAGTCTCTGTTAGAGATTTTGTTCGTCACTCTTATGTCTTACCTGCATCTGCAGAGGGTTGTGAAGTTATTTCAGTGATAGAGAATTCCAGAAAGGACTAATTCAGTCATTCCTCCCTGAACCATTTGCTTATAGTAAAAGCAATAAGTAAACTTAAGGAGTTTGATGGGTATTGAAGGTACTTCATTGACTTCTTCCTTCACAGAGGGAGAAGGGGGAATGGCATGTATTTTTCGCCCTTATCTTTCATTAACTACAAAATTGAAGGAGATCTCATATTTTAATTTCACAATGATGTCTGCATTGTAATGTTTTTCTGTGCATTATGTACTGTATAATCTTTAGATCAATGAATTTTCTGTTCTGTCCTAAAGTGCTATGTGCATCAAAGAAGCGACAAAAATGGGTTTTGTGCATATTTTAGATGCCTACCACACTTTTCATAGCAAGTAAGGTTATAAGCATCTGGAAATAGTCATTGACCATAACTGGGAAGCTCAGTTGTAATGGAAATGCACCATCTTGAGTAGTTTTATAAGCAAAAAATATTAACAAACCATCTGTGTCAATAAGTTAATAACACCTCTTGGTAAATACTCTGATGCTTTTGTCTACTGCTGCCACTTCACTTTGTATTTTATATAAAATAGTTTGGGTATGGATATTCATCCATTGAAAAATACATATAGCATCCACGTTAAGAACTTTATTTCTTGTCTGTGGCAAGGACAGGTTCAAGATGCATCAAGATAAACTTGCAATGTACTCAGCACACTGCACTAGGTTCCTCTATTGACAGTAATTTATTCTAGTTTCAAAAAATAAGCAACTTTTCACTTACTAATATGTTAAAAATGTGAATGCAAAAAATCCTGTAGTGTCAGCATCTCTAGCTAGTTATCTCATTCTTTGGAAATTTGTTAAATTAGCTGTGATATTCTGATTGAGCAAGCCTGTGTTAGGTGTCTCTGCTCTTTTAAAAAAGCTCTTTTACCTGTCTGTTCTCTGTAAGGATCATTTTTGTCTCAGAGAATTCAGGGAAAGTTTTTTCTTTGTTGTGATGGCACTCTATAAAGCAATTGTCTTGCAGAGGCCAGGCAGTAGGGAAAAAAAACAAAAGAAGAACTTACCTACCTTGATATACTTACAGAACTGGAGGGACAACAATCTTTCATAAGAATTTGTTTTTATAGAAGGAAAATTAAAAAAAAAATAGAATGGAAAAAACGTGGATTGAAATTTACTTCTGGAAAGAAATGGAAGCTAAACTGCACATCCAGAACACAGCCTGAACAAAATGTTCCTTTATGTACTGAAAAAAAATCTCAAGATTCACTGTGTATTTACACCAGAGAGGGATTTGAGTCAGGCATTAATTCAAATAACCTTCAACTTTATATAATTTTATCAGGGAGTCAGTCTTAGGTGGGAGTTCTGGGGCACTCTGTGTGGGTTTGGGGCTGGTCCAAGGATGACACTGACAAATGTGAGTGCAGTGCAGGGTTATGAGGGTGGTGGGCATGCAACACAGATTGTGTGAGCAGGGGCTGAGAGAGCAGGGTTTGTCCAGCCTGGAGAGCAGAAGGGCCAGGGGAGATGTTCCTGTGCTCTACAGTGGCTAAGGAGGGGTGCAAATCCTGCTGGAGCTGGACTGGGTATGCAGCAACAGGTCTGGAGGTGCTGGGAATATGGCAAATTCCAACTGAATGCAAGGGGGGAAAAAATCATTGTAGGAGGGGTAAATTTTTGGGATGAGGCTCACAGAAGAATGGAGATGCTTAAAACTCTCCTGGACACAACCTTTGGCAGCCTGCTTTAACTGCACTTGCTTTGTGCAGGGGTTTGGAGCAGAGACCTCGGGAGATCCCTTCTACCTTTCTGTGGTTCTGGGTGTCGCAGTCCAGATACAATTCATTCAGCTTTGTCACATCTTTGCCTTTGTAAGTTCAGCTGGCACTGGAGAGAGCAGTGCATCTCAAAAGACCTTTAGAATGAAATATTCAGGAAGGTTTTTCAGCCAAAAACTTGAAGAATTTCAGATAGGCAGACTTTTAAGTTCTTCTAAAACCCAAAACAAACCTCAACACCTACACTGTTGCACTCTGTCCAAGTGTTCCTGAACTTACCTTTTTAAGTGCCTCACCAGCTTATTAAATGAATTTTAGATGGTGAACCTGAATTCTAAGCTACAAAATACAAAATGAGCCAGACTCTGCTCATAACCATATTAGTAGAGGCATTTGTTGCATGGTGATGAGTCCCAAAAGCGGCATCTTCAAAATTGAGTTGTCTAACTTCTGGATATTCACTTTATCCCTTTATGTGCTTGATTAATATCTGCCCAGCTACTTGTCTATATGTACCCAATTTATTTTTTTTTTTTAGTAAAATGCTACAAAATATGAAAACAACATTGTATAATTTCTGCAAGTTTATATGCACCTTTCTATTATTTTTTTCTAATCTGTTGTAGACAGACAAGAGGGGTTGTTGTTTTTTTTTTTCCCCTCCAAAATTAAATAAACTTTTAATTAAATAAAGATTTTTTTTTCTTCAAAATGGAATCTACAAATATCTAATCCCAGAGCTACAATTTCTCAACCTTCCTCTTCTTCTATGAGATGTTGCTATGGTTATTACCCTGCTGGGTAGTGAAATGCAGTAATTTGTTTAGCAATTCCTTTCCTCCACAATACTGTACACACATAGAGGAGGCTGGCATTTACCAAGTGCATCAGTGTGACAAGTCTGCTGTTTTTCACAAATCCTTCTAATGTAAGTCATGGTTTGTAAAGCACACATATTTTGGGTTAACAACTGAAATTCTTATCCAGCAAAAATAAATTTCTTTGGTAGCAAAAATAAGTTTATAGAAAGCTGTTCCAAGTGCTGACTGACTTTCTTCCTCTCTGCAGACAATGCGAGGGCCCTAGAAGGGGCAGCAGATGTTATGATATCTTTTTGAATTTGAGGAGCATTACTAGTTAGATGACTAAATAATCAGATGCTTGAAAGAAGCTTGAGTTGTAATTCAGGTTTCATTAAGAGCAAGGGATTTGCACTAAGATCTGTTTAAGAAAAATGGTAAGAATAAGAATATTCTTGATGCAACTGTTCTGTTTCAGTATGATCTGGCTTGCTTCAAATCTCGAAGCACCACTGCAATATACGTGGTAGTCAATGATAAGATTTGCCAGGGTGTCTTTGAGCAAGGCTTGCATCTTCAAAATTGCTCAATATCTGTAAACCATTTAGTTGATAGGCTTCTTCAAACATCTGGGCTGCATTGAACACAAAAACATTTGAAAATGTAGAAGGTTTTGTCATGGCAAACAACCAGTTTGGGGTTTACTCACTTGGTGGTGGTGCTTCAGCTACAGAAGACTCTGATAACTGTATTAAGTAAAGAAGGTGCTGCACTGCAAGGCTTAAGTGAGCAAAGGGAAAGGGAGTGACAGTCAATTAAAAGGTGCAAGGAAATAGGCTGCAGGCTGAGCAAGGTGGGTTTTATTTGGACAGAAAACACAGCAGGTTGATGTTTGGAAATGGCTACAGTTCTGGTTTGCCAAGCCATGAGGTGGCTGCTCTGCTGTGGATTCTCCTCGGTTTCATTCAGTCTTTTCCTAAAGTTTCAAGTGATGAAAACTCCAGCTCTTCCTTCGGGAGACAAATTGTTCTGTAGTCTAATTAATCCCACAATCACCTTGTTTCTTCATATTTATCAAAATGTATATTCTTAATTACCCCCAGCCTGTCTTGCTTTGCATACTCAGCAGAACACGTTAGAATTGATGGCCTATGGTCGTTTTTGCTGCTTTTTGTATGTTACAGCAGCTACCTCTTCAACTGATGTCTGGTGTGCTCTGACTTCCTTCTTCTATATCCTGTTGCTCTTCACTGCTTGCTGGTATTTGCAGGATGGGAAAACTCTGGAGTCCATTTGCTGGCAGGAAAAAGTGAGGAATGGCCAAAAAATAGTTAAAAAAAAAAAAAAAAAAGAAAAGTAAGGCATTAAGCTCTTACATGCAGTTTAAGAAAGCCTGTGGGCTGATTCTACCAGGCAGCAGTCAGCCAGCTAGCTGGATTTAGAGCCCTAGCTAGTTCCATGTAATTTGGGAAAGAAACCCAAGGCAAACATGATTCTGTGACTGAGGGAGGTGATGTCTGTGTCCTGCCCTGTAAACCTGCACCCTCACTGGGTTGTGTAGTACAAACAGTGCTGTAACCACCCCTGCACAGCAAGTGAGGCAATGGTTGTTGATGGGTTTAGATATAATGATTGCATTTTGTTTCAGTGCAAGATCAGATGAAAGTTTCAGTAGCATTTCATCCTTCTCCCCTTTCAGCTGGTTGCATGTTTTAGTACTATCTTTCAGCTCCCTGCGTTGCTAGGGTTTCAACACACTCCTCTGTTCAGTTCTGGAGGATGAAATAAGTGTTTTATTGCAGTTGTCTGGAATTTTCTTCATTCAGTCTTGCAGAAAAAGTACATCTGTCAAATGCACCTGTCTTTCTGCACTGAACTGTCAAGAATTGATGCATAACTCCCAGAAGTATAGAGGAGTTGTTCTCAGCACCTTGACTTTTCATTTCTAAATCACCCAAGATTCTCCTAACCTTTTGTTTGCCTCACAATCATACAGTAAATTTGCAGTAGACTGACTTCTCACTCAGCCTTCCAGACTGTTTCCTCCATTGAGGTGTTTCTATTTTTCCACTTCATCTGCACCAGCTTAAACCCATGGGGTTTTTCCCAAGGTTTGTGGATGCTTATTTTATCATGCAGAATATTACAGAACTTGAGGTTTTGGGGCAGCTGGGCTAGTATGACATGTTTTAAAATGGCATTAGTTTCACTTACTTGATTTCTTTAAAACTCATTGCCATCGTCTGTGCCTTCCCAGACTCCTCCTTATTTTGGCTTATCCAAACAAGGTCAGCATAACTTGATCATGGGTGTATGTCCTTAAAGGTAAGGAATTCAGGGAATAAGTTCAAGAGAATGACAGATCTTAGAATATGGTCTCCAAATTTTGGATTTTACGCAAAGCAGGAAAAGTACTAGAGATTCTTTCTTCCAAAATTTTAATAGCAATTGTCATATAGAGGGAAAAAAGCTGACAGCACTCAACTAGTTACAGCTGTGTTGATGTTATATGTTCATTTTGAAATCCTAATCAGGTTGATTATTATAATCAATAGATCATGGCTGTCTTGAGGATATGTTTTATGAGGTCACATGTGAACGAGGAAATCAGAATCACGTCAATGTTTAAAATCAACATTGTATTTATTGTTGTATTATGTTGTAATAGTGTTGTTTGAAAATCAGTTTTCTCATGGCCTTGAAGATGAGCATGGAATATCTCCCAGGGTAGAGATTGTCCTTTTCACTTCAGCCTGGCTTTGGCATCTCTCTCTCTCCTCGCAGGCAGTTCTACAAAGCAGAAGGTCCCTTCCTGCCCCATTAGCTCTGAGTATTGCGTGTCTTCTCCAGGTAGAAGAAAACAGCTCTCAGCCTCTCTGTAAGGTTATGTGCAGCAGTCCCTGCCTGTGCTGGCAGCTCTCCAGTGAGCCCTATCTGGTTTGAGAACATCTTGCATGTACCCAAGGTCTCAGATCTGTCCCATCTCACTACTTGAGCTCATGTGTGTGTGTCCAGTTTGCTCAAGTGTACCTTAGTCATCCTCTCTTAAGGATAGTTCTGGTCTGCCCCAGGAGGTCTGTGAGCATTTATTTCCCTGAGCCCTTCCTGCATCCCTCAGCACTGCAACTTTCACCTTGCTGAGCAGTGGGCCCACATTTCCCTTGGTTTTCCTTTTGCTGCTGCTGGACCTTCCTCACCACCTTCCCATCCCTTGCCAGTTATGTTTTTCCAAGCTCTGAGAATGTGAGGCATATTTGCCCTAGGAGCAGCACAGCTGGGAGTAGGGCCCAATGTGATTTGGGGTGTATTTGCCCTAGGAGCAGCACAGCTGGGAAGTAGGGTACAATGTGATTTGCTCAATTTTTGTAGTCAGAGCAGCTTCCCCAGGACTCCTTGTGAATCAGCCTCAGCAGTGAGCAGCTCCTGGTGCAGAGGAAGCAGTGTGTGCATTAAAGTGGATCATGTCAGATAATACAGCAATGTAAGACCTATGATCAAAATCCAGGAAACTCTGCATTGTTTTCTCCAAAATGAATTTCACCCTCAGCATGAAGCTTCAGAAGGGGGGTGTGAGATAAAACACAGCTTTGCAGCTGTAAACCCAGGATGCCAAGGCGGAGCAACTCCTTCAAACTCTTATTCAGCAATAAAACATTAAAAGCTTGTTGTTTCATCTATTCTTTTGACAACCATGTCTTAATGACCCAGAAAAGAAGTATCTAAGCAAAAACATAGTAGGATTTTAAAACCTTTAAGGAACTCAGTCACTAACGCCACCTCTTAACTGGTATCTAGAAACAAGGGGGCTGAGTTTTGTTTCCTATGGAAAAGGGCCAGTGTTTCTGCCCGGGTGTCACCTCCCAAAATTGCAAACGGCGCCGGATTTCTCCCAGACCAAAGCCGCCAGCAACTGCGACTCTGGCTGCCCTTGAAGTGCCAGATGCCACCTCTTAACTGGTATCTAGAAATGGGGGGGCTGAGGTTTTTTTCCCATGGAAAAGGGAATTGTCTACAATTATGTGACTCCCACACATGCTGGCCTAATGTATTCCACAGAGAATGTGTTGACGACTTCACTGGCAGTTTCACATTAAATCACTGAGGAGAGAATGGAGATTTTTTTTTTCACTCTTTATGTGGAGAAGTAAATTTAATAAATATTTTGTGAATATAATTGTTTTATGTTAACTATATTTATATTGGCATATATCATTTTAAAAGGAATATTAAACTCGGCAGTAAGAGGTGAGAATATCTGTATATATATACATTTCTGCTCGTTAAGAAGGGCTGTGAACTGACTTCATCATCAAACTAGAGGTACATAAATGGAGAAGATGTGCCTGTGAAATATTTTACAATTTCAGTGTTCTCATTTCTCTTAGCAGAGCAAATCTGATTTCCCCCCCCCTCAGTGAAAATGAGGATAAAATTCTTTTTTTTGTGTAGATTGAATTCTGTATCCCTAACTAAAATGATAATGATTAATAGAAGAAGGGTATCTTATGAATTTGAAACATGTCAAGTTTAAACTGAGGCAGTTTTCCTTTTATAACATTTTTAAGTGATAACTGAAAGATTAAGCAAACTTTGGTTATGGTGGCCTTGTGTCATTATTAAATCTTACTGTATAAACAAAAAAGCTTTAGACCAGAAGGAAGGTAAAAATTGTTGCAGAGACTGTGCATAGTATTTCTAGATCACTCCTTCTGGTGTCTCAACACTGCTGCAAATAAAGTCAAGAAACCTGTTTTAAATTTTCACTAATTTTTACTATAATAGTTCAGGAATTCAAGTGGAAATGGGTAGGCCTTGAAGAAAACAGACATTCTGAACGCTATGGAGAACTATCAGTTGCTTGAGGGAAATCTTGCTGGAGATCACAGAAGCATATTAATATTCATTGAAATCAAAACTTTTTTTTTTTTCTTTGACTGTCTTTATGCATTAGGGAAAGAAGAATTCCAGGGTTTTTCCAGAAATCTAAGGTGTAACACATTTCTGCTATTTAACGTCGAGTACGTTAATGTTATGCCTCAGTTTCCCTGGCTATAAATGGGGATAATGATACTTATCTCCTGTAAATTGCTTTGGGAACTTTTGATTATGAAAGTTGAATATGATTATTCATTATGTTTGCTTCCTATGAATATTCTAGTGAATGTGTTTCGCAAGGGGATGATTAATTTTCAACAAATATCGGAGACTTGAGAAAATGAGTTTATATCCTCATAAATATAAATGTTCTGTTTCAGATACTGAGGAAATGTGACATATTTGTATTCCATACAAATGAAGCCAGTATTCTCAAATGAGGAACACTGAGCCCACACGTGTTAATCACATGTTCTTTCATGCCAAGAGCTATCAAGCTTCCCTCGCGCCAAGAGGGAACGGTTCTGAGTAAGGAATACATATGTATATGCTTTTAGACAAAGTAAGGAAGAGATGCAGATGCAAAGTTTACTGAGATATGGTTATTTCCACATGTTGCAGAGGTAAAACGCATGGGGTGCTTTCTCTGGCAGGTTTTAGATATGCAGAGAGTCATTCTATGGCTCAGACTGTGTCACGTCGCACATGTCACTCCAGCGTAACTGTAGGGAGGTCACTGTTCAACAAGTATGTGTTTCAGAAAGGTGCAAAATGCCAAGAGATGGGATAATCTGGGACTGATTTTCATAGATTTTTATAGTGGTCAGTCATCCTCACGTGAGGAATGTTTGCCTCACAGCTGAGGTTCTCTGTCTTGTTCTCACTGCTCCCTCTTTGTGAAGCTGCTTAGATGGTGGAAATAAATAACATCAGACACCCCTTTCACGTGGGCTGAAGAGGTCAAGTCTTTGTCTACCAATAATAAGACACATTTTTTTAACCTTGAAATCATACTTGTCATATGTTTACACTTTTCCTGTAATTTCTCAGCTGTTTGGTTACCAGATGCTGTGTAGTCACATGGTCTGTAACGTTGTCCTGTTCTTACACTTTGCTCATTCTTTGTCAGATTCTGAATTGGGGTTTACTTTCGTTTGTACCCAGCATTGTGAAAGAGTATCTGAATTAACTTTCTTCTTAATCTCCACTTCCTTGTCAGAATTGCAGCTTTTTTGGCTTCAAGCTGTCATTGCCTTGGTAGGACTTGTGCTCTGTGCTCCCTGGTCTATAATTCTGTTCAGTACTTGTTTCAACACAACTTTCTCAAGAGTTAAAGTCTTTCCATATGGTTTTTTTGCCACTGTTTCATCTACAAATTTTAATAGGAGTATTTTATTGGCATTCAACTGTGGGATCAAAATGATTCTCATTCTGGTGATTCTTTTATTCCTGCTTCCTGCTCTTTCACAATTACACTACAACCCACCAGTCATCTTTTACCAAATAACAGTTTGTGTGTGTGTGAGCATTTAAAACAACCTTGGTGTAGGGCTATTCATAATTAGAAAACCCCACCAAACAGTTTGTAGCTGAAATGCTTAAATCTAATGAACAAAACCAGAATAGTATGAGAATGAGTATCAGTACTGTTATCTTCACCTTACTCTTGAAAAATGGCATGTAGGCAATATCTTTTTAATTATTTAAAAGGCATACTTGCCTAGGTTTAGATGAACACAATTGTGCTTCACTTTGAGGACCAGGAGCTGAGAAGTGTGTGAGAGCAAGAGCGACCCATTTCCATCCTTGCTAAAGAAAAACTCTTTAAACTTTTTACAGCTTTAATCTCTGTGCACTGGAAACAAGGACCAAAACAACAGGACTGGTCAGAAATGAGCTGTATCAACAGAAGTGGGTTTGGGGCTGTCCCTGCACTTAGTTGCTGGTATTGCTAAATAACTCTTTTCATCAGCAATGACATTTCAACCCTCTGTAGAAAGACATAGGTAAAGCTGTTGTGTCAGGAGTAATTTCCATTTCTAGAGATGAAACTCTGGAAGCATCACAGGGATATGGGGACCAGGAGCCAAAGAAAGTCTTCAGGTAGCCCGAAACAAAAAAGGCAGTAACTGAAGAGTGTTCATGCAAGATTTCTGTAGGATAGCCTTAAAAAAAGTTATTTTCACTTACAAGAGCTTAATTGACTAATTATTGCCTTGTAGGCAGAACACAGGTCAGCAAACTCTCACTTCAGCCCTGTCTAACAATCTGAAGATTAGTTGGAGCATTTAATAAATGTAAACAAAAACCCTAGCAAAAGCAACAGGCCAGAGCTTTATAATTTTGTTGACTTTTATTTTATTTCATTTTTTTCAGAGGTGTGAATAGATATTGAATTGTGCCTGAAAAGTGTGATTGTTTTGTCACTCCCACTGCACCAGGGGATTTTTATTTTGGCAGTTATCGTTAAGTAAAAACTGCCAGTGAAAGAGTTGAGCTAGAGGAACATATTTGAAAGATTCCTGCGCCAGTCAAACTCGCTTAGCCCCTTAATCCCTTACATTGGCAGTTGAATCCAAGAAAAAATGTAGCAGTGCACAGAGGAGCTATAAACAAACAAAGCTTGAAGCTCTTGGCACCTTAAAAAATTGCCTGTTTCTCGTAAATACATTGCAATAAAACAATAGCTACTGAACATTAGTGGAGAAAGAAATCAGCCATGAGGAACTCCAAGTAGGTGGCTTTCCAATTGCGGGGAAAAAGCATCAAGAAAGAGGCTAAAATAAATCCTGCAAATACCATGCAAGGTTTTTGAGGACTTATTAATAAAACACACTGATAGAACACATGCAGGAAACTAAGTTAGTTGATGATTTGAATGGTAGAATATTTGTCTTAGGCCCCGAGGCACTCCATTCCCTGCAATTTAAACAGCTTTCTTTGATTACCCATTATAAGCCTTGCCTTACCACCCCTTCTTAACCCCAATCACTCACATTCAGCAACATTTTTTGCTATAGAATATGGGAAAGAAATAAAATCAGATGTCACATTTGTAAAGTGCAGTGATAACAGCAAGGATTCATTCTCATAACTAAGAACATTTCACTGTGAATAGTTTGAGTATCCTGTTAAAAATGCAATGGGACGAATTTTTGTGGTGACTTAATGATGCACATGCCTACAACTGAAAAAAGCAACATTTGAAATTGTAAAGTTTGGATTGAAGGTCTATGCTATTAATATCACAATTCTGTAAAATACAGACTGAGGTAGAAATACTGAATAAAATACGAGGCAAATTGACAAAACCAAGTTCTATTTTGGCCACTTTATATATGCAGAAGGTTTTTATTTTTGGCAACACCTGTATATTTCTGTAACTGTCTTTTTGGTAGGTGGAGTGGACAGGTAAGGAATCAAGAGAAAATTGTAGAAGGACATGAAACAAAATAATTTAAAACTGAATTTGCTTGTTATCTTTTGTTCTGTAGTTTCTTTCTTTTCATTTTGCATCCTGTACATTGCCCCTTCTGCCATCCAGGTCTACTCAAGACACTTTTACACCATTTGCCAGATCTCACACTGATAAACCAGCTGTTACCAGTTGACAGCCACACTGCAAAAATAGTTTTCGCATTTTGTCTGCTTGTGAAAAATCTAATTATGAATGCCTGGGATGCATTTTTATCAGCCAAAAAGTTTCATCATGGTGGGAGTTCTAGTTTGCCTTCTTTTGCTCTCACTTTTGCAGCGATTGGTGTGAGGCAGGGAGGGCTGTGCAGATGAACTGGAGTTTAGCCAGGTGTTTTCAGTAAGGAGACAAGGGCTTGCCTGAAGAAGTAGACTATATGCCACATTAGAGAGGAGGATTCTTACTTGTGATTTTAAGAAGTAGAGGGAAAGCCTCTAGAGAGTAAGATGGATATATCTGGGACTGTTGCAGCATCTTAAACCTCAAGTTACTTCCCTATAGTATAGTAAACTCTGTGTGGGAAAAGCAGGAGGTGCTGTGCTTGTGCAACTCACTTCATTTGTATGAAGGTCCTCCTTGGAGTGGTTAGTAAAACATATGCTGGTATGCCTGTGAGGTGAGGATTGCAAAATCATATCCCTGGAGAGTGTGTACTACACACTGCCTTGTTAGCATTAGAATTTAATAAATCCCACATCTCCAGGCTGCCCCAAGTGAGTTTGCATCCCGAGCTGCAGCATTTCCAGAGCACACTGCATCCTCCAGCACAGACTGCAGGGCAGGGGAGAGGCTTCCTTGGTACACCCTCTTCCTCCCAGCTTCCTGAATGGCAACTGGAGGGTATGAAGGCAGCAACTTTTGGAAATTTTTCTGCATTTATAAATTGTGTCTGCTAACTCTGAGCGGTTTGTGGGTTTATTTAAGCCTGAAGTAGCACTGACAGCAGCAGTGGTTTTAAATGTGTGTGACTGTGCACTGTGTGAACAAAGCAGAGAGGGCTCTGATACCCTGGGACCTTTTGTATGGTGAAAGTGCTCAATATCTAATAATGTTATTTGATGTCACCCTTCAAGACAGAGGATTTAATTTTGTTGTAGTTCTGAGAATGATCCCCACAGAAGTCAATACTAACAGGGAGGTGTTGGGTTGCTGCTTCAAGAAACTGAAATCCTCCCAGGCAGTTCTTGTGCAATACAGGCACACCATCAGTGGTGATTAATATACATAATGCATCAATCATGTGCCTTACTGCTATCATCTTTGGATAGCAGAGAAATTTTGGCTTGTTGTTCAAGTGTGAGCTAAATAGATAATCCCAATTTACTTTGCAATACTTGGAAAGCCTTTAAGTCAGAATAATATTTTAATTGTATGGTTTCCATCAACATCCAAGATTTGTTCACTGTTTTGCATTCGCTACGTCATAATTTCTTTCTGGAATTCACAGGGCACTTACTTTCACTTACATGAAGATCTCTTCATGTTGTTCTGTCAGTGAAAAGGAGACTTAAAGTGGGAGTAAATTACACTAATATACAGTGCTTTTATATTTTCAAAAGGATCTAAAGCAGTGTTATTGCACTAGAATATGATGTCCATCTGCTCACTTCAGTTCTCAACAAAAAGAAATTCTCTCCTTAACTAAAAAGGAAGTGGTGAACAAACTAACTTAGATTAATAGAAATGGTAGTAGCCCTTTTTGCTACACACCTGGTTTCAGCCAGTAGAAGAGAACCAGGTACTGTTACCATTTTCTAAGTGATGATGTTCCCTGGGATGACTGTGACCCCAGCTTAGGTAAATTCCAAAAGAGTAAGAATTGCAGATGCTTTCCTTGCTAGTGTTTCAGAATAGAGAATATTTGTGTCTGCATAGGCTGACAGCATGTGAGAAATGAATTATTACCAGCGAGCAATGAGAGTTTATTAAAAAGAAGTGCTTGCTTCAGATAGAGATAATCACAGTGTGTTTCCAGTTGGGTTTCTTAAAAACAACCAACTCCCCAAAATCACAACCTGTCAAGAAAAAACTTAATGGGAGAGACCTGTAATGCATTTTTTTAAAATGTGGTTTGGTATTTTAGCACTACATGATTACAGGAGAGCTGTTTAAATCCACTTAGGATCCTCCTACCTCCTGGGTTTCAGTTTAGAATTCAGTGTCATCACCAAAGCACAAGGACACTGTTCTTTCTGTCTTTAATCTGTATATTCCACTGGGTTGATTTTCATTGAAACCAGCAATATCTTTCATTTCATGAAGGATTCCTTTACGAGGCACACTTAAAATTTTTGATCTTGATTTTTGGTACTGCTGACTGATAATCAATTTTTGTTTTATGAATAATATCTTTCAGTATAAAAATTTTAACTAAATTTAGCAGGAATTATTATGAATAATATATTTTACCATCAAAAGCAATCACTAATACTGCAGTATTTGATGTTCTGGATTTTCTTTACCATATAAAAGCCCTCTCTATGCATGTGAAGTTACATTAGCTGCTTAAAAATATAAATACATAAATCATGGCTCTAAATATTTCACTTTATCTTTTGTCCTACACATAATTTCACAGGCCCATCGCAAAGTGAACATGTGGCTTTGAAAAATTCAAAATAATTCCTGGAGTGAGTGTGTGATGTAGCTAGCAGTGATGCTAGAAATTTCCAAAGCCAGCTTCACAAATGAGTGTGACCGCAGCGGTGTGAACTCCAAAGGTGGTGGTTCCTGTTGGTTTGAGGCTGGCAAATGTGGACAGTGTCAGATTAAAATGTCAGTTGTGGCTGCTTTTTTGATGAAGCATTCACAAAACAAAAGATTCAGTGCTGGCCAGCAAAGCTGGGCTCCTTACATGAGTGGCAAGCCCCAAAAATGGCCCAAAGGAGGAGGCAAAGACTGGGGGAGATGGGGTTGAGGCCTGGCCACACAAGCTCAGCTGGGGTCCCTGCTCTGTACAGGCTCTGCAGTGTTTGGGCCTCTGAGCCTTGTCTTTCTGTAACTGTGGCCAAATAGGAATAAAAGGGAATTTGCAGGTCCTGGATGTGCAGCACAGCAACTCCTTTTGGTCCGTGCCTTTTGTTGGTGGCAGCTTGAAATTAGGATCTCAAACTTAGCATATAGAAGGAAAAAAGTGAAAGGGAAAGAACAACTCCTGTTGCTGTTTTATTCACTAATTGGGCTTAATTTCCAACATAGCTATTTTGGTCCATTAATTTCTGGCTTCATGCTCCCCTTGTTTATCAGAAATTATCTCAGCACAGCTGTTTGGTTTTATGAGCAGGCATTTTTTGGTTTGGACTTAAATCTTTCTGTCTCGTGCTTTTAACTTTGGTGAAATGGTTTTATGCATCAGTCTGAACTCGTTTCCTTGGACAACTAAAGTAGATTTGTCTGTGGAACAGCAGGTACAGAAAACAGTACCACTGTAGTATTTACCGTCCTGTCACACACTTGCTGTTTTAACTTGTGCTTTTTGCTGCTGATTTCTTGGTGAACTTCAGGAAATCAAGAAGAATATTCACCAAAAAGAATATAAAAAGAAAAGCCAGCTCAGGAATATATGAACCTTACTCTTTATATTCTAACACAAATTTTAGCACCCTGCTTAAGAAAAAATGTGGAGGAAGATTAAATTTACTATGTATTCCTAAACATCCCACCCTTCCTAAGCGAGGCAGTGGTGCTGAGAGCTTGGTTGTTTGGGAAGCAAGCATTTGCCTGCCTGCGAAGTGAGGGGCGGTGCAGAGGGAACACCCTACATGTGAATGTCAGGCAGAAATGGAAAAGGGGAGTGAGAAGAGAGACAATTTTGTGCAGACTAAAAGCAGCTAAAGCTCTCCTAAATCAATAATTGTTTGCTAGAGATTTACATTGTTTTCAATAGAAAGCCTTGCAATATATTTCTGTGATTAGCAGTGCTACTGTAACATAAAACTCAATGGTCACGTGAGACAGTATAATGTCATTGTTCACAGATTCCACTTGAAGCTGTAGGGAAAATACAGAGCTCTACAAATCTATATTTTATCTTGTATAATGTTCACTAAAGCTTTACAGCAGGCTTAATCAGTTGGACATGAATTAATGATGGTTATCAAACAAAAAATAATGAATTCCAAATAAATACTTATTGCATAATTGAAGTCACAAGAATTTTCTATGAATAAAATATATTTGTATTTACAATGCATAAATTCAGTTGTGACACTGTTGGTCATAAACAGCTTTCTGATGGAAGTATTGATGAGCTATGTTAAATTAGTAATAGCTTGAATACATTTCTTAATTATGTCACCAACTATGTGGGCAGGAATGTTGTTTGAAGTGAATCGGCTGCCATTTATTTTGTCTGTACTAGGAGAACAAAATGGTGGGATTTTTTAATTTTTGAAATCTAATATATACTTAAGAGCCTCAGTTGATGATAGAATCTTTTGGATTAGCCTTTTCTGTTCATGCATGCAGTGGATGTTACATGGTTTATGTCTGCTTTGCTGAAGACAATTCAGATAATTTTGTCATCGATGCAATAATTAGCACAGATTCACATGTGCTGCAGAAAACATAAATGTGCTACTCTGGGTCTTCTCAAAGAGCAAGGCAAAATATACCAGACAGCTGCATGTTTGTTGTATCATTAACAGAAAACTCTTTATGTTCTAAAAACAAACAAGCAAAGAGTATAACTGGGGGATACCTGGTGGTAGCTGTTGAGTCATCAGAGTAATCCTGTGCAACAGAGACTATTGATATTCAGCTTTAAAAAATGGAAGGCTCAGAAGAGTAGCAACTTTGCTGTGCCCAGGGTTCTGTGAGTTCATGTTTAGTGACCAGGGAGAGAAGTGATTTCCAGACCTAGAGGTACTTTGGTACTGGTGGGTTAGCATGGGAACTTTGTAACCCACATCATCTCTTTGCACATCAGTCTCCTATTCATAAAATGATAATAGCTCTCTTACCTACACAGCTGGGGCTGTGAAGTTTATATAACATTTTTAATCCATCAAGATGAGCCATCCTCAGTCATTGCAGTGTTAATTTTTGAAAGATGATTTGAGTGCTTCCAGTTGAATTAGCATCACACATTTCAATGGATGTGAAATTTGGTTTTTAATGAGCATAAACCACCCCCTGCTTTGGAAGCAGTGTTATCACTATTGCTCTCTTATCTGAGAGCCTGGGTTATGGCCCATAGTAAAATCCTTCTTGCAAAGACTTCTGAAAGAGAAACAGATAAATAGAAAGGCAAGGAAGTACAAGTGCATGATAGGCAGAAGCCTTAACATGTCAGCAGTCTTACTACCTTTTGCTCTTCTTTTTCCCTCAGCAAATGGGAAGTTTCAGGAGATAATTACAGAACAAATAATGAGCCTTGTCAGCATTAGCCACCCCTAAGAGAGAAGTACAAAATTGTGAGTGTTCCAAGGTGCTTGTTAAAAAGTGCTAGTGAGATGGGTAAAAGAAGGTTGGAGGAGCATGAGGAAAAGTGGGAAATGAAGAGAGGCTGGGATCAGGGGAGGAAGTGTCAGAGCAGAAGTGCAAAGGAACTTGTATCTCAGACAGAGACTCTGCTGGAGTTGAAGAATACAGACCAGACCTTATGTCACCTGCAGCAGTACAAACCTATGGTGACAGAGGGGACAAACACACACCTTTGTGAGCCCTGGGGAACAGGTGATGTCCTGAAACTTCTAGCTGAAATGCAAGGATTGATTGTCCTTATTGCCCTCTTAACACTGAGGAAAAAAATTCTGAAGCATAAAACTGTGTCGGGAAAAAAAAATGTATTTGAATCAATGAAGGGCAGAATGAAAAACTGTGCCATGAATAAAATCATTATTTCCTGATAAAGGGTACATCCTCTTGCAGAATGGGGTCTGATGCTCCCGTGGGCTCCTCTTACCAAGCTCGAGTGAATTCACTGCGCTTGCACTAAAATCCAAATGGGTTCACTTGTGATTTCTGAGAATTGTGACCCTCTCTCTTGAGAAGTTGATGCAGTAGAGCACCCTCTGTAGAAATGTTGAAATGCTTCAAGTCACAGTTCTTCTTTTGGTCTACCAAAGATTTTCTAGGTCAGGTCTAAGGAATAAATTCTCTTGAGAAGTGATAAAATTCTTCATCTAACACATTTAAAATATACCAAGATAAAATCATAAAGAAACCTATCACCGAGGGTAGTAGTGTGTTAGCACAGGTGGTATCTCCATGTTTTTTCTTTCTTTTTTGTATTTTATAAATGTTTTTTAAAAGCATGAATATACTTACCGACTTCATCTTTATTTATGTTCCACTATTAAGAAAAGTTCAGAAAGATAAAATTCAGAGCGGTTTGTTTGTTTGTTTGTTTGTTTTTCTTGGAATAATGGAGAATTAGAATGAGATTTACAGTGCAGACTATACTCCTTATCCACCTAGTCCTGGATGCTATTTCTGATAGAGGCCAGCACTAGGTGCCTGGTGAGAATCAGAGAGCCTCCCACTCAGCAGCTCCAGTAAAATCTGTTTTCCAAATAAATACTTTAATTAATAGAGCCAGCTCACATACAGAAATGGCTTCATTTTTTTGTCATAAGATTTGCAATATTTAGGTCATACTTAGACCAAGGACAAAGAAACAGTAAGATTTTCACTTTATGGCCCCTATTTCATCAGTAGCATGAGTAGGTCAGAACAATTACAGTACATCTCATAAAACTGTCTGCCTCCCTACCCTGCAACTTGATTATTCTGTATAAATTTTCAACTGAAACTGTAAAATCTGCAATATTTATACTGTGACATGAAGCTGTAATGATGTGAAACCTCTCCATTCACTCATGTCTGTCCACAAAAGTGAGATTTGGAGTAGATTTTGCTGGTTAGGGTCTGTAGGAAAATAACACAGACTTTATCCTTTAGAGATCTGTCTTGCTGCACCCTGTTATTTCACAGTTACATAATTTTTTGTCATACCCACGTGAAAGAAAAATTAAAACAAATTCCAGCAATATCTGTGGGTTAGATTTTTAAGAGAAAAATGACACCAGACAAAATATTCTTTAGAACTTAACAAGAACGCTACTATTTTACAACTTAAAAAGAGCAAACTTTTACATCCTTGTGGCAGTGCCACTTGTGTTCTCTTTTTCAAATGTTGCCAAAAATTATAAAACATAAAAGCTTTCAAGCACTGAAGATTAATCCTCCCTCCCAGAAAGATATAGATTGTAGTCAAATTCTATAAACTTCATTTTGCTTCTAGCTACATATTTTTAAGGATAATTCTGAAGCAATATCAAAGCAGATGGTGCAACAGCAGCATTGAAAAAGCATTTGGTGTATTGTAAGTGTCAGGTTAGAATTCACAACCTGATGAATTGCCCACAAGTTCAGTGCTAAAATGGTGCCATTTCTGTTTTAAAATAACTAAGTTAGAAACTATTTTCAGAACTAGAATTAAAATAAAAAAGAGAATAAATAACCCATATGTCCCTTGTTGTTTTTAAATATTTAAGTGTCAACTGGAATTGTGAAAGCAAGGGTTATGTGTATTGTATTGCTATAAAACTTTCCATTTGTTCAGAATTTTCATGCTGTGTGAACAGTGTTTTCAAAGACCTTTGCAGCTGGTATTGTCAGCATATGCAGTAGATTGGAGTTTTACATAATACCTCAGGAGCAAACACTCATGGCTTTGAAAGAAACTTTGTTTTAAAGGTAGCAAATTCTCAACAATATCACTGGCTGGAAGCAAAGAAATCGTCCTCAGGTGATGGATAAAAATTGACCTTTCTAACTATGAATAATGTCAAGTGCTGAAGCCATTAAAGTTCAGTTTCCTCGCAACTCTAAGACTACATGATGCTATTTTATATTTCTATTCAGGAAAAAAAAAAAAAAAAGATTAGGATTTCTTTCATACTATAGATAAGAGGAGACAGCTCCCATTTAGCTGGCAATTCCCACAAAGAAATTTGAGGTTTTATACCCCTATTTCAGCGCCAGAGGATTCATAGACCTTCATTTAGAAGCTGAGAAGACAGAGGGCTTTAAGAAACTCTGGAATAAGAAGTTTCCAGAGAATAAGAAACTGCTTATTCTGAAGTTTCTCTGCTCTCCTCGTTAGGCAGAGAATCCCCCCACTGGCGGCTCGGTGGCAAAAGCCCTGTGTGAATTTGCCATCTGACAGGCTCTGACAGCATCGGTTACCTTGTCGATGATAACGCAGCTAGGAATCGTCTTTGGGAGGAGAGCCAGGCATTGATTTGTTTCTGGAGCTCTGCTGGCTCATTGGCAGCCCTGTGGGCTTTGGGAAACTTGGAAAAGCAGAGCATAGTTTGTTTCTAAATGCGCTGCCATGCTGGAACAGATGCTTTGGTAACGGCGACCAGCGCTGTGAGACCGGGGCGTTCGATGCTGCTGGGCTCTGGGGGGTGGTGATGAGGCCATGTGGGGCCTGAGCCTGCATTTTCTGAGTTACTGCCATATTTCATTGTGCCTCTGCTTCTCCCCTGTTACAGAGAGCCCTTGGAGGGCTTAGCTGTACGTTTTATCTTTCATTATTCAGATTTTGATTTGCAGACGATCTTTGAGGAACACAACTGCCTTTTTGGACAGAGTTATCAGTAATATCTGGGGCTTCACACACACAAAGCCACCTGCAGTAATTAAATTTCCCAGGCGGAGCTGGGAGTTTGGTGCTCCTGCAGTGTTAAGTGGAAAGACGGTGGCACTACAAGTCACCAGGTGTGACCCAGATTTGAGACTTGCCCGTTCTGCTGCAAGGATGAGAAGCGTCCTCCTGTTTGGTTTGGTGTGGTTTCCAATAGACTGATCCATGGAGAAGGCAGCTGCCTCTCCAGAGACTATAAAAATGAGATGCCTAGCTAGAAGTGCTCCACTGACTAACAGGTTTGTGGCTATGAACATATCACGTGAGGCATATTGTTTTAAAGGTATCCAAAATGCTATACTGAAAAAACAAATCATGAGATTCTGAGGTGAGGAAAGTACAAAAGGGGGGGCTCTTTGTACATGAGTGAGTTTTTTCTCCTGCTATGAAGCAGAGCTGATGTTTAATCAAAACTTCAGTGAACGTAATATACACTGTAGGTGTTTTAGTACCTATAACCTTATTTCTTGCTTGGTTTCTTGAAAGGAAAATAACCTCTCCTAGGATTTGTTTTTAATGAAATGTAGGTAATGTGTTTTCTGAGCTTACAAGAGTGATGCCATGAGATTGTTCTGGGAGGAAGCATGGGGAGTCCTTTCCCATTTGTCCTTTAAGGACACTGGCCTTGGAAATCACCCTGCAAGCAGGTGCCTCTGTCCAGGTCTGTGCTGCTGGTGGCTCTCAGGTGGTGACAATGGTGTGTGGTAGAGTTTGCATTACCCCAAAAACTGCTAACCACAGGGCAAAGAGCTGTTGTTTCTGCTCTTTCCTCTGGGATAAGTCAGTGCTTTCCTAATTAATTAAATGTAGCCTAACAGTTAAAGCAGAAATGTGTATTGTTAATTCCAGTGCAGCTGTGAGCTCAGAAGAGATGGTTTTCATATTTGTGCAGGAAAGACAACTTTCTATTTTGCAGAGAGACTTGGCCTGGGAATACCAAAGAAACTTATTCTTAAGGTTTGGCCTGTTATGGCATGAATGCTCAAGTAGTATAATATAGGATTTGTTTACTTCTAGCTTAAATAGCTGTATTTCTAAGGGAATCCTGATGTTCTAACCTTTCCTGGCCTTCTGAGGTTAATGTTGAAAACAACCTTAGCATTTACAAAAAGCCTACACATTTCCAAGTGAATGAAGTGTTTCTTCAACTGATATGAAAATGGGTAATTGTTTGGGCACGTTTTAGAGTTTCTATAGTTATTTCCCCCCTAATTTAGATATGTTTGGAAAAGTTGCTGTCTGACAGCTGATAGGTTGATTCAGATGAGAAGACAAAGCTGCCACCATACTTGAGAGGATGCTGCTGCTGTTATGTCTTCAGATGATGTTAATAGGTGATATCTAAACCCAGGCTGACTCTGTAATCCAAGACCAAGGAAAAGCAACGCTTCCTAATACTCTGACCCTATGACAAAATGAAAATATTGAGGAGACTTTGCCTAACTTCCCTACACCAAGTGTCTCACACGGCTTCTGTGCTCGGGTTAGTTGCCTTGGAAACCAGTGACTGTGTACATGCAGCACAGAGCGGGACCGCAGTTTGTGGACGTGGCCCTTGGGGGCCCCATTACAGAATTTCTTATGTTTAGAAATACTTTGTAATAAGGCCCCTGGTGTCACTTATTAGCAGTAAAGTGTAGGGCAGCCTTCATCAGCATCAACTGCCAATTTGTTTCTTATGGAAATGAATCCACGTTGATGGTGTGTAACATTTTTTGGAGATTTTCTGCTGGAACAGAATTCTCACTTGCTCTTTTTATGCTGCCACTTGACACACACTTCTCTAATTTGCGTGCTTTTCTACTCATTATATTGATTTCAGCCTTCTCGGTAAAATGAAGTAACAACTTGCAAGGGGAAGATGGGCAGAGAGAGAGGAAATAAACTCATAGGGAAAGCATTTTGTCTGCACCATGTTCTGCCTTAAATTACAGTGTTGGAGTTGAAGCAATTTTAATCTTCACTGACTAATCTTTTTTTTTTTTTCAAAGTTTTGTGCCTTCATCTTTGCTAAATGGTGTTTTGATTCTCTTTAAAATGCAAGCTAAAATATTAACATTTAAGGGAATGTCATAGAAATGAATATATGCTTATCTCATTTTTTCTATTACCTATTTCATTTTTTATATTACCTCTTAGGAAGTACAGAGATGAGTAAGATATCTAAAAGGCTATAAGCTAGCCAGATATCTGGTGTAAAAACTCTTTCAGCTACAAGGCAAGTTCTGGATGAAAAGCTCAGGTCCAGGGCTGTGCAAGACTTTTCTTTTGTGGGTTTCTTGTGGGTTTGGATTGATTTATTCTGTTATTATGGCTTCATTTTCCTGCAAATATTGCAAAAATGCCTGTGTTGTGGGAGAATGTCCCAGAGAACCTACAGCCTCTGTTTACTGCGATGGTCAATCCACAACACAACAGGTCCCCATCCTCTCCATGATGGAAATGCATAAATTCCTCTTCACATCGGACATCCTGGTGTGCTGGTGAAACAAAGAGACAAGAGGGAGACAGAGAAAGGCATTTCACTCTTCTTGTTGACTATGTTGGTCTCTTTCACTGACAGTTGAGAGATATTTGATGGGAAAGGCTAAACACTACTGGAGGAAGCAGGCAAATGTGAGAATTTAATCTAAAACCCAAAGATCTTTTGGTATTATCGTTTAATTAAAAATCCCAGAAAATACAAGCCTGAAAAGCTGAGAGAAATGAGAAGTATATACTCAAGAGCAGGCCTTTTCATGCAATCACAGTTTGGGGTCTTTAAGAACCTCTTTGCTTCACGGTTGAATTCCTATAATCTAAGCCGCGCATACACTCCTAGATACAAAGATCAGTATCTTTTGAGTAAACTCCTTTCTTGTCATTAAGACTTGACATTTCTCTTCATTGGGGCTGCCTCACTGCAATAAACTCTCCTTGGAGGATATACAAACTCTATTTTCGGACGTGAATACCAGGAAGGGGCCATGTATGAAATAGGGAGGAGGAGTTACTCTTGTTCACAGGGGCTGACTGGAGAGGCACACAAGTTACTGACATATCCTACTCATTTTAGACAGGAGGGGATATAGAAATCAGAGAAACAGGGTGGACTGTTAAGTTTTTGGTCTTGTGTAATGTCTCGCTATGGCAGGTTTGTTTTCCTATGGAAAATTCTCTTCAATTTTCTGCAGTCAAGTTTTAAATGTCTTTGGTGTTAGGGCATTTGATACTTTCCTTGTGAGATTGTACCAGAGCCAGGATGTTTCATTGGTAGGCTGTCTCCTAATATGCTATTAAAAATAAAAAAAGTTTCCATACAGAGAAATTGTAATGAAATACTGCCACTGCTAAAACGGAGTCTATAAAGATCCTGCAAGAAAAATGAATGGTGAAACTCCGAAGACAGAATAAAATGATTAAATTCAACATGGCAAACAATGGAAGAGAATCCTTTAACAAGAACAAAACTAAATTGCTTGAACTTCATTGTGCAAAAGGTCTCAATTTCTGAAGGCTGCTTTTCTTCCGCTATCATCTCTTAATTACAGTGAAAACGTCCCTTGAATGCCTGGCATCATTTATAATCAGATTTCATTCATTGTTCCTCATGATACTCTCATTGTTAAAATTGCTATTTATACATATGTGCATATAATTAATATTTAAAAACCCTATGAGTTGCAAACTATAAGTTGTAATTTACTTTTTCTTACTTCCAACCGAATGAGAATATGCATAATTATCACTCAGAATTGCCCTTCCCCCCAAAAAACCACTCCAACACCAGTAAAGAAGATCATCAAAAATCCTTCAAATTGTATTTCCTGAAAAGAAGAGTTAGGTTTAGGTATCAGTGGGATTTCACACTACCCTCTAACCTTTCCTCTTTTATTTTAATTCCCTCTAATTTGCAGTTACACTTTTATCTGTCCCCTATGGTTGTCAGGGATGTTGAAGCAATATTTGCTTTCCCAAGGCTGCATCCTAAAGGATAAATCCCGGCCACTGGGGACAGAAAGTGGGTATTTGCTGCTCTGCCCATCAGAGATGACTTTGGCATGAGGGGAAGTAAAATAATCAAGTTTCCTCCTTTTTGTGCTTGGATTTTCCACACTGTACCTTAGGACATCCCCTTTCAATGTTATTTAGATGGAAGCAAACTGTTGCTATTCTAGTAAAAACCATAAGAATTTTTCTTCTTACTGTTCTTTTTAAAACTCTTAAATGCCTGGAGCGCTAATTACTTTCCTTCATATAATAGTTTCAAACTAATGTTAATAACTGCATTTAATTTTGTACTGATATTTAGCTAAGGAAAAGCTGAAGTGGTTGCCATCTCTAAGTTATGTGAAATACCTTTTCAGTGAATCTTCATTACCTTGGAAGAACTCTTTTGCAATGGCACAGTAATAAAAGTGTTCCGAGGGAGGTCGAGCTCAGAAGTTGCAGTAGCTGCTCATGCTGTGTGTAATGTTCTTTGAACCAGCAACCTTGTAAGTTTTCACCGAGCACAGAATATCTTATTAATTGAGAGGGTCATCCCACGAACCACTCAGATACACTGAATCCTTGTAACGTGTTCTTCTGCATTAATTGTTTCCCTCAGTGGTGGCTGAAACCTTCTCAGCTAAAAATGTCAAAAAATGGTGTAATGGGGAGTATTGTGGGCTCGAAGGTGTCAAAGTGGGGATCCTGACATTTTCCAGTGACTGCTGTCAGTCGGAATGTTTTGCTTTTGTACACACAGAAATGGTTTCACAGGGCTGAGTGTTTTGGAGACTGAGGCAGCCAGATCTGACTGGAGCAGACACTTCAGCTGAGCCTCCCAAAGGGCTCCTCCTGGGTGGTATCCTCAGTGTACACTTCTGCTCTCCTCATCACCTACAGCTTAAAACCAAATAAAAATGGATGCTACTTTATTTAAAAATTTCATAGTGGATATTGTTGATGCCTCTTCTTTCACTGTCTGTACCATTAAATTAAATTTACCCTAAGTGTAGGATGTCTGAAAATTTGCATTTTTGAAAACTCACAGACTTTTATAATCAGCACAGTCTTCCTACCCAAAGCTGTGGCATTGCACATTGAGAATCAAAGTTTGTGATGCCCTTATCAAGTGAATGACACTGCCCAGAAAAATTAGAGCAAGCACACCACCCTGTCAAACCTCCCTGGCTTCTGAGAGTGCAGTGAGATGAAAAGGACTTGGATGTGTCTGATACCAAACTGCTCTTCCTGAGAATACCTTCAGGTTAGTAGAGATGAAAAGAAGCAAACAAACAAAGCCACTAGATCGCTTTTTCCACGTGCTCCAGATATCTGTGGTAGAATTGTGAAGGCTCAGAAGGGATGTCTGAAGCCAGAGCAGTGTGATTTACTGTGAATTGCCAGCTTGGTAATTGAGGACTGACTATTCCCACTCTCTCCCTGCATCCATTCAGGCTCTGTACAGAACCAGTTATGGCTGCTGTTTGTATTGGGGCGCAGTGATCTCTCTCTGAAAATAATTCCTTCTTTCCAAAGATTCTAAGGAAGCAACACTGGCTGTTTCAGGCATGTGAAGGAGTCATATATAAAAGCAGGGATAGATGCTTCAGTTAACAGCTTCCTTGGAGGCTGTACCTCAGAATAAGCACACCCATCATGCCTTCCTCTAGTCCGTCTGCTGTCACAAGGGCCCTGACCCAAGCTTTGTTGCTTGGGAGGAATAATATGTCATCAACTCTGCCTTTTCTTACGTGATTCTTCCCCTCGTTGTCTCCTGAAGGAGCCCTGCCTGTCTGTCCTACACATGATGTGCAGCATTTCTAAAGCCAGTAACATGTGGAATTCTCTTCCAGACAGGGCACCAGTTTCATTCCATGTAGCTAAAATGGATCTAAATCAAAGTGATGTTGGCATTGCCACTGAGAGCCTGAGTGAAGCCGGATCAGTAGTAGCAGTGGTGGGAAGATGATGTCCTCTGGGGACTTAGATTCCTGGGGATACCTGTGGCCCCAGGCAGAGCAGCTGCTGCACAGTGTGCTCCTCCTGCATCCTGTTCCCTGGGGATTGTTAGTGATGGCTGCAGGAGTCTTGGCCAGGACTTTGGGGATGATTTAAGCCACTTTCAGGTTCCTCCTTTGTGCCCCTCCAGTCTGAGTTTCTGATGCAGCCCCACCTGGCTCTTATATTTGAAGAGCACAATGGGCTTATGTTCGGGTGATATTGATTGGCTCACTTTGGCTGTCAGTCTTTCAATTAAAAATATAATAAAGATCACTAAATGATTCTAGGTTTCCTGTGCATGTTAAAACTGTAAAATTTAATATGAGAGATTTTGTGGGGCTAGGGGCTGATTGAAACATGACTTTACTAAAGCTGCAAATTGGTGAAAAAGAGCACATGAAGGTTACAAAATAAAAACGTTAGTTTATATTTTTGAAAGAAATAAGTTTATCGGGGCAAAGTTATTTATTTGGATACTTTGATCTTTGGCAGTAATGCAGTGAAATATTCTAACACAGACTCCTTTTTTTCTTTTTAAATATTTATTTCACAGCCCTATAAAAATAACAATCTCATTTTCAGGAAGGATTTGGTATAATCACAGGGTGTTTGCAGTTACGATTAAGGTACGTGTGGCACTTGCTGCCAATTAGTTTAATTGATGTGAAAGTCTGAGTACATCTTAAGAGGGCAGGATTTCCCTACCTGAATTGAGCTTCAAAGACCCGCAGGAACCAGTGTGGAAAGAGGGAAGGAGAAAGCCAAGTACAACAGAAAGCCTCTGTCTCTAAAGGGACCTGAACTAGGACAGAACTGGATCTTGGGGTAGCTAAAAAATATCTTCATCATCTTGAATTTCTTTTAATTTTTTTTTAATTAATCTAATCTCCAATTGACCTCACCTGTTCCCTTAACAGGAAAAAGCTTTGCATTAGAATTTTGGCTCCAATGTTAAAATTTCGAATGATTTAAATCAGATGCAGTGTGGGCTCTGAGCCAGTTCTGTTTCTCCTGATGACACTGTCACAGAAAGGAGAGGAAGGTGACAAGTTTAACCTGTTATGCAATAGAAGACTTTTCGGCTTTTTTTTTGGGTTTTTTTTCAGTACAGAAGTAGCCAAGGTGTGATTCACTCCTATAGGATTGCAAAGGCAGCCTACTTGACTTGTCCATGGTCAGAGCTGTCAGTTCGGCTTTCTTGGTGTAAAGGAAGGGTTAATTTGGGCAAGATGCATTTTCCTTCAAGTTTCTGCCAGCTCTGTATTCAGCGGTGTCTGTGTCCTGTGCCCCCAGCAGAGCTCGGGGAGAGGGGCTGCAGTGCTGGGACTGAGGTGCAGCCCTGCAGCTCCTCCCCAGGTGGACACAACCTCTCCACTTCTGCTTCGGGCTGCAGCTGCCAAGCAAATCGGAGCAAGGAGGGCAGTTAGGAAATCAAGAGCAGCAAAACAGATGGGGAAGGACAAAGGAGAACTTCATGCTCTGGTGGCTTGTTTGGCTGTCTGCATTTTGGGCCCCTCTTTGGTACTGTGTCTGTATTTCCCCACTACTGGCCTTAAGCACATGTATTTACCGTGAATTCCCATTTAAAAAGGGAGGCAGGGGAGAGAAAGGAGGGGAAAAGGAATCACTTTAAAGAAATTAAACATTTGAAATTGTAAAACTCTGAACGTTGACTGAGCATTGTTCCCTTGCACTATTAGATGACTCCTTTATGCAGTGATATTTTAGATTCCCTGTTTTTATTTTTATTTGGCTCTATTCTGCTTGAAACTGTAATCCTTTAGGAATTCTCTCTAGTAAACTCCCATTCAAACCACTGGGGATTTCAACAATCTGTTGGCACAATCTTTCACCATGTTTTTGAGTTATTTATAGATATGGTCTTGCATCACTGAAATATTTTTACATATTGTTCCAGACAAAGCCAGTAAATTCAACATGTCACTGTGTATCCTCTGACTTGCCTCCAAGGCCTTGTTTTTCACAGAGCAAAAAAAATACTTTATAGAAGAGTGGGAGCTCTCTGACTGCGAAATGGGCTTGAATAATAACACCAGGCTCTCAGATGAAATTTTATACACTAGATGAATCATCAAGTGCTCATTAAACATCTATGTACTCCAGGAAGAGATAAAAAATCTTCCTCTTGATGTTACCCTTAGGATCTGGACAAAAAATAATTTTGTATTGGAACATGAAAACAGCAAACTTGACCGAACCATCAGCTGCAGTAGTCGTAGTTTCACTTCTATTTGATTCCAACCTGAGAAACCCTTGCCTTTTTCTGTTATAGTAATGCCAACATAAGAGCACTCATTATTCTTAGAAGGCCTTGCAGTGAAGCGTGGAAAGGGCTGTGTTCTACTCCATCCTCTTTGGAGAAATTATCCTTTGGCTCAGAAATCAAAAGAACCTCCCTTCACATGAACATATGAAAGGGCATCAGGGCACACCATGAAACCCAGGACATCAGGCAGCCTTTCTTAGGACACTGTTTTAGTTTCCATCTTTCTCACATAAACTAAGTTTCATGGCAGGAAGGTCACATTTTGGATAAGAAATAGGAGTAAGGACTGTGGTTAGGAATAAGGTTTTGTCTTCTTAAACCCCGCTGTAGGAATGGCAGCTGTGGATCAGGCTAATACTTTGTTTGGCTCTTCACTGCCTTCATTATTTGGCATCAGATTTCTTTGCAAGTAGCAGTTTTCCTGGGCTGTGCAATGGCACTGTATGATGCCACAGTGGAAGCTCTGCCATGCTATCACTGGGTTTTAATTCCCTCTTCTCAGTGTTGTATGACCCCTTATTTGCCCTGTGTTCAAAACGTGCTTGGCAATGGCTACAGCAATACTGTTCATGCAGCAATCTCATTGCATTTCAATCACATTTTATTTTAACCCAGGTTTAACTTGTGTTGCAAAGCTATACACTGCTTGATGTAACAAATTTTCAATTTCATGTTTGCATAAATATTATTTTTAATTTTTTCCTAGCCTACTTTATCTCCTGTCTCAGAAAACAAAACTTTTGGATCTGGAAAATCATGCACTGTAACTGTCATGTGTATGATTTGCTTTGCTTTTTTCATTCCCCATTTAACTGAGAAGCCACCAGGAACAATTTTTAGCCTTCTTATTACTTAATCTTAATTGCAATATCTATTAGTTTATATTGTGTTAGTACTTTAATGATATGAGAGCCAGTAAGTGGCTATTGTTCATTAGCCATATAAAGGCTGTGTGTTTGAGGTTTGGGGGATCTTTTTTGCTTTGCTTTTTTTTTAATCTACCCGACAACCTTTTTGCATGTGGAATACTGTAAGGGTGAATGAGGTAAAGATATTTTCATTCATACCAAACTAAAATATCTCCAAAGTGATCTCAGTGGAATCGTTAATTTGCTATGAACAAATGTTTCAATTAAAGCTGCTTTTACATTTTCTCATCATTCTGTTATTAACTATTATAAGGTGAACTTAGATTTAAGCTCCTTTGGCAGTTCATGTTCTGTTTACTGGAGAAAGCTTGCTGTCAAGTTTGCATCATTTTTGGATAAAAAGGCCAACGCTGGGTGAGGAAAGGTGGCAAAACACCTGGATAAAAAGTGATCTGTCCTGTGTTGTGTCTGGCATTTGTAGTGTGGGATCTTTTCTGTGAGGGTGAAGCTCAGCTGGGGCAGAACAGCAGTAAAAGCACAGGGAGTAGCAGAAGCCAAGGATGCCAGGAGATGTGTGAGTGTACAGATTTCTGCCTTTAATTTGGGAGAGCTGTGGTTTGCATGTTTCGTGTTCAAGGGAGAACAAAGCAGGAATGGTGGAGTGACTGACATTGTGTGGCTGCAAATATGGGCTACAAACCCCTCAGCCTTTTCACACTGATTGGCACACCTCTCCACACAAGACTCTTTGAAACTGATCTCCTGCTAACATGGTGTTAATTTTACCCTGAAAATATTTAATAAGTGAATCCAGCAATTATCAGTAACCCTGGAGCTTGCTTAACATTGTAAGATATTCGAGGCGTGTTGGATAAAAATTGAGCAGTAGACATTTTTTATTGAACTGTATGGATTTCAAATATTTGAGAAAGAGTTCTGCTTCAATGTCAAAAAATGCAAAGAATTAACAGCAGAAGCCTACATTTTATGTGAACAACGGTGTTTTACTGCCAACTTGCTTTTGTTGAATACAAGGCCACAAAAGGAAGCAGAGGAGGAGGAGTTGTGGCTGTGCTGAGTGATGATACTTGAGATGTCAGAATTGTAGAGTTTATGGGCAGCTCCACTGTTCCTCACTTGTGCATCATCCTAGAAAAAGTGCTAAAATTTATCTTTATTTAACGCTGTTCAGTCCTGTGTGTAATTTGCAAGAGCATGATGTGGTGGGGAAAACTCAAGAGGGCTTTCTGCAGGGCGAGGGGGTGGGAGGCATCTTGCTTTTCCATGCTTGGGTTGTACAAGCAAGCAGGAATCACAACGAGCATCTTTGAATCATAGAGGATATTGCATTCCTGTCTGGTTTTCCTGACCTACAAAAGAGACATAAATGGCTTTGTACAGCCTTCTGTTTGGTGTCTGGAAGGAAAATTAGACTGCAAAGTAATTTAAGGTTGTTGTTGCTTGAATTTTAAAAGGGGGTTTCTTGTGTTGTGCTGAGGAGAACTGTTAGACTGGTGCTCTGCAAAATTTCAGGCTGTATGTGGATAGAATCATAGAATAGAATCACGGAATCATTAAGGTTGGAAAAGACCTCCAACATCATGAAGTCCAACCTGTGTCCAATCTCCACCTTGTCACCCAGCCCAGAGCACTGAGTGCCACATCCAGTCATTCCTTGGACACTTCCAGGGATGGGGACATCACCACCTCCCTGGGCAACCCCTTCTAGTGTTTGACAACCCTTTCAGTGGAAGATTTTTTCCTGATATCCAACCTTTACCTTTCCTGGCACAGCCTGGCCATTTTCTCTTATCTACTCTCTTATTCCCTGGGAGAAGAGAGCACCCCCCACCTTGCTCTGATCCTCTTTCAGGCAGCTTTAGAGACCCATAAGGTCTCCCCTGAGCCTCCTCCTCTTCAGACTAGACAAGCCCAGCCCCTCAGGTGCACTATCATCATCAGGTGTTGTGGGCTAACTCAAGTTTGTTGTGGAGCTGTTAAGTTCTCCCATATGTATCTGCTTATAATTGCTTTTATGCAAAATTTGTCTTAAACTTCTACCAGCCTGATTGTTCAACTTGACATCAGTCCTCTTGTGCTTGTTTACCACTGCCATCAAACCTCAAACCAGAAGGGATCCATGTTTTCCTGTGCTCTCCTTTGAGAACATCCAGAGAAAGTTTTTGCATGGGTCTTTCAAGAGACTGAGCCTTCCAGAGGATGTGTTTGCATCCTTGTTGGGGGCAAGAGCTCCTTGCCAAGCTCTCATTCTGGAGACTTCCTTCTGTTCACAGCCAGTCCTTTTTCTGTTAAATTCCTTGTAAACCAACTGAGAAAAAAGTAGCCTTTTGAATACAAACAGTGGACCTCTCATGTAGGCTGATAGCTCTCCTTACAGGAGGGCACAACTGCAGCAAAACAACCAAGTAAAGGACACAGATAATAAACCCAAAGCAGTTAATCACCTTCAGCATGCCCTTCATCGAAGGCAAAGTGCTGCCCTCCACCTCAGTGTACTGCCATCCACCATACAAACAAACCCTACAAAAATCTAATTATCTGAACTGATGCTGACTATTTCCAGTGCTACAGTTGCAGGAATGTTCAGTTGAAACAGTCCTTTCCCTGGCAGGTTCATTTGTCAAAACCAGAAGGTGTTGTAAAATGTTTTGCTGAGTTTCTGGTGAAATGAGTGTAGGTCTCTCAAAAATCCATTCAGCAGGTGCCTGATGAGATGATCTGCAGACCCCTTAGGTTACTGTTGGTGCAGGGGGTCAGAGAAGTGTTTGAGGGACATAGCACTCCTAGGTGTGGGCTAGGGGTGGATAAAGCAGAAGTTATGGATTGTGTTTGTCTGTCTGCACGAGCAGGTTGGATGCCTGAAAATACACAGCTAGAAGTGTTTGGGTGGCTTGCTGCCAAATATAACAATCATTCTTTAAACAGTTTTAAACTTTTCTTTCACAGAAAACTCCAAATTGTAATTCTTTCTCTTACAAAGCTCAGTTTAAAAGAGAAAGAACAACTCCTGAGAATTGGAAAATGTGTGTTGATGAGCACAGCTTTTTGTTACAATATGTTGCTGAATTTTAGATGTTTGTAATGCTACATTTTGGAGGTAATTCCCTGATTCAAAACACCTGTTTGTACCAGAATGTTTTGGGTTTCTTTTCTTTTTTTAACCATCCTGGCTTTTCCAAGATGAAAAGAATGTGTCTGGTGTGTAAAATGCTTTGATTTATCAGAGGTAAGCCCTGCTGTTAGCAGAGATAAAGGACCTTGTTTACAAGGTGTCTATATCCTTAGAAAAAAAGGAGTTTCCAATAATTGAATAAGGTGTTGTGAATCTATAGATTAAACTAGAAGGCCAACAGCAAACATGATGAACTTCAAAAGAACAGCTTCTCATCTCTCTGGGGACCTTCATTAACGAGTCACCAGATAGGCAATTACTGTACAGTTCTTATAATGACCGGGATCAGACACAAGCAATCAGCACAGTAGGCAGCAAGAAAGCAAGCAGAAAAAACCTGTGAAAATATGCCATTAAATCTTAATTATTCTTCAAAAGAAAACAAGCACGACTAGGGGGCAAATAACTGTAAGGAATACACAGAACTGTATCCAAACCTGCTGGCTCAGGGCAATGATATTTAGTTATTAGCAACATCAACGTTTATTTAAAGCTAAGCATTATGTTCACAGACCATTCTGAGGTGTATTTTCCACCTGTTTGGTATAAGCCTGAGGAAGAGCTACTGCTTGCTGCCACGGGATTGTTCTCCAAATTAGGACATGTACCCTGTCCCCCTATTATTTTGATCTCTATTCTACTACTGTCTAGAAACAGCAGCAAAGCCTGGGGCCCCAGGTGGATGTAGAGAAAATGAGAGACAGCTTTTCCCAGAAGAATGACTCAAATTGGTAAAGGAGGACAGGCCATTATGGGAGAGTAAAGAGGTCATTGGGGCTGCACAGCACCACCAGGTCTGATGAAGTCTCAGCCCAACATGGCTACAGGATTTGTATGCAGCAGCTTTATTCTGGGTCCGTGGGGTTTATTTACCAAGGAAGGCTCCCCAGGTCCCAGATTGCATAAGTGGCTCCTTTGCAGCTAAGCGGCCCTGTTTAGCTCACTGGAATTCTCTGGGGAAATCCTTTAATGATTAGGAGAATATGGGTTTCTTGACTCATCCTTCTTTGTAAGAACTAATTATGAACTTATAAAAAATATAGGCCCCATGCACTCACTGTTATTGGGGAGGAGAAAGACTCAGAAAAAGAGGTATTGCACAGTAGCTACAAAGTTCCATATCTATTATCTACCCTGAACTGCCTTTTAAAAAGTAATCTTATGCAGTGGGCCACAAAGGTCATGCTCATTGCTGCCTTGCAGCAAACAACATCATTTTTCTGTCCTCCAAATTGTCATTATTCAACTCACTTTGGTCTGTCTTAAAAGATGTGAATAATCCAGTACAGTGTGGATTTATTACTTCACCATGTATGTGAACCACCCGTGTGTCTTTTTTTTGATGTGTGTAAAATGCTTCAGTCTTTCAAGAATTAAAGCTATTTAAGATAAAGAGGACAAAAAAGCAACCCCCAAAATTGTCATACTGTTAGTACCATGTTCATTTGTCTGAAGTCCAAACTACTCCAAAGTTGAGGTTTGGGAAGTGGACTTGGGATTCTTTTCTTTGTCTTGAAAAGAATATTAGCAGGAAAGACAGTAGAAAGAAAAAAAAAATCCTAACAAAGAAGTAATGGTGTTTCTAATGGCAATGCAAAATTGATCTGTAAGTTCTACGAAATTTACTGTCTCCCTCTACACCTGGGGAGATTTGAGCTTAAAATTGATAGCTCACTTAGGATAACCTTCCTTCAGAGAAGTGCATGGAGGAAGTTACTAATTTGCACAGTTGTGTGTATTTAGCTCCAGAGTATTGTATGACTAATTGTCTAATGACTTTTTCCTGAGTTTTTTTCATAGCGCTCCATACTTTCCCTGCAGAAAGAATAATTATGTAAATAACTATTATCAGAACATAGTGTGCAGCTAAAAAGTGTAAGATGCATTGTATGCTCACATATTTGTATAATAAGTCTGGCTCTGTGAAAGATAAAAGTGATTATTGAAGCTGTGGTAGTTTATTTATATCCATTTCTGTGCACTCATCACCTAAGGTAGTTTAACAATTTAAAGATTTGTTCTATCTGATAGGGGCTATTCAATGTGGGAAACCCCCAAAGGAAATAATAACATATTGCATTCAGAGCTCCCAACTATGGGGGCTGGAACTGGTGATACATCAGAGCTTTTGAGTTCGGTGTTGACTGTCACAATGATAATCCCTCAGTAAGGATTCCTTTCGTTTTCTCGGGAAATCAAACAAGATAACAGGAATAATTAATCTGTTGTTCTTTTTAGAGTTACTGATCCCTGAAACACTACAAAAAATAATGTCCTAATCTTTCATCTCTGTGTATTCTAAATCACTGTTTAACTTGGTTCTTGAAAACAATATTTAGTTATCAGTCTAGAGTGTGTGATATGTCCTCAAGTTAGTTGTGAGGAAGTATGTGTTTGCCAGCGTTCTGCTTTCATCAGCAGCTAATACTGAAACCTGCTGCACTTCTGCAGTAGTGGACAGAGGATAAGTTGCACACTGCTGCCTATCCAAACCTGTAACTGTTACTCCCAATTTCTGTGTGGATCTATGGAGCAATCAGGGATGAGTGACTTACCCAGGTCACCTACTGAACTCTCACTACTGGTGTTCAAATTCAGGAGCTCATGGTTCCCCACATCTCCATGCAGTTTATCATCAGTGATATAATTTATTTGTTACACAGTCTTTAGTTTTGCATTGGAATGCTGTTGTATTTCAGCAATTAATATTGACCATCCCTCCTGCTTCATTTCTGTATGAGGTTAATAGATAGTTATTGTTAATGATATTGAGGATGTGACATGAGTTCATGACCTGAACAGAAACATCCTTTATGGTAAGGTTTTTTTTTTTCTTCAGACTTTCCTTTTTGTTACTTCATATTTTTTCTTTGCTCTCCTATTCACCCTTTTCTATTTTTCTTGATACCTTTGATGTCAATTGGGCTGGCAGGTCAAAGTGAGCAATTGCCTTTCCGTGTCTTCAGACGACACAGATCGCCTCTGTAATGCTCTTAGATGCTGCTGTGACCTGGGGCAAACCTCAGTTCACTTCTAAATGCAGATCTTTGGAACTGGATTAAAACCAATCCAAAAGTTTGTCTTGCAGTCTGTGTTACTCAGAAGATGGTTTCTAGTACTTAACTTCAATGACTTGATTTGTTTCATTGCTAGTGGTGACTTCTAGTTCTGTTTGTGTCAGATTCCCGTTTGAAGTTTGCTCTCTGCTTTTGTGTCAGCACCTGAGTTCTGACAGGTTTCTGATCATGGTCAAGGGATGGAGTTTTTGTTGCTGTTTGGTGAGGTTTTTTTGACTGAGGATTTTGTCCAGGACAGAATGCATGACAAAGATACATGTTGCTGCAGAAGTCAGACTGTGCATATATACTTTTGAAAGCAATTGAATTATCAAGCTGTACCAAACTTCAAGAGAAATCTAATGGGGAAAAAGGAGGAAATGTGCAGGGTGACTACTCAACAGGGTTGCTTTCTTTATGAAGTCTCAGTCTAAATGTGAGTAGGTACCCTCCAGATGGATACCTACTAAAAGCCAGGGCCTTTAAAAATACCTATAAACTTTTAAATATCTAAATTCAAGAATATCCAACTTTTATCTTAAATGAGTTTTACTTCCACTGGGGTATATTCTCAGCAAATCAAATCCTTTACAGGGTTCTGACAATAGGTTTTGGGGATTTTGGGGCCTGGCCTTCGAGGTTTAGCAGCTATCCTGCCCCTGGAGAGAGTCTTGGATTAGCCAAGTTTTACAGGTGTGTATTTGGTGTCTCCAGGTCTGGGAGCTGCCTGTTGGCAGCTCTCTTCATAGAAGGATCAGCAGAGCAGGAGGTACATGCTGAATGCTTAAATAATATCAAATTTCACAGTTGATTTTCCCCCTAGAAGTTCAAAAAGAGTTAATTGCTGTGCATTTCATGCTGTGCGTGTGTGTGTTATTTTGGAGCTGCAAGGAAGTCCAGGTTGGTTAGGTCCTCAAAATACTTCACAGATTTCTTCCTTTCCCTAGACAAATGCCTGGTTTCATTCCACTCTGCCTGGCCAACTACCTTAACTTTACAATTAATAGGGTAAATATTTTTAACAGCTTGCTTACCAGGGGATTTTTTAATCTAGGTTCATCTAAATTGTTCTCTTTTACTGCCTTTTCCTAAACCAACCCATAGAGCAAATGAAGCAACCCATAGAGCAAATTACTGTAAATATTCTTATGACCTGGTCTAACCACAAAGTATTATTGGATTAATGAGGATCATTCCCATGTCCTTCTATTCTGTTTACATCATTAAAAGTATGTAAGTAGCAGATAAAGAAAAAAAAAATCTAGGGCACTTCATCTGAAAGTATTTGAATTTAATTTAGAAGATTAAGCATACCTGTTTCAACAACAGAAAGCATTTTGTAGAAGTAAATAGTTAACAATAGCTAGAGAAACACCAAAGAAAACATTTCTACTTGATTCACAATGACTAATTTTGCCTTGCTGCTAGTTTTCTTCTTGAAATATAAGCCAGAGATATATTTCATCATTAACCTTTTGAACTGGGCCAAGTATAATTGGCAATTCTCCTGCCACGTCTATTTGTCTGTATTATGCTGTTCCTTTTATAGAAGAAATAATTGTCTTTTTTTTTCTGTGTACAGTTTTTTTTCCCAGCCAACCTTTGCAAGGATCAGAAGTAGCAAGTCACCAAATGATATCCTATTCTGTCTAGGTTTATCCAACAACAATTTGTGGTTGTACATAAAAGGATTTCACTATGTTCGATACGAAAGAGGAGCGCAATTGGGAAATTCTGTTGAGCAGATTGGATTATTACCCTTGCCTCTATTTAAGTCTGGCAACAATGTTCTTGGAGATGATTTTGCTGTCTCTTGACATGCTATAACACACATCAGAAGCTTGCAAGGCGTGCCGTGACACAGACCTCTCTTGTCTGAAATCACCCACTGTCAGTAACAACGCCCTTTGTTTACTGAAGAGCTAATCAAAAATTTGGCCAGCTGTAACTGGGATTGCCTTTTAATATCTTAGCTGTCAACCTGCAAGGATGTCTTTTTGACATGATATTTGTAGGAATATACATTACATAGTAACAGATAACTGAATAGCATTAACATCTGGAGAAGAGACTACCTTCAATCAAAATAAAGGATGATCTGTTTTAGTACTTTCCTGACAAGTGGGAGATTTCAGAGAAGGGCTACACTCAGATTTTTTAATGGTCTTTACTTACTTAATCAGTATCTTTTTTCCCTGTTGGTTGCTTGCTGATGGCTGAATATTTGCCCTTTGCCCCTAATCATTATTTAATACATTAAAAAATACACCATCAGGGACATAATTTTTATTTCTCCTATTAGTTATGCATCTGCTGAGTGCACTGTTCACTAGTGAGTACTAGCATGCTGTTTTACAGTAGAAATGACACAAAAGGGGCACACATTTTCATTAGAAAGGCAATTATCAGGCTGGTGGTTGGTGGTTTACTGCTCCTTTGGCCCACGATTTATTATGTAAGACAGAAACTGGAGTAATGTTTTCATACATCTGCCTCAGTCCAGCAAACTTTTAAAGTCCATGGGTGGTCCGCCCTTGACCTCCTCCTGAGCTGAATGCAGAGTACTTGGCTGGTGGAATATCAGTGGCATCTTGAGATCTACAAATAAAAGCCCTTAGAGAGGGATTGGATATCATCACTTTTGGCTTGGCTTTTATTACTCAGTGAAATACTCTTTTGCTGATGTGTCTGCCCAATTTTGACTTCTCAGATCTCTGAATTGAATCCAGGCTAAATTGTCAGTCTCAGAAAGCAGCTGTTATCAAGACAGTGTATCAGAAGCCTCTGAACTTTACAATTTTATATTAAAAGCCTACAGTGAAGTGATTTAGTGGCCCATAAATCTTTCAGATAGAGAAGCTTAAATCTTTGTACAGTTTCTTCTGAGGTTTGGGGTTGCTTCCCAAAAGAGAATATATGCATAAAAAAGATGAAATGTGTTGTCCTCCCAGACTTTCAGTGACTGCATCAACAGGCACGAGGTGTAAGGGATGGGAGGGTTTTTTTTAATCCATCCAATTATGTTCTTTTTTTTCTTTAAAGCTGTAACATGAATCTATTAGGAATTAATTTCTTACATTAATAGATATACACTTGCAACATTTTTATGAGCCTTTTTTGAAGGACTTTGTGTTTTGTAAATCACATTACTTCTGTCTAGCTTTATTAGAGAAACCAGAACATTTAGATTTAATAAAATTTTTAAACTCCTTAGGTTAGGAATTCTAGATTCTTAACTTTTGATGACTCATTGCAATAAATTTCCATTCTCTTGCCTTGTGTAATTCCAAAGTTTTATCAGGGTCTTATAAATTAAACTTCTAGACATTAAAGCACTATTAGGCCAATATTGTTGAGAAAGTCAAAGGCCAGATTGAGAAGGGAAATTATAATCTCAGTTGTGTTCAAACTACTTCAGTGTTGTTAGAAAACAGTTACATTACTGTTGAGTTCAGCTATATCAGTACGAGAATGATGCAGCTCCACTGAGATTATTAATCTAGGAGGCATCCACATATCTGCCAACAATTAGTGCTTTATGCAAATGTAAGTCTGCAGGCAGGAGTACCAGGCTGCTCCCCTGCCTCCTGGAACAACCCCGTGCCCCTCAGCTGGGACGGGCTCCCTAAAACGCTGTGATAATTTCTCACTGTGTGACTTGACAAAGGCAGAAAGAATACTTTCAAAAAACACTTTAGAAGGCCTTTTCAAGTACGTTTAGTTCTGAGACAGCATTAACTCTGCTGAATAGTGAAAGTAATAGGGATCACTCAGCCTGCCTTAAGGCCATGGCAAAACTCTAATCTGTTTGTTGATAATTCTGCAGCCCTGTGAAGTGTTCTCATTTGCTCCATAAATTGTGCTGAAGAATAGCCTTTTTTGGAATAGCAATATAGTAATTTCTCTATGTTTACATAGGGTATAAGTAGTTAAAATGGAAAACAGACTAAATCCAATAGCTTCTTAAGATATTGCACACCCATCAAAGTAAACTGGAACCCAACAGATCAATAGTTAAATACCATTAAAAACAGTTTTGAGAAAAAATCATAATTGACTTTGCCATATGCTTCATTTTCTTACTACACTATCTTCAGAGTGAAACACAATCACCGTTCATAGAGAAGCTAATTATCCACTGTCAATTAAGCCCTCAATAACTGATCTCTTGACAGCTGGTAATAAGTCCCAAACCCCATTGCAAATTGCATTAAAATACATGTTTATCCACTGGAGAAAGATGGGGAGCACAGCTCACATGTTCATGAAATTCTACAGCTAGAAACCATTGCTTTCTCCGAGACAGCTTTCCTTGCACTTCAGCTTTGGATTTTCCTCTTTTCTGGCTGCTTAAGCCTTGCACATTTCAAATGGCTTTTGCATTCTCTCTTCAGTGAGCATATGAAACCTGGCAGTTTTTGCCTCAGTGTTTGTTTAAAGTGGCCCTTTTTGTATAGTTTCACCGAGAAAGTGCAGGTGTTGACTAAATTTTGCATTTGTTAAAGAAGGTAGCAAGGGATGTGGGAAATGGGAGAAGAACTGATCTGCAAGTTTAATAGCTCACTGGTATCAACTCCTGCAGGTTATAAACTGTTCCATCTTAAAGGCTGAGACCACAAAGAATCAATCTCTTTCCCAGATGAGCTCTATTTCACCTCCAAACTTTGTTCCCTCGTGCTTTGATCTGCTCTGAGGGCCAGTATGTGCTGTTCTTAGAGCTTTTTGCCACGTAACTACTGTAAGAATTCCTTTGTAGATAAAGATTTGAAAGCCAAAACTCATTTGGTTTTATTACCAAAGAAACCCAAACAACCTAGTGATAGACACAGAGAGGAAAACAGAAATATGATAAGAGTCTTACGGCTGTTCTTAAATATAAATAAATATATAGTAAAAGTGCTTAGTTTGGAAGAACAAGAAGGACAAAATCATGTTACATTAATTACATAGGATCATGTGATAAGGGAATAGGAAAAATTCTATCTATGCAAGTTTTAAATGGCAGGGGAATGTGGCAAATTTTGGCCAACTTTCTGGTGATTAGTTGTATCTGTTCCTGCAGTAATGCATTTACTTAAGAAATACCCACTGCTGAAAGGGTTCCTCATTGTTACCTTCAGACAGTTCCTCATTGTGTGATCTAAAAAAAAAATCTATTGCCCAATTCTGCAACAGCTCAGTAGAAAATTTACCTTTCAACTTTAAAGGCTGAAGAACCTAAATTTCTTTATGCCCTAATTTGTTCTTTTAAAGATTTGTTCTAACATTTTCACAGGGATAGTGTGAATTGATTAATAGATACGAAGTATATTTGTATCTTTGCATTAAAAGACCTGCCCTGTATCTGCCTATCTTGTTCTCCATCACAGAAGTATTTAAGGTCTTTGACATTACTATTCACAAAGGAGGAAATTTAAATGTTTCTAGGGATTGTTCCTCCTTGTTAAGCATCCACATTTTTCAGTGCTTTTGGTTGATGATAAAGCCTGTTGTGTAGCAGTGAATCAATAGATGACTGGTGTAGCCTTTTCTTTTAATTGTCACCATCTCCACTATAGAGATCGAATCTTTTTCCTCTTTTTTTTTTTTTTTTTTTTTTTTTTTTTTAATTTCTTGGCAATTAAGAAAGGAATTGTCATGAAAATGGAACAGTCTTTAGTTCACTTCTTTTTTTTTTCCTCATCACACTGGCATGCAGATCCATCTATCACTATTGTAATGCTCTTTTGAGATGTAAAAGGCTATTTAGTACATCTTATTAACTACCTCTGCATAATGGCAGCATCAAAATTGAGAGTACTTTTCATTCTCTGAAAAACTGGAATACTTCTAAGTAGAGAAATAAATGAGTTCTGTAAGCAAGAACATCAGAAGACCCAGATAAGATAGTGATATTATAAGAACCTTGAAAATAATTCTCTTAGTGCTCCTTTTATATTTCTTTAATTAAACTTTATATTCTGATGACTCTAAATGTTCAAGATCTCTTTAAATACCTGCTTTCATGTTTTATACATACCCCAAAATCACATGTTTTACTTGTCTTTGTACCAAGTGCTGTGCTGGAGAGCAGATTGTAGATAGCAGCAATGTAATTCCTGCCATCTTAAAAGGTAATAGCAAAATATCTCTCTCAGTTAAGTACTGGCTTAACAGATTTGTCCTTAAGATCCAGATAGTTTCTAATAATTCCTCTGGAGCAGCATATGCTTCCATATAAGATCAAGTGGGCTATCTAGTCTTTTCCTTTCCATGTGTGATTCAAGACCCATTTTGCAGCGTGTGTGGATACTTTCATGGAGTGCTGTGTGTATACAAATGGCAAACCTGTGATCTTTCTGTAAAAATTAGTCTATAAAACCAAACGTCTCTGGTGACGCTGCCAGTGTTTTGCTCTGGGCCGTGAGTGAGGTCTGTCCCTCTCTCAGAACAAAGGGCTGCATTGCCCAGATTGTGCTGAGCCCTTGCCCAGGTGGAGCTGTGTGGGAGGGCAGGGCAGCTGCGCTCCCCAGAACGGGGCCAGCAGCAGCAGCAGGGACAGGAGGAGAAAAGAGAGCCCTTCCATCACATGAGATAGGGTATGGGGTCTGGACAGTTGCTATGTGCTGAGGATTTAGCATTTTGCTAAGGGTGCTCTTACCCTTTCTTTTTCCCTTAGGGTCAATTTAAGATGAATGTTATGTCTAGAAGGAAGCACCTTTATTCCTGAGAACAGAAGTTCAGCCTTACAGTCATATGTGTTCTTCATTTTGCACATTTAGTGCTCTTTTCCAGCATTTGGGATGTTACAGAGAAAAGTCCCAGGCAAGGGAAAATCTGATTCTTTAAAATATATTTCTGTGACCCCATTCTTCCACAACTGCATGATTTCCCTTTCTAGCCAAATTCCTTGAGTGTATTTTAGTGGTTTGTGCAGTTTCTAGTGCTATTTTACCAAAATGATGATCACTTGCTGCGAGGTGAGACTTGCTCAGCAGAGAGGAGAGCCTGTGTGCTCATTCCTAGTGTGGCCTGCCCAGCTGGGTGTCTGTGGGCAGCACCACCCTGTGCTTAGCCACAGAAGGAAAAGGACCAAATTTAGAGAGACTGGAGCTGCCCAGGTGTACTGGAGAATTTAGTGCAGGATAATGTGACTGCTGCTGCCAAATGTAGTCTTGAACTTCATCAGATCCTTCACCCTCCCATCCCTGATCCATTAATCCTACCTAGATCTGTTTGTTCAGCCATAAGGGGAGGTTGCTCTGCTTTGCTTTGCTTTGCTGTTTTAGTCTCAGTCCCACTCACTGAAGTGCAGAGAGGTTGAATCCCTTCCAATGGAAAATGCACCTGGTTCAAATTATACACCTGTGACCTGTGCTTGGGTAGGAATATCTTACATTTTATAAAACTTCTCTCATCTGGGAGGTTTTGAAAGCAGCCACCATCATGAAGGCTGCAAATTATTTGTAAACAAGACCTTACTACTTGCAAACTTAGACTTTTTTTTTTGGTAAACTAAGATAGATTGAATTATTACAGTCAAATCCTTAATGTTACTCTTGTTTACAGCACACTTCCCTTAACAATAAATCTCCAAGCCCGTGGGCACTTTCAATTACTGCATCTTCCTTGCTTAGCAAAGGAACTCATAAACCTCTCCCTCTGTCATACCAGTTTGAAAGATCTCCCTGCAACAAAACTGTGTTGTCTGACAATGCTTATATTAAGAAAGACTTATTAAAAGCATAACTTGTGTGGTTCCCTGTGACCATGGGAGAGAAGGAATACACAGATTACTAAAGTTAATGTGTACTTTCCTTCAAAATTTATTCCTAAGGCTGCAAAAAACTGGCTAGGAAATACGACAGAACTAAATCTTTAAGTTTTATTTCAGTTTTTTGCAAAGTATAAAAGAATTATTCTTGGTATAAACTCTTACAAAAGTACAGCACCAGACTTCTCAGTATTTCAAGTTTTATGAATTTTAGAGAAACCAGAAGATGCAGCTGTAAAGGCAGAGATATTTCTCCTAAGGAGGATTTTATGGCATTATTTGAAAAGGTGTCACGTTTACACAGTTTCTTGACCTACCCAGAGGTCAGAGGAAGATTCACTCTGATTTTAGAGATGTAAAAATGAGGTGTGAGAAGAAAATAAAATTAAAATTTCCCAGCTGCCCTTTTTTTCTATTCACATGAAGTAAAAGTATGGAAAATGTAGGACTCACAGCTGAAAACTATTTACAGTTTGTCCTTATAATCTGTGTGTATTTTCAGTATAGATAAAAAATTATAAGAGAGGTATTTTTAAATAGAAATCATTATCTACTCACCACCAGTGAGTTAATAGAAAAAAAGTGTGGGGTGAGGAAAAACCCACAACACCTTAATACTGAGCAACATCATGTCCAACTTTTGTGAACACAGATAGCTAAAAGTAATTTCTGAAATTTGTGCTTAGATGTATGCACTGGTACAGTAAATAGACTGAGTTCCTAGTGGAAACTGGAGATGTTCATCATCTCTGAAAATTGGTCCAGCTACCCAAATGTCTGTTAGAAAACTAATTTTAGGAATGATAGTGGGGAAATGTTGATGAATATTGCCAGTGTCATATTTAACTGTTAAACAAGTAATAGCATATAATCTTTTATGCCTCAGTGTAAAAATATTCCTTAAAATAAATAACAATAAAAATATATGAAGCGTACAACTCTATCCCGAATAACTGTAATCCCATTTTGTAACAGTAATGAATAGACTGCAGCAAGCTTCACTGATTAAAAACTTCTCATGCCAAGTTTGTTTGCAGTTTATCAAAGGGGATGTAAAATGCAGACTACCTTTCTATATGGTGTATTAAGCTTTACTTGTGGAAGGAAGTCCATGTTCTTTTATCAGCTTGAGCTTCAGGTTTGAATTTGGGTCACCAGCAGACCTCTGACTACTGGGGGTGAAAAAAGCAGAGCAAAAGGCAGGAGGTTGCTGTGCCCCACCATGCACTCACTGAAAGAGTGAGCAAGCTCTGACACGGAGTGTTGGTCACAGAAAATAGGGCTCAGGAGGCCACAGAGTCCATTCCCCTGAGGCAGGACAGAGGGCACAGGGAGTCAATAGCTGAATCTGTTGTCTTCTTTGCCATCCCAGTTTCAGTGGTGCTGGATAAAAAGCTTTTGGTTTCCATGGGGTTCACTTTTGCACATGATTGTATTTTCCAAAATGTGGCGTGTTTTGAGGTTTGCCATGTGCATTTCCTACTCTGACCCCTAACACACTGCAGGTGTTTCATGTGGTATTAGAAAGAAATGGTGCATTAGAGTAAAGAATTACAGTGTTCTGTCAACATTGAGAAAGGAATATTCATTTCTTTGCTGAGACAAAAAAAAAAAATAGAAAAATTAATATAAATGTCTGGGATCTACAGAAACAGCAATGTTTAGAGTCATGGCAGTAGTGCATCTGCACTTCTGCCATGTGGAACTGAGGGACTTTCCTGTGCACAAGGCTTCTTTTAACATTTGATTAACATCAGTGCTTCACTTCCCAATTCTCTCTGTTGAGTTTTTGCAATTGAATTATATGGACAGAGAGCCTGTCCTAGTATCTACAGGCTTCACAGAAATCCAGAGTATCTCAGGTTGGAAGGGAGGCATAAAGATCATTTGATACCTTAGACCTGGAAATCTGAGCCAGATGCTCCAAATAAACAGTTTGAGTTGAAATGTTGTTCAGATTTTCCAAACTGTTTGTGAGGTGTTAGAGGACGTGGAGGGAAGAATTTGAGAAAAAATGTGGCTCAAGGGGCAAAGAATTTAAAGACAGACAAGTCCTGCAATTAGCTGTGGTTGCCAGTGAACCTGGAAGCAAAAGTTTTGCAAAGTAAGAATTCAAGGAAGATGAAGACCTGAAGAGAGGTTTGTCTTGTAGGAAAATTAGGCTGCTGATAAATCAGGTTTTTCATGACTGCTCTGGTGTCCACGACCTATTTGTATTCTTCCCTTACCTTGCTGTGCCACTCTGCTGCTCTGTTCAGGCCTCCTGACAATTAAAATCTAACATCAGGACAAATTCTGTAAGTATTGGGCCACAGTCCTTTTGTCAGTCATTACCTGTATTAGTGTTCCAATAAACTGAAATGAGGAAAAATACTCTCTCCTCGTGTCTTAAGGAAAGGTGTCAAATGTCCAGGGAGCCTCAAGTTAGGGCCTCTGATGAAAATCCATTTCAGAGGGGAAAATGTTCATACATTCACTGCCACCTTATGTGTTATACATCAAGTAGGACGATGATGAATTTTGTCTTTTCTCTCTTATTTAAGAAAATCGATTTTGCGTGTAACTAAAGGTGTTTTATGGAATTATTCTTTGTCAACAGAATAACTCTTACAGTACATTATCTGAATTATATAAACCTGCTATTTTGGGGGTCACACCGGCTGAAATTCTCTCCATCTAAATTCTTGGATGGAAAAATTGCTATTTTTCTAAGGACAACTATATGAGTTGAGATGTAAAATTCTCCCTAATTTGCAGGCTACTTTATGATTATAAGTCTTGAGGGCATTTGGCAACATTTAAAATTGAATGGTAGAAGAATTAAAATTCCTTTGACATTAATTTTTGATAAGATGGATAATGATCTATTACCCATTCTAGAAAAAAGTTTAAAAGACGGAAGGTGTTATTCAGTGCTACGGAAAACAACACTGTATTGCAAAACAAATCAGCAGCCTGGACAATAAAGAGAGGGAAAACCCCCACCAACTAAGTCTGGTTTTACCAGATAAATTAAAATTAAGAAACTTTTGACAAAAAACATATAATCCATATACCCTGCAAGTTTTGTGTTCATATTTGCCCACAGGTTCCTGCTGCTGAGAGACACAGGACTAGAGTTCCAGCTGTAGAAGGCTGAAGTTAAGCCTTCATGAAATCAAATCTTAGCCATTTCTTCCTCTTAATACCCTTCCAAGGAACAGCAAGACATTTGCCTTTTAAAATAACACTCAGATCCAATTATTTAATAGTAAGAGATGAAAAAGCACTAAACAAATCTAATAACTGCCAAATTAATGCAATTTCCTACGCTTGTGTTTGGTAGCTGAAGACAAGCTAAATGACTAAATAGCTGTCTAACCTAAGGAGCAGGAAAAAATAGTGTGCAAAAAACACCCTTCAGAGAAAATGTCTCCCACCAATATCAGAGCTAGCAGTAGGTATCAAAACTGAAGGAACTAATTTAAAATACCTACCAATTTATTCATATTAGGAAGTGAAATGTTCTTGGGTTTCAGGATTAAGGAGCACCTGAGTGTATGTGTGGTCAAAAGCAATTTGCTGTTGAAGTTGCTGGATCAAGGCAGTTTTGAAGTCACATTGCATCTTCTTTTCCCCGCTTTAGATATCGTCCTAATGACCAGCTATAAAGTGCACTGTGGAATTAGTTTTATTTTTGATTATGCAGAAAGAAGTCAACTCAGCTGTGCTGGACTGGAATAGCTGCAGCTGGATTTAACCATGTGAAATCAGGGGGCCTGGCAGGGTTGAGGGAAAAGGCTGCTCAGTAGTTTGCCAGCATCCTTTTTGTGCTAGAGGAGCTTTACATGGTTCTGGCCACTCTGACACTCGCATCCTTATTGATCATCTCTCTCAATATTTGTAGCTGGAGGATAATTTTTTTTTCCCCTGCATTCTCTGTTAGCCTTTGAAAATGGGGTAATTGTATTTAATGACGTTTCTAGGATGAAAACAAAATCATCCTAATTTCTTACAGTCTGTCTAATTTGTCCTGACTCAAACACAATTGCTGAGCTAAAGAGGTAACTGTGTGGGTCTGAATCATTATCAGTGCTCTGGACAATGCTTCCTCTGATTTTTCTCTAAAATATGGTAGTACTACTTATGGGGTCTTCCAGCCCAAATTTCTAGTGAGATATGGAACGATACACTGCGCAAGGAACTCTTCTTGAGCAATAACATTAAAAACATGCCTCTCCTCCAGTGAATGGATGCAACGTAGACAAATCACCAAAATTTGAAATACAGCCTCTTTTTCTGTGGAGCATTTGAGGTTATGTTACCTTCACAGTGCACTTGTGTTAATAAGAGAGCAAAGTCAAGATTTTTTTTTCCCAAGTTGGAATCCTGATAGCTTAATTTGGCTAATTCTTTTGGGGAAAAGAGTTTTAATCTTTAATCTAGTACACATTCAGTCCATTTAATTTATTGTGGTAGTACACAAATAGAATAAGACATTAATATTGTTATGCCACGTCCACGTTTTGTTGCATTGTGCATATTTTGACTTATATCAGTAAATACTGCAGTAAATATAATAACCATAAAGCATTCCACAGGTTCACAATCTTATAATGAACTTTAATATAAAATCAAAGCTAAAACTCAGTGAACTACTCTTCCAGCAACAAGATCATTTCCAGGGGCAGTAAGATACACATGATTAACTCTTTGATATCCATTCAATAAAGGATCTGTTTTCATTTTGGACCTTAAATCTCTTATCAGCCTTCTCAGAGAGAGCACCTGGGGAAGTAGGTAAATGGTTTTGTAGGACTTACACAGTTTTGGCCCCAAAAATCCCCACGGGAGGAGGTTATCTAAAAATTTAATTGCTGAAAGCAAGAATCTAAATCAGTCACACTCTGTTGCTTGATCTTCGGGTCTCCTGTAGCACAAGCCTGGGGAAACCAAGGAGAACTGGGCAGTGCCAGTACCTCCCATTCACAAATTCCCACTCACCCCCAGTTTGGGCAATAACCTGTGGATTACTCTTTTTTCTTTGGCTGACAATTTACACACTGAAATAAAAAATGAGGCCATCATAGAAAAGAAACAAGAAAATAGGATAATTTGTACACTGACTTCCTGGGCTGTACAGGAGCCTGTCAGCTGCTCTTAACCAAGTAATAAAACTGGAAGATCACTTGACTTTTGGGTGTGTGTTATCCCCAGGCAAAGCATCACACGTGCATTCAATTAGCTTTTGCAGCTCACTAATTTGAGTTTATGAAGCATATTGTCCCCACAGCGAAGAAATGCTGCAGGGCTATTGTAGAGGAGTGTGTACCACAGCCTTACATGATTAATGAGTTTTTATTATTACTGCCAGCCTACACAAGCAGATTTACAAATTATCCAGATTCAAGGTCTAGGTGGCCAGTTCCTCACGTGCTTTATGTCAACGCTTGAACTTTCCTTTATGTGAAATATGAAGATTATTTAAATAGAAACCAACGTGAGCATATTGGGACAAAGGAAAACATAAAAGAGCTTGGTGTGAAACTTGAGAATAGACAATATGTTTAACGAAAAGGATTCTACAAAAGGTACAGGTTTTTTACTCAGAAGAAAAGGTGTAATTTTCATTAAGCAATTCTGTATGATGGGATTAAACCTAAGGAAAAACTCTCAACATTCATTGCATTTATTTTCAAGTGATGATTCTTACTGTTAAACTACTGATGGATTTCAAGATTTATTTTTTAGCATTTCCTACTCACAAAATCTGTATTAGGAACATCTTTCTCTTCTACTTTACATTGAAAATATAAGTTTGAGATATAATATTTTCTTGTGTTTTTAGGCAAGTGAAGCTAATTTCTTACTCCTATTCCTGAAGTTTTTCTTGATTTCAATACACAAAATTTGTCTAGGCCCACCACAAGATGAGTCCATGCAGTTTGTACTTGTAATAGAAGACAGCATTTCCTGTATTCTTACAGCTACAGCTTAATCTGCTCCTGGTACTACTATAACCAACTGGGCATCCTCCTCCTAAGCTCAGATCTCTCTCTGGCTCAGGTTATAAAACTTTAAGTTTAACTTAAAGGTTATAAAACTTTAAGTAAAATATTAAGCATTAAAGGATAAATAAAATAAGTGCTGGTTAAGTTCAGCAGTCACCGAAATATGCACAGCATCTCCAGAAATTACATTTATTGTATGAAGGCAAAGTATGACAAACTCAAAATATAACTCAAGGAAGATCCCAAACTCTGCGGTCACCAGCTCTACCGTACTCCAAATGCTGCCTTTGCTTTTATCATCACCTTTTCTTGCATACCAGTGTGAAACTAAAGCTAGATACAGAGAGTAATATTCATTTTCTCAATTATTTTTCTCTTCAGCTAATGAGAAGGAGGTAAAGTGGTGTTGAAGCATAGTTAAATATATATTTAGAAGTAATATAAGCATAATATAAATGGAAGTGTAATGTAGCAATATAGCTTAAATATAGTTTAAAAGTAGGCAAGGCTGAGGTGGACTGGGAGATAAAGACCTCTATTGTTCCAGGGAAATCCATCAAAAAGTGTTTTGGTGCCCACCCAGGGTCGCCCTGGGTTCCTTTCCAAGGACTTCCCTGTCCCTGATGGGGAAGTGTAGATTACTCATGTGTAGTTAATTTACAGCATTTCAGAGATTGGTTTCCTTCACTGAAAGCTTCAAACCACCTGAAAGTCTATCCTTTGTCTTTTGAAGTCTTGCCATCGATTTTAGGGACAGCAGTGTCAGGTCCTCAGCAGACATCTAACTGACATAGCTGCTCTGGCATTTATTTCTTCTGGCTATGTTTTAGAGCCAAGTAAAAGCCAATCATGAACACAAAAGGAAAAAAGAGGAAGAGAATGATAAAGCCTCCATGGTCCAGGAGAGACAGGCTCCTAGCTTTGAGGCTCAGCCAGTCTGGAAATGGAATAAAAGCCAAGGACTTGCCCATGTTTACAGGGTGTAGATGCCAGAGTGCCCTTCTCATCCCGACTGCACAAAGGAAACAGTTCATCAGCAAAAAGCCTCCTAATAAATCTATAAGGGCCTCGCAGACCTTTCTGTTTTGTTTCAGTGATTTTTCAAGCTATAGGAGCTGTCTGAAGCCTTTCCCCCTCCCCTCTTGGAAAGCAATCTGTAGCAGGGGGGATGCAGTTTGGTTTGCAGCCTTCTCACTGAGGTGTGAGTTGACTAAAACAGAATTCCCACTTCATTTGTCCCAGAGGTTGCTAGTGCAGGCTGGCTAATCCATACCTTGGATTAGGTAATTCCATTGCAGCACATTTTGTCCTCTGCTGTAGCCTTATTCTTTCTGGTTTATAGACTATTGCTCCCTTCTTTTGCCCTCCTTTCCTCAAATCTTTCACATTTAACTGGTTACACAGCTATGAATATAATGTTTCAAAGATATAAATAATAATGAGTCCCTTTAATAAAATCAGACATAAGTTATGCAGCAGATGTCAATTATAATGGATTTTAAAGGTTTTGATCTAGAACCTGGGTGGCATTACATTTAGACTAATAACTGTAACTATGATTTATGTGTTTGCAACTGAAATGGTTTCAGTGCTTCGATATATGTCCAAAGTAAAATTTATAGTCTGCTACAGAATGTATAAATAATGAACAGCCATATGTCATATTGCATTTAAAAATTTGACTTCTTCCACAGCCAGCATAAGGTAAAATGAATTAAAATTTTAAGTTCATTTGGGATCAAGTTACTTTAATACTTTAAAGCAGCTCCACAAATACAACATTGATTTAATTACTTTTGCTGCAGTAAAAATAAAATACTTTTAAATTTGCAGTTGTATTCAAATTAAACCATGACAAAGGGTAAAGTATGTGCTAATAAGAAAGGAAAATGATCCACTTTTCTCTCAAAAATGCTTATAACTATTTGTTAGATAGCAAAAGTAGGATAATGGGTATTGACAAAGAGATGCCGCATGTTTATTATAACTTTTAAATTAACCCCCTCCTCCAAATGCCCATTTCATGTTGGAAAAAAATCTGTAATCTATTTTTAGTAATATGAGCTGCATGTGAGTATATGAATGCACAAGGCAATTTTCCAGTTGGTTGTTTGGAAAGTAAAAAAGGCACCTGACTAATATTTGTGACCTGTTTGCAGCAGAAAGACACCCACCCCCCCAACCCTCCCTTACAGAGGAGGCTGTTTTCCAGACTGTACCTACCTCTTCTAAATCTTGGTTTAAACATTTTAAATCTTGCCAGCCAAACTAGGTTTGGGTTTTTTTCCCCTTCTTAGCTATCTGTTGAAATTTGTCATTGTCATGAGCAGACTGTGTACAGAAATGGGATGACAACCACTATTTTGTTAGTAGCTTATAAGGTGCTTTCCATTTTGCCCATAACAAGAAGCGAAGCATAACAGGATTTCAATCCTATGGGAAACAGGACGTGCTAAGATTTCACTCTGGGAGCCCGTTCCCTTTATGTCATCAGATCAATTTTGCACCAGTAAATGTTTCTCAAAGGTTTTAGGTAATTTTTCTGGTATTTACAGCGAGTGAATTGCTGAGTGTTCAGCATGGCCCATGGCTTGAGGCTTCCCTTTTTCTTTTTATATGGGAATACTATTTCCTTTTATTCCCTGGAGTGCTTGTACCAGGACTGAACTTAGCGAGCTCTTCAAGAAGCAGAAATAAATAAATGAAAAATTTGCAGTTAAGCCATCAACAGAGATGACATCTATTCCTCAGCAGACCCTTGCTTTATACTATTGGGAAGTTATCTAACTTCCCATAGAAAATGCTATTGATTTTTAGCCTGTTTTGTCAACTAGTCAATAGCCACACACAGAGGCTACTCGTGATACACGGGTTTTTTTCCCTGTTAGAAAAAGAGCTCCTGTATGTTGAGTTCCTAATGTGGCCAGCCCAGCTTGGTGGCTTTTTCCACTTGAACTTTAGGCATTCATACATGTGTTGGGTTTATAAATGCCAAAGTCTATTTTGTCATTCCTCTAAAAAGGTGTCTTAGCTGAGACAGATGCTTTTGCTAAGAAATAATCCCTGTATTTTACAGCCTTTGGGCTCTGCCAGACACTTGGCAGCAGAGTGAAAAGCAGGTGTGTGGAATGGTTACTGCTCTCACCTTGTCTCTCACGGATTTAGTTTGTCTTTGCTACCCCAGCCTGAAGTCACAGAGCTGGTTTATGAGTACTGCAGACTCCCCTCTCCTCAGAAATGGCAACATCTGTCATAGAAAGGCAGGAGACCTGGAGAGGAAATGAGGAATGAAGGCACAAGAAGTTTCAAAATTACAGATGATTTTTTAATATTTTTTGAATAACGTAATTGGACAAGCGAAAACATCAATTGTTCTAATTCTAAGATTCTGAATGAGCAAACCCTTTTTAATATTGAAATATCCTTTTACTTCAGTTATGAGATGTTTAGTCCCAGGGAGCATGGCATTCCAAGATCAGATTGCCTATAGTTATTGAATATTGGGTAAAAATGTGGGTTCGCAGTTTTCAATGGGAGAAATTCAATTCAGATTTTAAGAGGGAAACAGAGGACTGTTTTATTGCTGGATGAAGTCATGGGATGTGACCATGGACATGGATACTCTGCTCCATAAAATATTACTGATGAAAATATTTGAAAATTTTCTTTCCAAGGGTGGGATAACATCAATGAGTGAAATGTGTTTATTCAAGACAGGAAACTTTTGCGTCACTTTGACTTAACCCAGTTCTCCCTCTGTCCCTTTTTCTCTTAGTTTATCTCTCCAATTCTGTCCTGCCAAGACCAAAATGCTGTGATTTTCCTGTGCTTTGGAAATTCCTAGTGGAAAAGACACACAAGTATCAGAATTTAAGGTTAACTTGTGGATCTGTGTGTGTGTGTGGGCATCTGTTTCTCCTGATATCCAACCATGAGAGACACATTGCTGGTTTTCTGTCTGTGGGAAAAAGGTTTTGGAAGAGATTACACTTGCAAACAGATAAGCCTGCATTCAGGTGTGGCTTATCAGAAGAGGCTGCTGCCATTGTCTGATGATAATCAAGAGCACCTTGTCTGAGCAGGAGCTTATTTGTCTCCTGCTCCCTTTGAACTCTTGCCCCAGCTTTTCAGAGAAATGGTTGCTTTTATCTTTTTCCAGTTTTTCAGAGATTTGTTACTAGATATTAATTTCAGCACAAGGTTGTTTAGGAAGTCAGGTGAGCTTAAGAAAAGGTCAGGAGAAAGAGCACTGAAGACTTGAGGAAATTCAACAGCAGGCAAGATCTCTTCTGATTTATTTAGTTTAATGGAAGTGCAAATAGCTGGACTCACCTCCTCCAGTCCAGACATTTTATGACCTAAAAGTAAAGTGGTAAGTTGTTTGGTTTGTTTTTTTTTTCAAGGGTGTAGTTGTTGCTTTATTTCTATGGTACAGTGTCCTTAAATAAATATGTAAAGAAAACTACATTTAGTAAATATGGTGTTAGAGAGAAACCTTACAGTAAATCCTGTGGCAGCTCTACTTGCAGTTTCTAACCTGTTTTCAGTTTTGTTATCCTTCAGTATCTTCAGCTTGAGAACAGCTGTTATCATTGAGTTGAACTTGCACATTTTGTATATCTGTCTTGAGATGTGTCATTCTGATGCTTAAAAAAAGGGGTAAAAAAAGAAATATCTAAGCCTATTTGTGTCATTGGGAGACAAAACATTATCTCTTCTCACCTGTTGTTGCTACTCAAGCAGTACCAGGCTTTTAAACACTTTTTTTATCCCCAGATTTACCCTTACCCTTCAATCACTTATTAATTAGTGACTTACAAACAGTTAAAGGATGGTTTTGGGGGGTTTTTCTTGCCATTCGTACTGTGATGACTGGACTTAAAATTGTCATAGAAAAAGAGTATTGCACTAGTTCATTTAACCTCTGCCTTTTTTTCCACCCCCACCTACCATTCAAACTCAAAAGTTTGGAATTTTTTTTTCTCTTCCTTTTAATAAAGTAAGTAAGGGTCTTCAGCTCAAGAATATCTTTGAAGCTGCTTTTCAGATCCTTGATTGGGCTCAGGAGACAAATTTCTGTATCTCATTGGATTGGAGTTGCTGGTTTATATCATGACCTTCTGAGACGGGTACTGAAAGCAGCGAGATGAATATCAAATCATTTCACTCCGTTCCACAAATTTTTGAACACTTCAACACTTTTCATATGAAAAAAGCCACTTAACAAACCCCCAAATTTCTATATTATCAGGTACTTAAAGAAATGGAGAAAATGGTAGTTTATAGGAATTGGCTTTTAATATTGTGATGTTACTTTGTCTATGTTACCATCAATTGTCATTATTGCATTACCTAAGTTATGGGCTTCAAGATTCATTAAGAAGTTAATATGGTTTTTTTTTTACACCAGCACTGTTGCAGCTAACAGAGAGAGAACAATGCCTTGGGACTCTTATTGCTGGGGTGGAGAAAGTGAGCCTTCAAATAAGAAAAAGAAAGAAACAGTAAAAAGTGACCACACATTTTGGTTGGAGTTCAAGTCCCTAGTGAAAGATGTCATCAGAATGTCAGTTATATGACAAATTAATGCTTTGTTAAGACATTACATTTAGAGAAGAAATTACCATAAACATAGGCTTGTGGTTTTCTTAATTTCCCCTCTTGGTCAGCGTTGCTTACAGATACCTTCTTCTGGGCAATTATCATCAATCTTGTCCTTACTTAAAAAGCTCATTTTATCCTTTTCATAATGTTTTGTGGGACAAACAAACAAAATCTTTCTTTCAGTCTTACTTTCCCATAAGATTTCCTTTTGTGATGTGATACAGCCACCTCCAGAGGATTTGTGATGTGATTTGATAGCTGTATTGCTCTATACATGTGAAGACTCAGAAGGATTCTGTGGGTGTGGAGTTTAAGCTGCTTTAAATCCTGCTAATTACATGCAGCGTTTGCAGGAGTCTGATGACTTCACAAATGTGTGAATCCAAGTCAAAACTGCCACCAAGTTACAGGGATTTCAGAACAGTAATTCTTATTCGGGCTTATCTCGGGAACAGAGATGTGTGTTCCCAAGGAGAGAGAAGGGGAGGTGTTGATTCTTTTGTTCCCTCATAATGTTGAAGATCCAAGATTTATTTGCAAAGTTTTTATTCTGTTTTTCTTATAAAGTACTGTGTTTCATTGTATTTATCCTTGAAAATAGTTACATTTAAAGAACAAATAGGACTGTGAGATATCAGTAACTAAAAACTGAATCTTGTGGTTCCATTTGAGAAGGAGATTTTTTCGGTATGGTTAAAGAATCAGAACCTGTGTTTTTCTGGGGCTTTTTTTTTCCTTTTTTTTTTTCTTTTCTTTGTTTTTTCCCCAATAAGCTTTTTACAATGAGATGGTATAAAGTCACTTTGCAGGCTCTTTTATGCTATTTTAAAACCTGGTAAAGATAAGAAAATTTTCGTCTCCTAGATTTGAGTTCTCCAAGGTGTCCTTAGCAAAACCATGGAAAAAAAGCATAATGCACTTGACATTTCTAAATTAAGGTGTGCATAGATGATTACATGAAAAGAAAGGTTTTTCTTGAGAGGCTTTTCAGGCCACTTTTGACCTCCCAAAGAAATGATGATCAAAATTTTCTATCAACTTCTCATGTCACCTTAAATTAACATCTGGTAAATGTTAATAAGACATCAAAAGTAACATTTGTTTACTGCCTCTCACTGACTAAACCCTCTGGGTGTTACTGTGACTCACTGAATAAAAACCCTACGAGGGAAGGATGCTGGGAGGGGATGTGCAGGGTTTAGGTGCCCATGGAACTTGGAGAACAAAGCAGGGCGTGACTGACCACAGCTGTCACACAGGAGCTGCTAAAAAGTGTTTTTCTTTTAGCTCTGCACAGCTGGGTGAGAGCAGGAGGTGGAACTGTTCCTCCCTGAGATGGCCAGACCGGCGTGGGGAGAGTGAATAAGTAGTTCAGGCCGACAAAGAGTATAAAACCTCAGCATTTAACAAGGATTTTGGAGGGTTTTGAACTGGCTTCAACCAAAGTGCTGTGTAGCATCAAGTGAGTACAAGTGATACTGAACTTTACACCTTCCATGTGTGGAACAGCTTCAAAGAACCTGGTCAGGGGGTGCTGGACTCGGACCATGCCCCAGCTTCACACACACCTGAAAGAGGAGAAACTCTCACACAGAGACAGCTTTTCAAAGGCATGGGAGAAGTTTAGCTCAAATTCAGTTAAAACATGATAATTCTGCTTGGATCAGCAGTGCCTCTCTAGAAGCCAACTTGGCATTAGTCATACAGCAAAAAAAAGTTAGATCAGCATTTCAGCCTCTATGTTGAGGGGCTGGAAGTTATTCTGGTAGTGTGATTGCCTTAGGGAGGTCTGACATGCCATGTGGGAGGCTGCACCAATATTTGAAGGCTCCTGTGCCACAGACTATGACTGGTTTAAAGTCTGAAATACTGGTTTTCATCCTCAGGTCAGATCTTTACAGTGACTCAGTCCTTAGAGTGAACCTTTGACTTCAGCAAGATTATTTGCAGTAAGAAAAGTTTTTTTTAATAGATTTTTTGTAGACTTATTATGAATTAATTACCAAATTGAAATAAATATCTTAATAAAATTGTGAATAGTTTTCAAGTGTAGTTCATTATGTTAATTTGCTTAAAAATTAAAATGGTGCTAAAAGATTATTAATGCAGTATTAGTGGAATATATGAAAGTAGATTTTGCCAAAATGAGTAGAAAATAATAAATGCTGTAAAAGGGATTCATACACAAAAAGATATGATGACATGAGGTATATTGTATTAATGGACAATTGTTTTGGACATATTCATTAATTCAGCTACGACTTCTGATTTTATTGGGTGTTGCTAACCAGGCTGTTTGCCATGGGTGGGCCATCCCCATCCCAGGTATCCTCACCATGTGCTCTTACTGGGATATGTGGCACAATCCCCATGTTCAAACACTGAATCCAGAGGAGTCCCCAAACGGTGGCTGAGCACCTGTTTTACCACAGCACGTGTTTGCTCCATGTGAGATAACCCCTTACACATTTGGGGTTGTAGTGCAAACACTGAGCTCCCTGGATAAATTGATGTGGCTTGAGTTGGGAGATCCAACTCTCTGAAAGACTAGAGGGTTATTTAATAGATGTGCCTCTCCTGGGCACAGAATTTTATTTTTTTCTAAGTGATTATGTCAGCATTTGAGGGCAGGGGATGTTTCCAGCATTTCCTAGAGAGTAGTTGGGGTTTAGGTGACCAATTCAAATGTTACAATAAGCTTTGGTTCCCTTTCAAGTTAGCCTGTGTCACCAGCTACTACCAGACAGGTGAGAATAGCTTCACCATCAGGGATTTTTACCTCCACAGCCTCCTTAAAACTTGGATGTTGTCCCTAAATTAGATGGGAAGTGTGAATAGAGTAAAATTTGTTATTGCTCTTTCATTTCCTGGCTTAAACTCTGCTACCACACGTGTTCCGTGGATACTATCAAATCTTCCCATGCTTGGTTTGTCTCAGGGAGGTAGGCAGACAATATCGTGCTCCTTGCACAAGCAAGCTACTTCTAGTGTAGCTGTAGGTTATTGTTTTCCCTCTTTAAAAACTGGTTTTTGAAAAACATTAGAATTGTGTGCTGACGGTAGATAATCAAGAAAATCCACAGTTTAGGGGAAACATGCCATATGTCTCGTAATTCCAGCACACAATGGGGTCTCTCCTTAATGACTTCCTCAGTGCCCCCAATTGTATCTCGGTGTTAGAAGACATATGGAGCCTTTTCCCTTTAACTGTGAATTTTCTTCCTGCCACTGCTTTTTCTTACAACCTTAATCTGCTTTTAATGCACTGCAGTTGTCTTTTCCTGCCAATAATCTTTTATCCCTTGTTAGGCGACTTCATTACAAATGACAGAACTAGAACTCTCACACTTGGAGTGAGATGAATGCTTAAATTCAGTTTTATTTCTCAATAACTGAGCAATAAGAGGTCTTTGAGTTAAACCTGGTGTCCTGTGTTAGGCTTCACTCTAAGATCTGTACTTACCTGGTTGCTGGTGGCATAAGTGTTTGGTGGCATTTGCTGTTCTGCAACCTCTGTATGTGTGGGTGTATACCAGGCTCCAGTGTGATGCCAGCTGTTGTTTCTGAACAATTTGTGAAACCCTACGTATAAAAATACCCTTATATGGCAGTCTGATATATTTTGATAAGTTTTAATAATTTTAAGAGTTTCTCAGGGTGCAGTTTGACTCTGTCTGTACAAGAAATGACACGAGCTGCAGTCCCAGTTTAAAGGATATCTGTGTCTTCTAAATCTTTCATATTTTACAGAGGTGATATACAGATTTCTTTTTGAATGCAAGTGCAGCACGCTGTGTGGAAAATGCAGAAAGATCATAAAAGAATTTTCATAATTTTTTTCAAATTAAGGAGAACATGGTTCATACTCTAATAAATTTATGAAGGGCTAGTCTTACTGATCTGATGTGTTTATTTAAAATATTTTAGACAGAAATATTTATAACTGGAAATATCCTTGCTTGATTCAAAGACTGAAAAGATCAACAAGACTTTCTGTAATGCTTTGAACGAAGATTTTAAATGTCATGTAGGAAAGAAAAGATGGAAGATGATTTACATTCTGATCTTGAGAAATCTTGTGGTGCATGAGGGCAAGAGAGGCAGTGCAGCCATTTGCCCTTCAGGGCTTAGGAGTTGCAGCAGAAATCAGTGTCCTTCCTCCCAGATGGGGGAGGCTGACCCTGGACTCCTCTTCCATGCAGGTGCTTTATTAAGCCAAGGTGACTCGAGAACAACACGCACTAGAAGCAGAGCTGGCTTAGGTTGCTTTTCTGCTTGCTAGACCACCACTGGAAATAAAATGATGGCACTGATTTTAGCCCAATTGACAGTCTGCTCCTGAGACAGAGCAGATTTTGATGTTGCACAGTGCTGATGCCAGAGCTACAGTTTTGCTCTTAAAACTCACAGAAATATATTGATTAAACATGAGACAATACCTGTTAGTTGTTCAAGGTTTTGACTGCTTTGCAGGGAGTGCATTCCCAGTGAGAGTGTAGTAAGATTTATTTTTTAACCTAAATTTGAATATTATGGTTGCAGTTGGAAGTTATTATAAGCAAATCTGAGATTCACTGTTGATGGAGTTTGTAGGAAAATTTTATGATAATCTAATTTTTATCATTTATCCATGATGGATGAAGGCTTGTTGTGAGCCTGTGGTGGTGGAATACACTGAGGAACACTTCATTTGCAGTAAAGGATTATTGGTAACTCTAGGCTTGCTTTCAGACTTAGAAATAGGCTAATTTTTCAGTTGGTGAAACTCTTGCAGAAGAGAATCTGCCCTTTAGCTTTTTGCATAGAATTGTCTGATTTCCAGCCACACCACAGAAAAAGCCTGGTCTCCTGAACTGTGTGAGATTCCAAAATGCAGCAGATGAGGGAGGGTTGGTTGTTATCCAACTGTGGAGTTTGGAAGGCTTCCTAGTGGTCTGCTGATTGCAACATTTTTAGATCAAAGCTGGGGAGGGGTTGGCAGGGGGAGGTGATGGTCCATGAAAGTGGTAAGCAGAACTGTCTCATAACCTTCTCCCTTACTGCCAGTAGAGTGTTTGGATGAAAACAAAGAACTGAACAAATTCTACAGATGCTTGAGAAAAACCTTCCTAAAAATGTATCATTTATGAGAGCTCATAAATGAAAGCTTGAGTTTATAATATTCTTTGTGCAAGGAAATATTTCTTGTTGCGTGCGTGTTAATAAAGTCTCTGTGGGTTGGTTGGTGTTATGGTTTTTTTTTCTTTCCTCCTGCCTTTTTATGTTTCTGTCTTTAGAGTGACATTTTTAAATGGGGGTGATCAGTTGCTTGTTGTTCACTGAAGTAATGTTTACTGAAGAAAATATATTTTCCTCCCCTCACAGTTTCTGGCTGGACATCACAATTACCAGATGCCAAGCTATAGAACACAGTTTTCCAAAAAATGGCATCTGGCTTCCTGGCAGAGTCCACAGGCACTTGTGTTGATGGTTTTGGAGATGCAGCTGGGTCTGGGTGGCTGCTGAGGGAGTATATGGTCCACCCTGTCATTCTAGATGCTATTTACCTTTGGCTCACCTTTGATTCAGAATCATTTAAGCATTTGTGCCTTTCCCTATTGCTATCCAACATCAGTCTTTCGAATGGCTTTATGTGGATCTGTTCACAGGCAGGAGGAAGAAAGCCATTTCACACCATCCCTGATTTTCTGCATGCCCATGTAAACGATAAACCTTCTTGTGTACCAGCAGGAGGTTTATTTGTGTAGTGCCAACAGGGGAATAGAGCCCTTCATTTAAAGGGAAAGAGAAAAGAGGGAATACAATAATCTTTCCATGAATGCAAACATGTGATCACACCTGATGATGTGCCACAGCTAAAGATGCAGAAGGCTGGAGAGCTGTGTGAAAACACTGCTGGTGCCACTGTGTGCCATCGAGGCACAGCCTCCATCTGGGAGCACCTGCATCCCTTGGATCTGGTTGGTGCCATACTAGGGCTGGGTGAGGTGTTTGCCAGTGTTTTACTCTTTCCTGGGATGCCAAATACCCTCCAAAACACAAGCAGCTCAGTAGTGGTCAATAAAATGAGTTCTCCGGCTCCAGCTGCCAACCTCCTGTGCTGTGTTAGGGGAATGATCATCTCATTCACTGTATTGTGCTTCCCTGTTTGTCTGCATCTTATCACACATCTTGGAGGCACCACTGGTGCTGTAAATAGTCCTTGTACAGAGCAGACACACATTCTGGAGCCTCTTTCTACTGGCAGAGGCATCTCTCTCTAGCTGGAACACCAGGATTGTATTTCTGCCCTGATGCTGCTGGAGAAACTCAGCTGCACGTGACTGACAGCACTTTACTCTCCTTTTCTTTTTCAGACTTGGGACTACCAAGTTTCTGCTCGTGATCCATCCTTCCTTTAATTTGGTCTGCATGACTGGTACCAAGAAGGCACCCCCCACAGTGATGTTGATGTGTGAAAATATGCAAACAGTCCTTGTTCTGATTTCAATGAGAGCAGCTCAGATGCAGAATCATTGCTATTACGTCTAATTGCTAGTCCACACTGTGGTATTTAAAATGGAGTGGTGGCAAGGATTCAATGTACAAATCTATTTATTTATAACTGAGTGACCTTCTGTTCAGTGATATTATGGATTGTAGCTAGGGAGAAGGATTCAGCCCGCCTGCAAATGTCTGGCTCAGTGTTGACTAGAACATGGCTTTTGTTCCCCTGCTGGTAGTGACAAAGCCTTTGACAGCATCCTGGGGGAGCTGGTGCATGCCTGAATTCAATTTGCTTGATGTCCTTTGACCAAGCTGCAATTCACTGACTGGGTATAATTTTTGATAGGCAGTGGTTGGGGATAAAATCCCATATGGCCTTTTACATCATTCTGTTTGGTACCTGGGAAAGCAGAGGACTCTATCAGTAAAAGAATCTGAAATGTTCTGAAGAACATGAAAAACATTAGAAATGCCACACAGTGGGAAACCTTGCAGTGAACTTAACAATATTACATTCAATTTTATTTTTCTTTGTCTTCCAATACACACACGATCTTATTAAGTTTCTAAACATAAATATATTCCTTTTAAAATACATCTTCAAAGTATACTTGAATCCCAGCACTATAGGGACTTGACATATCAAAAGAAATTTGCTGACATAAACTGGTATGTAGAGCTTGATCTATTCTAATATATGATTTTAATGTTTCTCATTTTCTTGCCTTGCCAACTCACATCTATCACACACTGTCACATTTAAGTTTCCTAAATTACTGCTTTTAACTTTTTGTCACTTATTCAGCGAAGAGATATATTCTAAAGCCCGGCTCAGCTTTTTTTTTTTTTCCTTTCTTGTGATTGTATCTTTATATTAATAGTTTGAGGGGAAAATGGAAATTTTTGCTCAGTTAAGGAGACAGCACTTTTTGATAGATTTGGGATTCAATATTGTCCTGGCTTCAAATTCAAGACCTGATTTAATTTCCAAGCAAAGCACAGAATTCAGTGAGGCAAATGGAATAATGGCATGTGCAAAAGGGGAGGATTTTCTGAGCATTGTAATTATGAGCAAGACAAAATATATCTGCACTACATCTGTTTATCAGTGATGGATAGATAGATTCATTTCCTATTGTTTGTAGTACATGTGTTGATGACAAAGTGTTCTGGTAAATTCTGTTGTTTGCAGGATAAGAGGAAATAATAATTGCACTCCTTAATCAAACTGCTTTGACCTCCAGTTGACAAAATCAAAGTTGCTTCTTTCTATGCTCACAGCTGATTTTAGGCACCCCAGCCTTTCAGCCAAGGAGTGTATTTTAAGAGCTACACACCTTGCAGGATTCAGGAAATATGAAAATTGTGCCCCTCGGTGCCCCAGTGAGAGCTGCTAATATAAACATCTTCCACAGAAAATTGCAAAGGTGATCAGCCCAACCCTTAGCTGTCTTCTGGATAAACTGGGAGAGTTTAGTGTTTTAATCCTCTGATCACCATATATTGTTTCCAGACCTGATGGCATTGTAATTGCACTTTTCAGTTTATCATCAGCTTAAGCAAAGAGTCAGCCCAAAAAACTGCTTATCTTCAGTTTGGATGAAAGCTCAGTAGGAGTAGGTTAGGTTTCCGTAAGATACAAAGGAAAACCAAAATTAAATAGATGGGTTGGAAAATGAAGAAGGAAGTAATTCAAGGTTGTCATTTGTCTGACTGCAAGAAGATGGAACTTATTTACAGGTTCTGTGTCTGGATTATTTAAAGGTGTATTTTAAAGCAGCAAAGGAGGCACTTTTATGAATATTGATTTAAAGCCTTTTGGTATTCTAGGAGCAACATGTGATTTGCCAGCAATGGTCACTGTACTCATAGAGATTATATCTTTTTTTGTTGTTAACTTCACATGTATCCCTGCCTGTATTAATGTGTAAGGAATAGCAGTATTTGCAGTGCACATGTGAGAGGTTGCCTGGTTTGCTTTATAACAGATATATAGATGTCAGAGGTCCATCATTTGTAATCAGTTTTACGCTGTCAAAATAGGAAAGGTATCTGTGATGGACAGGAAATACATCAGAAAAATGGGTGTCTGAGCTTCTGAAAAATCCTTTGTCATAAGAAGTGAGAAAATATGTTGTTAAAAATTGTAGAAGATATCTTAGTTTCCTTTTTAAAAATGAATTTTTTGCTGCCAAGCAACTGTTCTTTTACCTGTATTTCGATGGAACAGCACTTAACATTCAGCATAGTTAGTTCTGTTGGATATCCTCTGCTGCAGTTTTCTTTTTCAAGGGTATCATTCGATCACCCAGAATGTGAAGTGTTTGTACTTCTGTTCTTTAAGGGGAACAACACATCTATATTACACAGAAGTCACACTTCAGTGATTTATTTTCCTCTGCAGAAGTGTGTACGCAGCACCAGATTAGTTTGCAATAGGATGGTCTCATCTTCCTCTGGTCATACAGGGCAAATGCATATGCATTTTCTAGAAGAGGAATAGAAATTGTAACGTAACTAATCTACATTTAAACAAACTGCCCAGCCAGCCAGCAGGACTGGGCAGAGCTGTGACAGGGAGCTGGGGCCTGGTTTGCCTTTCCTTCCTCTGAAGCACTGGTTATGAATAATTCCTGTATTCATTCCTGGCCCCCAAGTGCACTGTGCCAGGAAGGTCAGCAGTTTTTCTGTGCCATTGGCCAAGAAATCCAGGATTTAGCATTTAATTAATTTGGCTTGGTAACTGCTGTCAGGACAAGAAGGTGACGCTGTTTGTTCATCACTGGTGTAGCAAGGTAGAGATGGAAAGAGAGTAAGATGGTCCATGGGTCCTGTGTCCTGTCCTTTTCTATTACACAATTCATTGTGATTTTTGGCAAGTTCTGACATATTTCAGCTCTTTTTGAAATCAGTTGGGGGTTCAGTTCTGAGGGTGTCACTGTGTTTTGAGGGTTTTTTTCTTTTTAATAAAGAACTGTAGAACTCAAGTAATGAAAGATTAGGCAATAAATGAGGCTGTATAAGTACATTGACTACTGTCCAAAATGATTATGTCCTAAACTTTATGAATCTTTATGAATCTTACATTGGAAAATGCTCTTGATTCAGGCTGGATCTTGTTGTTTGTTCTGAAGGTGAAGTCACTTAAAATCCTGTCTGCCATTCTCCCTGATTTCCCTTTGAAGTTCACCACTGCAACTCCATTCACTTCAGCAGGTTTTCTTCTGATATACTCCACTGTAAAGAGGGAAGTGGATCTCCAAATTTGTTTCTGGTCTTTGAAAGAGATTTAAAGTTATCCCCTGGGAATGTCATGATATCGACTCCAATGAAAAACCTGAAATTTGAGACTCAAACCTACACGACATTTAGAAATTTTGAGGGACAAGAATTCTCAAGCTTCTGAATTAAGGAATCACGCTTGAAACAAGATTATTGCTTTGTGACATTTTTGAGGGAACAGAGTTTATTTAGTTTGAGTGAGCTGAATGTGTCGTGAAACCAACACCAGACAAGAAGTAGAAATCACCAAAGGCAGTAGCTGCTGGACAATTAATACTGAAAATGCAGGGTGAATGTTATGGTGGCTGCCAGTGGAGATCCCTGCTCAGTGCTGGATCAGAAAAATAGGGTTGATAAAATGCAGTCCTGCACTGAACAGCAGTCTCCAGGCCCTGTGGGTTGGAGTTGCCTTTCAAATGGTTGGTATCACTCACATTTTCTCTGTTCCCTTGATATGATATATCAGATATTGTTGGGGTTTTTTTCTCTTCCTGATTACTGTTCTTCCTCTTATAACATTTTCTTCCATGGAACTCCCCATGAAGGATAATTCTTAGTTTTGTGGGAATGCAAATACCTGAGGGGTTTTCTGTGTTTTGTACTAAAAAGCAGAAAACAAGATTTAGATTTAGTAGGTGAACAGTGAGGCTTTGGATTTAATCTCCTTGACCCTTAGCTAAGCCTATGTAATCTACTAAGTTTCCTACTGGTATTTCATTGAGCAAATAACCATGTTTGTGCCAACCAGGAATTAAGCTCTAACTCTTTTTGTCCCATGAACTTTACCATGGCTTCTGTGATTAAAGCCTCCTACTTCTTACCAGATATTTTTTCATCTTTATTAACAGTATAATATGATGTAATATGGGTAAAGTTCAGTCCAGAGTTCCTTGATGTATTTTATGAAACATGCCACAAAGTAATTAATTTTAACTTTTCTTTCCAAGAGCTAATTTAATTTTGACTTAATTAATATGATGCATTTAATTAATATAAAATTATAATAGAAAAGTGCAAATTAATTTGTAATCCATCACTTGAAAGTTTGTCTCAATTAGAAATGCATTTACAGTTTCATGCAGATTGAATGGCAGTGGACCTCTTAGTAGGAAACTTCTTTGAGAGAAGGATTGGAGTGAAATTTTCAGAAAAAAAGGGGTATTGAAAATTAACAGAACTTTCACCAGTTCATACAGAAAGCCATTTTTGTTGTGGGCCAAAAAAAGAGCAGTGTTTTGGTGTTTTTTTGTTTTGTTTTGTTTTTTTTTTTTTTTTTTTTTCCTTTATGAACACAGAGCTATACATAACAAAAGGCTTCAAATTTAATGCTTTTAACGTAATGATTGTCTGGTAACGCTGCAAACAAAAGCATTTTCATTTTAGGTAAGTGCAATGGTGCTTATTTTCTATTGCCACCTGTGGCCAGCACATTTTGTAGAAGACAGAGTTTTTTGATTTGAATTGCTCTGCTGGGATTTGGGGGCAAAGAGCAGGGGAAATAGGGCAGACTGCTGCAGCACCTCTATTCCAAGTCAGAAGATTTTTCTGGAGCTCAGAGGACATCATGTCTCCTATAGGAAGAAAGAGGCTGATATTGAGGTAAAGGGACATAGCTCCTTTATTCTCTAATTTGGTGAGATGTTTACATATGAGAATGTTAATTGACATTTCACAAAGGAATGACTTCTAATTGCTACCACTAAGCTGGGTAAAGGCACTTGTCTTTAACCCTAAAAAGAGATCTGTTTTCCCCTAATAATGAAGTCTGGTCCTCCATCAGTTTAGGAAGAAATGCTCATCAGCTAAATTTTGGCAGTACTAGTCCTAAAGTGTTTAAGACTGGGGAGAGCACCACCCACATATCTTGCCTGACCTAGTTACCTGAGTCTCAGATGTTTTTTTAAGATGCTTTCAACAGTGTTTCTTCCCTTTGATTCATTACTTTCATGACATCTTTGGAAGGTAATTACAGATCTGTCAATGAAGTCATAAAATCATCATGAAAATTCTCCTGTGCAAGTCAGAATAAATACCATGACCTCCTTTTGCATTCAGTTCTCTGATCAGTTATATGGACAAACATGTCTGGTGTAGGCCAGGTAATGGTTTGAGTGAACTCTAATTCAAACCATCATTTAAAGTCTCCATAATTATTTGAGAGATACATACATCTGTCAAAATTCCTTACAGGGTTGTTCTTTTACCTCCTTCCATTTTTTTCCATCTATACACTACTTCATGTCTTTTAAGCCACTGCTTTTGAAAAACATGCCAGTCACCTCTGTAGATTTAGGAACAGACCTAATTAAGGTGATGTGTGTTCCCTGCTGATTCCATTCTGCCAAAAGGTGCAGAAGAAAACAGAAATGAACTCTGAGACATCAGTTGAACAGATTTGTCTCGAGTTTCTTTTCTATCAGTAATATTCTTATAGTGTTACCAAGCGAGCCTTAAAAAAACCTCTGGTGTTTTGGTGAGAAAGAAAGAGATCATTGTGTTGCATCATTTGTTTATGTGGTATCTGAGCAAATGAGGATAAGTGGTTTCTTTTTTACTTTGTATTTTAATTTCCAGGGGTGATAGACTTTGTTTTAAATAGTTGGCTTGCAAGATAAATATCTTGGTGGCAATGTGCTTTTGATACACAGCCTGATACCTTCACTTTTTAATTAAATTAATCTGGGCCGTGATTGAGTTGTGAAGCTATAATTCTGATGGAAATTACACAGATGAAGTAAAATAAAGCCAAAATACTGTGCAAGATAAATACAGTGCAGCGTGATTTCCTCCCACTTGTAAACCTGGAACTTGAGGTGAGCTCTTCGTTTGAAAGCGCAGGGTGGGGTTTGGGGTGGTGGAAGCCCAGATGTGGCAGTGCTGCCCATTGGATGGCATAGCTTTGGAGCTGAGCTGCTCCTGCTGCCTGGGGAGCATCAGCAGAAGGGGACAGAGCACAGCCTGTGCAACATCAGATTTTAAAGCATTCTCTCCTTTTATTGCAGTGCCTGACTGCTTTCTTCTTCCTCTTATCAGTAGAGTTGGAGCCCAGATACTGAGTGCAATTTTTCTTTAATTAACGATAGTTCCCCAATATCAGCATTGCTTGAGGCTAAATGATTCATTTTAGTAAAGGGTAATGTCAGTAACTGTATGAGATTAAATAATTTGGCTAATTTTTCAGAACTTTGCTCTTTTTAAAAAGAGATCTTTTCACTCACACAGTAGAAAAGGATGGTTCATTTACCAGCTTTTACTTGTGAAGTGTTTTAAAACTGTAAACAGTTCCTCTCAGTGTCAGCTTAACGAAGCAGATGACAAGAAAAGAGTTTGAAGTTTGGGATCACTTCCATGCAAATGGAGTGATGTTACACTTGGATGGCTCTTTGCAACACAAGGGCAGTTAAAGGTTCATGACAAGTCAGAGTGGTTCAGCACTCTACACAACAAAAGGATGACTGTGCTCTTTAAATCTACGTACAATAAACAAAAAAATAATTTTGTAGCCTAAGTGTTTTAACGTTGGGACAAGTTTTTCACCTGATTGCAAAACCATAACTTTGAAAGTTGGGAAGTTTTGGCACTATTTGCATAGCTGTCAATACAGCAGCCAGAAAAAAAAAAGTATACTAGAAGAACACATCTCAGGCTGTAAGTGTAGACACTAAAAAATGTTTTTGACTTAGAATATGACTTAAAATACAAAGCATAAAAAAAATCCTATGTTTCTAAACTAGTCTAGAAAATATGGAGAGGGAAATGATCCCCATTTCTTATCTAAAGAAGCAGCTTCAGACGTGGGACTGGAAGAAAACCCCATGGTTTTCTGTCATTTCTCGAGATGTCCTCAGGACAGTTCAGGCTGTGCTTGTAAGTGCTTCTATAAAGGATGCTCAGCTGCCCACATTGTAAAGAACCTCTACAGTCTGGAGATCTCAGTGGTCCTGCAGTCACACCTGCCTTAGACTGAGCCTTTCCAGGTGCATCCCAGCATTCTTGCTGTGAGCCAGTCGAAGTTTTGGAAATTGGTAGTAGGTAATGAATGGATTTATTTATATTGCCTCGAGACTACAGTAACCTATTGTTATTTTATTTTTAAGCAAGAAGACAGCTAAAAAAAGAGCATTCTGTCAGCAAAAGCCTGGTAAGACATTTTAACTTTTATCAGAAAAAGAAAAATCACAACCCTTTGTTTTGGAACATCATTCTTCTAACCCTTGGAAAGCTGCCTTGGGCACTGCAGGAAGAGACCTTTTATCAGGGTATGGAAGTTACCTCCTACTAGGTGCACACTGAAGTTTTATTGCTGTTCCTTTACAGATTCCATTTCTGCTTCTATTAGCCAGACAGTTAAAACTTGTTAAGCATCTTCAACTTAATCAGGAATCACATATTTTCTTTCTCCTTTGAGATGGGCTGCAGTCTGACAGAAAGCCGAGCTGCCATCTCAGCACTAGTGCTAGATGATTCTGTAGTAAGAATCAGGAATTTAAATGTCTGGGTTGCAGTGTAATGTCCAGGTCGAAGTGAAGTCGTGTTCTCTTGGAGAGCATCACTTTCTGACTGTGGAATTTAAAGAGAGATTTTTGTTATGCAAGCATGTCCACTAATATATAAAGAGCAATATGGAAATATTTCAGGCTCTGTTCAGAGAGCTAGGATATTTTTACATTTGATGTGACTACAAAACATTTGTTCTCAGTGAAGTTCTATCGATCTGCCTGTGGAACTTAAGGGCAGAACTCAAGCTGGGTGGGATAAAGCCACCCCTTCTTTCTCTCCAGCTATTCTGATATTTTAATGGGACAGGAAATGGAAACCAATTGTTCTCCTGATTTCTGAGTCTTAAAGAAACTGTGTTTCAAGACTACAGTATTCAAATTGCTAGAAACTGCATGCAGCATAAACAACTATGCCATCAAGTCATCAGTTTCCACTTTCCAAATCTTGTGAAAGTCATCAGCATGTTAAAGATGGGGAATCTTGGACACTTTTAGGAAATAGAGAACCCCAGACAAACTGATGCCCATGACTTACTTTTGTGTGGCTATTCATACGTGCCAAGAGTGTATCTTTACTTCAGGTGTGAGGCAGAGCTAAATTTGAAGGAAATGGAGCACGTCCCAGCATGACCTCTGTTGCAGGCTGCAGATGAGCAGCTGTGAGGGTGATCTCACACTCTGAGTGTGATCCTGGCAGCTCCTCTGTTGGCTGTTGCACTGGGGTACAGCACAGTATGAAACCAGACAAGGACTGCTGGTGAGAGACAGGGCAGGAGAGCTGAAAGGGGCATTTCATCATCTTGCAGGAAAGGATAGGACATATACCTTTCTGCCTTTGTAGTCTGGAAATGGAAAGAGTTTCTCAGAAAAAAAAATTCCACCTTCATTTTCAGGCCAGAAATATGGCCCAGATACTGCCAGAAGATCCAGGTGGCATCCTGGGCACGGGGAAGGACAGTGATGGGTCTCACTGCTGTGCAGTGGCTGAACCCCCGTGGCTTTGCTATTTTTGTCTTGTATGGTGCACTCTGCAACTTTCCAGTGACTTCTCTGGGAGAACTTGATGATGAGGAAATGATGATATGGTGTCTTTAGAAAATGCTAGTGGTGCTTTTTATTGTTTTTAAGTTTTTCTGGGTTTCTGAAAGCAAGGTAGTATAGGACAGGCTGCCCACAGCTCTTGCACTACTGAACTGATCTTAACTCATCTGTTGGCTTTACCAAATTGCAGCACCGACTATAGACAGCATAAAATGTTTCCACTTGGTGGTGGAAACACATGACAGCAGAGACACCTCCTTGTGTGACTTAATGATGAAGTAAACATGGGAAAGCTGACAATTTACCAACTCTCAACACAGAAAGGAGCCTTTTTTTGTTTTATTTTCTTGGCCACTATGATGCAGTAGGTAACTGTTTTGTTTGAGTAATAGATGAGATTATAATAATCTTATGCAGTCACTCAGTTTTAATCAGCTGAGTGGGAAATCTTGGCTTTCTTATCAAAGGGCAGTAGATAAAAAGTGGCACCTTTACAGATGGTTTTGAAGGGACCACTCACCTCCTCTCTTTCAAACAGGAACTGCTACTGAGGGACTTACCTACTGGGTGAAAACACCTTGATTAAAACAGGGTTAAATCTAAATACAATTATGTATCAGGGGGATGCAGGAATGGTTTCTCTTCATTGGTTTCCATAGCAAGTGCATAAAGTGAAACAAAAACAGTAGGAAAAAAGCTGAATTTGCTGATGAATCGTTCAAAATGACAAAATAAATCTGTTCTTACAGGCACTGCATGGAAACTTTGTCTTTTTGGGATGTCCAAACAGTCCATGCAATTATAAAAACAGCCCATGAATACAATCTGTGCACTTGTTGTAGTAAGGAATGAGTCTTTTCTTTCTTACCATGAGATCAAATATTTAATTGATGAAGGAAGAGAGAGATCTTTAAAATTAAAACTTTGTCTTCTCATAGGCATAAACTGTATTGCAGAACTACTGCCTATGGCTATTCTGTTCCAACACAAATCTGAACATTTGCATCACATCTTTGCTGTTAGAATTGGACAGTCAGACCTCTACAAACTCTGGGGTCTGCGATTCAACTAATGCTGGGATAAAACATTCATTTAGAGAAGAAACAATATTTTGGACTGTATAGGTTAGAATATGTGCATTTCACCATTCATTGTGGTGGGAGAGAGACACACAGCCTAAATCCTGCAAATGTAGTGGGTTTAAGCCCATCTTTGGCCACTTTCCCTGCTAAATAATGACAGTTACAAATATCAAGCTCAGTACCAAATGTTCCTGTTCAACTGCAGTTTATCAGTGATGATGTGGTGGGTTGACTCGAGCTCTCTGCCAGCTGCCCACACAGCCACGCTCTCTATTCCTCTCCTCAACAGGATGGGGGAGAGAAGAAGATGGAAAAGCTGGTGGGCCTGGGCAGGTTCTGTCCTTTCTGGAGCACGTTCTCCGTGAGGTGCCCCAAGCCTTGTTGAGGCTCAGGTGTGACCAGGGTGGGCTGTGCCTGGCACAGGGCAGCTCCAGGCTCCCCTCACAGAGCCCTCAGCCCTGCTGCTGGCATTTAATATTTCTGTGGCTTGTGCAGAGGTTGTCAACAAGTTTTGTAGGTATGTTCTGGAAGGCCAGAGGAGTCACCAACCTTAACAGCAGAGCCCACCATCTTCAAAAGGAGAATCTGAGACCAAATCTGTCTTACTCTGGCTTTTCTTTGAGCTGAAAAACAGCATTAGTGCCTTTTATGTGCTTTATTGCTGTAAAGATGCTTATTACTGCTTGCTGTTTGAATTGCCACAGCACCTTCAGATAGATGACAGAAATAACTGTTCCAGCCATTAATTGGGTGGGTTAATACAGAAATTGAAGGATGCTGCCCTATAATGCAGGGCCAAGAGCAGCCTGCAGAGAGCTGCCCCAGTCCTGCAGGGTTTGAGGTGCTGGTGCTGCTGCCGCATTCTGCTCATTGTTTATGGGCTCTGATTCATTCCCTGCAAGGTCTGGATGCAGAAGCATTTCACTTAATGGGCAGAGACGGATGACAGGCTTTGGGGCTGGGGTGGGAGGCTGCTATTATGTAGTTTACCAACAGATGCACCCTTCTTGCTGGTGATAATTGCTGAATGTTTCTGCAGCCTCAGAGTGTAGTCATTCTGCTGCTACAATAGGGTGTCATTTCACTGTAAGTGGCAGGGTGAATCATGGTAAGTACAGCATATCCAGCAGAACAAGTAATTTGCTGACTTAGTGCTATCTATGTCTCACGATATGCAGGTAAGTAAGGCAATTTTTCCTAAAAGAAGGAGTAAAAAGCTAAAATTGCTTTTTCTTTATTCCCCTTCTCTCTGTCTTCCCTCCCCCTTCTCCCCGTGATTATTAGACAAAAGCCAACTAAAGGCAAGGAAAAGAATCATTTCTGGTAGACTTAGTACTGCCTGAGTCATCAATCCTTCACAAAGACCTAGGGCCCACTTCCTTTTCATTTTATTCCTTTGGCTTTTAGATTTATAATGTTGTTAGGAAAAAGAGATTCAGTCTCTTGGTCTATAAGAACCTGTTTAAACATAAAGAGGCATTTACTTACAAATAGCACCGTATTGCCTATGCATTTATCTTGACAGTCCAGTTTAATTTATAAAGCATAATGTGCTTGTAACTCAGCCTGAGAAATGTAGTTTAGCAAGCACTATTGACTTACTAAATCTCCCTTCTCCCTCTTATTGTAAATCTGATAAACCTAAAGAAGCATTCTGGGTACTAGAGAATCTAAATAGTAAAGTGGGGTTCTTCAAGAGGATCTTGATAATGCTTCACTTAAAACTGCAAGTTGAAGCAGTAGTTTATCCTATTGTGAAGTGGTTTAATCTTTCCTTGATCATTTCTCAAAGATGTGGATGTGCTGTACAGTAAAATTGCCAGATTTGTGCTGAATTGCAGCTTTAGAAGCCATTATTCTGAAAAGGTTATCTAAATTGAATGGCTTTCAGATGACTTGTAAAGTCATTAGAAGACTTCTAGCCCTTTATGTGTTTGACCGCACAACCTGCTGTGATTCATTTGGACTCTGAGATGCAGCTTTACATCTGTTGTTTGCTCCCTGATTTGCAAAGGGATGTGTGTGTTCTCCCATTTCTGACAAAGGCAGTGTAACATTTTATTTTAGCTTGCTGCTTATACAGAGATCAGTTATGTAAATCCCATAACAATGATCTATTTGCCATATAAATAGTGCCAGGAAGATAGAAGGTTGAATCACAGGTTATAAGCTTAAACACAGACTTCACACTTCCAGTGCCTGGAATCCTCTCACCCTAATGCTTTAACTGCTTGTCAATTCTCAGAGAAAAATCTAAGTTCCAAGTTTCAGAAAAATCTGGCTCCATAAAAATAGATGTATTTTCTACATTTGTTATATTACTTGTGGCAACTTAACACCTGTTTTAGCAATAGAGTTACACTTTGTTATGGGATGGTTTTTTTTGTTTCATGTTTTTAAAATATGCTTAGAAGTAGTTTAACATTGCTGCCTTCTCTTATTCTGCCTTGTGATATGGCAGTAGCTAATGACAGCTTTTTAACGAGTGGTCCTGGCAAATACTTTGCTCAGCTTTTCTTATCGGGTCTTATTATTTACACTTTGATAACTTTTCAAAATTTTAAAATATATTTTCATTTGGGGCTTATTTTTAATATTTTGTCCATTGGCTAACCAATATGAGATAAAACACTTTTTCTGGGGTCAAAGACAAATTTCCAGCTGTACTGTCTCATATAAATATGTTCTCACTCTCTGAGTCTGCAAGAGATTAGGGAGGCACTGTTTGCCTCTGTCTCTACATCCTTAGCATCATAATATTCTCTCATGTGAGTGTCTTCTCTCTTAAGATTTGCTCTTAATAACTTTCTTCAACCTGACTTTTATATTCAGTTCTTCCAGTCAGTTTTTCATTACCCACCTTGATCTAGCAAGATGTTGCAGAGATTATTCCAGCACAAATGGGAGAGGATGCTATCTGTTCATGGGCAGATGGCTCAGCAGTCCCCTGCACTAAATAACACTGAGTCCCAAGCCTCTCCTTTCTCCAACTGTGCACCTTCCACTAGAACAAAGGACGAATTTATTTATTACCTGTATTTACGATGGCAATATCTTTTTCATGTTCAGGTAAAGCTTTTTTCAGCACTGTGATCATAGAGAGAAATGGCCTCACTGTTGTGCATGGTTTTTATTCAAACTGTGGCGCCTACAACTTTCAAAGGAAGAAGCAATTAAAGTAGAGTGATTTTCTGGTGTTATTTTGGTTAGATTATTGTAAATTTTGAAGGAGTTGAAAGATCTTAGATGTGTTTTTCATATTTGGACAAATGACAGTGAGGATGAGGCTGGACCTTGTGCACTTGATCACAAAAGAAAGCCATGTTCTCATCTCTGCTATTGATCTCAAGCACATAGCAGCCAGCTGATTTATAAATATTTTTCTTTCAGGCGACCCTGCAGGTCCACATCTTTCTTCCTGCATCAAGTAAACAGTAGTCTAATTCTCACATAAATCCCGTGCTGTGAATAAGTAGATAAAAAATCACAAGACATTCAACTTCATTGGTTGCCCCAGCACTTTTAGGGGAATTTGAGATTTAATTTTTGTGTTGACTATAATGTAAGGAATGCTTTGCAGTATAGAAAGGGTAGTTGCAGGTAATAAGAATGCCATGTACAAAGCAGGACTTCCATGAAAATGGATAAAACCCAAGGTGTCTAAAAACCTGAACAAAAATCTCTAACTGTGGTTTGTCAGCTCAGTACGGGAAGGAATAGTTCTTGTTTTTGTTCTTGAAGCCAGTCGGGCAGAAAAAGAAAGGTAATGAGGAAGTGATTATTCAATTAAAAGTTGTCTTAGAGGAAAAAAAAAATCAGCACTTTGGAGAGGCTTGTAATTTCTGAATTCCAGATTCAATAAAATCTCAGACAACTTCATTATCAGTAAAGTACGGTTTAATGATTGCAAACAGAAAAACAATTTAAACTCAAACGCTGCAAAACGTAGAATGGAACTCCGATCCAATGTGACCTGAAGCATTCACTGAGATGGACACTTGCAACGGGTTAAATGTGACTTGGATCACATCCCAGCCTGCAAGAATGGCTTGCTTATCCAAACCCTGCACTCTCCTCTCTGGCTATCAATAAAAGATGAGCTTGAGAAGAAGTGGGTATGAAGAGTTTGATGTTAGGCCATTTGCATGTTGGTGTCACCCTGTCCTAGCCCCTCAAAGAAACCTCCTTTTCAGCAGATGAGTTCCCTTGTATTTCCCCATCAACCTCTGCAGGGAAAGGAAGAAATAACTCTGAGATACCACCATGATGTCCTAACACAGCAATTCATGTACCCAGTGGGTATCTGGTACTCTGTGCTGGCTGTTAGGGGTAGAGCAAAGACGAGGCTCTGGCTGGATATTTATACAAGGGTTGGTCCCTGGAGGCTCTCATTAGGCCATACAACCTGGGCAGGCTTTTGAAAGCAATCAGCTGATGCTGAGGGGATTTGCACATGGAGCAGAGATAAGATTGACCAGAGTTAGCTCTCAATAAACTAGTTCAGGTGTTTGGCTTTGTGTGGGCTAATTGAACAAGTTAACAGCTATTGCTTGTGGAGGCCGTGGAAGCTCAGGTAGTGCTGCATGGCACTGTACCCTGCAGACAGCTGAATGAAATCAATGTGTTTCCAAAAGAGCTCAGTGGCGAGGCCAGCCAGAGCTGCTGAGTGCTGAGCACTTAGGGAAATTTGGTCATTTTATTTTAATGTGATTTATTGGACTTAAGATCAAGATATAAAACAAATCACTTTTACGTTTTCCTAGCAGTACAGCTGGAATCTACTCGTGCATGTTATCTGTGGCTGCTTTCTGATGTTTGTGTGTTTATTATGCACAGCAATTAAACACCCCTTTTTCCTAGACAAATTAGAGCTGTGCGAGTTTGTGATTCTGCTGGCAGGCTTACAAATCTTGCTGTGCAGAGCTCACAGTGTTTTCAAATTTTTCTGTGTCACGATGTATCTTGTATGACTAGGGTTGTTTCATTTTCATAGCAAAGCTATAATGATTTCATACTGATTAAGTGGAAATAATGCCAACTTCTGGAGCTTCTTTGCTTAGATTTTAGCATGCTGCACTGCAAATACCTCATCTTATGTAAGAGAGGATGAAATGTGTTCCTCAAACTTATATGCACACATGTATGAGGGTGTGCATATCGGCACAGGTTTTGAGCAGTATTTGCATGTATACATGCAGGCTGGAGTACTCAGGTAATTACTGTGAGCTGCTAATGGTAATGAGTGATGTGATCTCTTCCACCACGAGCACCCCTTTCTGCTGCAGCCTCTGCTGTGCAATTTTGAGCACAGTTCCTGGCAGGGCCAGGAGCAGAGCAGGACAGGTCTGTGTGTTGTGCCCAGTAAGAATAAGGGAGGAACAATGTGTTTTGTTCCCCTGTGGCGGAGGAGTCCCGGTGCTGTTGGCTCCCCACACACCCTGCAGGCTCTGGAAGGCCACCAGGTAGACAGCTGTTGGGCTTATACAACAGACAGCCAGGCTGGCAGTACATCAGGGAGGAACTGGGCACATTTACAGGAGAAACCCATCAAAAATACATTGAAATCAACACATTCCCACCAAATGTTTTGATTTTTACATGTGGAGTGTTTTTCCATCAGAAAACCCATTGGAAGGTTTCCAGTCTTTTTTTTTTTCCCCCCTCAGTTAGATTCCCTAGCAGAACTGAAGTGAAAGTAATCATCATTTAGTGAGCATTTTCTGTGATAAAGTGTGAGATGCCTCAGAGGGGAATTCTGTGAGCTGTGGAACAATGATATTCTGGTATCTCTGATAACCCCTTTGCAAGATTTCAGTATCTCTTTGTGGCCACTTTGCATGCTCAGTTCCAGAACTTTACCCCCACAACCGAAGAAATGTGTTCTGGTAAAGCTGGATGTGCATCTCACATTGCATAGCTGACTTAACAAGAAGAAATTCCATGTGTCACAATAAGACATTAGGTCCCCCAACCCAAAGGATGAATTCAGCATACCCAAGATGTTTTCAGAATTTAAATTTTATCAGTGTGATGTGTATGCTTATGGGGGTTATCTTCATCTTATAAGACTGTAAGTGAGGAAGACTAGAAGGAAAAAGCTGCCAATGATTTACTGCAAAGATGGGAAAGTCAGGAGAAAAAAGACGTGAATGAAAAGGACATTTTCCAAAGTAAAAGTCTGAATGCATTTATCTCTTTGCCCCGACTTCAGGTGCACTTGAATTAGAAAGTTTTGCAGAGGGATGAGCATAAAGAGTAGGGGTTCTTGCAAGATAAACACAAAAGGACAGATGAAAAGGGGCAGGAACTATACCACCACCACCAATTGCATCCAGGAACTAAGTTCATCTTAGTTTGAAACTCCAAGAGGCAAAGTGGGAGTGAGGTGCAGTCGAAGCAGCAGTGGAAGGGCCAGAGCCCACGTGGGTTAAGGCTTGTGAGGAACATCAGAACCATCAGCAGAGTTTCTCCTTTGTATTCTTTCGCAGATATAAAAGCCAGAGGCAGAGGGAGCAGAAAATCTTCCCCAGGCTTAATGCTCTGGAGGAAAATATTATTTTCCTTCTGTAATGCACTAGCTGAAAAGCTGTTTTTCTTCTCTAAGTTGTAATTATATATGCCAATGTTACAGCACATACCAGAGCCTAACTGAAATGTTTTGGCACCCAAGCACTGCAACAGGATGTCAGTTTGGCAGGCTCTGTGCTCCTTCCAAACCAGGCTGGGGCCAGATCTGTGGGGCTGGGGTACTCCTGGATGGGCACAGTGGAGCTGGGATGCGGCCACCCAACCGCTCAGCTTTTGGCCAGGGTGGAGTGGGGAAAGGTGGGTGTTGGACCTGTGTTTCAGAATAATGGGGCTTGGCCAAGAAGCTGTGGGAGGGGACAGCACACACCCAGGCTGCCCAGGAACAGAGTAACTCATGGGTAGCTGCTCCTGACAGAGAAATGACAGGTCCAGAGCAGACATCTCGGAGGCCTGCTCGGAGGAAAGACCTTTCTCTCCTGGAAGATCAGCCTTTGGCAGAAATTGGTTGTACCAGGATGGTCCAACCTTACAGTGGTGCCCCTGCTGCTTCCCTGCCTTTGGCTCATGGAGAATTGCTGCTGCTCTTGCTGTGGCACCATTTTGCAGTCAAAATCACACCAGAAAAGTGCAAAGGAAAGGGCAGGGATTGCTTGAAAGCTTGCATTCATTTAGGGACTAGTATTAGTCCCCAAATTCCCTAAAGTCTGTGATAATCTGATTTTTAGGTAAAACTATGGTTCGGCATCACTATAAATTCCTAAATTTGTTTGTTTTTGTTGAACTTCTGTTTATGGAATTACATGAAAATCCAGAATAAGATAATGCATTGTGCTACAGAACTCCCAAGTATAGCTCTAACTGAGGTGACCGTGAAGTTTCTAAAAGTACTTGCTCACTTCAATATTTGTTAAGGTTTGATTAAGGTTCACTGCATTCAGAACCACAGTTTGGGTGTGGGGCAGTGAGATTACAGTGTTACTTTTCTAGAGAGGAAAGGCAAAGACTGTCGCTTTTACTGCCACAGATTCCTTGAATCCCTGTTCCTCAAGCCCTGCAAATATCTAATGTGGAGATTTCCAGTTTGCAATCCTGCAATCAGATGAGAGTAAGCTGCAGTGGATTCCAAATCCAATGAACAAATATTTTGATGTGAATTCAGCTAGTGTGAGGGTCATGTTTAACCCAGAATGTTTTTTCCTTTCACTTTTTCCCAGTGTTGTTTTGAGGTTTGGCTTTTTGTTCAGAGATGTTTTTTTCTCAAAGGTGGTAGAAAGTGAGTTTTCTTTCCCCCCCCCCCCCCCCACCTCCGCTTCTTGGAAAAAGTGTTTTCTTTCAGAAGAAACATTTAAGCTTTCAGCTAATTCCCAGGGATACAGAAGGATATTCTGTAATAAGCTTCCCTCCAAAAAGGGTTGGCTGCTGCTGTAATATTAAGAGCGGCAGGATTCCTTGGCTGTGGGGAAAATGAGATGGTCCAGCTGATTGAGGTTATGACTGAGCCAAGATGAGTCAATTACCTCGATGTGCTGAGCAGCCATCCAGGGGCCAGCGGGGAGGAGAAGTGCCAGGGCTTGTACTCTGACAACAAACAGCTGCACAGAGCTGGGGACAGAGCTGCCACCGAGCTGGGGCAGCGCTCACTGTGGTTCACTGTACCAGGCTGGAGCTGCTCTGTTTTCAGGTCTGGCAGTAAAAATTTGGAGGAGGCATTTGAAAGGCATCTATTTTCCCAGTGCCTTTTCAAATGTTTGTCAGGCAGGGCAGAAACTGCAGGTCGTTTGCTGACACGGGAGATGGCACAGATGCAGGAGGCCTTTGGCACTCGCCAGCAGCAGTGAGCTGGAGCTCTGAGAGCGTGTGCCAAACCCTTAATGGGCTCCCTTACAAAAGGGGGTGTTTAACAGCCTCCTCCTCTGGGGATATTTGCTCTCTCTCTTGTATGGACTTGAGGCAGGCTGTACAATCATGGCTTTGATTCACATTTGTGGGATGTGGGGTGCACCCAGAACCATCTGCTGCCTGCAGTTCACAGTGGTATCATGCTCTGTAGGATTTCACCTCCTTTGGTTTGTTTTCTGAGCAAAAATACAGGCGTTTTACCTCCCATTTTATCTCTTTGTGCTCACCCTTGCAACCATTGACACACATTTCTTCTGACTTCTTGTGCAACCTGAACCTTTTGCGTATTTTGTCTCATAAATTTAGCAGAAAAAAAATCACACTTGTCCTCTGTACATAACTCTTGGCTAAAAAGCTTTTTTGCCCAACTACTGTAGAAGAAAAATAACAAATGGGTGATTATAATTAGTTCTGAGCTAATTATATAAAGTAATATTTTTATTTTTACCTGTCGGATTCAATAACTGATTGCTTAACCATAAAGCTATCAAATCTAGTTTAGGGTGAAAAATTGCTTAACAGAACTCTGGGATTATAAAAGAAAAAAATAAAAGGTAAACTCACAGTTCCACCTCAGTTCCATGGGAATTATGATTTTTACCTTCCTTTGAAAAACAATTCAGAATTACAGGTGGAAAAGAAAGACTAAAGCATTGCAGCTTACTGAACTGAAAAAGCTTGAAAATTAAGTTAAAACTTGATACTTTAAAAAATTCAGCTCTATATGACTAAACAGCCCACGGGTACTTTTTTTTACCAGCTTAGATTTTCTTATCCATCTTTGAAAGTTAATGCTGACTTCCCCCTACCAGCTTTGCCAAGCCTTGCATTCTGTCCAGCAGCATACTAAGCAAATATCCCCATGACTCGGCGTATTCTTGGTCAGAAAGAACGGATCTTTTATTTCCACCCCATCTGATGCTGAACCAATGCTCCTATTTTCAGATTTCTAGTCCATCAATCTAGCCTGGCCATTGTTACCTCCTTCCTTAGTTTCAGGTATTCAAATAGCGTGTAGCTAAACCTTCGGCAAGTGAGATTTCCCCAGTGCTCTGGCATCCTTCCCTCTAGCTCTGCCTCCCACGCAGGTCTTTCAGAGAGCAGTCTGAAAAGCCCGTTGTTAAACTGATAACAGCGTTCAGGTTTGCCTTTGGTGGGCTGCAAGGCCTGAAAGATGGTTCTTAGTGTGAGAGAGAAACTTTTGTGTGTCGAATCATTTTGGATCCATGCTCTTGCAATGGCTTTAGGATAGTATTTGTCTCTGCAGTGTCTAACTTTCTTCTGCAGTCAATAGATGCCAAGTAGAGCAGCAAGCTGCATTTGTCTCTACATTCTCATTAATGTGATGGATGTTACATAGGTGTATTTATGCAATTCTTCTTGATCTTGTTTTTGTAGTAGTCTGTAGAGTATGGTATCATTACTCTAGGCTTTCACGTCGACACCTTTGCCAAGAAGATAAATACTGGCCTTAATCCTGAGTACAAACATCTTTTTCAGCTGCCACTGTGCTCTTTTTGCATACAGGGCTATTGAGCAGGTCTGCAGGCCTGCCTGTGTGCTTTAGGAATGTAGCACACAAATCCCAGCTGACAGAGATCTTCCACAACAGAAGAAGGTTCATATAGATTTAGGAATGGCAAAATCCTTTTCCACTTTTCCTTGGCATTGTCTGTATCCTTGCAAGTGTCTGCTGGTTTAAATTTTCACAGTCTAACATAAACAAGACACAGGTATCAAGAATTTTATTCCACTACAAACAGTGAGTGAGATTAGGCATTTGTTATTTACAAATGTTTGGAATATGCCTGCGTCCTTTGGTACTTTCCTGCTAGTGGAGGAATAAATAGTCTTGGTAAAGAGCCAAGTGGATCAGTTTATAACCCTGCATTAACCTGTGCTCGTGTGGTTTGACAAGATTCACCGTTCTCTCTCTTCATGACGGGAATAAAATCAATACTTAGTAAAATTCCATAGCTGTACAATTAAATGATAGAAAACATTTTCCATCATTGGATCATCATCAGGACACAGACACGTGCATGTTTTTCTTTTCACTGTTGAAGAGCTGCCCCAATATGCAGGAGAAGTAGCTGGGTTTCAGTAACGAGTGGAAGAGCCTCGTCTGTGGGAGGGTAAAAGACTCTGACACCTCAACCCAGAGCAGAGGGGTGATGTTAGTCCTTCGTGGGCTATTTCCTGCTTTGTTTGGATCTTTAGGTTGTATTGCTCCAGTGGAAGCTGCTTTTGGCAATGTTTTGACTTGATATGTTGCCAAAAATCCCTTTTGCTACCATAGAGTTAAATACTAAGAGAATCAAAGGGCTTTGGAGAGCCACTTCCACATTTTGTTGCAAGCTTGTTGATCCAGTCTGGCTATTTCAATTTTGTTTGTTTTTCTAATCTGGGATGTTTCCCTGGATATAAAATAGTGCAATTTTTAAGGAGTTATTTTCCAATAATCTTGCTTCCAAATAAAAACATCAATTATTAAAAATCATTCCTGAAATTAAAGAGATACTTGTCTGACATTATGCATGTGATTATGGCTGTGCATGTAAACATGACCACTGGGGCTGTATACATAGACTGAATCATACATAAATATTTGCAACATGCATTTGTGCAATACAGGATAAGTTCATAGCAAATTTCAGACATTCAAACAAAAATCATTAGATGGGTACAGAGACAGCAAAGCTTAGTGAAGAATAAAGAAGGACATGTTATTTACTGTATATTTTTGAGTGGTTTAATCATATATATTGTCTTATTCTCTGAGAACTGGCAGTTTCTAATGAAAGTTCAGAATTGTGCAGTATCTAACTTTCAAATGAAACCCAGCTGTTGTGAAAGTTGCCATAATGACGACAGATGACAAATGTGGATATTTCACATATCACACATTCTATGTTGAGCACTCTTATTTAAATTTTGATATTATATGTAAGGGAATTAATAATTGGTTATTACTTTAGTACTTCAGATTTTTAAATGAGAAATGAAAAGATGAAAGATCACATCACTTCATAGCAGATGGTAGCCATATCTGATTGGGAGAGGAGAGAGAGAGGAAGAACCTCAGGTCCCCGGTAAAATCCAAGGGCAGAAAGCTGAGAGAAAAATCTAAAAGTTGAGTGCTCTTGCCTTCCATCTGTGGGTGTGATAATGGCATATGAGATTCCTATTAAACTCATGTGAAAAGTGTGGAAGAGATGGTGAACTAAGCTTAGTTTTTTAAAATCTAATTTGACTGTTTGCTGCCTCCTTATCAGGAGCAGAGCAGAGCTGCCTGCACTGGCTGTGCCTGACACAGCACAGCGCCGGGAAATGTCACCCGTGCTGTTCACAGGCTGCTCGTGCTCACCCTGCACCAAAACCCACCAAGACTTTTTTGGCTGCTTCAGCACAGCAGGACTGCACCCCTTGCTGAGGATCCTCTTGCCTCATGAAGGCTGCAAAGCTCCATATTGCTGCTGCTTCTGGCTCTAAATCTTTTTGGTGCTGTCTGTGCTGTGCTCCGTCATACCCAGCAGAAATGCCCAAAGTCTTCGTGACTGCAGTGCTTGGAAAGAGAGGGCAGGGGGAAGAAGAGATTTTGGTGCTCAGATTGCAGGCCACCCTTCAAAAAGCTGTCACCATATCCATGAATCTACAGCCATCTAAGGAGAGTGATAAAATGTATTGATTAGTACTTCATGCTGAAATACAAATACCAGAAAAACAGCGTTTCTCGGATTTGGGAAAGCGTCCGTTAAACTTATTTTGGAATAGAGCACAGTTGAGAAAATATCATGGTATAAACTTGGGCTTTTCATAAATGTCCCTGTGTGACAAAGTAAAAATGGATATGATTTCCTTTCAGTCAGGGCTATGCAAACATGAGACACTTGTGCTGCTTCCTTTACTAGAGCCTCAGTAAGCAGATGGTGCAGGCCTGTGAGTGAGTACTATCCATCCCAGGTGATATTTCAGCAAGAAAGATCTGTTAGTCAAGAACATTCTCTTTCCAGTCTGTAGGGAAGAAATTTATAGAGCAGTGTGTTATGGGACTGCTGATTTCTGAAACAGAAGATGGCCTTTTTATTTATTCGTTTGGGATTCTGCTTTTATAGCTTTGCTCGCTGGCTCGTCTTGATGCCTTTCAGTGGAGCTGAGGCTCTGGAACAGATACACTTTCTGAATAAGACTGTCTGGTTGGCTTTTTTTTATTTTTAATACTTATGATGGCACTGAGATTTTTCTTCTCAGAAAAACACACGTATTCCTTTCTGCTGATTTATTTCTGACTTCTGCTGTCATAAGGATTCTCCCAGGACATTTGTTGTTCACTCAGTAATTTAAACTTTGTGAATTTCTTTAAACTTTGTTTAAGTTAATTCCCAGTGTATTTTCCTCTGAATATATTTTTGCACTCAATCCCCAAAAAACGGTTTGTGTTTTATTTATTTATTTACTGCTCTCTGTTTAGTTCCACTGACAGTTTCCCAGCTCTTGCTAACAGCCCCCTGGTCAAGTGTCCTTGGAGAAAAGCAGAAAAAAATATTCTGTACTAGAATATTTTTGAATCTGGAATCACACTAATAGATTCAAAAATTTAGCATTCTAGGGAATGACTCCTGCAGAAGTTATTTGAACATGCTCTGTTTTCAATACCATTTTCCAAGTCCTTGATGCTGCAGAGTCTCCATTTAGTGCACCTATACCACTGGGAAATACTGTGGGAATGTTTTATTAGCATTTTAGTCACGCAAGTGAAACACAGTTTTGCAAGCAGGAGGAAGACTTCAGTGGAGAAAGAGCTTCTCTAATGTATAACTTACTTTGGAACACAGCAGTCAGGACAGGCCCATTCTTCCTGCTGGAGAAAAATTCTGCATGTGTTTGACACCGAGTCTGCTTTGATGCAGGTGTGCAAACAGGAAACTTAAATGGGTTTCTTCATATTGTTATTTAAAAACATCATTAATAATCAAATTTGGCGACTAAATTATGTTAAAATTGCTAAAATCTTGCAGCCTGCATGTCACAGCCAGATGTGTATTGAATGTAAGTGGAGAGGCCCCAGTCAACTTTGGTCCCATGGGACTTAGTCTCTTTTTATTTCTCCCTGGATTACCCCATTCAGGGATGCAGAGGCAGCTCCCCTCTGTGCTCTCAGCTCCCCTCTGTGCTCTCAGCTCCCCTCTGTGCTCTCAGCTCCCAGTTCTCCCAGTCAGCCTGGATCACTGGGGGTGTGTGGGTGCAGGACTGCAGGGGCACATTGTGCGATGAGAAAGGGAACTCCATCCTTCTGGGCCTTAGGTGAGCTGGTGTAAGTTTATGCTAAACCTTACACTGGGTCGTATCTTTGATAAACCACTGGAATGAGAGAAATGAGAAAACATTCTGTAGGAATTAGTAAAGTTTGTGAAACCCACTTGCCCTCACACCCTCGTAATTCCTTTATGGATGTAACCTATTGATGTTTCCTGGGTTGTGGAAATAACGTTTCTTCAAAGCTTGGCAAAGCTGGGGAAAGTTATGAAGAACCTCAGAGACAGGGCAGGTGGTGACAGTGGTGGTTTCACACTCAGCTTTCATAACATGGATGCAACATAGAGCAGATGAGCAACAGATGTGAAAAGACTTGCAGAGGACAGGATTGTATTGATGAGACGTGGCAGATAATGGTAGTGGAGATAAGAGACAAGTTTTTTTTGAATGGGAAAATTTTGAGTTTTGTTTTTAACTTTCCTTTTTTTCCTGTGTGTACAGGAAGACAGAGGTATTGGATCTTTTAGAAAATAATGAGTGATGCTCTGATTGGGTTTGGTCATCTTGCCTCCTGAAAGTGCTGACTTTATAAATGAGATGGCAGAGATGGTTCCAGGGGTATCAGGAGATATCACAAAATCTCTAGTTAAAGTAATTTCCAGAAACTCTACCACTCAATATAATTATATAGTCTTAAGTAGAAATTACTATAAATGCATGTTAATATTAAATTATATGTCTGAAGTTTTTTTTAAATTAAGCATACCCACAAATTGAAAAGCTACCCAGGACTGCTTGGGTTATCTTTTGGTTTTGTGGCCACAAATACCCAGCTCCTTCCCAAGCTTGTGAGCTGGATGCAGTGAAATGTGCAGAGTCACTGTCTCTGTAATTAGCAAACAGGTTTCATTATATAGATATACAATGAAGTTGGTAGGGGATATAATATTTAGAATAGCCCTGAAACACGTGATCATAAGTGAGAACACAGGTGTCCCCAGAGCTCATGGCTGTGGTAGGAAGCCAGCAATGACTCCTCTGAGCTGTAGAGGTCCCTCCACTTAGAAAGCAGAAGATGAGTGGGGTTGGTATCTCCAAAATTAGAATTGTCAAAGCCTAAAGGTACCAGAAAGGTGTGTTTGACATAAACTGAGATCACTATCTGACCCTTCCCATCAATAAAAGGCACAAAACCACACTCCATAACTGCATTTTTCACAAGTCTTCTTTGCTGTGCCATCTGTGCTGCCAACTGTTCTTCTACTGTGTATCGTCTGCCTGAAGAAGCACTAAGCAGGTGTGGCACATGTTTGGCTCGTTCCTGCTTTGCATGTGTAATGTAATTATGTTTGACAGACTTGGTTTGATTGAGAGAAAACTATGAATTGGATTAAATGTTTTTTGTTTAGACTTTATTAGCTAAAGATGCCATTGCATAATTAATTTGTGAATAAGCAGCAATCTTGCAAATGAGGCAGTGAATCAAAAGCACAGGCAGACGTTATAGCTTCTTCTCAGGATGAGTTTACACATTTCTTATTTGTAGTATTCATTAAAAATACATAAAGGAAGGTTAACAAAACATTGCAACAAAGAACCACAAGCAAACTAGTTAGCCACAGAAGCCTTCATACATGCATAAGTCAAAAAACTGAAAGCAAGCCAAGTCAAAAACACGAGCCTGAACTAGACAGCAAATGCTTTAACCATACTTGAATTCTATTCCCAGATGCTTTCTGGTTAAAACCAATGCTTTGGTGTAAGGATGTCAGTAGAACCATATACTTTTATCCTCAATGTAAAAAAATTAAGAATATTTTCTTAAGTGTAGGGAAATCTTTAGAGGGAACCTCTGAATTTTTACTTAGAGAGAGGATGGTACTCTTTACATTTTACTCTGAGAATGGAAAGTGGCTGTTTTAGTCTCTGCACCTAAAATATTTACATCTGTTTTTACTTTGTGTTTAGGTTGTACAAATGATGGAACCATACAAACCACACTGCTCAGGGAGAAAGTGAAGAAAATCTGTAGGATGCAATGGTTTGGTTTAGAACACACTTTGCAAGTTATTTCTCTCTGGAAGCCCTGCCTGCACCATGTCTCAGGCAAGGGTGGGGCACAGCCTGAGCTCAGCTGTTCCTGCCTGGGCAGGGGCTGTGGTGGGGAGCTCTGGTGACGCTGCTCAGGGACAGGATGATCTCTTGGTGCCCTCAGAACCCTGGCACCTGGTTGGATTATTTGTGATAAATCTACTACCTTTCTCCTTCATTTCTCTACCTGCTTTCTCTTTAGCCAGTGCTCATCTTTGAGTGCTGACTCCTTGTCCTGTCCACTCTCTGTCCCAGTGATTCTTCCCTCTCAGCACTGGCACTGTCACACGTGCTTCATACCTTCCCTTTGGGCACAATGCACCAGTTTATCTCAGTTCACAGAAATCAATATAACTAGCTCAGATATGCAAGGACATTTCCACTCCAGGGTGTACCAAAACTTGGGCTTTACTTGAGCCACTGCCCATAGGTTAAAGTGAAGGTGTCCTGAGGTGCTCCTTAAGACAGGAAAGCTGAATTTTGAGCTTCCTTATATTAATCTTTTCCTTTCTGTTTACCAGTAGTAGGAGAAAACTTAGTAAAGGCAATTTTCATGCATTTATTTATTGCATTGTAATAGTATAAATGCTGATTTATAGCTATTGATAATGCTCAGGTACTAACTTTAGCATTGTAATACGTTAGCAAAACGTATTGGTCCTAACAGCAGTCTGCAAATGCTCCCATAAGTCAAATATAGAAACTGGTCCTCTGAAAGTGTGGTTTAGGAAGCAGATTAATTTACCAATAAGAACACACCCACCTTAAAATGATTCATATTACTTGTTTGCATTATTTTAGTTGAACTTATTCCTGTATGGTAGCACGTGAGAGTAAATTCACCAATGCCCCACGTGCTGGGTGAGAGGGCAAGTAGACTTTTCCAGAGCAATCGTGTTCAAATGCATCTTCTGTGGTAAAGGAGCGAAGGAAGCAGGTTGGAGATTTTTTGATAGATTTAGCTATCTAAGTTCTTCCTGCTGTCTCTTTTTCAGTTCTGTGTGAAGCATTGTGCTGCTCCTGCTTCCCAGCAGTGCCGTGTTTCTTCTCTCAGGAGTAGCAACCGCAATCTGGTAGGACAGAAGATCGATGCAGGCTTGTTTAGGAAAAGTTTTTTCTTTTTTCAGATGAAGTTACTTCCTATCCTTTGCCAAGGGTTTATGGAGTTTGTAAGATAGCTGATTTTTATTCTAATTCTTTGGCAACTGCTCAAACCCTGCCTTCAGTCCAGCTCTCTATGATTATTTTCTTCCTGTGCAGCACTTTGAGACTTGAACATTCATGCAGATGTATTACTTTTGCTACTCCAGATAATGGGTTTTTCTTCATTATGTCTCCTTCGAATTTTTCCATTAATTTCCATCCATCTTGGATCTTTCAGAGAAGACACTCAGAACTTTAAATACTATGACTAGGCTGTTGATTTTTCTCAGTACTTTAATCTTCTTTGAGGAGCTCCATAATTCTTAAACACAGTTTTCTCTCCTTTGTGATTTTTTTTTTTATTGCAGAATTCCTCTCTTTGTTGTTTGAGTTTCAATTGACTCCATTTCTTTTCAAATCCCTCCAGCCTTCCCTCAATTTTATTTACCTTAGTCTCAAAGGAAGCTGTGGAAGCTGGAAGGTTATCGATTTTTAAATGAAGAGATTGAAGACGTTCTTTTACTGAGGTGTCTTGTAAAGTGTTTGAAGGTGGAGGGGCTGCACTGGCTGTGGGAGATGATGCTATGTCTGCAGGGTGAAGTCACTTGACCCACCACGCAACAGGTTTAATTCCATCCCTGTGCTTGTTCCAAGCACCTTCTGGCAGATTTTTGTTCAGCTGTCTGTGTCAAACAGTGCTGTGCCACTTGAGGAGACTGCTATCACCGGGGTTTTGGCCAGCAGTGGGCTTTTAGGCTGGTGAGGGTGTGCTAACCAACCCCACAGGTGATGTGGGCGTTAGTGCTGCAAAGCCACCGTGGCAGCGTATGGCTCGTGTCAGGATGGCTCTGCCTCTTGTCTCTGGGCCCTGATGAGACACTGGGCAAACAGGGTTCTCACCTCCTCTTCTGGTCCACAAACAAAGTGGGAGGAGGTAGAGAGTCACCAAATAACAGTTGGGAGCACAGTGAGAGGAAAATGCCTTTGATAATAAAGGGAATTTATCCTCCTTTGCACCAAGTTGAAAAAGGTGTGCTGGAATCACGGTCCATTCCCTTAGCAAGCTGGTATTTTCTGTCCTTTGCTTCTTTCTCTTAGACTCTGAGTTTGAATTGGGATCCTCTGAGTCACAAATAACCCATTGACTTTCCCTGTCTCTTACCTTAGTTTTGCATCTTTCTTTCATTAATGAAAAGTTGCTATTCCAATGAAACTGTAAAGCCTCTGGCCTTAAGCCATCAGATCTGGCAGTTCAGTAAATCCTAAATGCCCAGCATCCCTCTGAACAGCTCCATTTCTTCCATGTTCTTGGGGATTTAATCCCCATTGGAGATTGTGTGCTGTCGTTAGTAATGGATTTTCTAATAGTACTGATAGAGGCTGGGAGAGATGTGAAATATTTTGTGGTGAGGCCAGGGCACACTGAAAGGACATGAAACCTTTTCCAAAACATTGCAATTTGACTGATGGACAAACTTTTAGGCTGGACTTTATTATTATTCAGCTTTCTTTGTGTTTTCTGAGGAAGACCCACTAGTATTTGCAACCCTGATGTGCAAAGTACCTTCTCCTTTAGAAGGGCAATTTTTGTGACACACCGACCTCTCTCTCACCAGTGGTCAGCTCTGACAGGTAAATGAGGGGTTTCCATCAGGGAACCTGACCAAAACTCCCAAACAGTGAGGCTGATAGAGAAGTTTGGACATGGTAGCAAATATTACAGTATAGGAGTATTTCTATTTAACATAAATGTATCAGTGATGCACAGAAATGAGACTATATGTTTAAAGAGCAGTTTAGGGAAGTGCTCTTTGTTAGAAAGCACTGGCTGTTCTCTGGAGGGAGAAAAAACAAACACATTAGAAAATGATCTTGATTGCTTTACTATTGGTACAAAAATCTTCCTAGATGACAACCTCTTGATTTTCATTTTTACTTTTATTTTCATTCAATGGTGTATCCATGTTTGAGCTTCAAAATAATGTTTTAAATTTTCCAAGGAATTATGAATCTACAGCACAGCCCCCTTGTAATTACTGGGTTTTTTTACATGCTTCTAGTCTCCTTAATGTTCTTTAAGTAATTTTATCTACTTTTATTCCCAATCAATTTTTTTTTATTTGGATTAAAATAGAATTTATTACTTCTGCAAGGAAAATAATTATTCATCTGTGTGTTTTACAATAGGTGTTGTCTTCTAAGGTTCTTTGATTCCACAAATTTTGTGTCACTTAAGACTTTAAGGAGAGTCTCTTCCATCTGGCACAGTTTGCAAATAGCCCCGCTGAGTTCAGTATGCAGCATTTTCCTCATGTATAACGTTACCAAGCTTTAGACCATGCTGATTAGTAAAGTACTAAATGCAGCACTTGTGACTTATATTACATGCAGCAAAAAAAACCCAAAACAAAAACAGCTATGAAAATGAAATATCTAGTTTATTTACTGACAAGACTAACACTGAAAGCCTCCTGAAGCTGTTAAAATTTTAGAAGATAAAGACATTTTCATTTTGGAATAACTTATTCAAGGTGTGCTTGTAATGCTGTAGGCTGGAATTTTCAAAGCAGCATAGAGAAGTCAGACACCAGGCTCTCATTGCATTTCAGTAGGGTGATCTAAAGAAATGAGTTGGAGAATATCTCTGGAAAATGGAGATTCAGTAGGTCTAGAGGGAATCATTCTGGCAGTGTCTGAAAATCCTTTTAACAGGGAAGAAGAACCAGGGTACCTGCAATTTGGAAATTACTCTTAGAGTCCTGACTGCTCATTTCCTGCACCTCTTCTGGTGACAAGCAGAAGGGCACTGACTTCATTTTTTACTTTCCCCACATCTTTTCCATGTTTTATTCCAGAGGCAGTGACCCACGACAGCAGTCAGGGACCAGGTTACTTTGGTTATTTGTGTCACTTGGACTGATATGCTGTGTGGTATTTTTAGACAAATCAGTGGATAAACAGAAGAGGAAGGTGGAGGGTGTTTTTGTTCTGCACAACATACATATGAGAGACAGAGAAAAGTCATCTGGAAACAGACTGTGTTTTCTTCCCTGCTTTTCTTAGCACTCCCTGTCTGGGTGTAGTTTTCTGTCCCTTTTCTCATTGAGAGTAAAGGTTTCATATGGGTCTGAAGAAGACCAGTGATCCATTTTCTTCATGAAGAAAAGGACTATGCTGAATTCTGACTAAACACCGCTGGCTTCTTTAGACAAGAAATCAGTATACATGGAATAATAAGAAACTCCTGTTTTGATTTGCAACAGTTGGGGTTTTTTCCCTCAAAGTGTGCTTTTGCTGTTGGTCATGGGATCCGTCTCTGACTATAGTGTTCAGTTATGATCTCCTGGGGCATTAAAACCTACAGGAATCTTCTAGACAGTTAAAGTGCATTTCATCATTTAAAAAACCCACCAAAACTCATCTGTGCATCTGTTTCAAGCAAGTTTTCTACCTAATAAAATGCGTGTAAAAAGTAGAATAACTGTTCTTGCCCAACAGTTCATTATTTTGCTTTGTGAAGCCAACCTTGTCCCATTCTGCCACACAACATAAATCCAGTAGGTCAGATTCTACTGTTAGGATGCTTTTCCTGGGTAGGCTGGACATTATATGTTCCATGAAGATTTTTTTTTTTCCTGGTGTCTGAATGAAAGCCAGGATGTTATTGTATACTTCATTTCATATCAGATTACATTGTCACATAATGATATAATTGCAGAACACAAGCAGATGCAAATGTTATAGTGCAATAAAATGTCACAACTGAGAACACTGTTTGTAATTTCATTTAAAAGTTTGTGTTTCAATATGAAACTTTGTAACAGTTGGAATATGAGTTTCAAGACGTCTACACTTGTCTTCAATCAATGTGTTTGTATTTATGTTTCAGAATTAAGAAAATAATTTTAGATCAGTACTCAACTCCAAATTACTGCTGAGGTCTCCACTCCAAGAGCTGGAGTGCTTTCCTTAGTGAGGACTGGTTTGAGCTGGGGAAATTTCCCAATGGGAAGGAGAGAAGATGTCACCGAGTAACTTTCAAAATGCACTTTGTGTCCAGCAAATCACAGAACCATAAACTGCATTTTCATTAGTCAAATTGACCTTTATTGAAAAAGAAAAATGTGGTGCATTATGAAAAATTAATTTATGTGAAATGCAAAGCTATAAAGAGAATTTATCCTTTTACTTTTTTCTTTAAAGTCTATAGAAAGAAAATGCAAAAACATATATTCTGTAAAAACAGAGGCCCTCAAATTCCTTTTTACAGGTTTTTTTAAGTGTTAAGACTTAAAATAATATTTCCTTTCATCTGCTCTTCTGAATGATTTCTTTTAATTGATGTGACTGCAAGTGAAAAACTTCTGAATTTACAGATATTTTAAAGGATATGATCTCTTTAAATTTTTCTCTCACCATCCTGTCTGCATTTGTTACAGGCAAATCAATGAAAATTGATAAACCCATGATGGAAAAAAGGAATGTATTTGTATTCATTACAGGGGATTGGAGATAATAATAAAATGAAATGTTGTTATAGTGAGATATAAACCCAACCTAAGGAATTGTTCAATATGTGAATAGCAAGATACATTTCATTACTATGATATGGAGCAGCTTGATAGCGGAAGCCAATAATTTAAAAAGTCTTGAGCACAGGGTTATGCTGACTATCCAGTTCAATACGTTAATTGACAATAAATCCTGCTTGCCTATAAAAAGCACTTGACTAGTCATTTTCAAGATGGTCATGATTTTTTATGATGCGGAACTTTTAATTTACAGGGATGATAAAAATAGATTTACTTTCAGCCACTTCTATTTGATTTAATTACCTAATCAACTATAAATCATCTACTATTGAAAAAGTAATTTAACAGAGATGATATTTTGTCGTCATTTTTTTCTTAAGTAGGAGAGAGTCTTTTGTAAAGGAAGGTGAAATAGGCTTTAGAGGAATTAAAAAATTCCATCCTTTTTAGGGGAGGGTTAGAAGTTCAGAGTCAAGAAGTTTTGATTTAATAAGTGAAGGATTTGAGTTTTGGAAAGACTTGTTTGTGGTTGCCTAATGTCCTGTTAAGAAAGCAGAGCGTAAAAAGCTCTCTCACAAAAATTGACAGGTTACATGAAGAAATCTAAACAGCTTAAAGAAAATGGAGATTAAAAAAGGCCCACAGTAATACTTTGAAGGGAGAAGTGTGAGGTTTTAGAAGGAAAAGGCAACATTTTCCATGTACCGGCAATTGTATTAAAGAGGCCAACTATTTATTGGGGTGAGAATATTTCATCCTACAAGACTTTACTTCTAAAGTTTATAATGAAAAATATTGTGAATGTCATAAATGCCATTAACCAGAAAGTGGCTATGACATCCCCAAAAATATGTTTACACAGTGCTGATAGTGCTCGAGATGAAAAGTTGTCCAGATAAAGAGTTTTGGAGTATATTCAGGGAGGAATTTTTGGTCACATGAATAACAGGTGTCACGTAGGGACCCAGAGATTACAAAGTAAGAATTTATTGTAAATTTGTTGCTCTTTGGTGTTCTTGTTTGATCTTACTTTAAAAACAGATAAGCACCCAAATTCCCTACGAACATATCTTCAAAAAGTCTAAGGAGTGGTGAGAGGAAAATGAAATGCACATAGCACGAAGGAAAAAACAGTGTGATAGTGTGGGATTATAAAAATAATAAAAGTTAAGAAAGTAGAGGAAGTAAAGATAGGAGCAGTCATGCCATTAACATTATGGACGAAGAAAAATCAATGCTAGAAAATATCTCCTGGAGAATTTGGGTCACTTTATGAGATGGGAATAAAGCCAGCTTCTATAATAAGGGTAAAAGAATAATGTGAAATAATGAAAACCAAGCTGGAAAGTGGAGATTCGAGACTGAATTACCCTGATAGCTAGAAGGCTTTATTAAATTTAAGGAAATAAACAGAAAGAAAAGTATGTATGTTAATAAAAATGTATATTTTTGTTATGGGTAGCAACTGATTTTAAACAAACTGAAGAAAAGGATGCACTATAAATCCTATAGCTCTTTCCAAGGAGAGCTTTGCATTTTAATTTTCACCAAGTTTTATTCTGGGAAGTCCACTGTCTAATTCACAACCAATATGAAATTAAATCTGCCTTCAGAAAATTGCTCAGAATTGCTGTAGGTAAATGAAAATTGCCGTATTTAGTTAGACTGGAATCCTTTCATCAGACGAGGCTGAGATGAGGTACTTGGAAGGCAGTATAAGGAACCCTTAATAGGATAATTAGGATATAGCTGGCCTACACAAGAATGTTGTTCTTTCCTTCTCAGTGAGAGTTTGGGTTACAGAGATGTGAAGATTATGTGGTCTCCAACTGTTGAGGACTTCTTTTTAACCCCCCTTTTACTCAACTGAGTGTTATAATTAATGGGATTTTAGAACATAGATTTGACAACTACTTCTGTATTCAGCCAGGGATGAGCTTGTGAATTGCCAAGCTTGTTTCAGCTCCCATCACCTTAGTTTAGGCTTGGGTCTGGATGTTAATCTTCTGAGAACAGACTGATGATTTGATGGTAGGTGCTAGTTGATTGTGTGGTCTTGCTCAGTATAAGAAATTCTAAACTGAAGCTGTCCTGATGTCCTGTTTTGTGTCTGCTGCTCAGAAATGGACGTGGTCCCAGCCTGGAAGGAGGTGATGGCATAAACTGCAGTCATAGGAGGCATTCCAATGTTTCCATGCAGAGCACAGGTGGAGATGGTGGCTGAAGTGGCCAGGATATGTATGGGAAGTGTGACTAACCTGGATGTGTCAGAAACGGGCTGATATCTATACAGTTATCTACTGTGACAACATACATGGCATTTTCTTGTGCTGGAAACCTACCTACATCCATGGAAGCATTTCAGACTAGGCTGGACAGAGATCTGGTCTAGTGGAAGGGGTCCCTGCCCATGGCAGGGGGGTGGAATGAGATGATCTTAATGTCCCTTCCAGCCCAAACCATTCTGGGATTCCATAATTCTGTGACATAATATCATTCGACAAGATGATACTAACAGGAAACTGAAAAGACTTCTTTCTGTTGTAGCCGTGTCTAGTTACTACACATATGGTTCTTGTACTCCTGTGTGCTTAGCAGTCATTCTAATACTGGTGATACTGGTTTGCTCCAGGAATGCTCAAGTTTATGAACTGGCCATGTATGAAGTCCATTTGACGCACATACAGACCAGCCATTAAGTTTCTGAGTATTTTCTAGGGATTAAAAACAAAAATTTAGTCTCCAAAATTGTTCTTTTCAGTGCCAGATGAATGCTCCTTTGGCCTAGAAAGTCACCTAGAAAGTCTAAAAATAATGTTGTGACTACTTTTCACGTGCTAAGTCCTGCCAGATTTTTGGTGTGAAATTTGAACAGAGCCCCAGAATAAACATCACAATGAGCAGTCTGCCTGATGTGATCACCCTCTGGAAACATTGAAGAGTTCCTTATTCCCTGATTTATTTGGTTTACATGACAAGGTTTTGATAGTGGGGGAGTTACTGGAGTGCCTTCAGTGAGAAGCTGCCAGAAGCTTCCCCCGTCTCACAGGGCCAACACCAGCAGCTCCAGGATGGACCTGCCACTGGCCAAAGCTGAGCCCAGCAGTGATGGTGGTAATGCCACTGGGACAAGAGATTTAAGAAGGAGCACAAAACCCCTGGTAACTCTAGCTGGAGAGTAAAAGATCAGTGCAGAAGGAAGGGGAGGATGTGCAGCCTGTGGTGAAGCCCCTGGTCCAGCCATGGTCCAGCCACCACCCTCAGGTAGCCACTGGGCTTGTACAAACACAAGTGATGTTTCTAGGTATCTCTAAAGGTGACAAGGTCTAGTCTAGAATTCACTGGCAGAAAGGAAGAGACAATGTGACCTCTTTTGGTGGTTCAAACTGTTACCTGTGTTCATTTGCCTGGTTTATCCCTTACTTCCCTGGGAGCTCTTGACAAAAACCCAAGAGCAGCCAAAGAATTTATCTTACACAAATCTTCCTTAGTGCATAACAACTTCCATATTAATTAGGATATAATCTCTGAAATGTAAAGGATACAGAAGGAAGCAGGAATGGGGTTGCCATGGGAGGAGAGCAGTTTTGCATGGTCACACTACTCTGAGCAGTTTGATACGCTCTCACTGGTGCATTTTAACCAACAACCTTTTGAATTCACATGCATAAATATTTCTGAAAGCTTTGCTAAGCTTCCCTTTCCCTGACCCCAGAGCTCAGAGCAGCTGCTGCCTGCCCAGGAAAAGGGACATGGCAGAGCCTGAGAAGAGCAGCTACATAGTTCCCATGGCAATAGGAACTTCATGGACACTCTCAGAAGTTCCTTTCCCTTTCAATATTTATTTTGCATTTCTCCATTTTATCAGGCTAAATGTTTTAAAGACAAAACTTTGATTAAATTAATCCTGCTTAAACTACTTTGGAAAGGAAGAGTAGTAGAAAACAGCAGAAGAGAGAACATGGCATCTGTAATTACTTTGGTGATTGGTTGTTTTGATGTACATAGAGGGAAACCTGCTTGTATTTATATTTTTTGTGTAAGTTTTTGCCTTGAAATAGTCCCTCTCCTCCCAAATGTGCTATGATAAATGCCATTGAAGTGAGTTTTATTGCCTATAAAACCGAAGTTGGTGGGGTGAAATGGTGTAATGTGTAACAGCATATCTGAGTCCTCAATTTTTGAGATATTTCCATTAAGAATTCAATTTTTTCGCAGTGTTCAAGGATGACTACTCAAAGTTACACCAGAGCTATGACAGTCACTCACATTTAGCCTTAGTTCTACCTTTTCCCCATCTCAATCTTAACACAGGTATCCCCATCACACATCATCAGGCAGAAGTACTACAGAGGGGCTTGAGTTTCCTTGAGTAAGTGTAGGTCACAACATTTTCATCTTTTTAACTGTCTGTTTCCAGGTATTTGGTCCTTAAAAGGCATTTTGCTCCCAGATAAAGGCTGTGAATGAAGCTGTGCTCCTGCTGCTGCCTAGAGTTAAGACAGAATTTTGCTATAAGTTATTCTGAGAAGGACTGAGTCTGTTCCAAATACCTGATTTTTAGACTGAACTAGGTGTGAAATAAGATGAGATAAGTGGTATTTGTTCTAACATAATAAATAATAAAGATGCCTTTTTTTTTTTTTTTTCAGAGAAGAAACTGTCAGAATTATTTAGGAGCTGCTGGTACTAACAGCAGGGTAGAAAGAAAGATCCTGTTCATTATTGTAAAAAGACAGTGACTGCCTTTAAATAAACTCAGTCCTTCCTAAGGCACTAAAGTAAAGGCTATAACTTCTTTCTGTTATTACTGCAGCTCCAAGTGTAAATTGGGAACTGACCCAGACAGCAATTCCTTTTGTTTTAACCTTTTAAACCCTAAAAGGGAGGGTATCTTTTTCTTCACTCCATGCTTGCCAAAAGTAGTGATTTATTATTTTTCACATAACGATAGGGATGTTCTCTGAACAATCATTTAGGTTTCTTAGATTCCCTAATTCCCTCTCCCAGAGCAAGTTTGTGTGTCACATCTGTAGTGCTCCCAATAAGTTGCTAATGAGGTTTGCAAATGAGGAGGCACAGACAATGAGGTGGTGGTGATAGGAGGCTGATCTGGGGCAGGTTTGGTGGGCAAGGATTTGGCATTTGTAAGAGTTTAGTGATTGCCTCACTCCCTGCACTTCTCCCCGTGCAGCTCCAGTGCCCAGAGCTTTAAGGGAACGAGGAAGATTCCTGGCTCTATGTGCTGTATTCCACCAGCACTGCTTTGTGGAGCCTACCTAGAACAGGAGTCCTACAGGTTACATTCCTAAGTTCTGCAGCTGAAAAGAGAAAACAAAATCCTCACCCAGGAGTATGTGAATGCCTGATTTAACAAAATTAGTCTCACATTCAAAATTGATGAGGATCACATTTTGAATTGGGAACAGATGGAGAAGTGCTGAGTTTTGCCTTAGTGTCTATAATGCTTCTTATGCAAGAACGTGCTTTTATTTCTTATCATTGTTCACTTGAGTCTTATAATTCTGGTAAGATCCCCCATAGACAAAAGAAGGCAATTCTAGAGTTTACAGTGTCTACTGATATCCTCTGAAAAACAGCAAGTCTGACTCTGTTCAAATGAAATATGAACTGATTACAATGAAAGTATTTCATGATCTTCGTTACTTATTTTGGTTAGTCAAAGTAATTTAACCCTCTAAGTCTATTTTGTTACGCTAAAATTGTGAAGGGTAGTGTAGAGAGCAGGTCAGCTGGTGAATTGCCCACTTCTCAAGGAAAAAAGCAAGCTTGAAGAGCTTAAAGAGTAAGGAGTTGGTGAACTTGTGCTAATTATCTGGTTTGTATTGCCACTGGATCAAATTAACCTTTTGGTGTGTGTCTCCTGTGTAAAACGTGGAAGCTACATTACTGTGGGAGCAGTGCATGGTCTGTAGTTATTACAGAACATGACCATGGACCATTATTCAACATTTCTGCAAGTTAAGAAATAATTTTAATATGCTTTTCCTTACTCCTTAAGCTGCTTACTTACCAAGTTCAATCTCCTCTCTAAAAGAGAGTCTTTATTTGTGAAAGTATTTATACAAAGAATACTGGCATTATTTTATACTGACTTTCTAAAGAACTAGACAAGTCTATTTGAAGCTTTTCTTTGGTATTAACTAGATATTTTATCATAAGTGAGCAAGGCGTTTCTGGTTCACTAGTCTTTTTTGCTTTCCTGAATGCACTTCAACCTCATTCACAGTTCAAGTCTATATAATCCTTATGCCTTTCATGCTTTTAAATCCTCCACAATGTTTTCTGTATATCTGACTCTGCTAATATCCACAGGACTAGGGTCTTAAAGCTCTCTCCTGAGCTTGTATAATTCTGCACTGAGGGTGAAATACGCATTTTCACCAATCTCTTTACTGCTCATAAACACAGGCAATGTTTTCATTTATGCCAACATCCCCCGACCTCAATTTTACCCTCTGAAACCCAAAATCCATTTCTCACAACAAAAATATGAACTGTAGCTTGGCCACTCATTTATTCTTCCTCTGAACACCAGTTATGGACCTGCTACCCAGTTCTCTTGATCTGAGTGTGATGTCACTTTGCTGTTTAATGATTTCTTCCTTCCAATACTTCCTCCTTGAACTTAAATGAAAAGAGGATTTTTTTTTTTTTTTTTGGGCGGGGGGGGGGTGTGCAAACAAACATGATAAAGGCCATCCAGGTTATAACTTTGGTTCTGGATTGGTAAAACATATCTGCTTTATCCACTGCTCCAGGATAACTTTACATATTTCACGTTACACAGCTGTGCCGCGCACAAAACCAGCTGGATTTGTTGGGAACGAAGGAGTATTCTCTTCCATGGTGCTTGGTGTATATATTGACTGTGATAAAGCATGTTTGTAGCTACAGTCAACTCTTCTATAGCTGAACACCTATCTTGGACAAATTGTGGGTGTTTACCGAGTCCCTATCTTCACGTGCTGCTTTGCAATTTTTCATGCAGTGTAGGATAGTGCATTAAGATCATGGGGTGCAAATGTATATTTAAAAAATGTATTGCAGGGCACATTGCAAGAGTTTGGGCTGCTACAGAGCAGCCTTGTTGTGGTGGATCAACTGCTTTGCAGTCATTGCAGATGAAAATGGAAGTTCAGGATGATCTGCAGTGGGTTGCTGAAGCAATTGCAGAACAAAGCCGTGTGCTCTGCTCTGCTCTCACAGCTCAAGGTGTCTGTTCTGTCAGCTCCCTTTGCTTGCTTTGCCATTTATTTCAACAGAAACCTGTTCAGCTTCAGGGAGCACCCTCCAAAAGCAGCCAGGTCTCCTCTTTTGCTATGCAGAATGTTCAGCAAATCTGTTACCCTCTATCTCTCACCCAAATACAAAATTCCCTCTCCAATGTTAGAGTGTTGTGTCAAGGCAGGAAAGCCTCAACTGGATTGATTAATAAAGCTAAAAAGAAGACATCTTCTGCCTCAGCTCTGAGCAACAGCTGTGTTCCTGGAGCTATGCTATTCCAGCCCTGAAAGCAGAGGGAGCTTTAAATTCACCAGTTTTTCGGTGTTGCCTGCACATCACCTTTCCAACCAAGGAACTAGAATATTTTATCATGCTCTCAAGGCTTTTATGTTTAAAGACTTTTTTTTGTGATTTTTATCGGCTTAGTTAGGGAGTTTCTTTTTTCTCTGAGGTCTTCAGTATGGTGTTGACTATGCTTGTGGACCTCTGCCTTGGAATACATCTGATAACTTCTACTGTCTAATTCCTCTTTCTTTGAAATCACTTTTGCAGGTTTTATTATATTTGTTTAAAGAATTTTATAGTTTCAGGCTTATTTGACTTGCAAGTGTACCCCAGGTTTTCTCCCCAGGCTTGGCTCAGCGAAGGCTGATGGTTAAGTCCAACAGGCTGTGGTTTTGTGGAATAATTTGTTTCCACATGGAGTGTGTGAGACAGTGAACTTTCATAGACTTGCTTAGTATCAGGAGTAAAATCCTGTGGATTTTTAGTAAAAAAAATCAAGAAATATCCAAGTTATACAGACCTTGAAGCTGTTGTGCTACATGAGTCAGATAAGCAGCATCTGACACTGGCTCAGTCTGTACTTGGATTTCAGGATGGGAAGGCCCCTGTAGCCTTGTATGGTCCAAGATGTTTTAAGGGAACGTGATCTCAAAACCCACGACTGAATACAGAATGCTGGAGTGTTTGCAAGAATGGCACCCAGTTAGATATCAGTTCTGAGAGAGTCAATGCTCTGTTTAGTCATCTATCATGGCATAGATTTTGCCATCACCTTTCCATCCATATTTTTAAGTCTTTGTCAAAATACAGGAGCTTTTTCCTGTGCAGATATCTGTATATGACAGTAGAGAGAAGTGGGGAAAAAAGCAGAAACGTCATACAATTATTCGGAAGCTTGCCAAAACTCTTTATATTGCGAAGTACTTCAACAAAAAATTAATCTTTCTGCTGTGATTAGTTTTGTCATTAAGTAAATGAAACTGTTTTGGCTTTAGGTTTTAAAACTAGAATGGGAATGATTTTTCTCCCTCTCCCACATAGCAACTGAAATCAATATGAGTGTTTCTAACCAAACTGCCTTGACTCATTCCTGCCCTTACCCCTTCAGCCTTTCCTGCAGGTACCTTTAGTCAGCTAAAAGGAAAGAAATAACTAGAGAGAACAGAATAAACACTCACACATCCTTTTTCTCCTGTCTCTGCCTGTACACTGTATTGTTGTGACGATATTTTTACATTTACCTATCTGAAGATTGCCCTCTGCTGCATTAGCCGTTCAGTAAAAATTGAAATATTCGAGCTGGCTATTGTTACTTTATGAAAACTTTGGGTTTAGTTAGTTTGTTTTTCAGACCATTGAAAGGAATCAGTGAAGAACACACTTTTATTCAGGTGAACAGCATGTTAATTTTGTTTTACGCTTTAGGGAACTTCAGATTATAACTTTGTAACTATACTGGAATTAAGCAAAGAAGGGCATGCAATAAAATATCTTAATTGCCCCACATTTTGAGGCAGTAGGCTTGATCATGTGTTTGTGTATTACCTGCTCTTTAACAGCCACTTGCTGGAGGAGAGACATATTTGTTTTATAAGCCACCTGTACAAATGCAAGGCTATTAAATTGCCTTCTGTGGAGAGTATGTCACGTTTAGATTCCAGAAACAGAGAGTGTTGTTTGAAATGGATTCTTCATCCATAACTCTGCTTTTTTGCAATTCTGTGTGAAGCTCTCACAACACACCCTGGTGTGACAAACGTGAGAGCAGCAGCTCCTCATCACTTCTGTCTCAGCTTTGGAGCCATGGAGAGCTTCCAAGGGGCTGGACTCAGGTGGAAATCATGATTGGGAGTGTAGAGGAGGCAGAGTCCTCCTTTGCCCCTGCTCTGCCTTGCAGGGGCAGGAACATGGTGGCAAGAGAAAATCAACGTTCCCTGATTGTATAGGAAAATTCAGTGTACGGCTCAGCAAGAGAGACTGCTCCTAAAATTAAAGTAGGTGTGTTTCTGAGTCTGGCTGGAGTCCTAATTCTGCTGAAACTCAGCAGTAATATATGGGTGCAGCTACCTGCCTGATCCCTCAACTGCAGCAGTCAAGCATTTGGCTTTTCCTCAAAATATCTCAAGATAATGTTTTCAGTATTGATTGCATTAATCTGCAGTTAGCTTTCTCCTGTGGTCTAGTAAATCCTGGATCTGCCGTTCTGTATCATAAAGTATTGCAGAAAGTCTGGGAAGATGAGGAATTTTTACTTTTAGAGAAACAGTGTCTATTCTCTTACTATTTTTTAATATATACCATTATTTGTAATTATATACATAATGAATGTTATAAAGAAATGTCAGTATGGAGCACATTCTTTTATGGTTATTACAGTCATATTTTCTGCTGAAAATCAGCCATCTATGGTGTGATGCAAATGCTTTTGCAAGGCTCACTACTGGTAATCGATGAGAAAAAAAAAGTAATCATTGGATGCTTTCACTTTGGCCAGATCTTTCTGTGGTTTCCAGCCTTTAAAGGCAGCCAGATTTAACCAGTGGCTTGGATGATGACCATGAGCAGAGTGGGGTGGGGAATATTATCAGTGACACGACTGGCGTGCACTGAGGCTGACAATTGCTTTTCATGTATATTTTGATAGCAGACCCAGCATCAGAGAAGGTACAGAAGTGCTGAGTTCAAGGAGCAGAATGTGCTGCATTCTAGATCACTGCAAAACAGCTCACACAGAAATTAGGGAGCTAAAGCAAATCAAGCGCATTAAAGTACTTCAACTAAGGAGTAACAAAAGTGTCCATCAGGATTTCAGTGTGCTTCTTGAATAAGATAGGGTGAATTTAATGAGTGACTTCAAGGAGTAATAGGATAGTTACGTCCTGAAAGTGAATGGAGATTAATTCAGAATCTGGAATTACAAGAGTTGTAGGAATTAACAATCAGCTGCATAAAAAAGAATCATCTGCAGTAGATGAAGAGACCATTAGTTCTTTGAAAATGTCTGGTATCTGAGAAGACTGTTAACAAGGAGACCTTATTAGAAATGATTTTTTCTTGTGAACAGCAGAAAATGAAGTCTGGTTTCCTACACTTTTTATTTGCATTTTAAATCCCTTGCATGTCTCTATTACAAACACTTTTCACGTGCGCATTTGCCTGGTGTTGGAATCTCCTTTTCCACTTCCTTCCAACAGTGCCCTGTCCACCCCCTAGTTCCTCAGGAACCTGCCTCCCTCACTTCCCTCAGGGAGCTGCTTGTGTCCCCAGTGCTCCCCCTCCAAGTCTGTCCCTGTCTGTGGTCCTGCCATCCCCCTGCTTCCCCCCACACTTCTTTGCAGTGCTCGGGGAAAAGCTCCCTGGGTGTTGATTGGGAGCCAGCTGCCTCTGGCAAAGATGAACTGTCCTGTCTCTGCTTTGACAGGATATAACAAAGTCTCTTTTCTCTACCCAAATGACAGGTCTGGCTAAAGCTGGTCAGGGAGGTGCTAAAAGAACAGAGAGTATCTGAGAGAGAATCACAGCTCGGGGACATACGGTGTCACTGGATCAAGTACTGGCCTCTACCTTTTGTTGGGAAACCCTGCTTCAGGTTCTGGGGCCGAGCAGCATCTCAAACCTATATACAGACAATAAAATGGGTAATCAGGGCCTGCTGCAGCTGCATCACACTTGGCAGCCCCTGTCAGCAGGGCCACAGTGCCAGCCAGCTCCCCGGGGCTCAGACAGCCACAGGAGACACCCAGGACTGTGGTACCTGTTGTACCAATTGCCAGCTAAAACCTGATATAGACTCTGATAAACACATCTGTATCAGTGCTTGAGGTGAGGCATTCTCTGAGAAGACAACAAAAACCTATCTGTCTTCTCCCTTTCTTGGATTAGGCTACTCTGAGAACACAAGGTGGCTCATCTGATGTGGACTGTGGTGATTTTTAGCCCAGCTGGAGATGAAACAATGAAACACGACAGCTGCTCCCTCAACCCCTTTTCTCTTCCCCCTGGCCCAGGTGTAATGGGGAGGAGCATCGAAGTAATTCTTGTATGTTGAGATAAGAATGGTTTAATAATTGAAAATAAAGTAAAATACAATAATAATAGTAAATAGTAATAATGATGATGAAAAGGAAAAACAAAAAACCCAAACAGGTGATGTACAGTGCAATTTCTCACCACCTGCTGAGATTCTCCCTTCCCAAACCCTGAGGAGATCTGCCAGGTAGCTCCCCCCAGTTAATGCACTGGGCATGATGCTCTGTGGCCAGTTTGGGTCACCTGTACCAGCTGTGCTTCCTCCTAGTTTTGGGGGTTTTTTTTGGCAAACCTCCTCACTGGTAGAGCCTGAAACAAAGGAAACAAAGTCCCTTAGGTGGGATAAACATCACTTAGTCAAACCCCAAAACATCAGTTGTGTTGTCAACACTATTCTCTTTCCAAATCCAGAACACAGCACTGCAACAGCTACTGAGAAGAAATTAGCTCTACCTGAGCTGGAACCAGGACCCCTGATGAAAGGATTATGGCCATGCATGTGTGTGTTTGCCACAGCTCAGCACTTTTCCCCTCTAATTCTTATGCAGAGGAGTGAATTTGGGGTGTATGGCAGCACTTGGGACCTGCCATGTCCACTCAGAGATGACTAAGCAGATCCACAGCAGCCAGCAGCTCCATGGGTAAGCTGAAACTGAGAAACAGAACAAACCTGAATTTCAAAGGCTTTGTCAAAATAAGTGTTTCTAAGAGGGGCGAGTTCATTTTGTGAACTAACATCTGGTTAAAAGGTAGAAACAAAGAATGGACATAAATGCTAGATTTTCATGGTGGAAGGAGGTTATTAAAGAGGTCTCGCAGGGCTCTGTGCTAAACTTTGTGCTGTGTATTTAGAGAGTTTCTCTGAGAAAATTTGCTTGGTGGAAATTCATGTAGGACAGTTTAATCCATAGCAGACATGGAAAAGTTACAGGAGGATCACTTAATATTGAGTTATTGGGCAATTAATTCAAAGTATTGTTTATAGAAAGGAAAGTAATTCTAACTTTTTTAATGTCATTATGGGCTCCAAATTAAATATTGCCACTCACAAAAGACATCTTAAAGTCATTGTAAATTGTTCTCTTAAGACATTAGGTTAGTGCTGATTTGCTGCCAAAACACTAAGTAGGACATTAGGAATTGCTAGGAAATCAAAAGAGAATACAACAGAAAATACGCCCATGAAAAAAGATTAAATAAGCAAGGACAGCTCTACAGCTCTGAGAATTTGTTTGGGGGGGGAAAATTCTACACTGTGATGCATTAATGCTCTGATTTAAGAGTTTTATACACTTCCTGTAATCAGACAGACATCTTGAAATTTTCCCATAAATGAAAAATAAGTTCAAATGCATCAATGTGGGATGACAAGACAAGAAACAGAGAAACCCTGTCTCAGTTCAGCCATTAGCTGACACTCAGTCTGTGTGAACAGACTTCTTTTTAGTTTCTGAAGTGAACTTAGCCCTCTGACATCCATTTGCAGTCTCCAGACTGTGAAAATAGATCTGTTATCCTCCGAGAGCTAGATTTACACAAATTCTTGTTTTCTAATATGAGCATCCTTTGGCATTTCTCACTGGTTTAAATTGTCATTGCTTTTCTGTCTCTCTTACTAAGTGTTGCAGAAATTTAAAATTTGATATCACAGGCTTGTGAATACCATGCCACGTTCCTCCTAGGTACCTAAATGCCCTTATATTTTTAAATGTGGGGATAAAATGTTGGGTTCTATGAGGACTATTACATTAATATTTACAAAATAAGTGAGTTCAGAAAGTTCTGTTTTGCCACTGGTAGGAGTTAAATAATGAGAAAAGATCCAGATTTTTAAAGTATAGAGTCTTTGACCCACTTACTTCCATGGCAAGCAATCACCTCTAGAAATACTTCTAACCTTCCTTTAAAGTTGCAGGAAAAAAGGGTAAGTGGTTTAAAGCATTTGATGTATAAAGTAAAACATTCATTGTAGCAAGGTCCCTTATTCCCTTTCCCTTTTAGCAGCAGACTTTATTTTAAAAAAACACATACTTTTTTACTCATTTTCTTCAGTTGCATCAGTGATGGTGTTATCTGCTCTTTTATGGGGAAAAAGAAAAAAATAACTCATAGTGGCTCACGTCTGCTGCTCCTGATAGAACTGGGTGTTGTTTCCTTGAAGAGAAGATGAGAAAAGTGCTCAGAGAAGCAGGAGAGGAGCAGGACAGACTGAGGGCAGGTTCTGCTGCTGGTCTGTGTGCTTGCTGTTCCCACTCATCCTGGCACAATCTGGAAAGAGGGAGCTGCTCTGTTTGCCAGCAGGAATTCCTTCTGGCACTGCTGGGGCCTCCCCTGGGTTTTTCCAGCACAAGCAGGGTGCTGATGCTGTCAGCTTTGCCTGCATGTATGCAAGACCCTTGCTCTTCACATCATATTACTGTGCTGGCAAACGCAGTTAAACTGCAAAATGTCACCATTACCCAGCTCTGTTTCTTGAGGGGTGGTTTTATGCTCTGTCTTCATTTGGAAAATGCTTTGCTGGCAGATATATATTCCTCTCCATAAAGCATTCCCAGCAATCTGAAAAATAACAATTTGATCCATGGTGCTGTGTCTAGCTGACAGTGCAAAAAGGAGATTCTGCCACGTGTTCATGCACTACGCATGAAATGCAATTACTCAGCCCTGAATGTGATCAGGGCATTAGGCTCCTCGTGTGAAATATTCTCTTGTATCCCTAGTGATCCCCAGGGTCTTGTTTGATAACTTAGAAAGCAAGAGGAAGGAAGAAGAGTGTCTTTAAAAGAGGTTTGTCACAAAGGGTTAAACAAAAAGCTGATTTGCCAAGCTGCAAATGGGTGAAGGGATTTACAGTAATATTTAAAGGCAGCAAAGAAAATTTAGGGAAATGTGAAATCATGTAAAACCAGAACAACCCTAGAGGAATAATAATATTCAGAAAGTCACAGTGAGCACAAAACACTGGTTTGGGTTTTTTCCCCTTTCAAAGCCAAGAAAACTGTCAGGGAACTGGGTAACCCAAAGGCTCATTTCTACTGCATAATCGTTCAGATAACAGTTTCAGATAAGAAAAAATCCCACTCATAATCCCCTCATGAGAGCTCACTCTTCAACAGCCCCACCAACAGAACATAAAGGATGTCTGGTGTCCTCACTCCTGGATCTGTGGAGTCTGATTTCAGCTTAATGGAATGAGCACAAAGCAGGGACAGAGCCCTGCCCTTCATGCAGGATCTGTTCTGTTTCATCTTGTCCTGCTGGCATCCTGGACTCCTCACTAAGACCCGGTCAGCAACTGCCCCTTTGCCCATGGAATGGTCATTATAGCACATGGATCAGCCCTTCTCTCCCAGCACATCTGGAATTTAAAAGGCAGATAAATTAAAAAAGCAAACTCTTTGGCCAGCATCATAACACAGTTTGCTCCTTTAATAAATATTGAGTTCATTGAAATGTATTATTTTCAGCAATTCTGGAATACAATCAGAGAGGAGTCTTTTTCTGTGCCAGGTAGATTAAAATGTCAGCCAAATGGGATGGTTAGTAATAACACCAGAAAATGTGCATGGGTGAAGCAAATCATGGCAAACCCAACCAAATTCTGCTATATAAACTACTTTTTGGATCCTAGATCCTTGAAAAAAATTTAATTCTAGCAATATTATAAACAATTTCAGGTGTTAGAAGAAATATGTCAGTATAGTTATTGTTAGTTTTAATATGTTAACCAATAGTTTCTTCAGATCTAGGTCAATAAATGAACTGTAATAAAACTATGGTGTGCATGCCAGTTGGAACATTAGGGGTAGTGACTGCAAATCCTTGAAAACAGTGCCTGCCCAACTAAAATATTATCAGTACCTCAACATTAGCACTATGACAGACTGAAATGTTATCCATCCTATTCTGATAACAAAAAGTTATCAGATTAATACACATTTTAACCTCATATTCAGCAACATATTGGATTTATGTTGTTTGGGCTGACTCCTGTGAATATTCAGGCAAGTAAATTTAATGGTAGTAATGCTGCTGAAACAGTAAATTTTTAGTGACTATTAGAGAATGCTCATCAGAAAGTTAATGTGAAACTTGGAAGCCTGAGTGGTCACAGTGGAAACTGGCTGCCAAGAACTCTCCTCACCCAGAGGAGAATCAGAAACAAAAGGATAGCAGATACTCATAATGTACACTGTTGGTGCTCAATTAATAGACTAAAAATTGGAGAGAGTTTGGCAGATAAAGCAGGGGTGAATAAATTACAGAATTGTAACCTGCCAACAGACAAAGATGCAGAATTTGTTAAATAGCTTCCCTCTCCAAAACATTCACACAGCACATTCAATAACACCATCCTGCACAGGGACAGCTCCTATCCCAGAGAGCCTTCTCGCTGTGCTGCAGCAACCACAGCTAATCCAGCCCCAGAGCTGAACTTCAGTTTAAGCCAGGTTAGCTCCAAAGGCCCAGACTGGACCCCAAATCTCCCATCTGCAAAATGAGGTTTTGTAGGTCACAGTGCTCTTGATCAGGTTCTCAGAGGACAGTTGTCAGCCAGCACCACAAGTGGCTCCCACGGTTATTCGTGTTGGCAGCCTCAGCGAAAGGACTGATGAATATGCAGACACAAGGCCTCCTTTAATTGTCCTTCCTGAGGTACATTGGAAATGAGGTGGCAGAACGAGAGTTCTCACTGCTGCTCTCCTTTGTTTGATTTATGTTGTAATGGAAATCATCATCTCTGCACCTTCTAATCCATAAAACTCTGACTCCCCTGGCCATGGTGAGGTCTGAGCACTTGCACGTGTGCTGCTCCCCTGTGCCAGAACATGGGCTGAGGGGCTTGGGGCTCCTGCACAGAACCAGCACACTTGGCATGGACAGACCTGCTCCATCTGAGAGCAGGAAATAGCACTAAGCCAGGATTATGGAAAGTTTGATACAGTTTTCTGTTTCATTACAAAGGCATTGTTTTGAAATCCATTAATGTATTTAAGATCTATGAAGGCAAATGTATAAATAATTTTGAGGATGTGGGCCGTAGTGTTTTTGTCTCTCCAGTTCCCAGCTGCAGCAGTGCAATGGCATGGCCTTACCTCACACTCGTGCTGCCAGGCACCTGCTCTCCAAGGGGTACATGGATATCCAGGGATTATCTGTCAGGATGTGTAGTAGCAGATCCGTGGAGGAAGCACATAAACAGAAAAAGTTAATTGTGTCTTTTGTTGTCAGAATGACACGTCAGGTTTCTGTATCTGTGGGTATTTATTTATGCAAAGAAATTCAAGGAAAGTACCCATCTGTTTGGAGAGTCTAAGATGAGTGTCAGGCATCCATGGTCATTCCAGCAGACATTTAAATAGAAAACACCAGTGGACGTTTTTGAACGTTTTGAAATATGGAAAAAGCCCAGAGCAGCCCTCAATAACTTTGTGGACAGGACCTTGACTTCACATCCCCTGCAGAAGACAGTGACCAGCACACTGTTGATGCTGACTGCAAAGTAGTGCCCTGGGCAAGTGGAGCCTGAAAACAAAGAGCTGCTTTATTATTGTAGAGTGTCAAAATTACTGTGCAGTCTGGGATGACAACCAAAAATGCTATAATGGGTTTTCACTCTGTTTCCAGGGGTCACTAATCATACCCTCTCTTTTTTTTTTAATGCAATTTGTAAATGGCTCTATCCACTACTGCTGACATGCCACTTGTCCCTGCAGCACTAATGCTGCCATGCTGATAGCTCAAATTTTCTGGAAGTGGCCTTAACTCTCAGTGATTGACAGGAATTGCTGAGTTCCAGGAATACCAGTTCAGCCTGGAAAGATGTAGGAGGAAAGAAACAGAAGCCATAGGCAACTTATGAGAGAAGGTAAAACAAAACAACAAAAACAAAACCAAAATTGGAATTAAGGAAAGGGTGCTCTGCTGCTCAAATTTCACATTAGAACTGAAATCTGGCTGCAGGGATTTTGTATCCTTCATTCAGAGTTACCAGATAGATGAAAGCCATGGAATCTCTCAAGCAATATGAGGCACTCACCTGTAGTATATTGAGATATATCTTACGTTGTGCCTCTCAAAGTAAAAATGTTTTCTGGAAATAAAAATACCTAAAAAGAAATTGAAATCTTGGTATTTGTATTCTGAGACTCACTAGATTAGCAGCATTTCATACCCACTGGACACTGAGTCTTTAAAATGCTAATGATCACAGGAGATATAAAGGAAGACAGGATCAGACCTAAATGATTTTAGACTCTAAACCTGGTTTAATTTGTGTCAATAGGAAAACTTATACACACTTCAATGCACACTCAACTAAATTGAGCTTCTCACGTGGTATTAGATTTGTAGTCACAAGATGTTCAGTTCTCTTTCATCTGTCAGAATTTGTGAGTATCTACAGTCAGAAATATCACATATGCCAAGTCTTCAGTGTTCATATGGGGCAAGGTAATTTTAATTTATTAAGATTAGTACAGGTCTGGCTCCAATGACGTTTGTGAAGCTGACCTATTTAATAAAGGTGCATGTGCATTTATATAAGCAGGTTTGTGACTCTCCAAAATCAAGAGGAGAGTTCAAGAAAATAAGGAAACCGAAATGTTGCACTTTGTGAGCAGGGAGGTTTGTACACACGGGATGTGGCACATGTCAGAGCTCATCTCTGACAAACTCCACTTGTAGGTGAGGCTGTTTGAGCTCCTTGTGCATCACAGGATTTACTACCTTTATCAACCCCCACACAGGTTGTATGCTGGTTTGCAGCCCTGTGGGTTAGGGCTGAACAGAATGGCTGGCAGGGCAGCTTTGAGCTAATTGTCACTCTGGGTTTGTCTCACAAACATAGTCCTACTTCCCCCCTTCTCTGCTATATTTAATTGTTTCTTACTCAGAGGAACACTTCTATCTAACTTAGGCACTAAACATTTCAATATGCTGAAGGTTAACCACTGAAAAAGTGAAGTTTCTTTTTTAATGAAAAAGGAAACCCATATCTGCTCCTCAGGAGGGCTTCTCTCCAACAGCTAGCATGTATTAGCAATTATCCTTCAGAGGAAAAGCTGTCTAATTACTCGATTACCTCAAGTGCAGAGCACTCACCTGGGAAGCCACCAGATCAAGGTTCAGGTCCCATCACTGACTTTAATATTAATTTATGACTTGGCATGTGTGTCTGATAATCAAATAATGATCTGTTTTAGGGAGCTAAGGTGGATGTAGATTGGATTTTGGAGACTCCTCTCCATCTGAAATAGCACTTCACAGTTTTCCAAACTGTTGTCTTAGGGTATGAGGTAGCAAAAGACGTTATTCAAGCACTCTAATAAAGGTGAGTATAACTTAATTTCAGAAAACATAAGCAAGAAAAAACACGGAGTTTCTTCAGATATTTGCATAAAATTTAGACAAGTGGTCTGGAAGTTTGGGGTAATTTTTCTTCTAACCAATCTCCATCTTATTAAAACCAGTCCTGTTTTCCTGCTCCATTTACAAGGAAAGTTATTACATGAAAGTGTTATGCTGGCATTTGTTATTAGTTTACTTGGGAGTTCTGATTTACCTGAAGAAATAGAGTTTACAGATTTTTCAAAGCTAATTTAACTTGTGTGTGGACAACCTTGCTATTTAATTTTTTTTTTCCCCCCCAAAAGATTCATTAGCCTTTGGAGTCTTTCTTCCTTGTGGTTCTGCCTCATGGCTCCAAAGCACCTGTGGAGGTGTCAGGCAAATTTCTTTCTCCAGACAGAAATGGGTCTGTTCTCCCCCAGTGAGTCCCAGGCAGTGCTCTCGCTTCTGCTGCTCTTGTTGTGTTCATCTGTTAACTTCACAGTCCTGGAACCAAGCTGGCATCCAGGTTTCTGGGGTGCACTGTGTGAGGAAACAGGGGAGGAAACAATCCATTTGCTCAGAAATATTCTTAGAAACATTTCTATATTTAGCTATGAGAAATATTTTGATGAGTGTGCAGAGTAAGGCTTTTAGGTTGTAACTCCTTTGGTAGTAGGACTTTGGGGCAATTCTGGGTGCTAGGTTGTTTGTAAGGGACAAGTCTCCTGGCCACTAACAAAATACAAATATAAAATCAATAATCAATACAGAATAAGTCTTGCTCCAGTGGGGCTGTCCTTTCCTGTACTGAGTTAGATTCCACCTGGATATCTTCTACAACTTATAATGAAATAAGTGAAGGTGAAAAAATGGGACTGCACTGGTGATATCTATAGCTTGATATTTTTAAAGCAGCTCAGGCAGTTAGGTACCATCATCTTTAAATGAAAGGCATATGTTCAACAAAATGTTTGACAACTGACATTTGAAAGGCAAAATTCCTGTCTATGATATTTAAACCACAGCAGTATCCAAAGCATTTCCTTCCTTTTTATAGTTACAATGTTTAATTATTAAAAAAGGAATTTCAATAAGTTTATTAAAACATAAGAAGGTCAGGTATTAAAAGAGAATTACATCTTGCAGAATGGTAAGAAGTTATTTTGTTATTTATACAGTCATTAATATTACTGAACAGAGCTGCTCCACAAAGAATAATTTGATAGTCCAAGCAAATTCTTCCTTTTGCTACTGACTGCTTTAGGCAAAGCAGTCCTGCTGAAGTGAAGGCTTGGAATGGCCACTTTGGCTGTGACTGGGGGGAATGCAGTGGCTGAAACTGCAGGTGACCAACAAACAAACACAAGAGCTCTGACTGTGGGAGGAATTGGCTTCTGCCTTCCCTGTGAGCTGGAGGACTCCAGCAAAAGGAGCCACAGCAAAAGCCACGTGTCCTACTGAGCAACCGATCTGATGTTACTGCCAGAGACCACAGCCTGAATGTGCACCTAATTGGGAGGCATCAGTAGCAATTCTGTAATCTGGTAGTACACAAAAAAATTGAGACTGAAAAAAATTCCTGTAACTGATAGAAGAATGTGCTGAGATGGCACATAGTGAGCTGACTAATTGTATGGAGAGAAAGATTGTGAATCACCATCTTTAGATTTAGGTTACCAAGCAGTTAGAGCTCTCTCTTCGGCTGAAATTGTACTTCTTGAAAAATTCAGACGAGGCCAAACAGGCTCTGGACTGCGCTTACTAATGTAATGATCTGCTTATAGGAGGGATACTGAAGCACAGCACATAATGCTCCTATTATTAATCTGACTTTGTTCATCTGGATGTCTCAATACATGTTTACAGGTAACAGCAGCTTGCAGGGAGGAAATGCAAAACTTTCACAAACCATCTTAAACCACATGGTAGTGCCAAATCATATGCAAGTGAAAAACAGGCAAACAGACCCCAAACTCAGAAATTCAAATTAAACATTCAGTAAATCTTTATCTAAATAATATCTATTCCTGAGTGGTTACACAGATTGATCTAGTCAAAGCAGAGCTGTAGTATTTGATGTCCATTGCACCCAAGCCTGTAGTGACTATTAACCAATTTTTGCCATAGATTACATAAGAAAAATACATAAAACTTACGGTAGGAGGCACAGTGAGTCATTGGTTACTTTCAGGAAGAATGATATTATTTCCTCATAATTATGACAAAATTAATTTTAGATTAATGTTTTCTGTAAATAAATTATATTTAAAATTAATATTGTTCACCCAGAAGCAGTTTCTGCTTTGCTGGCACTCCTGTGGAGGACTGTCAGCCAGCTGTGACAGATCTCCTCGTATGCCTCAACCACAGAGGACTGATTGTAAAACACAGACAAACAATTTGTAAAAAGAATATGCATCTTGACCATCCTGAGCTCTTATCTTCATTCAGTCAGCTTCAAAGGCTCCCACCAGCTACAAGAGAAAGCTTAAATCAGAAAAAGCACAAAGGTGAGGCACAGAGATTTTTGGATACCTTTAGCCTCCTCCACAAAGAAAACATGCCTTTTCTTCAGTCAGAATGAATTACGAATTATATTCCAGGAGAAAAGCTAATTATTTTCTTCCTTCAAATTTATCTTGTTCCCCTCAAAGTTTAGCAGTGGTTTCTGTGAGGAGCTGAAGGGTGTTTTATTCTCATCTTCTGTCTTGTTCCAGCTCAATCAGGTGCTCACAACACACCGTTTGCCTCCCCAGCTAATCCTATCCTGGGTCAGCTCTTCTACTTTGTCAAAGCTGCTGATCTGTAAAGTCACTCCTCTGTTGTGCCTTGAAGGATCTTCTGGGTCACCTTCTTCTTTTATTTCACAATGTGTTTGACAAGACAAGTTTGTTTAAGGGGCCTTTTCCAGTACTAACCACATGACTAAGGTTAAATCCAGCTACTCAGTGCTGTCTTTTGTGCCTTGGGAAGGAGTTGCACTTGTGTTACCTCAAAGATTTTTTGTCTTTTGTACCAGGAATGGCAGAAAATACTGAATCCTTTTGATAAGTCTTTGATCTTTTATGATCCATATGTAAGGATCATGACTGCATTCTTGCAATGCAAGCTTCCACTACCACCAGTGTTACACTTCCACAGTGGGATGGCAGTGCTTTTCCTGGCCATGTAAGCCACTGCAGCATAAATTCAGTTAACTCCCTTGTAAAATGTTCCCTAAATTTTGCAGTTTTCAGAGTTTTTCCTTTCAGAATGATAGAACCAATCAGGGTCAAGCTGATTTTCATGATCTTTGTTTTTCACTTGTAAGACTCATTTGTTTGGTGGCTCTGGCTGGACTGTTGGTTCACTGCTGTGCCTTGGTTATTGATGAGAAATCTTCTTTTGCAAACACACATGACAAAAGTGTGTCTCCAAGTGTGTCACAAAAAATGTCTCCATTATTGTTAGTGCTCTGAAAAATATAGTTTTGAGACTGCTGATAAACAGCATTGTAAATTTATGGAAATTTCTAGTGCCACTTGAGCCTCTTTAGCTTTATGGTGAGAAGCTTAGGTGCAAATTACAGAAGTAGACTTACCAAAGACTCACCTGGAAGGCAACATAAAATATTTAGCCACTGCCATGTTCATTATTGACACTGGGCTGTGCCATAAATCAAATCCCTTCTGATGGGAGAGAATTTTCTAAAAGTCCTTGCAAGGAGTTTCAAAGATAAACCGAGACTTTTCCTTGATTTTCAATGCTGCCGGATAGTTGTTTATTAAGTCTTATCAGAGGAACTGAGCCACCAGCGTGACCCAGGTACAGCATAGAGCACAGAAAGCAGGAGTGAAGTCTAATTATCAAGAATTACATGGCCTTTCAAAGATAATTTAACCAATAGTTACTAAAAATGTGTATTATTTTCACTTTCCTTCCAATTATTCAGTAACACTGGCAGGAACTGCGGAATTTTCTATCCAGTCATTCCAAACTACTTTTACTGCAGAACATGGAGTAGTAGAAGAAGGAGAAGAAGGTTTAGAGAACAACAACAATCCTCCATTTTGATATTTTTTACTCTTATCTATTTACTACAAAGAGAAGCCCAAAACCTCTAAATTTTTCACCCTGTGACAATCTTACATAGTAGTCTATCACCTAATTCCCACCACTGTATTTTCTAGTTCCTGTCTGATCGTTGGTAATTTTTTCCAAGGTTGGAGGTTAAAACAGTGTTGTTCAGGGGGCTAAGAACCCTTAAAAACAGGCAGGGAAATATTCTCGGCACTCTGGGTTCCTACAATTATCTTTCCACACTTAGGTGGATGTGCTGGAAACTCATACCATGTCGCAGTTCTGTTTCTGTGTCGGCAGTTATTGGCTGATTACATATACAGTCTCTTAAATGCTCCCCTGTGTTAATCCTGTCCTCCTAATTACTAATTAATTGAACTTTAAATGGCTCGTAGGTTGGTTTAGGTTTGGCAAAGTTCCGAAAAGATTTCCTGTAAAGTTCATTTTTAACTAAAAAAAAAAATTCAGTTGTTGACAAGCTCAGTTAAGCAGAGCTTCTCAGCAGAATACAGGATCTTCCTGTGACTGGCAGGACCCAGAAATGTCATGACTAGATTTTTTTTCCCCTCCCTTGTTTCAGGTTTCCAGTTCTCACATAGAGACCACCATGAAGATAAAGAGAATGTTATTAAATTTAAATGATTTCCTTCTTGTCTAAGATGCTGCCTTGACAGCAGCAGAAAATGGTTTTGTCTCTTTATGCCTGTAGGTACAGCATCCACTCTGAGCAAACGTGGGGGATCAGCGTCCGAGCCGGGCAGATCCTTCCCCTTCCACTTTTGTGTGCTGGGGAGTGCAGCTGCAAGGTGCTGGTGCTCATCCAATACCTCAAGAGACAAACACAGGACCATTACGTGACAAACGTGGGATGGATTTGAAGAGGATATCCAGAATTAACACACTTGTGGGGACTCTGAGCAGCCTGCCAGGCCCAACATTCGTTCTCTAATCTGATATTTGCTGCTCCCCTTTCTTAGCAAAGCCCCACAAGCAAGTGCCAATGGATCAGCAGAGGCTACACATTCAAACCCTCTCAAATCATTTTAAATAGCCTTGCTGGAATTTCGTGTTGACAGCAAGCCAGGTGGAATTTTCCATTTTCTTTCTATCTTTCCAAATAGGAACAGTCCTACTTTCTTTTGACTCTGGTTTTATATAACTAACAAAAGCGACAGATAGCCTTGAATTTGGAAGATTATATTGGCCTGTTCTGAGCTGGAATGTTCTGTTATCATTGACGTATGTGTTTAAGTGAGCACTGAAGTGTGAATGGCCATCTGTCCGGGAAGTACGAGACATCCTGATTACTAAAATGAAACCACAAAAAAGCTTCGTGCTTAGCAGCAGCACTAAAACATAGAGGGAGAGAGAGCCTTTCTCACACTGTGGGTATTTATAGTAGGCTGGTGATTATAACTCAGCATTTGCCTGGACTCCCTGCCCCATATTTTTCTAAATATGTTCACTCTCAATTTCTTTTTTTGCAAACATTGAGCTTTCTGTATTTGCATATTTTGTACAAGCAATCAAAAAGAAGGACTAGGTATTTTCCCTGTCGAAAGTAGCTGTTTTCTGAGGGAATGTTGTGCATTTTCTCATGAAGAGTTGTTCTCTTAACAAGACTTTTAGCTAGAACATGCTCTGATTACATTTGAATGAAGATTTCAACCTACATTCCCATATGATTGCTCTGCAGCAAGGCTGAAGGCTGTTCCTGGGTGCAGCTTTTCCTCTGGAAACCTGAAAAATTTCCTAAGGAAAGGATTTTAGAAAAAAACAAATATAGAGAGATTTTGATCTCTAAGGTTGCTGTATCTGATTCGTCTCCGTTTTTGACTATGAGTGACAAAGGTTCCAGCAATAGCCACAGGAATTGGCTCAGGGTTTCAGTGTTTCAATCAAAAGCTCCTTACAGATGATTTTTTTTTTAATTACACTTTCTGGTGTGAAAACTGTTAGCTTATGAAACAATAATTTTTTAGGACAGTCTCCCATGACATTTAATCTGATAAATTCATGACCATGTCGGCTGCTCTGGTTGGTTTTTGTGGTGCTGAAAAAGTCACCTGTCACTCCCTGCTCCAACATGAGGTGCCTTTTTAGAGTCCTCACATTATTGATGTGAATCAAGGCAATTTTTCTCCATTTCTGCATTTGCATTTTTCATTGTTTCTCGTAATTACTTTTCCACTATGAATACAGTTATGAAGATACATAAAGAATCAGTTTTTAAGCAAAGCTGTTGATTTCCAAAGACTTCACACACAGTTTTTGTTTTAAATTTAAGTCACGAAATATAAACGTATAAAGCAACAGATAGAGATACATCATGTTTGTAGGTAATGCTCCACAATTTCACTTTTGTTAGAGCATGCTTCCTCATAGCAGGGCTCTCTAAGTTACCAAGTCTCTGTGGAAATCTGAAGAGATAATTAGACAGCAGAATATAACTGCAATCTACTTTATTTTTTTTACTTTACAGTTTAAAAAGCACATAAGACAGAAAAATATGTAGGAAGCCAATTAAAATAAGAGCATTTTTTTCCTTCTTTTTGTTTGGTAGATGGTTCAGAGAACACAGCAGCTTTGTACTCTTACTTATTTATTTATTTTGAGTGTAATCTGAGGAAATGAACCGTGAAACACAATTAATGAAATAGCTGTGCTGAATCACATAAACTGGTGTCTGCACAGCTGCCACTCATGTCACAAATGCATCTCTCCCCTAATGTCCACCCGGAGAGCCATTAGCCAGCCGCTTCTGTGGAGGGCCTCCTGTGCTCCCATTTCGGGTATAATGGAGCAGGGAGCTGCCTGAGTGGCCCTAGGACGCTTTTCCCAGCAAATAAAAGGTACAGGAGAAATGGCTGGTACAGGAGCAGCGTGCTGGGGTGGGGAGGGCGCGTGGGCAGGGTGCAGCGGCTGGAACAGAACAGAGCTTGGGTAGAAAATATCCAGAGCAGTGTCAGCAGCTCAGCCTGAGGTGTAAAATGACGGCGTGCTGTTTCTTGATATCCAACAACACTCCTGACACTAAAGCTTTTTGCTTCTGTGCCTATCCTTAGCTTACTTTTGTTTCATTTAATGGGTGTGTATTCCACGCCAGCGACAGAGCATCAGGGGGGAAGAGCCAGATGTGCTGCAAGGGCTGGTCTGAGGAGGCTGGCCCAGGTCATCTTTGCCGAAGTGGCACGAAGCCAAAAGCCTCCAGAGCTGCAGGATCCAAAATCTCTTAGCTTGCTGAGGAATTAAGGAGCAGGAGAGGTCAAAGGACACCTCTTCTCTCGGCATTTGCCAAGCTGAATGCTCAGAGCTGTGTTACTGTGTCACCGCTGGTAGCGGTTTTGTCAAGCTGAATCTAGTATTGCTCAGGAGGATATTAATAAATTATCTGGTAATGAAAAATGTGAGGGGAACCACACTCTTACATCAAGGCCTGATGATTACTTTGATAGATGCAGTGGCAAGATTTTCCTGACAAGGCAGAAATGAAAAACATGACACATGGACCTTTAAGGGTGACCTCAGAGGAAAACCCATGTTGCTGAATGATACAAAAATAGAACAGGAAAACAGAGGCTCGGAGGGGCTCAATGTCAACAGCCAGACAGATGGGCTACACTCATCCACTGATCACTGAGGGTAGTGCAGAGAGACAGGAGCCCTACACTGGGCAGGACAATAAACCTGGCACAGGCAGCTTTGAAGAAGCATCAAGTGTTAAGAATTTAAAGAGAATAGGGAAAGTTCAGGGGAAATAAAAAAGCAAGCATTAATAAACAGTGAGCTAATTGGGAAATAAACCCAGAGAGCATCATGAATTAAACTACCCACTTCTTCTGCAGGTACTTTAGAAACGATCCTAAAAATAACAAAAGCAATTGAAGGTGTCCCTGCATCAGTTTAAGATTTGCTAAGGTGGGTAAGAGATTAGACCACTTTCGGAAGCACAAATTGCTAAAAATAAGGATTATCAGAGCACAGGTGTTAGCTATAAAACTGCAGAAAAGTCAGATGGGATTGGGGTGTGACACTTGACAGATCTGTGAGTTTTATCTCGTGTTTAATTCTGCTAGAGTTCCTGTGAAAATGTGCACGAACCATTTGAATTTTTTTCTTCCTTATACTCCAGGTTTACTGATGCTTTTTTAACTGATATTCAGAATGTTCCAGTGTAAACTGGAAAGAGCACTAACACTTCAAAAATATGTAACAGAACTTACTATGACGGTAAACTGATGAAAAATAGCAGCAAAGTGGGGCAAACTTTCCCGTGCTAGTTCTTCTAAATGTTTGTACTTAAGATCCATTTCCATGTGTGTCTGTTTACAAACATCTATATAGTCTAAAAAGAGAGAATCTGGATTTCCACCTGTTCTAACCCCTGTGTATTTTGCAGATCTATCTGTAACTTTCATTAAAAAAAAAAGATAGTTTGTAAGCTCTGGTTTTGGAGAAATGCTCACCTTCCCAGAGAAGTGACCCTGCAAGACCACAAACAGACAAATCAATTGAAGATGGGCAGTGAAAGGTGAAGGTCCTGATGTGATCTTTAAGTGCATGTGTGGATTAGAAGACATTTATAAACTGGTTTTGAAAGGTAAAGGCTTGCTGAGCATGTGTGTGCCTGCACGAGTGTGTGTGTTTGAGGGGAGGTGTTAGGGGTTTCTTTTCATTTTGTACTGCTGTAACTACAGAGCAATCGTTTGCCAGATGTCAGGGAGGTCTAGCATCTGATTTTGAAGTGGAACATAATAGATGATCTACCAGGGAGTTCAGCAAACATCACATATAGCTTTAAACTGTCATTACAGAAAAAAATCCAGGAAGGTGACATTTGGTGACATACTGGGTGACATTTGAAATGACAGCGCTTGCTTTAAGATGTAGCATTCCCTCCTGCTGTGAATCAAGGGAGTCTGCACTGTGGCTATGACTTGTTTTATTGATGACCCTAATTTCTGCCAAATGTAGCCAAAGAGCCTGCACAGAGCCCTGTCTGTAGCATCCGGCGAGAATTGGTGCAGTAGGAGAGGGCAACCGTAGAGTATTTGCTATGCACAGCATGCTCGGAATGACTTGGCTCTGAAAAGGAGTTACAGCCTCTCCTCTGCTCCTTCTAAAGAGTTCCATGAGGGGAGAATGAAGAGCAGCAAAAAATAAAAAACGTTCCCCACTGGAGGAATGTGTGTGCTGTACTCCATGGAACTGGTGAGCAATAAAAAGAGCTGTTCGGCGCTTGGTTTTCACCAATGTCCTGCTGCTCCCAGGAGTCGTCAGTAAGTGCTCACCTTCTAGCATGTGGAAATGAGCTGAATCCTCACTTCTGAAGGCTCTCGGGGCTGGGGGAAAACCAGGCTAATTAGCAGCAACCTGGGTTTTTGTTGACCGCTTCCTTTCTTTTTTTGTATTGCTTTGGTTTTGATTGCTCCTCACTTCTGCCCGTCAGGGTTGGGACTCCTTCAGTGCTGTGATCACTGGAATGGGGCCACCTTTGGGTGTGCTTGGACAGCAATCTATTGAAAACCATTGTAAATGTGAAAGTCTTGTCGAGTTTGGAGTCTGTTTTGGTGTTCCCTGTTGTACTGTTAGAACTACAAGGAAAACCAGCTGGTTCCAGGCACCCTTTTAGACCTATTTACTAATTTTGTCTGAAGTTTACTTTCCTGAGCTTTCTGTGGAAGTTTAAAGAAAAGTCTAATGTAGAACTTGCAGAAAATTGTCAACAACTGGGATGTATTATTCCCATTATATATTGTATCATTACTCAAGCCAGTACAGGAAACAATTTTATGAATCAGAATTAGACTTCTGGGAAGATATTCTGCGTCATTTGTTATCAATATTATTTTAGATGCCATTAACTGGCAATAAAATTTGGATGCAAGTAATTTTAATTGTTGAATGTTATATTAGCACATAATGCTCTAATCATAAATATATTTTTTTTTCTGGTGTTAAAATGAAACTGCTGTACTTTAGCAATTTTGTTATATTCAAGAAGTGTTTGATTTGAAGTCTCTGAGGTAGAAGAAGGGACATGAAGAAGTGGTTAGAGGTAGCAACTGCACTCCTGTGAACAGAAAATTACATGCCTGAACTTTGTTTTAGAATTCCTATTAGTAGAAAACATCCTGTAGGATTTTAACCTAGGTAGGTGAAACAAGTGTTATTTTTCTTTCTTTCTTTTTGTAACTGCTCTAGAGTCTATTTAATGACTGAACACAATCCTGAAGCTTCTGCTCACTATTATGAATGGGTTAAAGATATATCTACACAGCACAACAGCTGTAGGGCTGAGAAATGGCACAAAAGCCTCATATTGGTTCTCTCCACAGGGAATGAATTTTAACTTCATGAGTTCAGCTCTCCAAGAACTGGTCTCCATGAGGAATACAAGAAACACCTTAACAGATTAGCCAGTATTCTATCTAATTTAGTATCGCATTTCTCAAGGCTTAGAGAAGAAAAAATAATTCTGGTTTATGAAGAAAGTGAAGAAAGAGTAGATATTGGTTGTGGGGGAAGGGAAGAGCAGCGTGACTGCTGATCCCGGAGGTTGGGGAATTTGGATGGAAAGGAGCAAGCCTATGTCCCTAACACTGCTCTTCAGATAGCAATGGTTAGCTTGGATAGGGTCTCCCTCACCTTCCCTCCTTTACTTCCCCGATTCCACATCAGAAGATTTTTATGAGGGAAAATGCAAACAAAGCTTATATAAGAACTTTTGAATTTTCAACAAATTTCTTCTTCACAAGAAAACTTCTGGTAGTCACAATTAACACTTCTAATAGCTTGTTTTTTGTGGTTTTTTTTTTCCTTTTTTGCTAGAAATGAATTTGTGTAGTGTCTTTCACAGTTTTCTCTGGTGTTTCCATTTTTCCCATGGAGACCATAGAGGCCCTTGCTGGTGTTAACATGAAGAAAATGTTCTTAGGATTTCTGTAGCTTTTGGCCTTAATAACATCTTATGTTGAAGAATCACAGAGGTTGTAACAGCTAAGAGATCACTACTGAATGCAGACAGTGATAGTCATGGCTGAAAGCTGATTTTCTTTAGTCCATAGGTAACTGCAGGACTTTCCTATCAAACGTTGGTTGGTTTTGCTCCTCCTGAAAGGTGGTCTTTCTTTTTTCTTTGCAGGTTGTGGCTTGTAACTGTTGTAGCTGCAATGAAATAATAAGAGTAGACACTGTACTTTTTGCATCTCTCTGGAGATCCATCATGGCCAGTCTGAGAAAGGAACCAGTAAAGCCAATTCTCTTGAGAACCTGGGCTCGTTATCACACATGACTGCTGTGTTTGCTGTGCTTGTTTTGCAGTTGTTCTGATATTTCAGCTGATGAGTTAGGAGTGAGGCCTAATTTGTAACTGAGTGATACATCACCAGCTTTCTCTTCTTTTCTTTTTTCTTATTAAAATGTTTATCAGGTGTCCTCAATTGCAGAGGCATTAACCAACTCACTGTTTTATCCGGATGTAATACTGATGATTTTAATTTTTTAATTGTGATCAGGAGAACGTGATAGAGGGGAGTTTTATTAAACTTGCAGATGTTAAGAGCTTGGAGGAACCTGAATACTGGATGGCAGGAGATTGAGGATGATTGGATATATGGTTTTGTTATGGATATGTAGCACTATTCTGGATAATGGCTCTAATAAACAGAGACAAGAGAAAATTAGGGCTTACTCAGGAATAATCAGATGTCTAAACCTGGGATGAAAAACAGCTGTCTAGGTAGAAATTCAGTGGGAAAGGATCTTGGGCTGGTGCTTCAGAGAGGTTTTTCTTGGTGGCAGCAACATCAGGAGTTTCAACCCTCAAGCTGACCTCCTGCTACCTTGCAGCCATGGATCTGCTTCAGAACCACCCTGTTGTTTTTGTCAATTCGTTTTCAGCTGGATCAGCAGCTCAGCTGACAGATGTTGAGTCGCTGGAGTCATCAGAAGGGCCACAGCAGGGATATGCAGCCAGTTGCTGGGATCACACCTTTTGACGAAAAATGTCACCCTGGGCGAGTTTAAAATAATGGTGAAGCTGCAGGTTTTCTCCATGCTGGTGGCAGATGGGATAAGAAATTCTAATTATGGAAATGAAAACTTAGCTCAGCTGTAAGGAAAAGCTTTTCCTTGACCATGGAATGTCGGAGCAGGTGGCTGGGGATGCTGCAAGAGACCCTATCTGTGGGTCTTTAAAAGGCTCAGATAGATACACGTGTTGGGAAACACCATGAAGGATTTTTCTGTCTTCAAGCAGGGAAACAGATTTAACTGATCTTTGGGGGTCACTGCCAGCCCTCTGACTCATATTCCTTAATTATTTGTAGTGCAAAATGAGTAAAATTAAAGGGTTTTCTTAAGGTAAGAGGACTGACTTTTGCATAATCATTCTTTTATTGTTCATTTCTTCAGTGTAGGCCACTGGATTAGCCTTCTTGCGTTTGATCAGTGTGGGGGAAAGGGAGGGAGGGAGGAAGAGCATTAATCATATCAAATTTCTCTCTCAGCATTTTGACAATAAGATGGCATTTAGGAAGAACTTGGGTCATACAATAGATGTCTATCTGTCATTAACCACTTTCCAAGCAGTTTTATTAATCACAGAACTTTCTACAAAAAAGTGTCAGTGTGACCCCACCTGCAGCATTAATCCAACAAAGATATTCTTGATGGTTATCTTTATCTTGGTTTGTCCCACTAGAAGATGCCAGTTTTGAATGAACATGACTGTCTATTTCAATAGAAATTGCAGGACTGCTTTTGAGGTTTTTATTTTTATTTTTTCCCCCTTTTAAATGACTGTTTTGCTGTTCTGTACAGGATTATGTTTAACTGTTCATTTTAATGTCTGGGATGACTGGTGAATGCTCATGGAGAAAAGAATGGAGAAATTTCCAGTCACAGACTCTCTAGAACATTTGCTACACACCTAATCTCTATTCTCATTTAATTATCACAACAGTTTATCATAAAAGTTATTAATTGAAAATGTTAATCCTTACTGAGAAGACTTCTCAATCTTTGAAGCTGAGAGGTTTCATTTTGAGACTGTGCTAGAGTTTTCCTGTCCTCTCTGCTCTGCATCGTCATTTTTTTAAAGCTCAGAAGTGACACTAAAATTGCCTCTCCTTTTTTTGTGTTTTCATTTGAATAAAGAGCCAAGGGAGCTGCAGGGTGGGAGTAAGAGCTCTTGCAGTGTGCATGCCACTGTGTTTTCCTTCTTCATGTTTACCACAGATAGACCTTCCTCAGCTTCTGAAATTAGCGCTTCAGCCCAACACACCTTCCTGATAGGCCCACAGCACCGAGACCTTCAGTGCTTGCTAGGACAAGTCCTGCTCCCAGCAGGAATAATTTGCTTGGATAACTGTTTGGATTCCATGGAGACTGGTGCCTGGCTGGAATACAGAGGCAAAATGATGCTGCAAAAAGCCCTGCAGGACTGTTTATTCCCTTTTCAGACAAAATTGATAATTACTGCTCCTGGTGCTATAGCACATCACTCCTTTTAATTTGTCCAATAAACCATGCATTGCCTTTAATTTCTTTTCCCATTCTTTTTGCTAATGAATGAACAAATATATTTGCTTTAGGTCACACTGGTGTTATTTCATGATGTCTTGTCTGTGCACCACCTAAAACCAGCTGAACTGATGATATTCAGCACAGATCAGGCTCAGATATTTAAAGCAGTTTCTGATAGAATTTGGGGGGTGGACAAACTCCGTCAGGAGGAGATTATTGGTATGAAAATCCAGAGAGGCGGCAGTGTCCTGCATAATAGTCACAGCAGCTCCTTGCAAAGGCAATAGGATGTAGCTGATGGCAAATAGATCCCTCAATCTATGAATTTTAAAATGCAATATGAAGCATAAAACAATATATATCCAGGAAAACTCCAATTTATCTGCACTTTGTTGTCTTAACTCATGAAAACACAGCAGTATTACATCATATAAAGAGGAAAGTATGGTTTAGAATTTTCTTCCCTGAAATCTCAGAGCAAGAGGCAAATGTTCTTTAATGACAGTAGTCCATGTAAATTCATTAATAAATAAGGAAACATATCTATATGCTTATTACAGTTTTATGAGTGTCAGATTCCGGTAAAACTGGGTGCTTTGATGATATGCTGAATTAAGTTAGACTTAAGCACGTAGAACTGTTTTTACTGAAGTGGATCTTTCAAGAATATTGGTAGAAAGTGACTGTAAAGATTTTTCAAGAACGGGACAGAATTAAAGCTTGCAAAGGTTTGGGGAATGGGTATCTTGTTGGCTGACAAGGGAGATACTGTGATGGAGAATTGGTCTTATTTTCTGTTGAAGAAATTTCACCTTTCATGCAAACCAGAACATTAGGTAACTCAGTAACTGAGTGTTTGCAGCATTTACCTAGAACACAGGAAACTGTTCCAATAAATGCTGTACATGGAGCCTGCATATTCCAGACTAGAACTTAGCAGGCTCTCCTGAAAAAAGAAAAAACATTCAAAGGGAACTGCTTTCTTCTTTTTCCTAGAGACTGGGGGAAAAGCTAAACATCCTTTTTTTGGTGTGCAATAATCAAGTAGGAGTTTTCTTTCCTGAAAAAGGCTATTAAATAGAAAAGCAGTGATAAATGATGACTAACCAGGCTATTCTAATACTCTCTCTACAGCAACAGGCATACATTATATGGAAGCAAGTAAGAAAATGAGTGTCTGTGCTTATGGGAGCAGATTCTCACCCTGGGAAGCTCAGAAGTGAATGTGTGCCTGGTGTGCCCCTAACAAAAAGAGCATTTCCAGTAGCTTTTTGTACTAGTCAAAAAAATGTTGTCTTTTTTGCGTGTCTGAGAGAGAGAAACAAGTGAGTCCCAGTGTGGTGGGGACCCAGGGTCCTCAGGAAAGGAGGAGCGAAGCAGCACTGAAGGGCTGGGACTGCTGCACCCATGGTGGCAGCCAGGGCAAGGGAGGAGGATTTGTTTGTTTAGTCACAGGCTACAAATTTACCTCTGCCACTTTGGTTTAAAGAAAATAAACTGTGCTTCTGCCCACAACTACATAATTACATTGTACTCTAATATCTCTCGACTTCAAAATGACAGCTAAAGCAGATTAAAGCTGTTTACAGCCTATGGGAAGTAGTATGGTGCTGCTGGCAATATTTCTTTCTCGCTCAGTAACCAAAGTCTGGTCATAAATCTATATTCTTCTTCAAGGAGGAAGGCTGTGATTAAAGGATTCCTCCTACAGCTGTGGCTTGGTGATAAGAGCTTTATGTTCAGACCCTCCTAAGCGACAAAAAGAAAAAAAATCATTTTTCATTAAGTTAGCTACTCTAATTTGGATGGGAGGGGGAGAAGCAGACAAGTAGTTTGGTCAATGACTTACTGTAGATTTGGTGGAGAGCACTGTATACAGGATTTCTAAGCAGTAGCTGGGATTTGAGAGATAGACTACAGTTCTTGTACCACCTCATCTGTGCCCCTGCACAGCGATAGCTTTCTCTGCAAGATGGATATTGTGAATTTAAAGAAGTTTCTCTTTTGAATACTTGTTAGTTGTCCTAGCCCTGTGCTAGAATAGCAGGCTTACCCACCTGAAAAACTGCAGGCAGGAACTGGAGACTCGTCCTGCAAACCAAACATGCACACGGAAGGAAAAGAAACCCGAAAAGTCAGAACTGCTGCTGTGCTGTTGCCTTCAGCTGCAGCCTTCATGGAGACCAAAGGAGGGACTCGGGGCCCAACTGAGAGGGCTTTGAACAAAGATTTGAAATGCTCAGAGCCATGCCAGACGTCATTCGATCAGGCAGAACTTAAAATGAGCACTTTTGTTAGAACTTTACCACTAGAAAAATAACACGAATGCTGAAAGCACCGAAACAAAACCCAGCAACCCAGAACGCAGCAATTCTGATGCATATTTTGCAGGGTTTGAATGTTTCTGATGACAGAGCACAGCTTGATTATAGTAGGGAGGCTAATTAAATTATACACTAAAATAATTGTGGGAATAATATGATGCCTAGTAGAAGAAACAGGAACAAACTCTAATCCCTCAGTAACTCAAGACATGAGTTATCTCACTGTGGCATATGCCCCCAGTTATGCTCTTTAACTCAGCAATGACAAAGGGTGCAGTCACAGATCCAGTGGCATGTTTTTATATTTTCTTAATTTTTAAATTAGAATATATTTATATTAGAATCTTTTGCTGGTACTAAGTTTTCAGTGTTTAATTTGCATAATAGTGCTGTGCAAAATGGGATGAGGGTTAATCAAAGGATTTTATCACTCTTTTTAATTATATTCATTATGCTGGAATAAGATGTAAATTTTAATTTCACCTTGTTAGCTAACGTTTTTCACCAAAAGTTTGGATTTGCAAATCATCTGGCATTTTTAATAGGAGCAGATGCTAGTGATTTTGAAGAACCTAAATGCCTTGAGTATGGTAGACATTATTAATTTGATTGATATGCAATTTAATACGACTTAGCAATTATTAATGCCATTTAACATCGCTGTGGAGATTCAGAAAGGTAGCCTATAAGCAAGAAGAGCAGTGCAAGAAAAGAGAAAGTTGTTTTTCCCCCCTAGATCTGCTTCTGAATAGATGTTGCTTTTAAGCTCACTACAGTAAACACTCTTTCCTTTTCCCCGTCAAATTTTTAGTCCCAGCTATCAGCTGGAAGGTTATTTTCCAGAGGCGTATAGTTATCTCACCTTTGGAGAGGCAAGCAGTAAACCCACTCTTAGCCTGGAGACATTTACCAACAGTGTTTTATATGTTACGTTTATAACTCTTCCAGTTGCAGGGAAGCCAACTGAAAAACACACCTGCTAATGGAAAAGGACTATTAAAGCAGTGCTGTGCACTCACCTTGCACTAAGCCAGCTGCACAGAACCCTGCCATAAATCACACTTAAATGATTGCATTCCACCAGAATCACTGCCCAAAGAGCAAACTTCCAAACAGCAGCGAGGCTGTGCCAACGGGGTGAGAAGTGCACTCGTTGGCAGAGTGGCCTCAGGTGTGTACCCTGGGTTCATGTTAAACAAAGGGAAAAGGCCTTTTGGATGTGCTGAACTCGGCTGACTTCTTTCTGGGATGGGGATGAGGTCACTGTTTTCCAGGGCTTCCTCCTGCCAGAGGGTGATTCCTGGAGCAAGGGTGGGCTGGGCTTCCAAGCCAGGGGTAAACCCGAAGCGAGAGGGTGGTGGCAACTAGAATAGCCTAAGTCTCTTTTCAATTATAGGGGATCAAAGCTTTGTGTGGCAAACAACCCACCCTAGCAGGGTGACCTGTAGCTGCTGCAAAGAAAAGGAGGGGGTCAGTGCTTTAGCCATTGCTTTGCATCTGAGTAAAATAGTGTTGCTTGGGCTGCACTGTGGAGATATCAGAGAGATGGTGAGGAATGTGTGCCTAGTCCAGTGCTCTCGAGGATGTGCAGTGGAAACAGGGAATGCGAAGTGCAGGTGAGCAGAGAGAGCTTCTTGGGTACCCGTGAAATGTCAGCTCTGTTGAGTAAAGCTGGAGGAGTGCAGGAGGGGAAGTCACCACACTTGCATTTTCTACCTGAGAAGGACTTGCACGAACCTGAAGTTGGAAATAAAGCAGACGGCAGTTCCTGAGACCAGAAAATCTGCAACCATTAACAGATGAAATAGTTTGTTAAACAAAACCACTGGTTTTTCTTCAATAACTCAGTTCTTCTTAATCTTTGCAAATTGGAGGAATAAGTCAAAGGATTTCAACGTGGAATGAGAAAGCTTAGTGGAGGTATGTGAAGCTTTTGGGTTCAAGGAACCAAACAGTCCTAGCAAGCCTTAAGGAAAACGTCCAGTGTGAGAGCCCCAGGGTACTGAGTACCCAGAGCAAGCCCTGCTGCACCTCAGACTCTGTTTTGCTCCTGCTTAGCCACCCCACCTTTAGCTCTGCTTTCCAAACAGTACAGTTGCATTTGCTGTGGCTTTTTCTTTTGGTGGGTGGTTGACCTTGTCACACCAAAGCAATGATTGATACAATGACCTGGCAATGTCAAAAAATAGGGGAAATAATAGACTTGTTTGATAGATGTTGAAGCCAAAGCCCAAATGTAGAATGGATAGGTGAAATTTTGGATTTTAAGTATGAGCAGGTACTTTTTTGCATTATGCTTCAATAAAGCATTTAAAGATAGTCATGAATAATAAGTAAGTAATTTTATGCTGAATGACTGCAAAGCATAGAAATGTTCCCTCTCTCTCTTTTAAGTGTAAAAATTTCTTTCTCTAAAGGCCATATATTCCTTTCATTCCTGCCATGCAGCTTCTATTGATGCCAGTTTATGGTCCTGAAACTTTGGCTGAAGATTAAGAAGGAAGGCATAAGAGAGACTTTTATGGGTTTTTGTCTTCTAAAAATTTGAATCAAACACTTTCCCAAGAAAATGTGCTTTACATGTATTTTAAATTCCTTCTTTCACAGTAATGTCTCTTTTTCTAAGACACTTGCATTTTGAAAATGTTGTGACATATTACATTAATTGAATATACAGCCTCAGAAACTGGGAGCAGCTTTCCAATTGCACTGAATGCATCTGAGCAGGCTGGAGGCTCAATGCATAATTTCCGGCAGAAAAAGGGAAAAAAACCCCACCCTTTCTCATTAAAAGCAAGATCAGTAACACAAGAAAGCAGCAGTATCACTATCTTTTATCCATTAAACGAACTCCTGTCATTGCAATTCCAAGAGTCTGTGAAAGAGAAATCTCAGCCTGACAGGCTATTCCAGTTTACAGTGAAATTCTTGATGTCCTCTAATTATAGACGTTCTTCATACAGTTATTATTCTGGAGCACAAATATGACATTGAGATAGTCACATGGAAACACAAACCTTCATTAAATAATTCTGTATCCATGTTCATCTTTCTAGAGATTTCTCATTGGCTTTCATTTTGAGACACCTCTGCAGTCATTTTTTCTTTTAGCTGACCTCAGTTTCTGTCCCCATCTGAGACTGCTCTTTCCATGCAGGGGATGCAGGAGCAGAATATACACATCAGCTGAATTTCCAGGGCTCTTCAGTCTCCTTGGAGTGGTCACAGAGACCTCCCTCACAAAAAACACTTTTTAGGACAGTCAGTCAGCTTCAGATGCTTTTCTCATGCAGTTTCCCATAAGCTGAAGTTGGGCTAACAGGTCACTGCAGCCTGGCAGTGGCTGTAGTCCCATTCCTGTCCTCCTGACTGACACTTCCACTGCTTCCCTTGTGCTGGCTCTCACCTCCTGCCCCTCTGTGACCTCAGGGATCAGCCACCATCAAAAATATCCAACCCCAGTACCAATGCAAAAATGTGTTCAGGTATTTTCCTGATTTGGCTGCCCAGAGACACACCAGTGCTGGTGGCCTGCAGAGGATCCTGTGGAGCATGGAGAGGGAAGGGAAAGAGGGGCAGAGCCACAGGAGGGCACCTGTGACACTTGTGTCCCTGTGAGGCTGGCAAGAAAAATTCTGAATTGTGCTTCTTCAAAAGACGGGCAAGACAAATGATATCTCAGCAAGATAGTTATATTTTAGCAGTGTTATCTAAATGAAAAATAACCTCCAGCCTGCAAGAGCTTGGTAAGAAGAGCTTCAATTTTCTGTACGAGCCTGGCAATGAATGAGTTGTTTAGAACCTTATTGACAGCATTTGCATAGACACGGTGCTTGTGTGATTGCAGTTTGTCACTTGCTGTGCACATGTCACTTTTTCTTTTAGATCCGTGACAAAGTAAAATTATGAAGTGATACGTTTCCAAAACTTGTATTAATGATGGGTTGTGCAAATTTGTCTTTGTACAGAAGGGCCTCCTTAAATATTGAGAATGCAGAAAGCTAAAGGGCATTTTTGTAGGTCCCTTCTCCCAGTTCCATCACTTAGTTAAGTTCAAACTGCCCAAAGCCCTCTAATACACTAGTAAGATTTTCCTGCATGAAATGTCATTATTATACATGGTGCAGCCCCTATTTTCTCACTTAAACACAAAGTATTTGATTCCTTTACCCTGGTATTCATCAGCTGCTAGAAAAGTCACAGAAACTTATCTTTCTTATTGTTTCATGCTATATTTCATGCTAAACACGATTTCTTTTCATCTCATTTTTTGTGGTGAAGCAGCATCACCATCAGCAGTCTTTAGTAGATGTATCAGAGAACTTTTATCAGGAAAGCTTAAGAAATGAGAGAAGAAAAGGAAAGTAACTGTGAGAAGATAAATCTGAGTTTCTCATCGTAACAGATTTTGTTGGTAAGAGGCCATGTTGTTCTTTAGCACTCTCAGAGTCTAAAATCTGAAAATGTGGGAGGATGAACTCCAATCAAAAAGCTGCTGTTGGCACTAGTGTGGATGTTTGGCACAAGGCCACCAGGACATACACTCTATTGGTGGCTTGCACTGGAGTCCTATGCTTATAAAATGCTTCTGATCACAACAGGAAAATGTTATCCTGTACGTGTAAAAATTGGATTACTTCCTTTTTCTGGAATCTCTGGTTGTGATAGTTCAAATGTTCTAATCCTCAGCAAAACAAACTTTCCCTGTTAGTCAGTGAAATAACCTCTGGATTCAGGCATGGCAGGGCTTGTGCACTTGGAACACCCATTCCTTCTCGGGTGGCTTCGCTTGACGTGAAAGTCTGTGACAAAGGGTGGATGGCTTTTCCAACATCTATTGAAATTATTTGAAATAAAAATATAATTTCAAGCGTTTAACAATATAAAATCATAACCTAATTATTTATAATTTCCTTTTTATATTTATGATACTATATTAATAATGAAGAACTCATTTAGTATTAATATGGATGTTCTTAGTATTTCCCCTGTAATTTATCATTCATTAATATATCATTATTAGAAAGCATTTCCCTCTAATGTTTTAATGTTGCTATAAAACTGAAGATATGGATAAAGTTGAGATAAGAATTTACCTTTGCAGGTAGCTAAAGACAGAGTGAAGGTTATTTTCATAGATTGATTTTGCAATTTGAAAGGGGATAAGTGAGGAGCAAAATCTAATACTTCTCACACATGCCTTACACTCCTGGTAGAGACACAAAGGGAGCAAACCCCATATTGACCCTGGAGTGAATCAGTGCTGTGGAACGTATAAAATAGGGTAGCAATTAAATTTGCATTACAGTTTATATACAATAACTCATAATGCCAACAAAAGTTATTGAATTTAAAATTCTATTTATTTCCTTAGAAGTTGAACCTAATATAATCCCATATTTTCAGCAAGTGATTTGGCTAATTTATCTCACTTTGATGTCCTCTTCCTTTCAATGGCATCCATTTTGTCACCTTTGTGAGGGACTGAAAGGAAGTCTTCATTTATTTTTCAGTTCTGTTGTGGCCATATGCATGTTCCAGCAGACTATAATAGTCCTATGTTTTAGAAGATTAACTGAAACACAGAAATGAGTATTACTTTTTCCCGTATTCATCTTGTTGTTCTGATATTGCTGCAGTTTTCCAAGCCAAATCCCCTACTGTTAAGCCCTGGGTGAGTGGCTGTGTGAGAGCAAGTTAAATCCTTCCACCTTTAATGGTATTATTTCAGACAGGTTTAAAACCTTTCCAGCTATTTGTAGTGCTCTTTTCACTAAGTGAGGAATCACGATGATTTCCTGTCATGAGAACAATGTTGCTGTCCTGGCCATCTCAGCCGTTGAGGGTCAGTTAGAGCCGTGAGCTGCAGAGCCCAAGGTGTTTTATAGGAGCTGTGAAAGTGCTCAGGAAGGTCTGGGTACAAAGCAGCAACACCTAGGGCAGCTGTGGGAGCCAAAGGCAGCCTCAGGTGCTCCCCATGGGCACAGGTGGTGTGAAGCCTGAAGGGTTAGTATGTGATTACAGCGTGTGGTACAAATTCCTCACTAATATCCCCAGGAACAGCTCGTGCCTGTCTTTTTAAGCAGCACCAGGAGTACTCTGAGTTTGTCAAGTGGAGCGGGTACAGTTTGTCCTGGCGGGGTCAGGTCCTGGTCCCAGGGCTGTTCTCCACGCTGCCATGGACTTGTGGAGAGTTTAACATTCCCTGTTTGCCAGCGAGGGCTTCCCTGTGTCCCTCCCACAGCAGCGCCTGGAACAGTGGATATTCAGGACCATGCTGTATGGAAAGAACCCTCTGGCTACTTTTGGACCCCAGTGGCTCTCTGGAAGTTCTCCATGCTGTTGACCCTTCATGTTATCTGCATGCAACAGCTAAGCTGCTGTCTTAACAATATGAGTTGTAAGGGATTTGTCAAACTCTAACCATGCATTTGTAAGCATGCCACAGGGATGGGATACAGGGACACACAGGATCTTGCAGTATATTGCCAGCAGAGAAGAGTTTAATGTCTCACTACAAATGACTTATCAAATGCCTACGTATCATTTATATCTGCGTGGAGTTTAGTATGAATGGTTTGTTAGACACTTACACTTTGTCAACAACCTCTACAAATGCATTTACTTTAAGTGTTGAGCATTTCATTATAAATGGCTTGCAGAACATATCTATAACCTTGATAACTCCATTCACTTTGTTAGTAATGGCTCCTTGAACACTTAAAGCATAACAATAGCCAAAATGCATATAAATATTTCATTGCAAATCTATTGTTACTTATTTATAACATGCTCACCAAAAGCATTACAGGATATTTATTAAACATTTATAGATTATTTTTGCTACAACTAGTATGTGATATAAATGTATTATTCATCTCACAGCAAATTGTTGCTGGGCATCCCTTAAAAATAAAGTTGTAGCAGGAGGATTTGGGGTCTGTAGAATTTGAAGAGATTAATTTTAACCACGTGCAATTGAGATTCAGCTTTGTGTTTATTTTTGTTGAATTCAATGAAAGAGGAAATCAGTAGGCAGAAAAACCACCCTCAGTAACCAAAGGCAGAGTGGGGGAATGGTTGCCCTGACCCCCCTGGCTATTTGCTGTACCCTGTCATTAAGGTCTACCAATGGCTTCACACCAAACTAGTGAGACTGCAAAGCTTCTTTTCTCAGAGCTATCCTGGTGGGTTGGATGGCCTTTTTCCTGGAACTAAGAATTTGGAATGAAGGCTGTTCTCTGTAGCCATAGTTTTTATATGATCTGAATTATTTTTCTGCTAGTTTCCAGTATCCCAAGCTCATCCACATCCTCGAAGAGTGGGCAAAGTGCACAGACTCGTCGTGTGCACGTGAGCACGTGTGGGCACGTGCATTCTGGCAGGGCAAATTAATTTGGATGCGTGCTTCTTTCTTTTTCCAGTGCTTCATCTGATGCCTATAGTCTACAGACAGGAATCAGGACACTTTTAAAATTGCTCCTATTTTACAGAGAGGCCAATTTAGGATTTTGATTCAGATGGCATTTGTACAATGGTTCAATAATGCATATGAATAGTTCTTTTTTCCTGTGTAAAGTTGCTTGAATATTCAAATAAGTGCAAGAGCCCATCTCAGGTTGGTGACAAGATGCTATCAGCGTATATCTGTCTATTCTCTGACACAGCTTCCTGTAGCACTTTGCTATTCAATAACTGTAAATAGCTGGGGTAATTTAAACTCTTACCTAGCTTTCAGGAGAGCTGGATTCCCCCAAAACAAGCACATAATTTTACTGAAATGACCATGGGTATATGAAAAGCGCAGTTTTAAACCTGTTAAATTATTCCTTGTTGTTTTTCTTGTAATGCATCTATCCATCTATTCTCAAGTAACAGTTCTTCATTAATAATGCCTTTGTGTTACAGGCTATTTCTCCTGTTTTGTTCTAAATTATTACCTATTTAATTAATTTTCCTCTAATATAAAGGGAGGATAGACTTGAGTGTTTCTGCAAATGGGGGTGTGTAAGTAAAGAACAAGGATAATATCTCAAACTCATTTTCTCCGGGTCTCATGGTGTTTGCAGAACATTTGATTTGTTGCTAATACATCTGGGTACAGCACTGCTTTATTTCTTTAGGGAAAGATGTTAGAATATCTATGAAGTGGTAGGAGTACCTGCTTTTATTTGGTAGTCAGAGTCTCCATTTCAAACTCGTGTAAATATGCTGCAGACTTGCCTTGTTGTGTCACTGTCATACCCCTACAGCACCCGAACCTCGTGGACAGAAAGAGCCCGGGGTGTGTGGGGCAGGGTCCCCATGACACCAGACCCTTTGACCAGTGTGTGACTATTTTACGTGTTTGCCTTCTCAATAATGCTTATTTTGCAGGTCTGGTATTATTTCCCACTGCCCAACGGTGGAATGAGAAAACTGCTTTCACTGAGGAGGGAAATTCGGTAAACACAGGGCTGCACAATTTGTGCCTTCTCTGTAGAGCTACAGAAACTCTGCAGAAATGTTGGCAAAACGTGCAGTGCCTTATCTGTGTCTGAGGCACTGCTGCCTCCCCTCAGTGCCAGGACAGACCAGTGTCACTTCTGGGGGAAAACCACTTCTCCATATCCTTCTTCACTGTGTTACATCTGGATCCTGGGAAGGCACTTTTGTCACTTTATTATTTTGAAGCTCTTTTGGTTTGGAGGGGATATTTGTTTTAAAATTCTTCTCACATACTGTGTTCTTAAGAGTATAAAACAAGCAGCACTTTGTAAGAAATCTTTAATTTGGCTTTCAGTATTTCAAGCGTCTGTTTAAGTGTTTGTATTTTGGCCGTGAGATTCAATATGAATCTAATAACACAGCCTGGCACAATTTGTTGCAAAAATCTACTGGTACAATGACCACTTTTAACAGGTGTTGTTTCTTCAAAAATCAATGAATACTGTTAGTTTGGGGGGGGGGGGGGGGGGGTTGGCATTTTCAAATGCTCATTAGTGTCTTCCTCAGGGGTCTAAGATGGTCATTATTAAAGAATGAGTTCTCAGGAGAAAAAGGCTCTGCTGCCAGAAGCCAACAAGTGACAGAAGTTCAGTAGTTGCTAGGCAAGTCACTTATTGAGGTGCTGCATGGATAAATTAGCTTTCAAAGTCTTAAGCTGAACATGTAAAGAACACAGATGTCATGTGGCATATTCTCCAGAGGTTAAATTTAGGTTCCACTGCCAATTTTAAAAGGAAGGAAATGTCAGCTAGCGTTGAGCTGAGGTTGAGGGTTTGTTGCTTGTCCAACTTCCACTGACATTGACATTAACTGACTCTGGAAGGTAAACTATGGATCTGCTCTGGCTGTCCTTGATTTCGTCTGTATTGCTCATTAGTTCTCCAGTTTGTTCCAGCACAATACCAATTTGCTCCAGTTGAATTGACAAGCTTTTGTTTTGTGCCTCTTATTTCTCTGGAGATAATTTATAATCCCAGCTCCATCCCTTGTGTGATTGCACAAACAGACAGGCATTGTTTGTGCTGTTTGTCAGCATTGGGAAGTGACATAATATTGAAGCAGTAAGTATACAAACCTTGATTTTAGCAATGTGAGAGTTAGGTGTGAGTGTCTGTAATACAGTAAAAGTGTTAAACTTCAGAATAGTCATAGATATTTTATTTTTGAAGAGAATTTTTTTCAAAATGAACACAGAGATAAATTTGAAAAAAAAATCCCCCTTTTTACTTAAAATTTTGCTTTTTTTTTACCTAAACTTAAGGTATCTATAGGTTTTGTTTAGATAGAAGATTCTTTAGAAACTCCTTTGTAGAATACACATATATTCTCCTATAAATGTGATAAGTAGACCTCTTAGTGCTGTTTTGAACTCACTTGAACCTGCTGCTTGATCCCCTCCCTTTTTGTTCTGGGCTTTGTCCAGCTCCCACCTTTAGTCAGCGGGAGATGTCACATTTATTTAATTCGGAACTGGACCATGCCTTGCCACCCCCACCAATTGCTGTTTTAATTGAAAGCATCCCTAGAGCTGCTTCCATCCACAGTGTTCACTTGTGTGGTGTTCTCAGGAACAAATCATTCTGGTTGTTTAATTAAAGCAATATTGAAGTAAAGCCCCCTCCAGGAGTGTCTGGGGACAGCTTGTGCTGAGCCCTGTGCAGGCGTTCAGCAGTGACACGGGGTGAAAGGCTTGCTGTGCTCCCTGTGGCACTGTCTCCAAGCCAGCCTGTGCTTATGGGCAGATGTGTGAATATTTTCTGAATTTTCCATGGGTTTTAACTCTCTTGCTCTGGCTTTCATGGACTCTTAAGAGATCTGGCCTGTCTTGAGCAGTACAATCCCACATCCAGGCTCATGCTTTGCCTGGGCACAACAAAGCATCAGAAATGTCCGAGTAAAGTGAGGAGAGACAAATAAATTAAAATGCAACACCCTTGTACAGCAGTATCTGAATGCAGCTGCCTCTTCCCCTCAGTCTGAACCCCACCAAAAGCAATTTGAATCATGCTTTTCATCCTCCTAGATAATCAGAGACCCAAGGCTGCAACCCCACGAACAGCAAGGGAGGAAAACCTATTCCAGACTCCACAGAGGTCACCTTTTTGATAAAAGCACAAAACAGCTAATTAAATTAACGTAATAATTGTACCTAGCCAATTACCTATTTCCTACCTGTACTGTGGTCTTAATGAGCTGAGCTAATGAACAATAATGTAATTAATACCTGGGGAGGGAGGGGGAGGAATAAAAGAAATGGTAGTTTTCATATATGCCAGCCTCTTTGGTAATGGCAGGGGGGAAAAGAGTTCAAGATCGTTGAAAGGAAAACGTTTAGTGAGGAAGAGAGGTTTCAGACTTGAGTCCTGCTGAGGCCCTGCCTGGAATTCTGCACCCAAAAAATATCCCTGTCATTACAGAAATACTTAAAAAAATACTCATTAATGCTTTTCTGAGACCATTCTTATAAAATCTGAGAAGGAGAAGGATGATTTAAAAGAAATTGCAGCTCTGAGGTGTCCTTGAGGAGTACCCTGTCCTAATGAGTATCCTGCAAAAGCCTGATCCATGTTCCTGGTGTATCACAAAGGCTGTTTGGTGTTGGTCTGATTTTGCCTTTGGGTTTGTGGCACATTTGGCCACATCCTGGCCAGCACCCAGGCTCTCGGTGGGAGCAGTGGGGGGTTCTTAGCAAACACGGGGCTGTTCCAAGGCTCTGGCTTTTGTATCCAGTGGGGGAAAATGACACAGGTTACTGAACCTGGTGATGGAGCCTTCATGTGGAGACTGCTGTAGTAAAGTACTAAAAGGCATAGGGAGAGAGTAAAGTAAAACTGAGATTCCTGCTGTGAAAATTCAGGATTGTTTTCTCTGAATTAAGTTATGCTGAGGCTATTAGGGAGACAGTGCAATAGATTCATTAACTATACCATTCCAGAGCTGCTGGAAAGCAATTCACATTTCAACTTTAGTATCTTAAAATCCAGCCCTGGTTTTAATTATTAATAGGCTTCATGCTATTATCAGTTGCTTGCACATATACATTAATCAGTACTTGGGTTTGCTAATTTTTTGTTTTGTTCAAAAATAAATAAATAAACTGTGACAAGATGCTCAGAGTCCTCAAGAGAATATGTTCCCCTCTGATGGGCAAGTAACATCTGCGGGCATTTCGCTGGCTTAACAGCGTGTCTGTCAGAAACTTGGTGATTCAGAAAATTTACTAGCACTCACCTAATGATTAATTAGCCTTCTCTGTAAGGAAGGGGGTCTCTTCATTATGCACATTGTCACCAAGAGTTTCATCTGTTTGCTGTAACACTTATTAAGTCTGGAGACTTAATAAGTGGAATTCCAGTATCCAAGAAATGAGTTAAGGTTGTTTTTGTGAGCAGAATTAGTGTTTGTCCCTAATTATTTAAGGAAATCTTCAAGGATTTTAATCAACACAGGTCCATGTGGTATCCTAGAACAACTTTTGTGTGAATAAAGATACTGTAGGAGACTAATTTAAACTAAGTTTAGTTATCTGGAAACACTCTGTATTCGATTAAAGACCAAGATAGGAATTATTTTAACAGAAATAATAATTCATCTGTTTGTAACATGGACTATCTCAAAATGTTTTTCAAAGACAGTCTTATTTGTAAGGTATGTTAAGTGTTCCACTTGGCAAACCCTAGGCACAGTCTTGTGTTTCATAAAGTCTTCAGCTGCGAGTACAGGGTCTTTAATGCGCTGAAGGAAAAGGTCAAACTGACACTTCAGGATTTAAACCAAAATAATTTATCATCTACACAGATAAGGCAAAGATTTGTTCTTGGGGGTGAAAACATCCAAATCTGGCATGTTTCTTATGAAAAGCTATAGTTTGTTAACTATCACCCCAGTCTGAACTCTAACTTTTAGCAGCTCACTCACAGCACCTGTGTCTCAGGAGCACAGTTAAGGTTCATTGTTCACAACTGATGAGAGTCCACAACACAATCCCTCCACCTCAGGTGCATGGGAAGCAGATATAATTGGTGGCTGTAAATTGGCAAGAGAATTGCCCAGTGACTTGCAGCTGAGGCCCCCTCCAGCTGAGGCAGGAGCTGATTGCAGCAATCGTGGTTGTCCCACCTTCCATCCTGCACCGGGTGCTCGGCTGCCGTCTCCTCTGAGAAGCAGGATGGAGTTGCCGGTAGTTCTGTGTTTTCTTCTGAAACACTCTGTGCTCTGATAGATGATTATTTGCCATCTTAGCTTCTCCCTTTCCCCACACCGTGGAGGGAGGAGAAGTGAACTCCCATTTACAAGCAGCACCAGCTGTAGGAAGAAGACGTGTCCAAGGTAGGCTTGGGGTTTTGGGAGGGTTTTTTTGTTGGTGTTATTATTGGATGATGCAGGGAAAAATTTCTTTTGCTCTGCTGAAAAACTGAAAGGCATTTTATTCACCTTGTGTCTGCATATGTAGATGATTCCCCAGCCACGTTTGCTGCTCTTGACCATGTTCTGGTCACTTGCAGTCGTCTCCCATTCCATCATTCCCTTTTGTGCTTCTTACAATCACAACAACCAAGCAAGATAAGGACGTGGCTTAGTCCCTGTGTCTGTATCTGGGGGTCAGAGGCACAGCTGGCTAAGTGACCTGCCAGGGTGCTGCTGTAAGGAAACAGAACCCAGTGCTGAGGTAGGATTTGAATCAAAAGACAAGAGTTACTCCACCTGGTCTCTTTGTTTATCCCCATAAGTATCTCAATTTCCTCTGAAAAGGAGAAAAAAGAACACACAACCTCTGTAAGAGCCTCCCTAGAGCCACCTAAACTGGCCATGAAGTGACCTTCTCCTTGATGCAGACTAAAGAGGAGACTTGGGACATCCCCTTTGCTCCTGGTGGCACTGCAGTCCTGCCTTACCCAGACTTGGAGTAAGGGGCCTTCAGCCTGGAAGAGGACCCAGATCTGTAGGGAAAACTCAAGTGGTTAAAGAATAGATGCAAGCAAGCTTTTCCAAATTAAAGTGCTCATTTTATTTGGTTTGTTTTTTTTTTTTTTTCCCTGAAGATTAAGATAAAATCATTCGCTGCTATAAAATTAATATATTTTATAATTTTTGTGGCAAATAAGTTTTAGTCTTGGCACTGGTTTGTTTGCAGGAGAAATCTGTGGTGTTGGTTGTGGGGTTTCTTGTGAGTTTTTTTTTCTCTCTATTTATCCAATAAGGAACCAGAAAAATTCTATATGACTTGCATACCTAATTAAAACTATTCAGCACAGCTTGAATTTACAATTTTGATTTCTTGCAGTAATCTGCTTGTGAACAATCTAGAGGCAAGGAGTTATTCATAGAAACTGTTGAGTAAATAATTTTCAGATAATGAAAACATTCAAAAAAGTCAAGATAGTTAATTAGTGAGCAGAAGAAATTAAATTAATTGAATGAATAATTCATAATGAATTATTTGCCCAGCTCTATTTTACATAGTGTGGAAGGTCTGAAGAAGAGCTAGTGTTTGAATTACCTCCAAACAGAAACCACATCTCTATTTCTGCTGTGTTGAGGTTATTTATTGATGTGTAAAAACAAGCTGGGTGAGCCAGTCTATTTAATCATCTTACTCTTTTTCTCTGTAACGTGAGTCACGCTGGATTTGAGACCATAGATGCTTTGCTTGCAAATGTGCATTAGGGAATATGTGTTACAGGGTTCTTTGTTTTTTTAACCAAATTTAAATAGTGTGAGAGAGGCATGATTAGAGCCGAAAATGCTCTGTAAAAGCTATAAATTAAGTATATGCTACTGTAGCAATGGTTGCAGTTGACATATGTCACAGCCTTGGCAAAGCAGTCTTGGGTAATTTCATTTTGCTGCTGAACAGAACTGTGTCCAAAAGATACTTTGTGGAGCTGAATTTGTTTGCCTGGGGTTGGAGAGGGATCTGCTGCTGCTTTCTTTGCTTGTTTGGTTTTTGGTTTTTTATTCCCCTTTAAAAAAGGGGAAGCTTTGCTCCCCCTCTGGAAGGGAGGGAGGGAACTTTTAATGGCAATTAAATAGTGAAATATTTGAAACCTAAATTAGTGTTGAAGAGCTGAATGTGGTTCTTCCCTGAGACCCAGTGGGCAAAGAGTGATGAGAGCTCACCTGTGTATTGTTCTGCCCTTGTTTTCCTCCCACAGTGCTATGGAGAAACACAAAATCTCTTATAGAATGGTTTGGGTTGGAAGGGAGCTTAAAGACCATCTCATTTTAACCCCTCTGCCATGGGGAGGGACACCTTCCACTATCCCAGGCTGCTCCAAGCCCTGTCCAACCTGGCCTTGGACACTTCCAGGGATGGGGCAGCCATCCCTGAGCATCATTCTCTGAGCAACCTGTGCCAGGGCCTCCCCACACTCACAGGGAGAATTCCTTCCCAGTATCTGATTTAAATCTACGCCTTCAGTTTAAAGCTATTCCCCCTTCACTACATGAGAAATCCCCGTCCAGCTCTCCTGGAGCCCCTTTCAGTATGGAAGGGGCTCTGAGGTGTCCCTGGAGCCTTCTCTTCTCCAGGTGAGCACCCCCAGCTCTCCCAGCCTGGCTGCAGAACAGAGGGGCTCCAGCCCCTGGAGCATCTCCGTGGCCTCCTCGGGACTCGCTCCAGCAGCTCCACATCCTGGTGTTGGGAGCCACAGAGCAAGATGCTCCCGGTGGGGTCTGGGATTTGGGAAAATCCCTTCCCTCCCCCTGCTGCCCACCCTCTTCTGATGCAGGCCAGGACACGGGAGTTCTGGGCTGCCAGTGCCCGTGTTGAGCTCCTCATCAACAAGCACCCCCAAGTCCTTCTCCTCGGGGCTACACAACAACACTGAGAGGCTTTCAAAGTGATTTCCTTGTAAAGCCACTATGAGAAACTCTGACTGCTTGATTTGAGTGTTTATGGAGAAGTGAATAAAATAATATATAATTAGATAGGAGCCATGTCTACTCTGAGTCGTAACTTCTGGTCTTGAGGAAACCTGACTTGAGGTGTAATTGCATCGTGCAGCAATGATCCTCCTGCTCTGAGTCTGATGCAAGAATATCCCAGGGAAGTTTGTACTTCTGTTATCATCTCTGCAGAGAAATAGGCACAGATTAAGTGATCTGTTGGCCCACGCTATCTACAGTAGGAGTGGAAATGACTGAGGGTTTTTGAATGAAACTGTGGCTGTGCAAGTAGAGATAAGATAATTACAAAGCTGAGTAATACTATCCAGCACCACCCAGTATTGTCAGTCCTTTGTTATTCAGTTTTCTCTATAAACTGAACAATGCTAAATTACAGTTGTAAATCCCCAGTATGTGTAGGTATTGATAATATATGCAGAGACAGAAGGAAAGGAAGAGATTGCAAATTTAGTTAACTGTATAAAAAAATATTATTTTCTTGGGTACTTGAAAATGTTGGAGGGATTTGAACAGTCCTGGAAAAGCAGACAGTGTTATAACATGGGCATTTCCAAAAATGACTGTTTGGGTTCAAGGTAATTAAAGGTAGTTCCTGTTTTATCCAGAGTGATTCACTTAAACCACGGCATGGACAGATGCTATGATAGAATTGCATCTGCCATAGTTTCACTTAGCTCCACTTCCTGTGATTCTGGCTAATTCAACGTTGGGCTTCTGCTAAGGGGCACTGTTAGGCTAAATTTTGGGCTAGTTTTTGCAAGATTAGTAAATCTGATTATGAAGTGCTGACAAATTCTAACTGAGGTAAAGGAACTGAAGTGCAGAGTCAGAAAATCCGGGCCACTAATGGTTAAAATTGGGCCACAAATGATCCTTACTTATGTTTTATTTCTATATCATTCCAAAGGCAGCTCTTTTTTGCTCATACTTAAGCCCTTGAAACCCTTCCTAAGGCTTTCCCAGGACAGGAATCATGCAGCAGGTGGGTTCTGTTATTCATTTACTTCAGGTCATCTCCACACTGGCAGGTACAGAGCGTGAACTGATTGGATAAGAAATACATGCTCTGACTGCAGGTGGTTGGAAGGGATATGGCAAGAATGAAAAATCTAATTGTAACTGGTTGTGTTAGGGAGCCAAAGCAAGCTAGGATTTAAAAGAAGAGGTTGTTGTGCTTCACTGAACAGCCATTTAGATTTGACTGCAATAGCACAGAGTTTGTCATGGTGGTTTAGTTAACATGTTCGGTTTTGATGAAAAAGAAAGTGTCTTTGATCGCTCCGCAGAGAGAACAGTTTATATTGGAGCTGTGCAGGTAGCTAATTCTGTAAGGTCATGTTCAGTGCCCCCCTCCATTGGAAAGTTGCTGAGTGGAGCAAAACCAGAAAACCCATGGAACTAGAGGGAGAAAAATGATTAAGATGTTCCCAAGAACACCATCTATTTGTTTCATGTTCAGGATTGTGGATTCTGCCACCCTGGTTTATGGGATTGTTGCCTAAGATGATAGCTGATAACTGATAGCTCAACAGAAGGAAGAATATGCTAAACTGCCTTAGACAGCCCCTGACTCATCACAGGGAAGAATTCACACAGCCCTTTTCAAACCATGGCAGATCTTGTAACACTTTAGAGAAGGATTTTGTCTTTGTCACTTTTAAAATGCCTTGTGTGCTGAGGCAGAGGCCAGGAGAAGGAGCCCTGCAAACAGATTCCTCTGGGTCCCAGCAAACATGGCTGGGGCAACTCCACGGGCACATTCCTGATGTCCAGCCCTGGCCAGTGACAGCTGTGCCCTTACAGTTTTCCTGCTGTGGACACCAGGCCTGCTCCACACTGAGAACCAACTTTCTTCAAGCCAACAAACAGCTGTCAGGTAGCAACCACCATAAGCTGTTGTCATCTTAGCCAATCCTTGGTTAATTATTCTGGGATGCTAACCTTGTATTTGAGTGAGACATCACAAAGAGATAGAAGGTGGCAAAGTCAGGAGGGAAGGTGTCACTGGAGGAAGGTTTAGTAGTCACTCTTTTTACAGTGGATAAAAGACACATCATCTATTTCTGAAGACTGAGCTGTCCCTCAGTCATGTGGCCTTCTCCAGTGGTAATGCACCTACTGCTTCTTGTCTGCTATTGCTACAGCTTTTGTGTGCTGATTTCAGTCCTGCCTCCCTGTCCAAATATGCCTTCCTCCTGCAGTGCTGAAACACAGAATTCTGGGGTTTATGGCATGCTGAATCCTGAATATATGATAGGAAAATAGCAAATGGGCCTGAAAACCCCCACTGCCTGCTGATGGCAGTCCTCTTCATTTTCCTGCACTTTGTAAATGCCAAGTGTTCATGGAGCTGGAAGGCTGTCAGTGCTGTGGCAAAGAGTGACAGAGCATTTTGGAGCCATTCTCCTCAGAAGGATGGACAGAGTGTGTTTGCCAGGAAATCTTGCATCATTTCTTCTCAAGAGATGGTCATGGACACGTTCCAGGATCAGGTTGTAGGTACAAGTGTTGTGATAGTCACCAAGACAAGGAGGAAGATAGCATGGAAGCTTAAATGCCCCTCACTGATCAGCCTAATAGAAAGAGAGATATGCCTTCCCTTTATGTATATTTCTCTATTTCTTTTTCTTTCTGTCTTGAAACAAGTCACTGACTTGATTCAAGCTTAAATATATTTATTTTTTAAAAAAATCTACGGTGGGACTAAACTGAAAGAACATTTTTCAGCTGAACTATTTTAAAATGGTTGTGAAGGGAATAGCTAAGCAGTATATCATGGCTCTTACCTGCCGATAGTGTCATTAAGTAGTTCAGGGTTTCTAGTGTGCTGTGTATAGATATATCTATTTATATAATAGTATTTTGTTGTTGTTGTTGTTACTACAAATGGCCTCAAAAGAGCATAGAAGAAACCCCGACACACTGTAAAGAAAGAGGCATGTTTATCACAGGTTTGAATTTCACCAGGAGAGCTCAGAGTTGTATCTGGCTCTCAACAACAATAACTATCGTGGTTTTTTCTCCCACCTTGATACCAGTCTCAGAGCAGTGCCTGCACTTAATGTTTTGTTTTGGTTTTTTTATGGTCTGCATTGATTTAGTAGATCTCACAGATGTAAATTACAAAGCCTAAGTGACTGGGGCAATAGGACTGTTTTGTGGGGTTTGATGTTTGGTGGTTCTGTTTTGAATTTAAGTAATTCTGTATAATCCTGTAGTAAGGTGTATTTTCCTAAAAGAGTGTTGCCAGGTGGGGGGGGCAGGCAGCAGGGTTGCTCTGGTTTGGGTCTGCTGGCATCTGAATGGGGGTGGTGGGAGAGGAATTACTGCTTTTCCATGTGGCACAGAGGGCACCCAGCCCCAGGGCTGCCCAAACACAGGTATCCAACACGATTGTAGATGCTGCCTGGTACCAGCTGCCACTCGAGAAAGGCATGTGGCACCTGTAGGTTATGTGTCCTATTCAGTGTTTGGGAAATCTCTGGGAGGATGAGATACAGGAGAAGAGGGAAGAGTCTTCCACAAGATCTAGACAGTTCTCATGGCAGGACTGGAAAAAAGGCAGCCACTGAGCTAAGGCTGTGGGGCAGAGTTGTTCTCAAACCTCTGGATCTGTCTGAATAGAAACAGATGCACTCTTTTACCATATACTTGATCTTTCAGAGACTAAACGTCAGGTCTCAAAAATGTGTTAAAAAAAAAAGTTCATAAGAAAGGAAAAAAGATTGCAAAGAATATGGGGGTTTGTTCCACTGCAGGATGAGGGTCAGGTTTTTTTAGGTGGTTTGGTTTTTAATGGTGTTGTAGATGTTTCATGTATGATTTGTCAGTGGTTTTGACTACAGTGGCAGTTCTACTTATATTGGCCTGTTTAGAAATTGAGTGTGAAGGCTTTAATCTGTTTATATGTAAAACCCACAGACTAACATGAGACTGCAAGCTGCTTTCAGAGTCACAGAAACTATTTGCCATTTGTCCTAGGAGTTCCACCCCACCCACATCTGTACCATTTTTTACTCAGCTGTCCCAAGTAGCCTGGTAGGAAACTTTTTGTTGGTTGCTCTTCTGAATACTTTCTGACATGGATGTTTTTCGGAGACAGATTTTTCTGTCATTCATTTTCATAGCTTCAGCAGAGGTTGTTTTTCCCTCCATTTTTGTTGGCAGGGGGCTGTTGGTTGCTGTGGGTGGGCTTGCCCAGGTCACTGTGGGGAGTGGGTTGAACTGACAGTTAATCAACAGCTGGCGTTGTTCCTCCTTCGTTGCTCTGTAAAGGGCACGGTGCTAAATCAATTAAAGAGAATTCCAAATTGGTTTCAGTGAGCAGTTCGTGTAGAGATATGGACTCTGGAGACTCTGTTCCTCCAGCCTTGCAAGTCTTGGCTCTTTACCTCATACCTCTTTTCCCCAAGAGGTGTGAGACTGAAGTGCTGTAGCTGGTGCTGATCCAGAGCGTGGGAACAGAGACACTGCAGGATCCTTCAGACAGGGGAAGAATCCAAGCAGTGGCAATGCAAGTGAAGAATCACTGTGCCTGGCAGTACAAGTCTGAGCATCTTTTTGGGACTCGCTCATTGAGACAGAAACAAGGCTGGAACACTAGAGAGTTACCTGGGAGTGTATTTCACCCTGAAAACACTTTGCAGAACCAAAGCCCAGTAAATGTAGGTAAAGCTGATGTGAGTTAGGGATGTTGTAAAGGTTTAAGAACTTTCTCCAGTAAATCTTGAAGTTTTCTGTGGGACTTCAGATGGCTATTTGTGCAGTTTCAACTTATATGCAGGCTTACCTGATGCATAATGGGAAGGGTTCACACTACATTTGTAACAATATCTCAAAGGATTCCAGTGTTTCCTAGGAAATTCTGGAATGTGTCCAAGTGAAGAAATAGTGTATTATGTCTGGATATTCTGTCTCTGGATCAGCTATCTATGCTGGCACAGCTTACCAAAGCAGGGGACTATGTGGGATATAATAAATAAACTGCTCTTAAAACCAGAAAATAATTGACCAGACATGAACCCAAACTTCTGGGCCACAATCAGCTTGGACAAAACATGCTCATGTAAGAGCAACTGGTTTAGTGTTTGAATATTATCCGTCTTGGCAAGGTGGTCAAAATAGAAATAAAATGATGACAGTGAGATTTGTCTTTCTGACGTTTGGGAAACAGGAGTTCCTTTCTGAAGGCTTTCGCCGTGCACTCTGATAGCAGCTTTTGTTATTTATCCAAGATGTACTGTGCATGTTTCTCAGACATTTTTAGGTCCCTCTTTCCTAACTGAATAAGAGTTATTTTCTCTATACCTACCATATATTGGAATACATTTGACCTATGAAGAAAAAATAATTGGAAGTCTATTACTAGGTATGTTAACGACTTGATGAAGTTTTGAAACACTGCATCTCAAATGCCGTACTGTTTATCTAGTTCTTAATACCTTTGCTATTTTCTATTGCTATTTGATGATCAGTTTTTGCTGGAATATATTTTGCAATTACAATAAGAGATTTAATGTTGCTTTGAGCTCTGCCAAGTTCAGATTTTCTGTTTTGGCCTAAGTTATTTCTTTGTGCTTCAATTTCCTCTATGTAAAATGCTCAGATTTTAGGGCTTTAGACTGCAGATCCTGGTAATTAACTGCACGTCTGATTTTTAGTTCAGCATAAGGTTAACCAGCTTCCATAAAACAAAATCCTATTTATTCAGAATGAAAGGATTATAGAGAAGACATAAAGTTACAAAAAAGTAGTTTATGTAGTCTGGGTTACCGGGAAGTCATCAGCACTGACACAGAGCTCCTAATAGAAAAGCAATAGGTAATACCCCCTCAGGGCTCTTAGGAGTTTTGGTGGCAATTCCACATCACTCCCAGATCGTGGAAGAAACTTCTGCCCACAGATTCACTGTCTACATTTATCAGTCATTGTGTGATTTCCTCAGGAAATAAGCTCTGCTGCTTCTTACATCATTACGAAGGAACAGTTCTCATCAGTTAACTGCCCACCTGCAGGAGAGCCCTGAATTCCTGCTGCAATGCTGCAGATGGGCACTGTAGCTTCCAGACAGAGGCACCACTACCACTGCTGCTGACTTAAAAAGTCAGAGAGTGACAAAGCTGAGTTGGGAAGAGAGTATTTAAGGACATATCCCTGTGTTTGCACCTTTTTCTGGACCATTCTTCAGCAACAGGGAGGTCACTGAACGCTGCACTGGGTTTTGGTCTGACCCTGTATGAACATTTTTATGCTCTCGGCAACCAAGATACATCTAACAGGTTATTTATGAGTTTTCAGTGGTACAGCAGATATCAGTATTTCTGTACCAAGCTGCTCAGAAGATATGATGGAGGTTGTGGTTGGTCCAGCATAGTAAGAAACAAGCCCTGGCCTGGAGATCTTGACAGGCCAATTTGACAAGAATGACAAAGGTTAGGAGGGAAATAAGAGCCAAGAGCAATGGTGTGATTTGTACAAAGATAAACAGCCAGAGATGGGAGAAGCCTCAGGTTCTTGCTGATTGTTTATTCTGTAGGTCAAACAGCTTAGATTTTATTTCTCTGTTGCAGCTTCTTTTATATTTACTAAGAGCTTTACTTCAAAATTCTAATGCATCTCCACTTGTAGCCACCACCTTTTCACATTTATTTATTCTCTTCTGTGTTAATGAAAGCCATAAAGTTCAAATTATACCATATTGGTTAGGATAGGTGAGGCAGCACAATGTTCTTGTTCTTTCCTTGGATCCTGATTTAGTTCTAACTATCAGCATGTGTTTTAATCCTGATTTTGCTCAAACCCAGTATGTTTTCAGTGTCTCCCCTAGAAAGGTTTGTGTTAAATTGAAGGTACTCTGGTGCTGTAGGACTGAGCAGTTACTCAGCCTCACTGTGCATGTCAGAGTGCTGAGCCCTAGAGAGCTTGGAAACCTGTCTCTTCATGCAACATGAATACCTAATTCTTCATGGATCTATCTTTCACTGCAGAGAAGTACAAACATTCTCAGCAATCCTGCAAACATCCATCGAATAGATAGGAACTTTCTGAAAAATTAGACAGGTCATTTTGTCAGTCTTTTTTTTTTTTTTTTTTTTTTTTCCCCTTTGTTCTTGTCTTGATTTGTTTCTATTCTCCAATGACTTGACTTTTTCTGTTTATAACTCTTTTTTGCCTTCTCCTCTTCCTCCCGTGAAAGACTACCTGTCTGTCCCGTGGTAATGTGTAGAATTTATGCCAGAAGCTGCTTCTTCAAAGATGTATCTATACAAAAATTCTCAGGTGGGTATTGCTCTTCCTTGATGTGTGTAGTCCTCTCTGCAAAAATAAGCTCTGTCATTCCCGAAGACCAAGACAGATATCTCTTTTTTTGAAGAATATATTTTAAATCACAGTCACTTTGAATTCCTGTATTTCCTTTGTACCTGCACACTTCCCAGTTCTCCTGTCTGACAGCAGCAGATAAAGCTTCTCCCCTCTAACCTTTGAAGCGAGTGAGGGAAGAAGTGAAGATGAGAACTGAGGAGTGATGGGAAATTGGGGTGATGAGGGGATAAGGTGGTCTTGGCTTGCTTGGGGGGCTGGAAAGACACAAAGCAGCTCCAGTGCAGAAGTCTGCTTTTCAGTATTGAGCTCTGGTGGAATTCCCAGCTATGGCAAGCGCTGACCAGCCCCTGGTGCAGCAAAGAACAGCTGTGTCCTCCTTTCAGGTGAGAGGCAGCAGAGACCTTTGTCACGGGGCGTGTGTGGAATAAAAAACTGGATGTATGCTAGGGCATGAATCACAATGATAAAACACTCTTATTCATGTGTTCCAATGCACATTGAGAACGTGGTTTGAAATAGCTGGAGAAGTACTACTTTATAACAGTCATAGTGAGAAATCAGCTCTAAGGACAGCCGTGTGATGGCTTGGACATGCTAGTGTTGGTACCTCTGTCCTTCAGGCTGGCTGAACACACAGGAGTGTCAGAGCAATGTTCAGTTCCAGGAGAGCTTGTAAGCTCTCTGACTGTAGTTTAATTTGATTTCTACACTGCTGATCTGGGTACACAGTTGTCACCTGCATAAACATGGTAAAAAGAGAAACAGAGACCCTTCTATGATATTAAGTGCTCGATCAAACTGAAATGCTTCTGGTCTCTCTTCATCCACACCAAAACCCCAGCAGAGGAGGAAGCTACTTTGTAGTCTTGTCACTACAGAAGAAAAGAAAGCTTTGCTTTTTCTACTTTTTTCTGTCTTTGGGTTAAAAAGTTCTGGGCATCAGAGGCTTGCTAAAATATTTGGTGGTGTCTTGGCTTAAATAATAAATGGTAACAATGATATTTGCTGCCTTACAATTAACGTCCTTATGTCCATTACTAATCATATTTCAGATCTATCAGTTAACAAAATATGATGCCAAAGATGCTCTCAGCAAGATGAAATTTTTAAGTTCTGGGGTAAAATCTGACATCTTTCTTGGCAATGGCCCCACCACCTCCTTGTTTAGAGGTGAGTCACAAACCACCTCAGTAAAGTGTGAATAAAAGGTGTTGCTCCAAGCCACTGTAAAGACCTAAAAGCACTCAGGTGATCTGAACAAGAGCCTCAAGAAGAAGGTTTCACTGATGTTTGTCACCAAAAAATCCCTAAAATGATCTTTGTGTAAGGTATAAGCAAGACCATTTCTGCTGTGGTTTCAAATGAAGATATGACAGACTTTACTGTTTGCTGTTCAGTGTCAACATCATCACTTAGACAAGAAATAGTGAAGTAATAAAACCTTAAGTGGTTAGAATTGAGTTTTACAAATATCAGCATATTTGAGTATTTTTTTTATCACTGAATTAGTATAATCAGTTAATCTTCCTAACCAATAAGCCCATTAATGTATATGTTTCCTGTGTTTCAAATGTTTTGTTTTTACCAGTATTGTAATTAGATACAAAGTAGTAAAATTCTGGGGGCTTTTGTGTGTGTATTGAAAGAGTTCCTTAACATGCGGCAAGGGTGATGATGTCTTTGTTGGTAAAAAAGCTAAGAACATTGGTTTGGTCATTCATGTTCATCAAAAAAAAAAAAGGCATTTACACTTTAATACTGTATTATATAAATAGGCATCTATAGCTCTGCATACATTATTAATACTGGTTTATTGCCTGCTTTATTGGTTTCACTACTGCTTCTCCTCTTGGGAAGTCATGTAAAATACAAAGGCTGCACAAATGCCCACGTTGCAAGAGCCCCTATATACAGAGCAAATAAGATTGCACAAGTACAAATATTCACTGGAGCAGCTTCCTGCAATTCATGTAACATAACGACAGTCTACACATGCAGTCCTCCCAGAAACTACTATTATTCCAAGTATTTAAGATTTTTTTTTTTCAACCTACAACACTTGTGCAGCTATTTGAATACAGAACAAAATTTTATTCCTGTGTTTTCTGACAAGGCATATCTTGAAAGAATTCTTGTTGAGAAGAAACAGAGAACTTTAAGTATGGCTCAGGATAATTAGCACAACTGCACAGGAGATGGTAAGGGGGCCTAGAACTGAGTGCCTGTGTGGAAGGAAAGCACTGGAGACAGGATTATTTTCGTAAGTTAATCTTGTGTCAGCCACTGACTTGGGACTTAGGAAATCTGAGGCCAAATGAAGGAAAAGAGCCAGTGATGAAGGAAGAAGCCCTGGTGTCAGAAAGCCTCTGAGACAGCACCAGGTGCACATCCACCATTGCTGCTCTGCTACAGCATGCTCCCTCGTAGCTGCTGCAGAGGCTGTTCCTGTCAGAGTGTTACGGCTGTTTCCCTTTTGACCTCCACTCTAATTTCTACAGGCAAATACTTTTTGATGTCCCAGGATTTCCTTCAAAGTTTAAAAACTTATTACTGGGGATTCTGGTGGCTTTTCTAATAAGTTAACTACATGGAAAGTTTTTCCATCTCTTTCCCACTTGCCACACAATTCCCCAGCAGTTCTTTCTACTTAATTCTAGTTGTAACCTTCTGATCATCTGAGCTTTAATGTTCCTGCATTGAACTTAGATGTGTTTCTTTAAGGACAATTATGAAGCTTCCAGGACCAACTGGTCACAGCAACTCTTTGGATGCTTTAGTTCTGGTAGCTGTTCATTCACCTGGCTGTGATTTGGTTTTCTTCATGCCAGTTTTCTTCCTCTGTGATGATTTCTTGCATCTCTTCTGTGTCCATGGCCCATCCTTTTTGTGCACCGCCCCAGGGATGCTCCCATCCATCGGAGCAGACCTCACACTGGCTGTGCTCAGCACAGGCTGGCCCCAAGGGCTCTCTGCAGGCCCCAAAAGCTGCTGTGTGAGTGCCTTGTCTCCCAAGGAAAACTTCTAAGTGCTGCCCTCGTTGGTTCCCAGGTTACGGCAGCTGGCACAGCAGCATTTCCTACTTCAGCCTCCTTGTTTTGGAAGGGCAAGCTCCTGCCTTCCTCACGATTTGGAAAGGTGGCTCCCTTCCCTGGCAGATCTTCTGGCATAAAAGGAGCCTTCTGTAATGAAAGAGAAGCAGAGCAGAGCTTTGTAAAGGTCTCAGTGAGGCTGACACCTCGTGCTCAGGAGCAAGTGCTCCGACTCCTCATTCCTCCCCCTGTCAGCATCGATAAGCCTCTTGTACCTGATGTGAGTTTTATTGCCCTTGACTGCTCTCCATTTATCCAAAGGTTGAATCTTCCCCTCTGTCTGTACTTTAGAGCAATATGCTATTTAAAAAACAGTGCTTCCATTGAATACAATAAAGGCAGGCATATCTGACATAGTTGTCGGGGCTTTTGGGGTTTCTCTTATTTTATTTTTCTTCCCCTCGGCAATAGGTCATGGAGTAGGTGCAACTTAAACTTTTCATCTTCTGACGTGCTACAATTATCCCTGCAACAGGGGAGACCCAGGAGGATCAGCACAGTGCAAGTCTGCTGTATTTAGAGATCTGCCCATCGAAAAGGGGGGAAAAAGTTGCAGCTTTTAAATGATCTAATGGGTATTTTGGTTTATATGTTCCCCATTGCCAAGGGGACACTTTTCAGGCAGCAGTGTCAAATGGCTCACTTGCCACCTAGGTGTGAATGGGGCCTGTCTTACTCTTCATTTAAATAGGGCAGAAGACTTTGACTGGCACCTCTGGAAGAGGGAAAAATCCTCTTGTATTTCCACAGCTCTTCCTTGAGCATAATCCTGAAAGACTTGTGTTCGGTTACTGGATATGAAATGAACCTTTCTAGGTTTTCACAAGCACTATCTATGAGTGGAGCTGTTATCCTAGTCAAAGTGCAGTATTTCTGTTCAGGGTGCACTGGTTCTTTAAGCCTGAACAGTTTGTTGTAGGAAGGGGTGAGGACAGAACTTTTTTAATCATTTCAAATTACCTCCCAGACACCGGAATTATACTGTGGGGTTTGGATGGCTCTCCCTTCTCTAACAACACACTGTGTATGTACCTTTACAGCAATATTCTTTCCTTTTCAGTTCCCTGAAGCCTTTCTGCCCTGCTTCTTTTTCTTCCTGCAGGAAACAGGATCTTCAGAGGGTTTTCTGAAAGCTCTTTGTAATATTAGCGAACATGTACAGGAAAACCCTCAGGTTATGTTCAACTCCTGGTATCCTTCACTTTAGATTTAAGAAATTCCCTTAAACTCTCATTAGTGCAGACCTTCTCATTCCTATAAAAGTTTAAAGAAAATCTTTGTCTCATCAGAGATTTAACACAGCTCCTCAGCGTGGCTGGAGAAAGCAGATTCTTTGTGCTTCTCTGTTCATTCTGGAGCAAAGACAATTGTTACAAAAATGTGTCTTTATTGATGTGACCCTCCGGTTCCCTCATCACTTTTCGACTTATTACCTTTTCCTCTCTGCTGCCTTCTGCAAATCTTTTAATTGACGGGAGGGGAAAGGAAGGTTTTGATTAAATGCTGATGGATCCAGGCAGGATTACTTCATTTCCCTCTGCACTGTGTGAGCTGGGACTGGCAGAGCACACTCTGTGTTCCTGCTGCTTTCTCACCTCACCTGGCCCACTCTACAACAGGGGCATTTTATTCATGTATTTTTAAGTAGAGTGGCATTAAAAAAAGAGATTTAGCTATCTGTGTGCAGCAAAGTTTGTTAAACTTATTTTGTTGAGAATTTAAAACTATCTATGGTTTGGTTTTTTCAAGTTCTCTCTTCATAAAACTGAGTTATGCTAAAAGTTTAGAAACTTTCTCATACATAATTAAGATGAGAAACCAAGAAACTTATATCACAATGAAAAGAAAGCAAAGGGTGAGAACTTAACTGTTATTGGTTTGGAAAGCCCACAGCTTCCATTAGAGAAGTTTAGGGTGCCCATTATTCAATGTTAAGGTTCTTGAGTGAATCTTACAATTCAGATTCTGCTAAAATTAAAATAGGGGGGAAAAATTGTTCTGTGTATCCTCTGTTATTCCTAAGCTGACAGCTGCCTTCCTTTTCATCTCTGGGGCTTGGTAATTAACTCCTATTCCTGACTCCTTTTTTTTTTTATTTATTCTTTCTCCTTTCTTTCTCCCTTCTTCTATCTTCTTTTTATTTCCTTGGGTTTTTTTTTTCTTTTAACTTTTTTTCTTCTGTGTTTTTCCTTTCCCTTCCTTTCTCTTTTATTTTCCATTTTTCTTTTCCTCCTCCCTCTCCTAAAAAACCTGTCAATCTAAAACAAGCAACAAGCATCCCATTCACTTACCTGTGCTTCCTTCCTTGCTTAAAAAAAAAAATCCTCTTTGTTTTGTAAAGCTATTGGATGTAGATGTGGCTTCAATGCATTTAAACCCAATGCAGACATAAAAAGTGCCCCAGCACCAGCATTTCTGTGGCTTCCCTATCCCCTCAAATCTGTAGCTGTGACTTTTGGGCTGTCTCAGACCACTTTTAACAATTTGAGGTCTTAAGCAGGTCCTGTTTCACACCCACTGACTGGCATTTCACAGATGATGTGTAGGCACTCTGGCCTTGAACAAGCACTGGACAAAGTGTAAAAGCTTAAACCTTACTGAAAAGCCAATTTTAACCTATCTGAATTTGCTACCAATTACCTGAGTGTTTAGAACTATCATTAGAAACCCCAAATGTGTCATGCTGGCAGAATTGTAGAAATGTTTTAGCTATGCTGAGGTCAGAATTTAAAACTGTGGTTATTCAGAAGTTCATGATGAACTTCGTTTGGAGTTTCAATGGAATCATGATAGTTTAAGGTAAAAAAAGAAAAAAAAAAATTATGGCAGGGTTTTGGGAACGAGAGGGAGACTTTTGAAAACTCCTCAGAACACAGAATGCTGGAAGAAATCCCACTAATGAGAAGTGCAGGTACGCTGTTCTCAATGAATAATGTATCAAAAAGAATCAGTGCTCTTCACATTGCCTTATAAATAATGGGGTTTATCACATGTAGGGGCCCATTCACAGATAAATAAATCAGTGCATGGTTAAGTAGCTGGTGCAGAGTTCCAAATGCAGAGTTTTGCATTATAAAAATGAACTTTCATTGGCTGTGAAAAGCGACCTCTGGATACAGGCAGCAGCAATTGTGATGGCAAAAATCCCCTAAGATCCGAAAGATGCTAAATGTTTCAGCCTTGGTAGCACAATTTCCCACAAATTGATTTGCTTTTTGTTAATCCTGTTTAGGTTTGTTTGGTGGTTTTTTTTTTGCCTCAAAGTGAAGTAAGATGGAATTCTGGCTTTGTGGTTCGTTCTTGTCTTAAACGTGGTATAACCTAAGTGTGCTACAACTGTGTTTAAATGTGCCAGTTATTTTTCTTATGAATTCCAAAATACTTATAAAATGAAGTTATTTTCTTGGGCTTAGTCACAGGAGGTTGGCTGTTTCATAGTTTTTTGTTAGTAAAACAGATATTTAGCACCAGTTTTGCTTGTGAAATTTCTTTCAATTCCATCAGATCTTATTTATTTTATTTACGTAGACCCATTATAAAATTATGTAGAACATGAAAGTTTCTAAGGGCCTTGTTCCCTTAATTAAACAATTAACTTGCCATTTTGGATTTGATCAAGAAATGATTGAACATGACAGACTGTCTCCCCTCTGGAGCACATAACTGTGTCAGGGTCAATCATGTTTCCTTTGGAGTCAGAGGGAAAGGGGCTTTCTCATAAATTAGAACACGCTCCCGATTTACAGTAGTAAATACCATACATAACTGATTTTATAATGTTCTTATAAGATTAATAAAACAATAATTTAATATGTCGGCAAGGTGGTTATTTAAAAATCAAATTACAACAAACTGAAAAATCCCATCAGCTCAGTGAATTTTTTTCAATTGTTTAAGGAAATGAGAAAGTAGTAACTAACATGGAAGAGCCTAGACAGAGGGATGGAGCTGTAAATCCTTGTGCTTCACCTCAGGATCAAAGACGTGCTTAGCCTTAGGCCCCGCTGTGCGGGAAGGATGGGGTGGCTGTTGATGTTTCAGAGGATGTGGAGGAGAGGATTTCCAGCCTCAGATGCCTTTCCTAGCCCTGATTAGTGCTCTGCCCATGGGATGTAATACACCAAGGTGCTTTCTTGCACCTGAAACCAAGTTTGTCACCACGCCAGCCGTGCTGCTCCGCTGGCTGGTGTCACTGGGCCTGTCAGCAACAGGGGGTCACAGAAAGCAGCATTAAAACCAAGCAAGGCAAAGCACCAGAGCACTTAGGAACCTGCCACCTCACACCATTTACGTGGAAAGCAATTGCTAAGCATCCTGTGGATAATTTACTTTTTCTTGCTTCAACTTCCTGCTGTTGAAGGCATTGTTGATTTTATTCCCAGTTTTATTATAACTTAACTTTATTATGGTTTTAGACTATTGGCTAGAAATAAACATGTTCCTTGTACACTACTCTGAAATGAATGATTTTTCAATGGTGCCTTTACCAGAAACCCAAGACTCTCTACAGCCACTTCTGCTCTACTGAAACAAACACCCATCATATTGGCAGTTGTCCATAAGATGTTTGCAGAAACTGAGTGATTTGCATATTGGAAACTGTTCATTGATACATTAAATAACATTTTATTGTGGACATCTGGTCTGTTAAAAATCTGCCAAAATTTGTATCAGATAGCTGCAGCAATTCATGTTTATAGAAGTAATCTGTTCTGAAAATATGTTAAAATACTGCCCCTCTTTCATTTCTAGCTTTTAGGCATTATTGTGCAAAAGCTGTGCTTGTTAAGAGTCTGAGTCTTCCCTGCAGAACAGCTTCTTGTGTTTGTTCCTAGGATCATTATAAAGAACAAAGGATTTCCTGCATCTCCTTTTATGATTTCAGTTATATCCAATGCAAAGAGAATGAGTTTGTGCTCAAATATGCTAGGGCTAAACATAATAAATAAAAATTAACTTTCCAGCTCAGCCAATCTATGGCTGTTCACTCTGTAAAATGACTAAACTGAACACATATGCCTGAGCCTGCCTACAACATCTGTAGGTTCTGTAGGAATAATTTAAATTTACTCTCTTTATTTCGAATATTCATTAGCTTAGACTTGTGCATTTTACATTAGAATAGATTAATGACTTGTTTTGCCAATATATTTATTTTAGGTGAAATTCAGTGGACTGTTCCTTAATGAAAATAAAAATGTGACTCAGCCCTAGAGAGAAGGCTTGCTTTTTATTTTTTTTTAAAGTTGATGCTTGATGTACTTCTAGTTGAGGCCAGTTTCAGTATGTGTTACTACATCCACGCTGAATTGTATTTTGACATGTCGCTGTCAAAGGGCCCAGGGTTTCTGTCAATTGGGCTGTATAGAGCAGTAATTAATTCTGTTATGAAAGTGTCAGTGGCTGAGAAATTCCTGAGCTAGAGCTCAGCCTCTGCACTGTCCCAGGTTGACTGGCACCAGTTTCCTTCTAATAACACGGAAAGGATGTTGGCTCTGTGTGGCTTTTGGATAGCACAGTGTAAGTTGCACTATTGACAAGGACTAAAAGGCCAAGCCCTGCTTTGATATACACTAAATAAATGAGTTACCTTTAATAGGCGTGATGGGGATGGCATTTTGCACATGTTTCTGGGAGAGACCTGGCCCTAATGAGCACTAATGTGGTTCCAGCCTGCGGGTCCACAGTGTGATTCTTTAAAGTAAATCTGGTTTCTGACAGGAGCCTTTTCTGTCTGAACCCTTTCAGACCTGCCCTGACAGTGGACATGAGCCCTGGTGCAGATTCAGCCCTTGGAATGGCTGTTGCATGAAGGCATGCACAAGACCCCCCTGCAAAATGATCCTTTGCTTGGCGTAGGTGTGTGTATGAGCTGGGATTCTCACTGCTTTGCCTTAATTAGAGTTCTCTGACAATTTTTCACCCACCCTTATTAAAATTATCCCATTTAAGTATTGCATGAATAAGCATGATGTGTTGGGTAACTGAAGTACGGGCAGTGATAGGAATTTCAAAACCGGTCTGGGTTGTTTTCACTCCATTCTCATGAAATTTAAAAGGATGGCACCAGAAACACAAAATGGCCAATACTTCATGTTTTAAAAAACATGTCATTTAATCACTCCTCAGACAGCAAACATGGCTGAAAGAGTCCTAACTAGAACTGTGCAAACTCTTTAAAACACCGTCCAGACACGGTGTCAAGTTATTTCGTTTCAGGCGTTATTTCAGTTTGAACCTTTCCATGTGTTCTTTAACAAAGCGTCAGTGGTGTGAAAACTTACAGCCTATTTCAGGAAAAGCCAGGCTGATCTCTGACTCTCCATGAAAGCCACTCACAAACAAATATTTTCTTCTTTATTTTTTCTTTTTGGCAGGCCATTTCTGCCTCCATCAGGTTAAACGTTCCTTTGGGTCAGGAACAGTTTTATTGTTTACCAGTAGCAGTGTTCTGAGCTTAATTTTTTCTAAATTAACCAGCTTTGTGAATATCCCATTGAAAAAGGAATCAAGGTGTGAAAAAAGAGCTACAAGTTCTTTTTGTGGTTTGAGGTTGGTTTTACTTTTTCCTTTGGTTGGGATTTATTTTACTTTTTTAGGGGAGTGGGGGAGTGATTTGTTGCTGTTTGTTTAAATTTTTTAATTGTTTTTTTTGTGTTTTATGGTGTTTTTCTGGTTTTGTTATTGTTATTTTTTTGTTTGTTTGTGGGTTTTTGTTGGTTTTGTTTTGGGGGTTTTTTTGTTCAGGCATTTTTTTTTTTCATTTGCAGGTTTTTTTTGGTTTTGTTTAAATCAGATTGACTCAACTCTCGTTGGTCAAATGTGTTCTTATAAAACGCCCTTAGTATGGAAACAACATTTTCAGTACGAACACATCTTTCTGATCTTAAGAGTGGAATTCCCTGAACTTTAGGCAGATAGGTGGTCAGGCTTAATTTGCCTTCTTGATCAGAAATAAGCAGTAGCATTGCATTTTGCTGGATGAAGGTTGATGGTAACTAGGAGAGAAATGCCATCTTGGCTCCTGAGATACTTCTGGCATGTGAGGGATAACAGAGAATGGATCTTATCTGTCAGCGATGGCAGATACTGGTTTGGGAACAATCAGGGCCCTTTTATTTTACCTTGTAGGGAAACATTTGATTAGCAGTATGTCCCTTGTTGTTCCACTGTTGGAATATTTTTGGGTTCTGATTTTCTTTCCTCCTTTTTTTTTTTTCCTGGTCCTTAATTTGTTGTCTCTTCTTAAGCATGGTACTGTAGACTTTCAGGATCTCATGGTAATTAAAATATTTACTGTGGAGTTATTTAAGTTTTCCAGCGTGACTGAAGACATGCATTTTAATAATCTAATTTTTCTTGTGCAGCTGGTTGATTTTTCTGCACTTAGCTCCATGGCAGAGAAATGACTGTGTTGTTGCTGTGTCTCAGAAACTGAAACAGCAAAGTCGAGGAGCTCCCAGAAATGAAGAACTGAAAACACATTTCTTTGGCACATGTGCAGGAGGAGAATAGACTTCTGTTGTATCCCCAACTGTGCACACAGTCACACCATTGCTGATTCTCCCTCTCAAACCCAGTATAGGTGAAAGTGTCTCACTGTAGGCAGAAAGGTTGTTTCTGCCAGAGCATCTCCAGAAAGAGGGGGAAGCAGAAGGGTCTGTGCTCACTTAGGAAGTTGAATAAGACTTTTAAAGTGTGGTAGGAACAGACTAACCAGGGCTCGCATCCAGCAGCTTTGCAACCATGCTTTCATCCAGGACTGCTGGAGGCAGTTCAGTTGAAATAGCACCTGAAAATACAGACATCTCCCAAACTACTTGTTTAAAATCTGCCTCCAGTAAAATTTACTCCCCACAGCTCCTATTACCTCTTCTATCTGGAGCTGTTTCACCTCCTCCTTGCCTCCAAGTATCTCACTGGGCATCACTGTTGATGCATCATCAAGAACAACAGAATGCTGTCTTGTGTATAAGCTCTGGGGGGCCTGAAGCCTCACAAAGATGCTGTTTACAACCTGTTCATGGATTCAGGACTGCTTTTGTGATACCAGGAGCTAAAACCTCCTATAATTTTAATGTAAAAATGAGATTCTGTAGGGTGAAGTTGGTACCCCTGTGTCAGTATATTGTCCAATCTAAACTTGATTCGTTGAGCAAGATGGGGTTTCCACACAGTGAAATTTCCTCTAATAATGTACTCTTGCCTTGGCATTTTGGGGCCTCAAAAGCTGAACTGTGTGTTGAAAATTTGGCAGACAGGTTTTTTGCTCTATAACTGTATCGAGCCCCCACGCCAAGGACTCCTCTAAGTGCGGAGAGGAAAGGGTAGGATGTTACATTCAGCATGTGAAAGTGGGCTTTTTCTAACTGTTATTTCTGGAAGGTTTCAGGCTTAATGTAAGACTGCCATAGAGTGGTGAGTTTGTTTATTCTTCACATTAAATTCTACTTCAAGCTATGCAAGGGCAGTCGAAAATTTTCCGACAGCAAGTTTTTCCATCACAAAATAGCAATTCATTGAATTACAATATGTGTTGGGACAGGGTTGAATGGGTAAGACACGGCTTTCTGTGCTCCTCTTTTCTCAGAGGAAGTAGCCCTTGAGATCCCGATGTCAGGCAGCTGTTACAGCAGGCTCCGAGCTCAGCAAGCATTTCCAATCTTCATTCTCCCACTCCCTCTTCCCCCTCCACTGAAATTGTGCTCCCTGTTCACAATATTGCTGAGCTGTCTGTAATGATAAATGATGTGCCTTTCTTTAAATTTCCTTTCTGCTCAGTACTAGATATTGGCCAGCTTGGATGTGTGTTCTGGGTGGATAAATTACTTTGGCAAGTCATAGAGAATTTATGCACATGGCAACAGATGGACCCTGTGTGCTAGAATTATTCTCTGTTGTTCTAATTACGTAACTTGATTTTACCTGAGGCAATTATATTTTCATGTACAAAGATCAGTTGCTGGTTTGTGGGGTTTTGTTTGGTTGTTGTTTTTTTTTCCTTTTGGTTTGTTTTTGTTTTTTTTTGGTGTGAAATATGAACCTCTATGCTGAACAAAATTTTGGTCTCAAACCTTGTTATAGGCCAGAGTAAAACGGGGCCTTTACTCAGCTGCACATCACCCTTTAGTGAGCATCGATCTTTTCATGCACATGACTTGTGTTGTCAAGTGGATCTTCAGAGTTTCAGAGAATAGAACCCAGGGTTTGTTTCTTGATGAGGGTAACTGGTGTATGGTAAAGATAATTGCACAGAATATTTGGGAGGAAATCAAAATGTGTGCAACCAGGACATACTAGAAATGAAAATGGTTTTGTTCCTAATTTAGAAAGTGGTCTTCTTTTGCTAGTCAGAGAGGAGTTTTACTTACTTCATCCTGTCGCTGTGCTTTTCTTTCTTTCAAAGGAGCAGTGGAAGTAGAGCTTTGTGTAGAAAAGCAAAATAATTTCAGAGCAGAACACAAGCTGAGGAATGGATCCAGGACTCAGCTTCCACTGAACTGCTGACACTTCTGTCACTTTCTTTGTCCTTGCTTAGAGTATGTCCTCAATTGTGCTTTGTTGACAGCATATTTTTATGCAGCTAACTCTAAGAATCCTTTTGGATAAAGCTGCTGCTCTCTCAGTTAGGATTCTGTAGTATTTGGTACTTGCACCAGTCTCTGTAACAAATAATTGAAATAACTTTTAAAGAAAGATAAACAGATGTTTTATTTACAACTTGTGATTGCTTAGGACTTCCAAAAGCTGTTACATTTCCTTTTAAATCCTGAGAGAATACAGGAAGATGTCTGAAGATGGAGAAGGGACTAGAGAGTAGGGCTGTTTCTTCAGTCCATCGTACATGTTTTAGACTCACTTGCCATGCTAAAATACCATTATTAGAGGTGAAGGCTGAGGGAAGAAAATCACCTTTCTCTAGGATCATCCTAGGGATGGGTTAGGGTGCTGAGCCATTGGTGGGGGTGCCCAGTGGCTGGCACAGGTGGAGCTCAGATGGCGTTCAAGGACGGATGGGCTGAGTTAAACGTGGCCAGTGCCAGGTTCTCACAGCTCTTGTCACAGCTCTTGTCACAGCTCTTGTCACAGCACTCAGAGCTGCCCCAGCAGCAGGAGTCCCCAGAGCGCTGCCCTCAGGGCTCTGACACAAGCTCCTCTTGTGACAGTGCCCTCCATGTCATCTTCCAGTGTTGGAGGATGGCTTAAGGACCTTGGATCCTTGCTCTGCACGCCCTTGAAGAAATGCTCTGCTAAACAAAGCTAGCTGAGTGTTTCCCTACATCTACACAAAACAGCAAAAAATTCAATTCACGCATTGCAAGTGATAGCAGTTTTCTGCCTTTTTTTTTCCCCAGTAAATATTCTATTCAAATACAAGGTATTATGCAAACATATTTCTGTCTGAGTAATATTTCTGTTATGCCAGGATAGCATGTGCCTGTAGCTCCCCCTCTCCTGAAATCCACAATTGCGACAACACAGTTTTTAATTCAAACAGTAAATCCCCACTCCTATAAATCCTTCCCTGCAGCTCCCCCCTCTCCTGAATAACACTACTGTAAATAAGTGGCTGCTCTAAAAAAGAGTAGGTGGTACATAATATTAAAAACAGTAACTTGTTGAGCAGAGCTATTTAAAAAAATCAGAGTGCCACATAATAAAGGTTCTATCAGCAAATACCAGACTAGCATCTCAGCTAGCTTTACGGGGTTGTGAGTTATTGCTGTGGTCAATAGATCTCTTTTCTGTAGCATTCTGCTTATGTAGGTGATAAATCTTACAGTCTTATGGGGATAGGGTCAGGCTTCTGCTACTCTGCCCCATTATTTTTCTCCTACATCATTTAGAAAACTGCTGGACTGGACCATTTTTGGTGCAGTGACTTTTTGTTCAGGTACATGGTATATTTTATTGTGCATATTAAATTTTACCTCAGACCACATTTTAACATCCATCTTGATAGAAGGTGAAACGGAAGTAAAATCTTAAGCAAAAGAGCAAATAAACATGAGAAGCAGAAAACAAATGTTATTTTCAATGAAATTTTTAGATGGAAAGTATGAAAAGAAAAAAAAGTTTTGATTTTGGTCATAAGGGTTCTTTTTGAATATTTTTTCAAAACTAGAGAATGAATAATCTAGTAGTAGTGGCATTCAATCAGACATTTTTAGTAATTCTGTAAGCTCTGGGAATATTTTAAGTAATGGGTGGTTTGAAATTCTTGCTGTTAAAGAGAAAAGAAAACGGGGTGATGTTAGGTACTAATGGACAAAACGTTTGAATAATTCATGATTTTGGTGCCACCTCAGTACAGCCACCTGCCAGGAATCACAGCTTCTGCCTGGCTCCCGTGTGTGCAGCTCTGTTCCCTCACTCACCTGGAGCTGCAGGGATGTGCTCCTGCCCTGTGGTAGCAGACAGTGGGAAGATCAGGGCAAGGAGGAGTGTAGTTTGCTTGTAGCCCCTGCTGTGGGTAAGCAGAAAAGACCTTTCTGTTTTGTTGTCCATGTTCAGGCAAAGGGACAGGACAGAGCCAGCAGAGCCAAGATCTGAAGGGCACATGTTGCTGTCACAGACATCTCCAGGTACCTTTGGCACCTGGCAGCTTTAGTCCCTTGTTCAGTATCAATAATTCTGAGTTACATGTCTGATCCCACAATAAAACATCACCCTCCAGAGTGCACGAAGGCAGCGCGTCCGTGCAGAACCACCAGGAGACATGGCTGGGCAAATGTCTTTATTATTTAATTATTTGTTGGGCCACATGTGCTGCAGCAGAATGCTGAGTTGCCTTTATGGGAGCTTGTTTGAGAAAGCAAGGACTGCTTTTATTTTGAACTATTAAGTCTGAAGAGTACATAAGAACAGTGTTCAAAGGGATAACAAGGTGCTGGAAAGAGAAAGGAATAGTCTGTGTTGTACTTGGATGGCCGAGCAGTAAATTTTTGCAAGAAAGTATCAGCCCAGAGGTTGGCAAAAGCCCCCTAATTTTAAGGATAAAGAAGCAATGAAATAGGTTACCAGTCAGGAATTCTCTGTCAGTACAAGTCCTAAAGGAAAAGAAAATGTCAGGGAAAAGTGGTGTGCTCGCAGGACCTCTGAATGTCCGATCGAATCCTATTTTCTTTGGATGTCCATGATATCCATAAATCTTTGTTTCCTCAGTATAGTTTGTTAATGCTGAGAAATTGGTTCAAACAGCTTCGATGATTCTTCTTCTGCTCCCTATGTCAAACAAATATTTTCCCTTTCTGACTAGATTTCCTCCTCTCAGATTTTGCTGTTCCCTAGGCCTTCCAGGAAAGTCCTCTGCTGTCCTCTTTAATCTTCCACTCCACAGTGCTTTGGTAGTGACTGTTTAGCTTGGAGAGGACAAGCACTTGTGTTAGCAGTCCTTTTTTCAGTACCTGGAGTAAACCCTTCAGATGTCTGTAGGAAAGTTCTGTGGCTGTGACAACAGGTCTTTGATCACATCTTTGTTCATTAGTCCCCAGTGCCAGTCTAACTTGTGGGTTAGAGGCAGTTGAGAAGCAGCTGTTCAGCTGTGGGAGAACTTGTCAGCCACTGTTTCCATAAAGGAAAGGTAAATAGCTGCTATGCCACTGGAAGAACCATCTGTTAGTTTCACTGAAGGAAAGAAGTTCATGAACTTGGTGCTGGGTTTTTATTTTTTGTTTTTCATTTTAGACCTGCTGACAGAAAGTTTTTAGGTTGTTGGGTATTAAGCTCTTATCTGTAAAATCTTCCTTCACCTAAAGCCCTGTGTGTGGTCTTTATGGAGCATTATTAAGTGCAAGGGCTTCCTTTACATGATTGCTACTTGTTAACCCCTTTTTTTCCTACCCTTGGCATCGAAAGGGGCACACACAAGTGATACATCCTCATACTAGTAAATGCACAGCAGTCTTGGGGTTGGACTTTGCCTGCCCATGCTTAAAAACAATTGTTACCCAGTGACTGCTCTGCAAAAGAGGGCTGTTCTCTGCGTGCTAATGTGAAATGCAAGTCTTAGCTGTGCCCAACCAAAGAATAAAGTAGTGCATCACACTAATCTAGTTTTCATTTATTTTAAAATTGAATAAACACACAAAGAACAAAGGTTTCTCGATACACAAAATGGTCTTGTATTTTAGGATCTAATAAAGGCAGGACCAAGCAACAACATGGTTTGCTGTAGTATCATTGAAGGGTAGAGTAGTTCTGGTAGGATTATAGGGCAGTTGGAATGATCTGTGTAACGAAGTGGTCTGCAGCAACTTTGGAAATGTACCACAGCATAAATTGCTTAAATCTGTATCAGACTGATGGCATCCACAAGCAGAAGCCATGCTTTGTGTATAAGGGCTGTGCATAAAGGTTCAGCTTGTTTTCTTCGAGGAGTCATTAGGCATTTGCTGTACATGTGTGTAATCCCATGTAGTAAGAAATGCCAGGAGTTGTACTGCCACTACTCAAAGCTGCTCCATCCCACTGGCACGTTTAGCCACGTGTCAAAAGATGTTCAATTCTATAGCAGTAGCATTTACTTTGTGGTCCTAAATGAATTTTTGCTTTGGAAACATCTACTTACAGTCACTGTAGCACAGAGCCATGGAAACTGGAGTTGTCATTAAAACTGGAGAGACTGACTAGAAATAAATCACAACTGTAACAACAAGGCTTACTAACTGTTCAGGCACTGCTATCCCTTAATAGAGCTGGTCAGTTTTTTCCATGTGTACATCTACTAGATGGCCTGTTCTAATCAAAACCAAATTACTAAGCTCCAGTGCATGAGAAACTGGTGGAAAATATTTGACATGGCTTATGAAAGGTCAGGGTAAAACGGTCTAATGATCCCTTTTGGTCTTAATAACTATGTATCTTGTTTCAGAGTTTGTTGTGGCCTAAGAGCAATGCTGCTGGTGAAGGGTTTAGAGCACAGGGAGTGGCTGAGCAGGCTGGAGTTCCTCAGCCTGGAGAAAATGATGCTGGTGGAGCCCTTATCACTCTCCAAAACACCCAGACAAGAGGTGGCAGGTGAGGTATAGGTCTGACTCTTGTACCAAGTAGCAAGTGATAGGACAAGAGGAAATGGCCTCAAGATTTGCCAGGGGATGTTTAGACTGGCTGTTAGGAAATATTTCTTCCCTGAACAGGTTATCAAGCACTGGCACAGGCGGCCCAGAGAAGTGGTGGAGTTGTCATCCCTGCAGGGTTTTAAAAGAGGTGTAGATGTGGCACTTGGAGACGTGGGTTTGTGCTCATGACCTCAGAGGGCTTTTCCAACCTACACAAATCTGTGATTCTGTGATCATTTTCCCAGAGGGTTGTGGGCTGTGAAGGGACAGGGAGACAGGAAAACTAGAGAGGGATTGTCTTGAAATCTGAGGTCTGATTCCGTGAAGTCAACTGGTAACTTGCTAAAAAATCCAAAGAAATACATTTGCCTCTACCTTCAATACAGTATAATCACTCCTTAAACACAGACTTTGATTTAGCCCCTTAATGTAGTCGTGATCTTGCCTCTTTCCAGCCTAGAACTCAGTCCATGTGCCACTTGTGGATGGGAAACTGTCTGAAATGACAAAACCTGGAGAATGCCTTTGTGTATTAGAAAGATTAAGCCTACCACTGGCCCCACTCCCAATGGTGTGCAATTGGGAAAAGATTTCTCTTTGAACCACCTCACCTTGACTGGCAGAGAAAGTCATCGCTGTGCTGGCTGTCCCCAGTCAAACCCGTGTCACTGGGATGGAGATTTCCCTCGACTGCCTGCAGGATGTACCAGACTCTGGGAGTCCCCTGCCAGAGCCTCTGCCTTTTACTGTACTTCTCATTGGTTTGCCTTTTCTTCCCTTTGGGAAGTGGTTCTCTAGGTTTTGCGGTTCTTCCCTAAGCAGGCAGGGTTAAAGTGGAGACACAAAAAAAGCTCCTTAAAATTTTTCAAGAACATTGACAATTGATTCCTAAATTAGACGACCTTGCAGTTTGTTGTATGCAGGAAAGAAAAAAAACTGTTGAAAAAGATAATGTTAAAAATAATGAGCATTTCAAGTAAAAGAGTATGCAAAATTCTCTGAGATTTTCTGCCTGAGACTATCACCATATGATATAAAGAATTTCACATGCTTTGCACTGGCAATTTTGAATCCTGAATGACAGAGCTGACATTCTAACTTCTTCAGTTTTCCTCCACTCGAAAATCCTGAACCAAAATCACACAAACATAGGTTTGTTTCATGAAACTGCACAGTCCTGCAAGTGTGAAAATAAATACAAAGTCAGGAAACACTTGGTTAAATTAACTAGATCTGTTTTGCCTGTTTCAGATATTTCATTAATCCTAAGGGTAGGAATGCTGTCAAAGAGTATCAACCAGCTCCTGGACAAAGCAGGGAAGCAGATTGTCTATAACTATAGGTAGCAGTGGAACAGTAAATCCTGAATCACCTAGATTATAATGGACACATTGAGAACAATGGGGAATTGTTCTCAATATATCCCTTATAATCTTTATAAAGCCTGGTCATTCTTCCAACAGTACAATATAAATCATAGATCAATTACTTATTCTAGTGTCTTCCCTCTAAATATAAATATAAAAAGTGGTTTATGTAAATATCATAGTGAACAGACAAGTCATATATAAAACACATCTAAGAATCTGAATTTTCAGTGTCAGGAAATCCTATCAAAAAAGTGATTTAACCAAAGATAAAACTAATAATGCTGTTCCTTGGCCTACTTCTAACCCTGAAGCTTCAATTTAGTTGTATGTTAAAACTGGTTTCTGAAAGAGTCTTATATTCATTTTGACATCCAGTGGAATGAAAAATTGGAAGGTATAAAGAAAGGTGGGTTTTCCTTTTCCAGAGCAAGATTCCATCCTCATTCTTTAAGAAGCAATGCAACTTTGGATATTGGTTTTATAGAGTCACATTTAATGGTCTGCTCTGACTTTGGAAAGTAAAGAATACCTATAACATAAATTTGAGCACTCTTGTTTTTCTTGAGGCTACATTAACTTCTCTAGAGAATGACTGCATTTAAATGATGGTCAGATATTGTCAGGATGCTTAGGGGTTTTTTTTTTCTTTCCTGTCACTATCTTGGACTATGGAAGCACTCTAAGCTGAGTAAATAATTTAGACCTATAATCCAATAAAATTTATTCTGCTGATTTAAGTGAAATGATACCAAAAATTTACATTTTATTTTAGCAATCTTTTGTAGTCTTTGGTCTCATGTGGTAGCTCCTTCCCTTTGAAAGTATTCCTAAGAGATTACTAGTCTTGCTCCTCCCCAGTTATGTGTAGTTTCTTAGGAAGTGTATGAACAGCCTCACAAAGCTTTAGAAAAATAATCAAAATGGGTATTATTGGTTTCACTCACTGAACATAAGAGGTGCAAATATGGAGCATGAACCTGAGACCATGTGAATTAGTTTTACATCAAGAGGACTGGAAGATGCACCACGAGACAAGAGACTCATGGCAGTAAGTACTCAGCTTGGTTCCTTTGTTAGGGGTGGCCTCAGTGAGCATTTTCAGCTCCAGAACACTGAGGACAGAAGTTTCTTGCTATTGTCCTCCAGTTTGTAGACTAGCAGGCCCTACTTGGTTAAAAATGTGCAGTTAAAGTGTCTTCTGCAAGTCTGTGCAGAAATGATGAGGCATTTATGTGTACGTTAATTATAGATTGAAACTCTATCTCAGATTGGAAAGTGCCTTTCTTCTTGTAATGTAACCTGTGGGCTACAGAGCTCATCTCAGAGCTACAGGGATGCAGAAAAACACTTTGCTTTCCTATATGGACACTGTACTCAGTAATCAGTGGAACAGCTCTGCTCATGCTAAGTTTATGTTGATATGGCAGGTAGGGTATAGATGTGTAAATTGCTGGTTTATTGGTAAAGCAAAAAGGCACAGATGAACCATAACAGCTCAGCATGGGAAAAAGCAAGGTGGCTTTGTTGTTCTTTTAGCCTGCTGCTTGCTTTACAGATATGGTGCAGTTGCAATAGTGGGGTAGAGTAAAGCTGTGTAATCTAACGATTAGAAAAAAATTCTTAAAGTGTTTTAGTATTCCTGATACTTTCCTTTACATATATGTTTAACATTTCATCAAAAAGAGAAACAAAAAGTTTGTACTATACTTGAAAAAAAGAGTAAGGAATGGAGTTAGCCCTTTTCAACTATCTAAAGACTGTACTTTTCAAGCTCTTTTTGAAGTTAGATCTTTCAAAATCTAATCTTCTAAATGTTTGCCTCTGTTAATTGAGTAGGTACACACATAGATACCTGTGCAGTGGCATGAAATATGTGAGAGAGTTATATGAAAAAGCAAATTGTGGGTAAATCCGTACACCTCTGGGACTTTAAACACTGCAGGTGAAAATCCTGGGTTTTGTCTTTTGTTGCCTGCTTTGAATATTTTGTTTCTTTATCTGTAAGCTACTATTGTGCAGAAGGAGATCATAACCTTATCACAATTCTGGGGTTTTTCCTACATATAAATAAAAAATTGAGATTGTTCTTGATGCAGCATAATCTGTTTCCATTGAATTGTGATACGGTACAGTAGAGTGAAAGCCCAAACTGATAGTCAAAAACAAAGTGTGGTCTTTAAAGTCTCAGACTCTGGGGAATCTGCTTAATAAAAACAGAACCTCACCTTTCCTATGGTCCTACCTGACTCCCCGATTTTTGAGGTCGTGGATATGTTCAGCTTTCCTCAGGACAGCTGAAAGGTTCCCACAAAAGCTGCCCTGCTGTGTTCATTTTACAAATGAGCACAATTCTCATCAGTGCCTCCCTGCTTGGTGTGGAGGTTTTACAAAGGGCTGCAATGAAAAGATGTGTTCCAGCACACGTGCAGGGGAGTTCTCTTTGGAGCTGTCTCAAGATTTTAATGATATTAGTTTTCCAATTACATAAGCAAAATAGCAGGTGATTTCTGTGTAGAAGATACTGGAACAGAAGGGACTTAACTCAACTGAGTCTGAAGATGCAGAACCTTTTGTCTAATAGATGTTAAAGTTGGTGTTGTCCCTGTACTAGGCTTTTCTGATATTGTCATAACTGATAGAGGTTCCTTGGAAGATTCTCTTCCCTTAAGCTAGGCTGTGTAAGTGCAGCCAAGGTGAGTGTTAAATTGGGGAAAAAATGGGGTTGCACCTTTAAGAAATAGTGTTAATATTGTGTTAGACTCCAGATGCTCTTTATCATATAATCGTTATCATAAAAAGTCTTAATGTAAAAGATCCTAATAGAGTCTCACAATGTCTCAGGAGCAACCTGGATTGGCCTTTGCATTTAAATTAGAGAATAATTAGATCCAGGAGGGGAAAAAAATGGTGTAGTGCATTCTGCTTTTCTCTTCTAAGGGAAACACACACACAGTCCCAAAACTATTAAGCAGGCATTGTGAGAACATGGAATACGTTTAACTCTGTGGAATGAAAACTATTTATTTTATTATGCATATCAGCATTTTCCTTATCTGTTCACATGCTCTCTTTAGCAGTTAAGACAGAGGTAATCCCAAAAGAGTGATATAGATAAGGACAAAAACACCACCAAAAAAGTAGCCCTTCTATTTGCCAGTGTCTTCCAGAAGTATAAAAAGCCCGATGAAGTTCCTGAGATTTCTTAGGAAAAATGGTAAGGCTGCCTACCTCATTTAACATTACAGACAGAATTTGTTAATTTGCAATGGTTCTGATTTTTTTTCCCTCAATATTTTATGTTATCTTTGAGATTTTAAGCATGAAATCCTGAATTGCTAGAAGTCAGCATAAAAAAACCCTATCAATTTTGAGGTTTCTCTATTATTCCTTACAAAATAATGTTCTTTATTAGTCTTGGACAATGCCATCTGCAAGCCAAGCCCTGCTGACATCTGTTGCCTTATCCTGCCTGTCTGACACACCTGATGCACATGAAGATGGGGACTAAGAAGTGAACTGTGACACAAGGGTTTTAGCCTCGCTCTCTCTTTACATTGACTGGAGTAGGTCTGACATGCTGAAGGTGAATGGTGTCAAATCCTAGTTCTGCCTTGGCATAGCCTGTGCTGGTCTGACACACTTATCCTGGGAGGTTATGTTGGTCCTAGATAAGGACTAGTGCTTAAAAGGCTTGATGGGGCACAAAGGATGCTCTGTGCAGCAGTTTTTCAAAGAATTTTTGCCATGCCCTATGTACATCGTTCCAGCAAACTTCTAGTGACCACCACTGTGTTAAAATCAAAATGCAACCCGCAGGTCCCTCGGCACGGCTCACAGTTTATCTGTCTCAGTATTGCTCCTTGGAGAATATGCTCAGCCTTTCCTGAGGTAGGCAGTTACAGGAGAGAGCCTTAAATATTTATGGCACCTTAAAGTACGGAAAAATTGCTGCCTATATCACCATCTGTACCCTGTTTCAAGGAGGCAAAACTCAGAATCACAATACAGTGTGGCACATTTTGTGTGGTACTGACTATTAGAAGAATCTGTGTTTGAAGTTAGAACAGAGGGCTAATGCAGAGGTTGTTACTGCTGTGTTTTTAAACTCCTCTCTCTTTGTTCTTTTCAAAGTGCTAATACTTTTAGACATTCACTGGCTTTCCTGAAGGTTGGGAAATAGTCGAGTGTAGTCATCTGAAGCTGAAATATTTCCTATTACTTGCCTGTAAGAGATTTATTTGGACATCCTCAGTGTAGTGAGGAAATAGCTTGTGTATGTGCCCTTAAAAAAAGCAGTTCCTGGAGAATATACCTGTCTTTGTATGACAGATAAATAGTTCCATCAGGATGAAGCTGAGATTAACCCTGTATTATAATGTTTTTCTTATTCAAGCTTTGTTTTAAGCTAAACAAACACCTGAAAACCTCTTGAGGATGGAAAAGCTTCTCTCTGGTGGGATTTTCTGTGTTGAGGATCAGTGGTTGCCTGCAGTGATGGCTGAGTTTCTCCTGCTTGCACAGGGTCCCTGGCAGAAGGGTGTGGAAGGGAACGTGTGAGGTGACTGTGAACAGCTTCTTCTTGCTACAGTGGAGTTTAGCAGCCAAGTGAAACGGGCTCTCAGGCTGCCTCCTCTGCTGTACTCTCTGTACTGCTGGGGCTGGCTTTGAGGTACTGCAGTTGAGCCTTCTCCCTGTGCTGAATGTCACTCCATGTCACGGGGGTTCCCATCAGCAGGGTCACTGTCCCAAGGGAGTGTGCCTCCCGAGCTCACTTCAGGGGCTGGACAGAAGCTTTCATCTTAAACACATTTCTCTAAAGTGGGAAGTCTGGAGCACCACATTTGGCAGTTTTCTCTCATGCTACAATTTTGTTCCAAATGAAATATGACAACACAACAGTTGCAGTAATTACAGTAATTGACTTCAGAGAGTTCAAGATGATCATGTAATTAGCTGCTTTATGGGAGAGAGATCACCACCATCTCCCTGTTTCCACGCTTCTGTGGTCTTCAAAGGTGTATTACAGAGGACTAAAACCAAGCACTTCTACCTGAGTTCTGAATACAGTTCACAAAGGCTGACTTGTGAATTTAGAAACAAAATCAAGCTGCCATAAGAAAAAAACACATTGCCTTTTTTCCTAGCTAGGAGAAGTTGTCATGTTGGTGCTCTTGCAGAGCCAGAACATGATGAGAGAGGCTGTAATTGGCAGAGAGATAATTCATTTGAAAACGTCTCTTTTACTAAGGAATTGCAGGTAATTTCAAGAGAATAAATTAGATGCCATAAAGAATCTTTACTGATGTCTTTTCAAACTTTCTGTGGGAGAAGGCGAGGGCAAATAGTCTATTGAGAATTTTTATATAAGCTGTGAACAAAACACATAAAGCTCTAATTGTTAGGAAACCACTGTGCTCTAAACGGTTCACATATAATAGGATCATTTCCATGCAGCTTCAATAGGACGTTCTTCCATTTTCTAGAAAAGAGACTCGTGGCATGGCAGAAGGTTTGTGCTTCTTTGTCTGCAAAATAACTTTCTAAAGAGAAATGGTAAGACAAACCTATTTCCATCAGATTTACCCAACTGTTGGTTAGTTGCAAAAGGAAAATAGATACCTCTGATTTATGTGATTGTAGTAAACCTTTAATTTTAAAAGCTAAATAAAGAAAATCTGATGAAATAAGGTTATTGGAGATGTGCACAGATTTGGAAGCTTAAGACAGGATGCAATTTTCTTTTTGTCCTTTTGTTAATCCTGAAAGGACAGTATAGACACCTAGAACAAAGTATGGGATAGTGTCAGGTCTTTTGGTCAAAACTGTCACATAGAAAAAAATCTTCTGACTTATAAATTCTAGTTAAAATCCCATGGCTATTTACACACTTTATGTACTTTATTAGGATATTCAGTAAACTTAGAAATTATCTTCATCCTCAGAGAAGTTAAAATTTAACTGAAACGAAGATGAACAATTTTATCCAACAGTGAAGTTACTTCTGCTTTGAGCAGGAGATTGGATCATGATGACATTTTGAGGGTCCCCTCCAGTCTGAGTTACATTATGATTCTCTGGTTACCTTTAGTATCCTTCTAATTCAAGATATTATTTCCAGATTTAAGGGTAATAGGCATTAATCACTTTTGTGATCCACAGTAACTAATCTGGTGATCCCAAGGCATCCACTTACTAAGTAAAATGTGTTATAACAACCTCTAGGAGCTTGTTTATAATGGAATGAATCTGTGTTTGGAGAGAGATTCCTTGTGCTACCTGACACTTTAAGTGCTGCTTTTTTCTTTGATGTGGCCATGGGGAAAAAAAATAGGTTTGGAAAGGGAAGATGGAGATATTCCTTTTTCCAGGCAAGAAGCAGTAGGTGCGTGATGGTGTGGCTGTTTCAGTACACAGGGTAGCTCAGCACTAAATGTTGTTGCTTGGTGTGCATGCACACACTGAGAATTCACAAACCAGAAAAGCAGGCACCTTCCAGCATGCATTAGTCAGTAGAGATCATAAGGATCCAGATTCTCATGGATCTGCTTCCTCATATGTGAACCCCCTTTGCTTTCAGATTGTGCAATAGGACTTAGCACTCGAGTGCCTCAGTGTTTAAAGGGCTTGAGGTTGTAGCCAAGTCAAAATTTCTGTAGGAAAAATGTAGCAGAGAAGACAGCTAAGCCAGAACATCCCCAGCTTTAAAAAAACTGCACCTCCAGAGTTAGAAAATTAGAAGTGAAATCCTCTTTAAAGTGGTAAATGCACTGAAGTATTAAATAGCTTTGAAAGGGACTCTCCCACCGCACCCACCAAAAATGTTTCTCAAGGGAGGGAAGTTGATCCTCTCTTCCATGTTGTTTAATGTTGCAGGATTTTGCTGATGCATTAGCTATGAACAGCTACAAGTGAGTGTTTTTCAGAGGGAGTTTCAAGTGGGGAACTGTGCATTACAAGAATAGCAAAACAGCATTCTTTGCTCATCTTAATTCTTTCAATACATTGACAGAGCTATTGCCCAAATGACCCTCTCTTCAAAGTATTGCAAATGATCTGCAGTACAATCAGATTGTTTCTCAACTATCTGAGAGATGATGTCTTTTTTTTTTTTTTCTCCTTACTTCTCCTGTGGGTACATAACTTAAAGGTTATTATTTTGCCTAGCTGTTTTCCTGAGTTCATTCTTTCTGTGTGTAAAGGAACTGTTTTTATCAGACCATGCTGATCACTATTGAGAAAGTGTGTGCCTGTTATGGCATGCTCAACTGCTCCCACATCAAGAGCACTTTTTAAATTTTATTATAAATCATAGTACCACATCAAATCAAATTATTATTCCTTTAATGTCTTCTGTAAAAGATATTTTCCTCTGCAAGAATTCTATTTAAGAAAATAAAAAAAGCTGTTTAAAAAACCAACCAAACAAAAAACCAGCTATCTTAAAAATACTAGATAATAAATTCCCCTTTTAAAATTGCACTGAAAAAAAATAAAACTCTTGGCAATCTAGACCTTCAAGCTGATCTTGACCGAGTTCCTGGCAGTGTTGCTCAGTGATTTCTGGCTTTAAATGTACGAAAGTCATGGAGAAAGCTACAAGTACTGGCAGGATTTTCTGCAGACTGTGGGCCAGGATCAACATGTTCCTAACAAGCTACGCCTGAGTTGCAGAAATGCTTCAGTGAGTGAGCCATTTGTAGGTAATATCGCCCTGGTGCAAAAGCAGTTGCAGACTCTGTAACGAAGTAGTTGTGTCAGAAGCAAGTGTGTATTGATTGTCTAGATAGGATTATGAAGCACCAAAACCAACTCCATTTAATGGATCCATTTAATCCATTTACTGGATGCTCTAGTGAGATCCCAAGCTCTGAAGCACTGTGATGTGATACTCCAGACAAGAGCTCTATGGTAGAGGAAGTTCCATGTATGAAAGATTTTTACACTTCAAAATTGGCTTGGTTCTGTGTTGGAGTGAAACAAAATATCCCTGAAGTTGTATTAAAAAAAAAACAACCCACAAAACAAAACCAAACAAATAAACTCACTCAATAAAAACAAAAAGTCCAAACAAACCATACCAAACATGAAATCGTATTTTTATATATTAACCTTCTTAAAATATTTGTCTGGGTTGTCAGTGGTTTTAAAGCTCCACAATACATATTTGTTTTTCATGTGCTTTAACTTTTCTTCCTGTTTTGCTGCGTAGCTTGTAAGCTCGAGTTCCCCCCTTATTCTGGTGCCGTTTTCCAGGATGACCAGGGGAGCCTAATCAACTTGAACTAAACCATTCATTATATCACGTGCCCCCATGGCGTTCCTCTTTGAGGAAGCACAAGTGGTTCTCACATTGGAGCCGGAATATTTCCAGCCCTCGGCATGCTGAATGCAGCACTGCGTGGGAGAGGCATTTTTCATTTGCAGCAGTGTGCACAGGCTCCACGTGCCCGAATTAAACCCAGCTTTCAGAGTGTGCTTTAGCAGCACTCGCAGCTGGCAGCACAAAACCAGAGCTGCTGTAGCAGGAGGCAGTCTGTGCGAGTCTAAAATGGATTAGCTTGAGTGACTTCCATTTTCTCCTTTCTGAATGGATGAACATGGCAAAGTAGTTATTTCCTGTGGTTATATATTACACACAATTATGCCACTTGTGTGAATTATTATTTTTTCCACCTAGAAAAGCCTACACGGCTTGCTGGGGTTTTTTGTCAGTTCGTTTGGGTTTTTTCTTCATTTTTTCTACCCCTCATAATGCTGTGTCACTGACAGGAGCTCGTCTGCCTTTGAAGAGTTTATAGGTTCCCAAGCTCCAAATTCCTTCTACCCTGGAAAATATTCATGTTTGCTGTGACAGATATTATGCTGGCAAATATTTTGGTCTTATTCTATAAGTTTTGGGTGAGCTCTGATGTAATTACACATTTCATAGTTTAAAAACTTAATTATTTGTCTGAAGTCATCACCGAAATTTGGTATCTTGTGGTCAGATACAGGGACATTTCTTCCCACAGTCAGCATGTGGTCTTGCTTGTTTGGTCACAGAAGGGAAGAAAAACCAGGAAGTCCCCTTGTTCAGGTACCCCAGTTTGCTACAGTGATTAACCATCCATCTTGGAAGAGCTCACTTTGTCTTATCTCTGGATCCTGGTCTCAGGTCTTTTATTTAGGCCTTCTCCCAGAAGCACAATGGGAACAAACCAGACAGTGGAATAGCTGGAAAAATGTGGCATCACTAAAGCATTTGTGGCCGTATCTACAGGGATTTAATTGTTCCTTCCACAAAGTCTGAAAGAGGATTTAGCCAATCTGTTGACATCAGCTGGGTCTAGCAGCCTTAGCCCTCGCAGCATAACAAATGTATGGAACTACATCAAAGACATAACACTTTCCTTTGATTTTGGTTTAACTATTCCCATTTGAAACAAATGTTCAACACAGAGCACATTGCTGATTGCTGAAACGTGGCGATCCATAACGCAAGTTGTGGATGAATAACAGCGATAGGAAGGAGTAGTTTTTGTCTGATTTGTTTCATTATGCAGGTGTGAGCAACACGGGCTCCAATTGCTTTTGGAGCAAAAATTATTACGAAAAAAACCTATCTCAGCAAGAAATGTGTAATGGGATTTTGTTGTGGATTTTGTTTTGTCATTAGGTGAAATGTTCCTACCTCTTAGTTTCAGAGATATTCCACTGCTGGCCTTGATATTTGCTGTATGAGTTGTGGCTCGGGTGGCAATGCATTTCCACAAGGAGACAAGGTGATAACTCTTCTGACTGGTTATCGCTTTTTCAAGAATAAATCTGGAGGGATGGATGCGAAAAAATATCACTGGATCAATGGCAATCCAGGTAGAAACGGTCGCCTTGCAGACAAGGGTGCTTTTCTGTTTTCCTTTGTTGTGGCAAACATGGTTGTTCGTATTCACTGTAGATTGTGCAGGGCATGTGAAATGAAAAGCAAAAGTAAAATACAAAAAACCTAGGGAAGTTGAATTTTGAATTATAGTGGCTCGTAAAAGCTGCAGTTAAGATCGTGGTTCTGGTATAAAAACACAGGAAGGAACTCTCTCTTTCATGAAGAGATTTTAATATTGGGTCCCAATCCTACAAAGAATTACACGACTCCCAAGCTTAATATATACATTATTGGAGTCATCAGAAGCCCGGAACTCTGAATTGCAATCTTTATTGCCGGAATACTATATGTGTGGAGATAAAAGCCCTGCTGAAGTTAATGTGAGTTTAGAGTGTAAAGAGTTGAAGTTAACAGATCTTGTGTGCACAGTCAAGGCTACATGGACAAAGGGGCTGGCATTGCATATTATGAGGCAGCAAAAGAGCTGATGTCATCTCAAGTTAATTCCTTTCTTTCTGTCAGGAGTATCAATATTTGCTTTTCCAGGCTTGAACTACTCTATTTTGTTGTTTTACTATGGCACCTCATTTTTTTTTTTATCATTAGTAGTTTTATGTAGACAAAAACTGAGAGTTTTTGAAAGCTGCTCAGTTCTGGGGAAGACTTGGTAATGGTGACGACTGTCTAGATTGCAGTTCTTTACTACCAAGCCCAAAAGAAAGACTGCTCCCCCAAGATTTCATCATGCAAGTCTTCACTGAAAAGTCTGTCTTACTTGCCTGTTCTTCCACAGGAAAGAAGTTAAATGATTTCCTCTTCATTTCTTCCTCTTTTCATGCAACTAGATGCCATTCTTGAAGTCTTCTGCCTTTTGTTACATTTAAAACAAATAACCAGAAGTTCTCTACTGCACTGTGTTTTAACTCCTAGCATTCCATTTTTTCGAGATGATAACAGGTTCCTGTGTTTAGCTTGAGGCTCATATTTTTCATTAAATTTTACTTAAGCAGTACCATGTTCCCTGACATTGTTTGATCCAGCCCCTGTCTCTAGGCTGTACAGTTATGGTGTCTCTCTTTTCAAAGGTAAATTTGAGTGTGTACAGGTATAATTCGTGTGCTATGAGAATTGTTAAATCTCTTAAATTCCTTCAGTGTCTTGCTAATGAAAGCTGCAGGTCACAGGCCTTAATAAGAATCCCTTCCTTCTGTACTTTTCCACGGTGTCAGGGCCAGGATGCAGGAAAGGGTGCTGTGAGTGGCCATGGGCAGGACCCCTGAGATTCTGAGAGGGGAAACGCTTGCTCTCTTTATTTAGCTGCTGTAGAGCCCAGAGTGTCAACAAAGCACAGAGCATGCTTGCAAGGAGAACACCAGCACATCCAGGCAAAACTGAGATAACTGAGCGAAGCTGAGGGCAGGAAATAGGTTTGATCCCAGTCAGCTGCCTCGGATGTGTTGATATGGGATCTGTTTAACACCAGTGGCGGGACAGCATGGAAGGCAGTCTCAGGAGAGGGAAGGTGGTGAGCAGAGCTCGTAGGAGTTGCACCTGCTCTTGCTGTTGATCAGGCTTTGAAGGCTGAATGAGAAGAGCCCCAGCCTCATGGTGCTGGCTTGGAATTTGGCAATGTAAGCAGATGTTATCCTGTACCTAACAAAGAGAGGATTATGAATCTGACAAGGCTGGGCATATGGGATAAAGTAATCTTATGAAAGACTGTTATCTGCTTTACTAACAGGGAAGCAGTGGTTGCATTTTTCTTATCTTTTTCCTTTTTTTTTAATCACTTTAAGCAGCTGTTGAATTTTTGAAATTAGTCTTGATGTACAGTGCAGTCTCTTTTGACAGTTCTAGAGAATGTGAAGTCAAAACCTAAGGTGAATGAATCATCTTCAAGTAGCACTTGAACTATTAATGTGTTGCAGAACATGACTTCTCCTTTTGCCTGTGGATCTCCAGTTTTTCCCCTCTTGCATAAGTTTTGATGCTGGGAGAGATGTAAAAATAATACGCAGAACAGTTCTCTGTAGGCTCTTGAGTGTTACTGCTGACAGGATTAAGTGATCTGTGGAAGTTTAGCTCTGTTACAAAACAAGTCTGATCTTGTACCTAGAGTTCTGATTCTTTCTGTGCAGAAAAGGAAAGAATCCTATGAACACTAATGGAGAAGTTGTCAAGGAGCAGCCTGGTACTCCAGGGCAATGAAACTTTGAAATTTCAGGTTATTAACAGGTGCCTATTTTTTATCTTGTGAGGAAAGGGGATAAATTTCAGATTATAAAAATCAATGTAGGAACAACAAAGTATACTAAATTACTTGTCTTAAATTTAGATGCTTTTAAAATTTATCCATTTCTTCTTAGATCCTGATGCATAAAAGCCAGCTCTGTTATTAGTTCAGTTGATTTCTGCTAATATTACTTTCATGGTTATTCTATTCCCTTTGTAAAGGCCTTCAGAAACGGGCTCCAAAGAATAGTTAGTAGCCTTTTATATAGTAGATGAGGGAGAAATATAGTTGTTACATATCCAGCTTTTTTGCTTTTAATTAACAGATCCGTGCACTAAACCCCATGTCCTTCGAGTCTTTGTTTAATAGTTCAATGGTTAATCTTGCAGTTCAATGGTTCAATGGTTATCTGGCAGTTGTTGAGATTCCACCAAAGCAGTTCTGAATTGAAAGAGATGTGTCCAATTTTAAAACTTTTTGGCCATGGTAAGTCAGTCAGTGAAACTGAACTGAATAAATCTTGTTCTAACAGTAACTCTCATCCTGGGAGCTGAATCTGTCTCCAATTAAAAAAAGCACACACCCCCAAAATAATAAAAACAACAGTGCAAATCCAGCCAGGGGGGTGACATTGCTGGGACCCTGAGAGCACCAAGAGTTTTTAATGGCTCTGAGCAACACCAACCATCAAGTCTAATATGAGAATAGGGTTAAATGCAGTTCCTAATATGGTAATAAAGACAAAACTATCTCTTCTCATTAAATAATGTGACGACCTTGAATCAGTGTTATTATTAAGGCTTAGACACATCTGCCTGTTTTATCCCTAGCAACTTCTCCCCAGCTTCCCCTGAAGTGTCCAGCACTTGGCACTGGAGCTGCAAACAGCAGTGCCCCTGTTTCAGCCATGCATTGAGGTCATGAAGGAAACACAAATTGAGTTTCATTTGATACCAACTGTTTCCAGATGTCGTTATTAGTCCAATTATTTGATTTAGAAAATGTAGTTATGATACTTTATTTAATGCCACTGGATCTGGCTTTTAAATCCCAGAAGGGACCTGAAATTCCCTGTTGTTATTCCTTCTGCACATTTTTCAACCATACCTAAAATTGGTTTTGCACATAGAATTGACAAGATTACATTACAATTAGTTGTCTTGCTAGATTTTGATTGCATATGTGTGAGAAGAAAACGTTTTCTGCTCATGAATGAGTTGGCTACTTGTGCTTCAATGCTTGGCATGCAACAGTTAGTGACTTAGAGTATGATGTTAATGATTCAAACATCTTTGATGTGTTTGGACTCAATACAACAATGCAGCACACACAGAAACACTAGCACTAAAGGAAAGAAATTTCAGTGATTTTTCTATTTTACCCTCAGTAAAATAAAAGAATCAGCAGTACATCTCATGAATCAGTAGAGAGGAAATGTATTTTCCCCCTCTCTCCTCCTTCCCCTCCCCTCAAGACAATCTGATTTAAAATAAAAACATTTTTTTAATTTAAAAAACATACTATAAAATAAAAAAAAATATTTGGAAGTATTTTTTTTATTTATTTTCAACCTATGAGCTTCCTGAAAACCATTTTATTTAACCCTGAGGATTTTAAGCTCCAGTGTTCAGGGATTTTTCTCTGATTCTGCTGAGAATTTAGAAGAGATCCACTCTGAGGGAGGATTATCTGCTATCTACCTAATACATATTTTGCTGCCTCTCCTAAACTATTTAGTGCTGAGGGCTGTTAAGAGCTGTCTTATTGAAATAGATGGGCCTCAAGTCCAGTCCAAAAGAAGTACCTCCATTCTTATTTGTTGCTGTCTGTTGCACAGGATCAGCTTCTACCTGAATTTGCTAACCAGGAGAACAGTAAATGCTGGACAAAGGTCTGGAACTGAACTGAAATCTACCTAGCTCAGTTGTGGGAGGGTTCCCACTTGCATTGGAGAATTCATAAACATTTGTACAACTGCAGATCCTTTTGTGGGAGGGCTTGGGATGAGACAGATACATGCAAGAGCCAAGAAATTGCTCTTAGCTTTAACAGAGACTGCTCAGCTCTGGGCTGGAACTGTTCTGTCTCTCTGCACGCCCTGGCTGCTGCAGAGAAGTGAGGTGCTAAGGACAGTGTGAACATCCTTGTTTCTATGCTTGGATGGACTCAAAGCAATGAACTTAGTTTCTGAAAGAGAAAATTACTGGTATTTCACAAACTGTACATACTTGAAACTTTGGTGGCCTCTTGTCTTATGTTAAAAGCAGTAATCCTTTTCCCAGATACAGGAGTGCATCTCACTGTGGGGGTGTCCGGTATTAACGTTCTCTGAGCTGTAAGGAGGCTCTCTAGAAGGTTTTAGACTTTAAGAGTTGCCTCTTTCTTTCCTGGTTACTAAAGGAAACTCCTTTCAGAGATGCTGTGAATGGGACAGGATGGTTGAGATTAGCCTAATAGTAAAAATCTGTGGATTTACATAAAATCTTCTCTTTTTCTGTTTATTGTGCCTTGATGGCTTTTCTTTCTGGACTTCCTAACTTTTTCTCTGGTCTCCAAGATGTGTTTCTATTCTATTTGAGTCTTGAACTTTAATTAGTCTTGAAAACTCAACAACTGCTTGTGTGAACAGTGAAACCTTCCTCTTCTTCCATCAAAGCTTAAACCCTTTGGATGCCTGCATCCTTCTTTAACGACTCTTAACACTTGCATATATGTCTCTCCAATTTCAGGTAAATATTTCAAAGCTAAAGGTAAAATTAGTATTAATTTAAAGTAAATATTTCAAAAGGATCAACACTAGCTGATTTTTGTTTTTTTAATCAAGACTTTAATAGTTAAAATACTGCTGAACCCTTTAGGGGAAAGAAAAACACCAGATAGTCTCATGGCTTAGGTATTCTCTTGAGCTAATGATTTCTCTAGCTGAAAATGTGATTTCCTATTTACTCTATTATTTTGCTGGATGAAGGGAGATTTGATCATTCCTGGCACAAAAGGACAGTCTTTTCTGAGGGAATATTAATATGAGAATGCAGTGCTGCCACTCAAATGAAGGGGAAAAGGAAGGTACTGGTGATTAGATATGGGCACAGAAATGTTCCCATGTGTCATTAGGACCTCTGGGAATATTGCTCCCTTTAATCCAACCTACCTCACTTACAGTTCCTAGAGAAGAGCTTCTCTCAGGCTTGTGGTACATAGAGGACTAATACATATCAGGAAAAGAGAGATTTGACTTTTTTTTAAAGTGTTTGGTGTCCATAAATACCTCTTCTTATTCTGTACCACTAATGGAAAGGGGTAGATGAGTTTTGAACCTAGAAGGAAATGATCTCTGGTAGTACAGCTCTCCATTGCATCAGGATTCTATGTTCTAAGAATATTTACTTTTCCTTACTGGCTTATTCCTCTCTGTTTGTTTTTCCCCCCTCTCTTGGAGTTGGACTAGCACAGCTTGGGCTACATAAAGATGGTGTAAAGAAGACAAAGCAGAACAAAGCCAGATATTTCCTTCTCTGGAAAAAAAAAAAAAAACAAACCAAACCTCCCACAATTGGCGCAGCTGCTAAAGTGCTTTTCCTTCTCTAATCTTTCTGGCACCTGGAGTTGCTGAATCCAAGTAAGATATACCAGTACTTCAACAGATCTGTTCAATACAGTCTGTAAATAGATAAGATTTAATTCAACTAATGGAAGAAAAAAAAAAAAAGAGGTGAGGACAGTAGTTTTAGCAGACATTGCCAGCACGGCTTGCTTTATTTTCTTTATCCCTCCCTTAGCAAATGCTATTACTGTAAGAGGCAGAGCTGATTTACTCTCTTTGCTGTTGCAGTTTAGGAAAGTTCAAGAAGTCAGATGTCAGATTCTCGGGGCCTTGCAGGCAAAGGAATTTCAATTTCAAAGTACAAGAGATGGAGGTCTTGAAACAAAAGATCATCAAACACTAATAATTCCTGACTGTTGCTGGAGCTGTGGAGTGGGTAGGAAACTGTACCTCTTTTTAAGGGGCAGAGAGTGTAACAGTGAATCTTGCACTCAATTAATCCTTTGGGACAATACAAGTGTGATATCAGGGAAGTCAGATGTGAACAAACAGATTATTTAAGGCTACTGAAAAAAAAACCCAGCATGTGCGTGCCCAGGACATCTCTGAAAAATAAGAGAAGTTCTATGAGAATGAATTCCATTTCCAAAGCACCTCAGGAAGCAGCTTGTCTTGGTGAGTCCTGCTGTGGAAGAGAGTGTGGTGTCCTTCAGACCTCAGCTCCAAGCACAGGGAATGTTCACTGATAACTGAACATACTCAGTGTGGCACTCAGGTGTTGTTAAATGCAGGTATATCACCATAGATATGGCACACACACATTTTATTATTGAACTGCAGAAAAGTAACATTCAGCAGAGGGCAAAAATCTCAATTTTCACCTTTGAATGCTAATTCAAATTTCACCTTAATTACCTAACAAATTTTGCCTTCCCTAAAGTGCAGTTAAGTGTATTTTTTCAGCAAATAAACTACTTGTCACAAAAATTGCAAAACTTTCTAAAGAGTGACCTTTAAATCTTCCTGTGTTGCTGCTTTCCCAGACAGGCTTTCGCAGCCTGTAGATTTACTTTGCAGATTTGTTTGTAGATTTAGGAGACTCACTGGGTTCCTAGTTGTATGATGTTGCATTTGGCTGTATTAAAATGCATTTTTTAGGTTGCAAGTGATTCACATCTCTCTGCAAGAGTAAAAGTAACCTGCCTCTTCTATTTACTACTCCTCAAAGATTTGTAGCAGCAAAAAATTCATAATGTGGTCTTAATGTTGACAAAAATCCACAGTAATGTGGGACTGAGCTCTTGCTTTGACCGAAGACTGAAAAGGCACCAGCTCTCTTTTCTTGTTACCATCCACATCTTGAATCCAGTCAAGCAAGCATTTATTTGGTTGTCTTGTTTGTTTTGTATACAGAAGTTCTTAATCAAAAGTAGAGTTAAAAACCAAGGTATCAATGTAGCTGCCTCTATAACTGACGCAAAATTGCTTAAATAAGCAGACTAAGTAAATAGTAGATCTTCAACATCATCTATGTGGCATGAAAACACTGCTGGGTGACTTCTTTTCGGTTTTGGTAGTGTCCCAGATATAGCATTAAATGCTTTTTCTAATGCCAGCCAGAGAAGGATTAAGTGATATCTAGTTCTCCAGGTAATATTTACTAATAATACATTGTGAAATACTCTTGAAAATCACAGAATCTTTTAGCATTAATGTTAGCAAAAAAAAAACCACACCCACAAACCCCAAAAAAAACAGAAAAGCAAAATTATGAGCATTGCTAATTCCAAAACCTGTGTAACTATTCCTGCAAGTCATTGGTGTATATTCTCTAGGTTTATCAATGCAGAAAAAAGTCTGCCTTAGAAGGTGGTCCCCACTAATTTTCTTTTGACAGAAGGTGTGCTCTGTGTTTCACATACAGCCATAAAAGACTCCTGTTTTTATTGCAACTTGGCAGCTATGCCAAAAGGCCCTACAAACCCCACAGATTTCTTTTATCCAAATTTGATCTTGTTGAGAATTAGTTCTTTTCTCAGATGCTGGCCCTGTTGGTGGATGGGGAAGGAGGGGTGGAACTGGTATTTTCCCAAAGCAATATGGCATTTTTAGCTGGCAGCAGGGTGGATTCCTTCAGGGGAAGGATGGCACAGAGATGGGCAGACAGAGCTCCCAGAACTGCACAGGCAGGGTGACTTTTGAACAGAGCACAAAAGAAACCTGTACTTTACATTTGAAGGTGGAAAGATAGAGGCTTCCATGGGCATGGAAAGGACCTCACAATATTTGTTGTAAATCAAGAGGCTACTGGAAGCCTCCAGGAAGCAAGATTTAAGAAAAGGACTGGCCCTGTAGGGATAGCATGGACTCTTGGTGGCTTTTATGCAATTTTTTTTAATGTTTACCCTAGTATATCTGAGCTCTCTGTGTTTTAAGTCATTACTGACTTCAAATAAGTCTTGCAAAACCTTCTCTAGTATAAGCCCATACTGCTTCTTGGTGTGCTTGCTTTAAGGAGAAAAAAAAAAAATAAAGAAACCTTAATATCCAGAGTCAAAGTGATTAAGGATGGAATGCATTGTGTGACATGTTTATATGACAATATGTGAACACATATGTCTGCAAGACACAGTCAGGATTAACAGCGCCTTGCACTGAAAGATGACTTGGAAGAATCTATTGCGTTTTCCTCACTGGGCTGAGTGTTTTGGAATGGCAAGATGTACTAATCACCAGGAACATGTGAGAAAGTCAGTACGATCCGAGATTATCAGGGCAGTATAAAAGGAGCAGTTCCTTCAGGCACACGGCTCCAGAAAAAGCGAGTGGATGGGTGTGGGCAGGAACGCCCCGTGGATGGGTGTGGGCAGGAACGCCCTGTGGATGGGTGTCAACAGGAACGCTTCATGGATGGGTGTGGGCAGGAACGCCCCGTGGATGGGTGTCAGCAGGAACGCCCCGTGGATGGGTGTGGGCAGGAACGCCCCGTGGATGGGTGTCAGTAGGAACGCCCCGTGGATGGGTGTCAACAGGAACGCTTCATGGATGGGTGTGGGCAGGAACGCCCCGTGGATGGGTGTGGGCAGGAACGCCCCGTGGATGGGTGTGGGCAGGAACGCCCCGTGGATGGGTGTGGGCAGGAACGCTCTGTGGATGGGTGTCAGCAGGAATGCCCCGTGGATGGGTGTCAGCAGGAACGCTCCGTGGATGGGTGTCAGCAGGAATGCTCCGTGGATGGGTGTCAACAGGAATGCTTCATGGATGGGTGTCAGTAGGAACGCTCCGTGGATGGGTGTCGGCAGGAACGCCCCGTGGATGGGTGTCGGCAGGAACGCCCCGTGGATGGGTGTCAGTAGGAACGCCCCGTGGATGGGTGTCAGCAGGAACGCTCCGTGGATGGGTGTCAGTAGGAACGCCCCATGGATGGGTGTCGGCAGGAACGCCCCGTGGATGCGTGTGGGCAGGAACGCCCCGTGGATGGGTGTCGGCAGGAACGCCCCGTGGATGGGTGTCAGTAGGAACGCCCCGTGGATGGGTGTCGGCAGGAACGCCCCGTGGATGGGTGTCGGCAGGAACGCCCCGTGGATGGGTGTCGGCAGGAACGCCCCGTGGATGGGTGTCAGCAGGAACGCCCCATGGATGGGTGTCGGCAGGAACGCCCCGTGGATGGGTGTCGGCAGGAACGCCCCGTGGATGGGTGTCAGCAGGAACGCCCCATGGATGGGTGTCGGCAGGAACGCCCCGTGGATGGGTGTCGGCAGGAACGCCCCGTGGATGGGTGTCAGTAGGAACGCCCCGTGGATGGGTGTCGGCAGGAACGCCCCGTGGATGGGTGTCAGCAGGAACGCTCCGTGGATGGGTGTCAGTAGGAATGCTCTTTCAGCCTGAGTTGGCTGTGCGCCGTGGGATACGCATCCATAATCCTGCAGACACACAGAACAGCAGTTTGTGTGTCCCACATACACCAACACACACATGGGGTGGGTGCTTTGCTTCTCACTCGGAGTTGGGAGCTGAAGCACAGTTGCTTTGGCTGCTGAGGACACTGTGCCAGAACAGCAGTGGCATCCTCTCCAGCACACCTAGTGGCAGGCTGCTGTGAGGCTACCAAAATAGGCTGGGCAACCAAATTAGTCTGTGCTAATCTGGCTCTATGGTTGCCAAAATGAGGTGAGTTTGAGTACAGCCTGCGAGGCTACAGGGAGCTTGGAAATATTTCCACTGTGTTGCAAGTATGGAAGTAGACGGCACCCCAAAGAAAAGAGAATTTATATCTTGGATATCAGTAGATTTCCCCAAAACATCACAAAGGGGAAATTACTCAAGAACTTTAATGAAGTGAATGGGTTTGTTCGGATTAAAAACCTTTCAGCTCTGCTTTCACACAGCTCCCATGTTTGTGTGATTGCTTCAATTTGCATTTATGGGTCTAACATATTGAAGTATCAGCTCTCAGATCTAAAATCAGCAGTGTTAAGACTATGCACTAGGAGTTTTTATTTAATGAAAATACTAATTTAAAGAAAAAAATTCAGACAGTGGAATAATGAGAGGAAACCAAGGAGCAAACAGGCCACTTCATTATTTAAATCTTCCTCTGCCATTGATGCCTATGGGAGCCGTTGCAATAATTTATTTTCTTTATCAATTTATTGCTTTTGCCTTTAGGCTGGAGAGAAAAATAAGCTCCCAGCCTCATGTGGCTGTACTGAGGATAGCAGCAGCATTCATTGCTACGATGGCTTTTGAGATGTTTTGTTAATTTGTCTAAAGGACTAATAATCAGGGGAGAAACAAGCCACTTTTTCAAACCTGTTCAAGTCAGAAAGGAATAGTTGGTGTGGTTTTCTTGGTGATGCATCATTTTCCCTTTCCATTTCAGTGCAGTGATAACTGCTGTTGCAAGGTCTGTGCAGTGGTGGTGAAGCTGGGATGTGAAAGTGGGGTAGAGCAGCTCCTGCTTTCCTTCTAGCTGAGCATAAAAGAATGGAGCAAACTGCTGCTTGGGGCAATGCTAAATGTCCAAGCAGAGGCCACCACAGCCTGGAGATGCATCTCTGATGCAGAAGGCCTGGCAGGGATGTGAGGGCAAAGTGCAGAGAGAAGCCTGCCAGCACTGTTCCCCTCACTCACAAAGGGAATCATCACCAACAAGCACCATCAGTACAAATGGGTGCCAAGATTTGTTCTGTCTAACACTGCCAAGAACAAATTCTTGATCATCTTGGTTGTCCCAAGTCCTATCCAACAGCTTTTGAGACGATTGAGTTTATACTTCTTGAGTTAATATTGCCCCCTATTATTTTTTTCTCACCTGCTGTAGGTAATAGTAGCCAATTCCTTGTGTGCTGAGAAAACTTGTATTTCAGGGAATGCTGCTGCTCCCTCACATGAGACTGCCCTGGTCTCATCTCAATACTGCATCTTTTAGGCCAGTCAGACTGAAGTTGGCATGTACAAGATTTTCCCTCATCTGAATTGTGAATGGGCATTTGTGGAATAGAATATTTATTTATATTTGATCTGTATGCCTTACATCATTTGCAATGAGCTTGTATGCAACGGTTATGTTTTAGTACTTGATAAACTTTTGAAAAGTGGTAGTCCATTTACTTGTGCACCAGCCATAATGGGATGCATTGCACAGGGCAGCCCTCTCCAATACAGAGAATTTGTAGCAAAGAGGTTTTCTAGTCCTTGAGGCACATCAAGTGCTTTCTAGCACTTCAAAGCACTGTTTGTGAACATTTTAAAAAAGAAACACCAGGTATTGGGGTTTTTGAACAGTTCTACTCCATCAAATCAAATATCTCCCTTTTTGAGTGTTTTATTAAAAGAAAAAAAAAAAACAAACAAACAAAAACAAACCAAAAACAAACCAGAGAAAACATCCCAAACCCAGTGAATTTCAGATGGATTGTGTGGGTGTCCAGAGTCAGGTCCTTGTGCCAACAAAAGGCCTGTTTATTGTTTCTTCATGCATATTGCTATTAGCCAGCCACCCCAAAGTGGGCAGGGAGTAAATTGTCCCCTTACCACAAAGTCTACAAAGTGCAAGTTTGGGAAGAAGATCCAGCTGGACTTAAGCTATTGCTAGCTCAATTTTGTTCCCTTTTTTGGCTTAGAAACTGGGGAAAACTGATGCCCTTGTCTCAGGAAGGCTTTGTGCTATAGGTGTCTGATCTCAGAAGTGCTGGGGCAGGGAGTGTAAAATGCTCACGTGTATTTTGTGTAAATAAAAACAGGAATGATGGAGAGACCAGGGAAATGAGTGGTGCCCAGAGCTTTGGAGTGCGTGAAATGATCTGTTAGTGAGCACTGTTAAGTTAAAAATTGAGAAAGGCATAAGGAATTCTTACGCTGAATACGAGGATTTTCCATCTACCTCCAAGAAAGAGGAAATATCCCACAAAGTTGAAATAACAGAAAAGGTTATTCATTCTAAGTTTATAGAGATGAAATAGAGTTACTTTATGACTAAGACTTGGTAGTAAAAGTACATATATAAGGCAGTTGATAATGTTGGTAGTGTGAAGCAATATTTGCAGTAGGAATCAGGGGATTTTGATACTTAGTTCTGCCATTGAGTTACTCTGTCAGACTTTGTCAGCACTGTGCCTTCACTTCTATTGTGGCAAAAAAATGGCTGATAAATGTGCTCCTAAAAATCTAGTGGATTTTTAAAGATTTTGGGACTGGAAAATTTGCAGATGATCAGTGTTATGATCATCTGCAGCAATATTTTTAATTTTTTCTCTTTATAAGGAATTTTACTTTTTTTGAAAGTTAATTTGTATTAGGCGTAAATGTTTCATGATACACCCATAGGAAATGTTTATTTACTTTTCAAGGTTTCATTAAACCCCAAACTGTTATGTCTTCTGTGCTGATGAGATAACTTGTCTCCTTCATGGTCAGCCACTAAATCATTCATGTCAACACTTATGTTTATGTAACACCACTGCACACAGAGCTGAAGCTCCTAAAGCACTTCCAGAGTAATTTTTGTGAGTTGCTCTTGGGATTTTTCAAGGGTCTGACTCTAGTGGCATAAATTATTGTCAGTGGGGTTACCAGAGGTAAGAGCAGGGAGCGTGGACCCAGCTGTGCATTCCCCAGGCACTTGTGTCACAAGTTGTGATTGCCAGCCTGCCCTTGTAGGTGCAGGGGCCCATCACCTTATTCCTTGCCCTGAAAAGGCTTCAAGTGTTTCATTTAAACGGATTCATTTAAATGAATAGGAAAAACTAGAAATTGTGTGAAGGCTGCAGAGAGGAGGAGGAGGAGGAGGAGGAGGAATGAAGATCCTGCAGATGGGCTCCAGCAGCCTGGATTTGCAGGCAGGAGTCCCCAGGATGAGAGAGATTTGATCTGTGGGCAAAGTGTTAAACTGGGATTGAGACACACAGGTTCCTCTCTTGGCATGGGCTGCAGGAGTGCAGGCAGCTCACGCTCTGTGCTCCGGGGGCCTCTGCAAAGCTGAGATAATAAAGTTCCTCTGCACTCACCCACGGCTGGCATTGTCTGGGAGGAGGCTGAGCTCTCTCAGGGAGAAGCTGCTGTTCTCTGTACCTTGTACAATGCCAGGCACAGTGTTATACAAATTCCAGAATGGTTACATCAGTATTACCCACCCCATATGCTTGGCACTGAGTGCAGTTTGGATCAGTAATTTATCACAATTTTATGGCATAGTGGAAGGGAGTATCAACAGATTTCCTTTTTCTTGAGGAGAGAGATTTTGATTATTTTTTTCCCTCTCTTCAGGGTTAGCACTTTTCCATATATATTTTTCAAGGTAGGGAAATTGCTCACTTGACAGCTGAGGAGAAAACATGAAATTTTAGGTAATGTTTCAAATTCACCAGAGACAAACCTGCTTCAAGGTAATTTATAAATTAAACTAAATTCGAATATTGTCTTGCGGCATTTACCTGTAATTAGAAAACTTTCTTGAAGAGGAGAGAGATGGCTGGTATACAAATTATTTTGCAGCTAAAAATAGGACTATTTAGAGATTGGGTGATATCAGGCAAGTCATGTGTTGAACAAGCTTCCTTCCCTTTGTATTTAAGTTTTTCCCTGCGCACCAGCTTGACGAGTTTCAAGGTTGCTATGTAAAAGCTAATGGGGAGAGAGTCAGTATGAGATTTTGCAGTTTCTTTGGTGTGAATTTGATTTACAAAATTCTGTCTTCTCTTTTTTTTCTCTCAGTTATCATGGAATCACAGATAGGTTTGTGTTGGAAGGGACCTTAAAGCTCATTTCATCCCACTCCTGCCATGGGCAGGGACACCTTCCACTATCCCAGGCTACTCCAAGCCCTTTCCAGCCTGGCCTTGGACACTTCCAGGGATGGGGCAGCCACAGCTTCTCTGAGCAACCTGTGCCAGGGCCTCACTGCCCTCACAAGGAAGAATTCCTTCCCAGTATCCCATCTAACCCTGCCCTCTGTTAGCAGGAAGCCATTCCTTCTTTTCTTATCAATACCTTTGCCCACAGTCCCTCTCCAGTACTCTGGGAATGCCTTCATGCACTCTAAGGTCTCCCTGAAGCCTTTTCCTCTTCAGTCTCCACAACCCCACCTTTCTCAGTCCATCTCCATAGCAGAGGTGCTCCAGATCTCTGATTGTGTTTGTGGCCTCCTCTGGACTTGCTCCACCTGTTCCACCTCCCTCTTTGGCAGGGGCCCCAGAGCTGGAGGCAGCCCTGCAGCAGGGTCTCAGCAGAGAGGAATCCCTTCCCTGCCCTGCTGCCCACGGGGTGGAGATGCAGCCCAGGGTACCTTTGGCTTCCTGGGCTGCCAGCACACAGGGACAGCTCAGGCTGAGCTTCTCCTCAACCAACACTCCCAAACCCATCTCTTCAGGGCTGCTCTCAATACGTTCTTTGCCTTTTATCTGTCTTTCTGATGCCTGAAGGTGGGCAAAAATAGTCCTTCAGGAAAAAGTGGGATTTTAAATTTTTTTTTAATTTAAAATTTTTTTTAAAGTAGGATTGTTTTGAGAAATGTTATTTCAGAGCTGCTTCATTTTCCTTTTATTGGATTTGATCCCTTTGGTTCTATCAACCCACAATGCTCATATGGAGAGCAGGGAAACGCTGAGTGAGGCTGTGCCTTAGTTCACTTCCAAGGCTGAGAACCTCTGTACTGCCCTGCCCTGCTGAGCATCTGAACGTCGGCCTGCCTGGCTCTCCCTTCTCCTCCACTCTTTCCCTTCCAATGTATTTAATTCAGCGCTCAGCATTCCTGTCTGCCCTCTTGCCTTTCACCTGCCCTGCCAGTTGCTTCCTTTTGAGCAGTTCCTCACCTGTCACTGACTGCAGAGGCAACATCTTTAGGAATGGGCAGGGAGGAGAGGTCACTGGAAGCATTTATTTTTTGTCACAATCCTCGTACCTGCATCGGGGCTGATGAACAAGGGCTGTGCTGCCAAGCAAAGGCCCCAGGCTTTCCCAGTTTTACAGTTCTGATCAAAATTCTGAGCAGTGAGAGATCATTCATTCAAACACATAAATCAGAAAAGAAACAAAATTATCTTTTGCAAGTAGTAGTGTGCTGTAACATACCTCTAACAGATTGCACCTTTATTCAATTTCTTTGCAAGGGGCCATGTGTCAAAAGGCTTTTTCCCTAGACCTGCTGAATGGTAAATGGAAGGACAGCAGATTTGCTTCACCTTTTACCTTGAAGCAGTAAACATTGTTGCTGGGAGGTGACATCAGTAGAGAACTGTGCCAAATCCAGGTATGGCAGGCTCCAGGGCAACCTGTACTCAGTAGGTTTCTAATTCTGACCTGAAATTGCAGTCATTTTCAGAAACTTAGTGCTTTCCAGCTGAGTTTCCTTTATTCCACAGTAATGTAGAAGTAAAGCTGCAGCTGTCTTGCAGCTGAAGGACATGAGAAAAATGTGTGGGTAAATATCCATCTGAGGTAGGTGAGGATTGGTAGCATTTGGGTAGTTTTCAAACGGGAAGGGCAGTATCACTCCACAGTTTATAGGACATGCACCAGCTCACGCACCCTCTGCTCGTTGAGTGACTTAGCATATGCCAATCTCTGAGGCAGAAACCCCCAAGCAACTACTCATCACTGGGCAAAAAATAACACTAAATTATTTGCTCCCAAATACCATCGTCTTCTCACTAAAATGATTTGGAAAGATTGAAGTAGTTTTGAAGGAGAAAAATGCTGTGGAAAGCAAGTTATTGGGGTTTTCAAATTTGAAAGGATATATTACATTTGTTCCAAAAGTGAACATGAAGGTAAAGATGACCTTAAAATCAGAAAAGACATGAAGCCAAACCCACTGTCCTTATGTGGATTGAAAGATATATATTCTCCCTAAAGTTTTTCAAGGTTTTTATTTCAGAAAGTTAATCTTAAAATCATGTTTTGATGATGATAATAATAATAATATTGGGGCACAAACATTCACTTTTAGGGATGATCATTGGGAGCAGATTGTAAATGGCATGTGGTGGAAAAAAGACAATATAAACATTTTGGCACATGTAACTAGACACAGAAAAAAGTGTTGAAAAGAAAGATAGCAAGTCGTTTCTGCTCACTGCAAGGGTTCATATAACAGGAATGTATACTTTGAATATGTTATGGTTAGTCCTGGTGGTAGCCTGGTGCACTCTATGCAGGGTAATATTTTTCTTAAAGATCTAAAGTACTTCAAACCTCACCTTCCCAAATGTTTCTCCATCATCACTTTAATGCATCCTTTGTCACCAGACATTGCTCATGATGCAGTGTGAAACACTCCTTGCAAATTATTTTATCTCTTTTTATTAAGCTTTTTACCTTCCTTCCCAATACACAGGACCTACCTTGAGCAATTCTTTTTTGCTTGTGTTTACAAAGTATTTTATTTTCTCCAAATGCTGTGAAATGGAATTTTTTTAATGTCATATGGTGATGGATAAGTCTTTCAATATTTTAGCAGAAATTACTCCAGTAAACTAACTACTTTCACTAATGTGTGGTATCTGGACTGAGATCACAGGTGAAAGAACTGCCTGGTGTAAACACCAGGGCTTGAACATTTCTTTATTTTTGCAGCACAGCCCTCAGCTGTCAGTGTGTTTTCTGGATTTTGCCTTAGGAAAAAGCCTTTATGTCATCATCTCAACAGTTTTGTCCTTAGAAAACAGACCTTTTCCCACTGTGTTGGATGGGAGGACCTGGAGGACAACTGCTTCTGCTGTACTTAATATACAGCCATCAATAATTCCATGAGTTGCCAGCAGACTACATGGACAACCTTACGAAGGAGACACCAGGCATCAGTGTGTGATGATATCTTTGTTGTTCATGTATGATGTAGTGGGGGAGTATTAATGAAGATAAGGTAATTTGTTCTTTATATTTTGGAATGAAGTGAGAGGGGGACACCTGATCTGCACAGCTTTTTTCCAGAGGTCAGCTGCAGAGATATTTCCAGGGTCATCACCCTCAAGAAGGAATCTGAATGCTGGGGACTTTTAAGCTGACTTTGGGACAGGAAAGAGGACTGTTGGAGGCCAAACTTGTGGTGCTGGTGGCATACAAGCCACAGTGGATGTCTCTGCGAGGTGTGGTTTTGTTGGGGCAGGGGATGGAGGTTGCTGCCTGGTGCTGCTGGGGTTTGGTTTCCAGCACAGGTGGCCATGGTTGATTTGGCTTGCTTGTAGTGCAGAAGGTCTACAATAAGGCTATAAAATGCCTTTTCTTTGGTTTGGTTTTTTTTTGTTTGTTTTTTTTTTTTTTCCCATGTTCCTTGGTTCCTTATCTTCTTTAGTGTGAAGATTCGGGGCTTAAAGGGAAGGAAAAGTGATCACAGACATGAAAGTTGGCTCTAGTGAGAGAGGAAGTGATAACACCCAGTACTCTGCTGTATTGCTCTGTATCATGCAGTTGGTTTTTCAGGTTATTTTATCTCTCCTTTGGATTAAGAGGCTCTGAGGCACAAGAAGGCTTGATGTATTTGCTGCTGCATAAAGGTAGAGATGTGTCTATGGTGTGTTGGTTAAAGGAGCAACTGAAGAGAGAGTAGGCACACTTCAGCTTGCCCTCCTTTAGCTGATACAGATTAAAAAGGAGGGGAAAACCCAAAAGCAGGAGCATCAGCTGCATAGACACCTATGGGTTGCAAGCAGCTCAGGCAATCTATTGAAGTCCTTGTACAAGTTAAATCTTGGTCAGTCATTTGCCAGCACATTGCTGAAAATGCTGTCTGCACTTATCAATGGACAATGGGAAGGTCTGGGGAGGGCAGAGCCAGGGAGCCATCCCAAGGCCTCAGAGCAGATCCTGCCAGTAGGTACAAATCACCCCACTGGAAATGAGCCTCGGTGGTTCTTGTGGAGCCAGAACAAGCAAACAGAGCTGACATTGGAAGGAAGGTTCTGTCCAGGGCCTGTCTAGATGAGGGGCTCTGACTGCTGTCCTTAATCCAAGTGTTTATAACATGTATTGGGAATTATGGACATGTTTCCAACGATGTGATGAGTGCTGCTGGGAACAAGTTGGGTGATTGACAACTTGTGGATTTAGGAAACATTCTTTTTGGTGGCCTATTGCTGAAGGTTACCTAAGTACTGGCAGGCCAAAGGCATGAACAGGCAGCTGCAGGTAACTTAGACTTTAGACAAGTTTCTGAAGGTGTCATCAGAGGCTGCTGCCTTCCAGCATGTCCAGCATGACTCCAGAACAGCCTGGGCTTTTCTTTGTGTTGCAAGGGAGGATTTAAGCTACTTGGTTGTCTTGTTCATCTGTGCTAGAGAGAGTTGGACTATCTGCACACCCACTGCACAAACAGAAGAAAATGGGTCCTGTTTCACTAACAGATCATAATTTTCTGACAGTTTCATGTGCCTTTCAGTCATTTTTAATTTATACACTGTCTTCACACATACTGCATTTTTTGATTCATTGTATAGGAAATTAATGCAAGCTGGTTTTTCAGTTTTCCTTCTAATGCCTACACAAAACTCAGTTTAAACTAATATCAGTTAGCTGTCATTGACTTTTGAGAACCCTATTAAACAAACAATATGAGCAGATGAGAACTATTTAAAATATGGGAATATGTCAGTTTTAATATCCATTATGTTGCTGTATTTCCAAGCCATAAAAGTGACAAAAGTGGCATGCACTGTGTAAAAGAAATTTGTTATGGTCACTTTAAAAATTGTTTTTATTATTATTAACTACTGGAAAGTTAGATATGGATAGCAAATAGTCTTTGATATGGAGTTCAGATGTTCATGAACTGAAACTTCATATTTCCCAACTTAAAATATTTTTTCCTGTTAATAAGTGTTTTGCTGCTGCTCTGGAGTCCTTGAAATATTTTTAAATGCTGTAGAGGCTTGTGATGTGTATGTAGCTGTTATGCTTGCTCTGTGAAAACATACAAATTGTGCAAAAACTGAGTGTTGTTTTCAGAACATTTGCTAAGTGATTGGGGGGATAGGAGTTTGCCTGAGTGATAATATTAAGCCATACCAAAGGTTGAACTATCCAGCACTGGTCAATAAAAGGTGTCCAGGGCAGACAACAAGACAAATACATGACTACAAAAAGACCTTTTAGGATACTTCCCCAATCATCTGTGACTTACAAATTTTTGGATGCTTGTAGTTGTTAACCCCGAATGAGATTTTTTTTCTTTCCTCTGAATATATGAATATATTTAAGTCTTGAATCCATGTAAAATTTCAACACCAACAGAATCTCGTGGGAATAAATTTCAGCAGCTCTTTATAATGAAATGTATCTTTTAAATGGTCTGATCATAGGTTAAATAGCTTTGTTCTTTTGAATTTCAAATTTGCATCTGACAATGGTTTCCTATTAACCAACTCCAGTTGCTTAACTTATTACAGAAAATGTCTTGACTGTGGTCCTGATTTTTAAACATCAATTTATCCCCCCCCCTTTTTTTTTCCCCTCTTCCTTGTTCTTGCTGATTAGAAATCAGCTTGAAACTGAGCGAACCTCAGTCACAGTTTCTGGACTTGCTGAGTGGAAACGGCAGGAGTTGAGAAGCACTTCAGAGCAGGTTGTACACGGCAACAGTCAGTGCAGGAACACATAAAAAAGACATAATAGATGAACTGCAGAGCAAACTGAATTAGATACACTTACAGCAGTGTAATGAACTGGTGCCTTTAGTAATTAGCCAGAGCTGAAGTGATCTACTGTGGATTATATTCTTTGACTCTCTAATAATCTAAGTCACATTTCCCCTGGTTGACATTTACCAAAGGCCTCAATTTTCTGGTGTTTCATAGCTCACTTTTGAATGCTCAAAACCTGCATGTTAACGTTGAGAGCTTCAGTTTAAATCGTCCTTTCCGCAATTTTGTACGCTTCTAACTTTATTACAATTCTGTCCTTTAAGTCAGATATATCAGACATTACTGCAGACATATTAGGGTATAAAACTTGTCTGGACTCAAAAATGGTAATAAAATTCAGTTCCTTTTCCATGGAACTGGCTCTTTATGGACCTGTTTTCCCAGTGGAATATCCACCAGCTTCTTCAGGGCTTCACTGGTGTCCAGGCCTATATCAGACCTGTGGTGCTGGATACACTCTGGTTCCAGGCTGCAAACGTACAGACAGCACTGGTGCACCCAAAGGGGTGACCTCAGTGCTGTGTGACACCTTGCTTGACATTCCCAAAATCTTTTTCTCTCTCAGGCCTCACTCTTCTTTTCACTGCTTTTGGCTGGTTGATTGATTTTGTTAGTCCCTTATTTCTTAACATTTTACTACCTTTTTTTCTTTTTCGAATCACTGTGTGCACTTTTATATAACTGCAAGCTTCGAAAGTTAAAAAAATGCAGCTTTAAGTAATTTTAAATGACAAAACCATATAAAGGTTGAAGTGTGCATCTAAATTTTCACTGTTTGGTGCTTCCCTGTGAAGAATTGAGGAACCTTGAACTTTGGAGTAGTTTCTGAAAGTTTTCTTTGTTACTTTGAGGCCTGTAGTCTAATCTTAATATGGGAACTGATATTCTTCTCAGTTTGTGCCCTTGAGAATGGAAGGTTCAGGTGAAGAAGCTCAAGTACCCTGATGTTCGAGTCAGTGTGTTAATGTTTCACGTTCAAGGATCCTGACTCTGAGAAATTCAAACACTGCTGCAAGTAATGAGTAAAGGCATATAGTTAGTTAAATGTGTTTGCAGGTTTCAATTCCTCTTTTTTAGGACATCTGTGGAATCATCATCTCATGAGGCTTGGGCTGATGCATGTCAGGTGCTGGCATCAGGATTAGGACTTGAGCAGTCAAGAATTTTTTTATTTTCATCTTATTCAAAATGTGTGTATGTTGATAGTGTTTACCAGCACTTATTTGCATAGGGAAAAAGGCTTTAAATGCTGCTGCTTATCTGGTCTTTAGCCCCATAGCATTTATAGTAAAGATTCTGTTAGCTGAGTTGTGTTATTTAATCTGGTGTTCAAAAGAAAATGTCAACCAGACCTGCTCTGAAAATTAAACTATTCCGATGCCTTTAGGACTTCTTCCTTCCATTGGCTTCAAATGAAAATAAACAGAGATTTTTCCATTCTTTATGGAAATCCATCTGTTCCTGTTTCTCTTTTTGTGTGATTTTGAACTATTGCATCTGCTTTTCCTCGCTCCTTTCCAGTATCTGTCATTGTTCTTGCTTCCTGTTGCATTTAATTTCTTCCTCTCTTCTTTTAATATTTAAATCACTCAAACCACCTGACTTTTTAATGATCTAATTTTCCAAATCAACCAAATACCTAACAGTGTTGGGATTTCCTGTAATTTTGCCTGAAAACATTCCTCTCCTTGGCACCCATTCAGTAACTGGCAATACACCCACAGCACTTGAAACAAAGGTTACATTCCTTCCCTGCAGTCTCTGCTCAGTCTCTGGTACCTTGGCAGGATTCACAATTAGCAGGAAATAAATTTCTGGTTGCAACTTCTCAAATTTAGCTCCTGGAGCACCACCTGGAGAATTGTGTTACATTTGAATTTCCCAGCTATTAGAAACACAACTGTTAGAGTTACACTGGGTTTTTCCTTCTATTTGTGCAGCTGATTGGCTCATTTTTACTGAGTTCTCTAATAAATGAAGCTGGGACAACTCTTGGTTGTCTGTGTTATTTGAAGGTATGGACTGCTCCATTTAAAGCAAATAACACTGCTAATCTAAGCCCTGCACGAGCTCTGCTAAAAGATCATGAGAGTGGGACCGGGCAGGGAAGGGCATATGGCAAAATTGACTGGAGACACCTTGAACTTAGTGTCACAAACTAAAGCACCCCCAGCAGGTCACTGTGCTGGAGTTATGGGGCTTTCTGGTACAGCAGAGTCACCTGAGCTCAGCCAAACCACCTGAGGGTGCTTGAGTTACTTTGGGCTGCAGAGGTGGACATGGCCTTGCGATCGCTTGGTGCTCTCAGCAGGGAACTGAGGGGAAACGGTGAATATCTCATCTCGTAGGCCTTTTAGAAATGTCAGTTTTTGCAACAGCAAAGCTGTGCCTTGTCCTGCAAGCAGGAAGATGGCTGGGTGCCTCCCATGGCTCGTGGCCATGCTGCCAAGGGTTCCCGCTGGAGAAAGCAGCTTTGGGCTGACCAAAGCAAGAAAAAAAAAAACGTTTCAGTGGGGTGGACTGTTCCAGGTCCATGCTCAAACACATTCCCCATCATGGCATAGCCATGACACGAGTCAAATGTTTGCTTCAGATTGTCTCAGCACAACTGAGTAGGTTCCTGTGCGTGGTGACTGCACACGGTGGAGCTGTACAGCATGTGGCTGACTTGCTCAGAAATATCTTTCAAGAGCTTTAAAATTCTTGACTCCCTCCTATAATTTCTGGGCAGTGCAAGAGGAGTGTAACATGAATTATTCCACTTGCTGATTTCCAGTGTCATACAGGACTGTTCAAATTTTGTTTGATTTGCTACTTCTGGAAAATGAGGCAGTGGAACTTACACTTGGCTTGCTTTAATTGCTGCAAGTGTAGGAGGCTATTAAAGAAGCATTTTTCAAACCCAACCTTTGCTATAACAGAGTATTTTATTCCATTCTCATCACGAGTGCTTGAGCAGGTATCCTGGGGAGACAGGCCTCTCCTCCTCTGGAGTGTTTTTGTAGAGGCATGTAAATGGAGAGTGGGGATTTTATGAGCCTCCTGCTCAGTAGTAGATAATTTAAAATCCAGAAAATGACCACTCTGATATTTTGTGAAAAGAGAATCTGAAAGATGTACGAGAACAAGCTGAACATTTTTAAGCATGAATGAACATTAGCAATGAGTGAATAGTCCTGGAGGCCCATTCCCTTTTGCTGCTCAGCTGTTTCAAATGCAAGCAAACGCAATACAGACCTCTCTGTTTCTCTGCCAGGACATACCTGCTAACCCAAACAGCAACCTGGGGCTCTTAGAAAGCTGTTTTGAGGCCATAAGGGAGGGATTTCATTGGAAAACAAACTCATGTTTATTAATGGAAGCAAGGTATTTTTTCCTTGTGTTTGAAGGATGATTGATATTGGAGTGATTGTTTGTGGCCATGATGTACTGCCTGCTGCTGACTCCTGTGACATTTGCCTTGCATTCAGACAGGTTGGCACTGGGGATAGCCCAGATCACCTACCAAATATCTCTAGTGAGAAGTGCCCTGTGAAGGAAAAACAAAAAAAATCTTACTAGTGTTTTAGAATGCTAGCTGTTGAGAGGCTTCTTATTTTTAGAAGTTTAAATTATGTTGTAATTGCTTAAGTTTTACATCAAGTTTAAGGTGAAAACTTTTCTGTTTTATGTGGGACTGCTCCCATCTCTCATGTCACTGCTGTTAGTATGTTGCTGTTGACTTTCAGTGCAAAAATAACAGTTTTGCATCCTTCTCTTCTTCCTTTAAATGTAGTATTGTCATAATCCACTTTTACTTGGCAAAAGTTAGAATTTCAGTTACCCAGGGTTAAAATATTGTTGGAAGAATTGTTGGAATAAGGCAAAAGTTGGTGGTCATTCATCCAGAACTCCAGCCAGGCTCTAAATGAGCCATTCTTTATCTCTGTGTAGTTCAGATCACTTTCCTCCTTTTCTCCTTGTTTAGCTTTGTGTGCTTTCATCTGAGACTGAAATAAAAAGACCTAAATTCTGAAAAGATACATGTAGCGCTTTGTCAGAGGCTCAATAGAACTGGAATAGTTAGGAGTATGTTTTGGGCACTTATCCAAGACTAAACAAATCTCTACATAGTTTGAGGAACAAGAACTGAATTGCTATTACAGAAACTGCTTTCACAGGTGAAAAGAAAACAGCCAGCAAGTGCAATAGGCAGAATAAAACAATTCTGCCTTTCCCAGCTGAATAACAAATAAGTTATTTCTCCCTCTAGTTTTTTTTTTTCCTTTCCACTTCACCTGTAAAAGCTGTGGATTTGAGAGGAATATATTTTAACTCAGAAAAAAATAGTTAAAAATATCAGCTCCCCCCAGACAGTCCATACAGCAGTGGAGCAGAGAATGGAGCTTAATTTTTTGTTCAAAGCAATTCTACAAGCCAGTTCTTGGTCTGGAGACTTGGTTCATTTTGTTGTATGCAGGAGCAACCTGAAATGCTGCCTTACCCCGAGTCTGTATATTCTGGGCAATCTTGTACTCTTGGAGTGAATTAACGACTTTTGGTGTGCACATGCTTTCCATAATTTATTTGGAGTTCTCTGTTCTCATTAATATTCTAGTTTTAAACACTGTGAACTTGCTTAAGTAAGCTGTTTGAAATATTTAAATACAAATGTATAGAAAATAGTTGGCAGTTCTTACCACCCCTCCCCTTTTGTTATTGATGACTGTCTTAAAGTCACCCTGTCTCTTCAGCGAGCATTTCCTCATCTTGGTAGAAAGACCCTGGATGCTGCCTGACTTGAGTGGAGAGTTTTGTAATTTGTGTCAGGAGAAAAAGTCTTGTGGTCTTTGTAAAATGTAAAACCATATATGTAAAACTCCTAGGAGACATTTCTGTTTAAAAACTATTTAAAAACAGGTGCATCTGCAAGGAATCAATGTGTGTGCTGGTCATTGCTTCCAGTATTTCAGGAGGGGCCCTTCCCTGTGGGCTGGTACCTGAGCAGAGGGGGAAAAAGATCCCTGGTTCTTTGGCCTCAAATTTGCATGTTTTTGTGTAAGTGCAACATATGGCACCTTTAGTCTGTAGCTTTAAATTTGCCATGTTAATGCTAAAGTCATAATCATGAGGTTTACACTTTGCAAGAGGGGAGAATTGTTTCAGATTTATTTCCTCTCACAGTGGCTCTTCTATATGGACACTCAGTGTGTGCAGGAGGAAAAATCTCACAGTAGTCAGTCTGCTGCTGATGGTTAAAGAGGCTTAGAAACATCATAAAGGTCAAAAATATCATAGCTGTAAATGGAAGCATTTAAAGTTGGAGAGCGATTTATGGAAGAGGGAAGCATGACTTGGCACTGGAACCATTCTTTTCCATTATTTCTCTAAATGACTCTTTTAGTAGTATTGAAATCAAGATAATCAAGTTTGAAAATTAATGGGAAGGAACAGCAAATAATTAGGAACTATGCTATCAAGTAGGTAAGTACTCTGACTACTGGCATACCTGATTCTGTAGCTGCAGTGAATGTGACTACAGAATGAAAACAGGAGTAGATTATCTTTCCATTCAGCTCCTCCCCCAGACTATTAGAGTGATGTGGTGATATTGTCTAAGGGGTGGTGTAGACATAAATTTAGTTTATTGCAGTTGAGAAATAAAAGATGCATCTTTATTTTTCCTAAAATCAAGCTCCACATAGAGATTTCTGGTACAAAGAAACTGTAGGATTGAGCTGAGGAGGAGCTCTGTATTGGAAGACTCTATTGTATTCCACTGGCTGTAGTTCTTCTGCATGCCGGATACCAGGCCATGGGATACCTGGAATACGATATCCAGAGTCTGAAAACACAGAGCTGTGTACCTGAATTTCAGAAAGTGTATAGGCCAGATCCTTGGCTCATTTATGCTGCTGCATTTCCAGTGACATTTGCACATTGCCACTAACAGCAAATAACAGCTACTCAAAACTCTGCTTGGAAAACGTTCTGTTGTTGAGTGAGTTTTCTCCAATAAAAGGGACAGGAAAGGCAGCAATGCTCTGTGAGCATTATTATGGTTCTGCAACAGAAAGTTTTGAAGGAGGTCACTCTATCAGGGGCAAAAGTAGCCTCTAAATTTGGTGGTTCTGGTATGGGATGTTTAAAGGGTGCCAAGGCTGAGACCAAGACCTCACCCAGGCTCCTTAGGAGGAGCTCTGAGACTGCACATGGGAGGTAGAAGATGCTGCTTCTGCTCTGTGAATGAGAGCTGAGGGGAATGGTCCATGTGCCCTCCTCTGCCTTACACAGCTGGGCACTTCTGGCCTGGGCATCCATGCTTGAGTAGGTACAGCAGAGACAGGAGATGTAATTTTCTGAAAAAAGAAAAAGAGAAATCCAAGAACATGGACAGCATCAAAGATGACTCGGGTAATGTTGCTGGAGGAAACTTCCAACAAGTCTGTTAAAACCTACATGTGATTTGAACCCTATCTGGGCTCAACCTGACATTCCCAAGCATAAAAGTCCAGAGCTTAACTGGTGGTGCTTAGCAAATATTTTGTTTTACACAGTGGCCAGAAAGGAAATGTTTCATTTTGCTCTTTAGAAAGCTCCAGAAAAAGTGCTGGAGCTTGACTGAATCCTGAATTCCCTGTGCTATCAGTGTGGGTGTTGAAGGGTAGAAATTCCCCCAAAGTGTTGCTCCCTGGTAAAGAGCAGTTCACTGTTCCTGGTGTGCTAAACCTCCAGATAATCTTTACCCAGCTATTTCCATTGTCACTTCATCATGGATATATGACATTATATTAGCATAGCTTTTATCCCTTGTTTTGATTGCTTAAAGTGAGCTGTTGGGGGAAAGCTGCTTAACCCCCTTAGAAATTATTCCTCTGCAGACCCAAAAAAAAAAAAAAGGTGGAAATTTTCTGTAAGTCACTGAATAACTTTACAACTCTTTACTGAGACAGAAATGGCCTTCAGACCAAGATCTGCCTCTAAATAATGAGCCTTCATGAAAGGTGTTGGATTTTTGTTTTGTTTTATTTCTTTATTTTATTATGAATGAGTACACTTAAGGAAAAGTGCAAAGACTTATGGTGATTGTTTTTTTAATGAAACTTGTGGTGTTAGGTGTTCTTTGTGACCTAGATGTACCCAGCTACCGTGCTGTGTAGCCCATGCCTGTTTCAGAGAATCCTGAGGGCCAGATGCCCATTCCTAATGGACAATCAATTAATTATGAATTTTTAGCACAGTTGTCTTTTTGATTTTTTGTTGTCATTATTTGATTTTTTGTTGACATTTTGTTGTCATTTCCCAAAGGAAAAAAAAAAAATCACTGATGTGAGAAACTTTGGGAAGTTGTATGGGGTTTAAAGTCTTGAATGGTGTTTGTAGTCTTGAATGCATGTTCCACACTGGATCAAGTGTCCTGTGTCTGTGAACCATGAGGCAATTTTTTTTTCCACTTATTTTTCCACTTTAAAGGCGCTGTTGCTATCTTGGGCCAGTGTCTTCAATTGTGTTGCCATTTTTTAACTTTGTTAGAAACACCCTAACTCCACTTGGATTATTAGTGTAAAAGGCAGCTGGCTGGAAGACCTGTTCAGCCTTTTGAGTGCTTTGAAAGGAAATCTTTCATAACTCTCTGTATCCCACTCAAATTGTAGTGCAGCCTGCTGCAAGTTGTGTGTGATATTGGCCTCTGATCTGAATTGGCTTAGGAGTACAGTGAGGGTTCACAAGCAGTGTGGAGGAGTCTGAGAGAAAACCTCAGTCCCTGTGCATTGTGCAATGCTGTGGCTGCAGTGCAGTGTCTCCCACCAGGCTTTGTCACCCTCGCTGGGGACACAGAAAAGTGCCAGCCACGCTCATTTTCACAGGACAAACCAGGGACACACATGAATGCAGTAGAGATAGACTGAACTTGCAGTAAATTCTGGATCTGCTCCTTCCCATCTTAACTTTAGTTCTTCAAATAACTCAATATTTTTTTTATGCTGATGATGCTGTTTTCTTTATCACCATAAATCATTGTTTTATGCTGATGACACTGTATTTCTCTATCACCATTAATCATCTATAATGCTTGAGAAGGAAATGTTAATGAAAAATACAATTTATTAAATGTCACCCAGTGGGTGGGCTAAAAGGTGGATTAACTGCAAACCTTATTATAAACAGGGCCAAAATAAAGTAATGACCCAAACAGGCTTGTAGATCTCGTGTGGGAGGTACAGGAAGGGGTGAGCAGGCCATGATCAGTGCCTGGAACTGCAAGGAAGGGTTTTGCAGAGTGGGACAGCACCTGGGGAAGGCTGGGACAGCCCGGCAGAGTGGGAGGAGTCGCTCTGGAAAACAGGGGGTTCCCTTGCTGTGTGCTTCAGACAGTCCCAGCTTCCCACCTGGCACTGCTCTGCTGCTCTTTGGGAAGCCACGGCAGAAACAGACAGAAATTGAAATTTACCTCTCCTCCTGCTAAGGTTCCCCTGCTCTTTGGAAGCACAGGATATCCTCTGATATTTCCCTTGTCTGATCACGGAATAACCAACCCTTGCAAATCAGGGAGAGGGATTTGAATGGCAGAAAGGCTGACAAAACAAATGCCTCAAGCCATAACTATTACTTAGAGTGTGTTTCAAACCTGCATCCAGCTCAATCTTTGATTGGCTAGTCTGTCTCTGCTATAAACTTTAAAGACCATGTTAGTTACCTGTCATTTTAGAGATTGCTTCTCTACCCGGTCCACTTGTAGGCTGCTTGTTTCCCAGAAGGCACAGATTTCTTTTTCATTTTTTATTTTTAATTTTTGCCACATTTTGATGATGGCAATATTATATGGGGGTCAGTGCTCAGTCAACTGTTAAATAAATTGCAAATTCTACAAAACACAGCCAGCAGAGTCATTACTAACTGTAATGCTGAAACTTCAAGCAAAATTACATCTGGCTACAATGCTATTCAGATGCATAAATTATACAGCCTCTGATTATCTTAAAGAAAATTCAGCTATTAAACTTATTTTATGGGCACAAAACAAGGGGAACTGCCAAAAGGAATCTGTGCATCCTAAAAGTCATGAGAAGAAAAATAATTGGCAAACCTTTTCCGCCTGCAGTTTTATGGAATGTTCCCTCTCCCTCCTGATGTTCAATCAGCCTCCACCACTGGCACAGATGAAATCACACAATGTCAGAACTGGTGGGGGAATGCAGCCTGCATAGCTTTTGAACAGCAGGTGGGTCAAACATTTCAAATCTGACCCCAAACATCCCCCATCTTCACATGGGGACCTAGAGGGGTGAATCTCCAGGGGAGAAAATTGTAATTCAATGCGGGGAAAAAAAATAAGGATGCTTGATAGTGGGGTGTTGAGTGTGCTGCAGAACTCCTCCTGGAAGCTTTCCAGTGCCCTGAAGCACACGGGGGGTCAGGCCTCTTCATGTGCCAGCAGGTCACTGATGCCTGACTTGTGTCTGAGTAGGGAAGGATGCAGAACAGAGCCTGGAGTGGCTAATGGCACAACAGCCCAAGTGGCATTAGATCACACACCAGAGCTGTGTCAGAAACCCCCTAAACTCAGGGGGATGGCATATTGCTTCTTTCCTTGTTCTCCCGCACCCAATTTTATTTCAGTATTGCCAGTGTTAAATTCAGAGTTATCTTTGAAGTATAGTGAGTGCATTGCTTAAAGCAGTCCTGTCACCAGATTTCCTGAGTTGCTTCAATGTGTTTTAAACCATTCTTATATTTGACAAGTAATTGCCAAAATAGGTTATATGCCACTGACCTTTATCAAAGTCTGATTTTTTTCCAAGCCCTGTCTCACAGTTCCATCCTGTAAAGACATTCAGGGAAGATAATTGCTCCCTAAACTAATTGCCTTCTCTGCTGTTCTTTTCTGGACTTCTGCAAGACAGAGGGAATTTTGCTATTATTTGTTCTTCGAACAGGTCTGAGCTCCTCAGACTGGAGATAAGAGGAGGTACCCCAGTTCTGTTTTCATTTCCTTCCTTCCTTCTTGTAACAAGAATTATGATCCAGGTGCATTGTTGCTTTCTGTCTGGAGTATTTCTACACAGAACTTGTGGAGGAAATCATAATTTTATAGTCCAGGATGTGGTGTTATATCAAGTATAAATATGACTAACAGGAGTAATGGATAGTGCCTAGGAGTACATGAGGAAGTGCTGCATTTCTGTTCCTAACATTATGCAACCGGAATCAGATTTTTTCCTCACTGATTAATCATAACTATTTAGTATTTCAATTTATATTGATCTTTGAGACATGAGGAAGGGAAGATTAATCTTGTTTTAACAAAGCTCTTCTTTTTAATTCAGCTCTGTGATAGGTTGTGAGTGATACAATGGGTGGCTGGCACAGTTTAAGCCAAGCCATGAGCTCCTTGCTGGCTGAGGGATATTGATAGCTACTAAATATGAATAAAATCATTAATGGCACTGAAGCATACCAGGGTTTCATGCAAATGGCTGGTGTCAGGACAGAGACAATTCTCATGGTGTTGCAAAAGGAGCTGTTTTTTTAACAATAATATTGCAGTTGGAGGAGGCTCTGTCCCTCCTGTGAGCGTGGTTCTGAGTGTGCACTGTGACTCCTGTCTGCCTGGTGTTTGTGAGCAGGTTTGAACATACAGCACTTGGTGAAGAACAAATGTTTCACCCTTCCTTGGAGTCAGATTAAAGAGTTTGCTCCTCTGTTTGTTTTCTGATTTGCAGACTAGGTGTGTGAGACACTCTCCTGACCACATACCCTGGAGAGCTCTGCTTTTACAGCAGGAATCTTCCATAAGTGCTATTGATGCCACCAGGGAAACCACAGTGGTCTCACCATGTGAGAGGATGATGCAAACCTGTATCCCAGGTTTACTTTTTTTAAAATAGTGTTAGTTTTTGAAGGTAAATCACAAACTACACTTAATTATATGTGTGAAGTTTTAAAATAAATTGGTAAATTTCTGTAGAAAAACAAATGCAATTTTTTTCTTTTACCAGGATTATTTCTTGGAAAAAATCTGAAAATCCTTAAGTAGAGTCCACTTAGTAGTATCTTTAAGCATTTACAATAAATTCCATTAGTAATTGTGAATGACAATTTATCCAAAATCTACAAGTGCCTTTTCATTTTCAGCTGCAAGGAAAATGAGGACTTACATTCTTGAGAATCTGCTTAACTTATTTTAAAACAATTTCTGCCTTTCATTTCATTTGTGCTCTATTAATTTTAGAATGCTTTAGTATAAAATCTCATTTCTCAACTTGTTGACTGTGTGAGGGTCTGCTTCCCCTGGTTTGTTTGAGCCCATTCCATTCAAGTTAAAATAAGAAAAGAGGAGAAAAGCAGGGGTAGGAGAAAGAGAAATTAAGAACTAAACAAAAAGATTGCTCTCTGTTCTGTAATGTTTATCCTCTTCTCAAATACCAACAACATGATATTCAGAGGAACTGTTTCTATCTAGTCATGATGAAAAACATATTTGAAGCCCTGACTGATTGACATGGCTCCCTTTGACTGCCTAAGAAAAAATAATATTAAAAAATAGAACACATTTTAAATGCGAAAATTCTTTTCCTTCATGTGAGTGAGTCAAGGTTGTGTGTCATGGAAGAGACTCCATGTTGTGAGTTCTAAATTCATGGAAGAAAATGTTTAGATAGATGTCACTATCAGCTATAAAATGCTAATATTCCCAAGAGACACCACTGCTGTTTCTTTATAACTAAATATTAGAGACTTATTTTTGACAGTGCTTTCTAAATTTAAGGACAGTACACAGTTTTAATGCATTGTTGAAAACCTTGCTGCCTAGTAAACCAATGAGCCAACAGCCCTGGATTTTCAGCCACGTTCCTTAATGCTCCTTGCTTTTCATCTGGAAATACTCATTTTCTGAAAAAGGAGCTTTCAGTTTCATCACCATGTTAGGGAGTTTACAAAGACTGTTTCAAGGTGTATGGAAAACTTCTTGCTTTTTGATAGAGGAAGGAGGAGAATACTATTCTCTGAATAGCAGTACGCTAAAGAAAAAATTATGGAAGAAAACTTTCCATTCTTGACAGAGGAAGGATGTCCCATTTATGTAGAGATTAAAAAAATAGATAAGTAGGACCACGTCCTGTAATTGCAAGATTCATCAGCCACTTCATCTCAGTCTTTGAGGGGTTTCTTCACTCCCTTTGAAAGATATTCACTATACTGCATTTCTTCTGAGTTTTATTTACTCCTTTTCCAGTATTAAGCTGAAATTATTCCACAAAGATAGCTCCTGACCTGGTGTTTTGTACTGCTGTATCTGACAGCCTTTCCACCTGGAGATTTTGAAGTTAGTACAGTTACACTGCAGACTTGCACTGTTTGTGTGTGAATGTGAATCACCATTTTTTAGGAAAGAAGAAACGTTTAGAAATTAGGAAACTATTCAGAAGTACAAATATGTTTGGGGTTTATTTTAAAATGAAGTTAAAATGCATTAAGATCTTCTGTGTATTTCCTGCAGCTTCCTGTCTTCGGTTTTGTGACCTTTAACGGAAGTTTAAAAGGAAATTGGAAAAATATTTGCCTCAATTGAGTGATTAAAAAAAAAATCTACTGCAAATTCTGTAAGCAGTGGATTATAAATCCAATTTTTTACTCCCCCTTCTGGTTGTGGTTTTAAGGAATGAACACACATGGAAAGCAGGAGTAAGATTGTCAATTTGTTATTGGAAAATGTTTTAACATCTATTTCTAACGGTGAAATGTGTCAGCTAGGGAGCATATAATTTCTTCTATTAAGATGCTGTGTGTATATAATTTAAAATAACAATGCAAGCAGATATGCCAGTGTTGTGGTGTTTTTCAATTCAAGCAGCTTAAAAGGAGAACAATTTCTTTTTGATTGGGATTGCAATCTGATAGTCCTCCTCACAGGGAGCAATGGTTTATTACTTAAATGTTTCTGCCCAGATCAATGTGTTTGCTGAAGACACAGAGTGTGGGTCAGATGAGCAAAGTCACAGGGCCAGCACACCAAAGGCTTACTAGCAATGCCAGGTCACTAAACAATGCAATCAGAAATGAGTTTATCCTAAAATGCCACTTTCACAAGAAATGCATAAAATTCCAGTGGTGTAGCACGAGATGCAAGAGCATAAAATAACTGGGTTTTGGTAAAGCAAATTAAATCTTCCATCTGTGTACACAGAGATGGATTTCAGGACGGAGCCTTGGCAGTACAATGATTTAAATTTTTTTTTTTTTTTTTTTGGGCTGCCCATCCTGGCTGTACACATTGATTTGTTTAAGAGCGGTTCCGCTGGCGTGAGCGCTGGCAGAAGCATCCACATCCCTGCAGGTGTGGGAATGGCTTGGATACAGCTGTGCCAGCTGTGGATTGGGCCCAGGGAAGCCTCGTTTATTGGAGAGTTACATTATTAAAAGTGTGCTATTTCATGCGTTATGGAAGGCGCCGTCAGTTTGGGAGTGCCAGCGATGCTGAGGAGTTTATATGTTCTGAGAGCCCAATAAACATCATCTACTTCAGTTACAGAGTGCAGCAGCTTTAGATGCCTGGTTGCTTTCCCAGATTTTGTTGCCTTTCTAATTAAATCAGACTTGGGGATTTGAAATTGAATGGGTGTGAAATACACAATAAAAGTCTGTAAGTAGTTTAAGACTGGCAAGGCCTGGGCATGTATTTAACTACAATGGAAAGTCAGAGGAACCTGACTACAAGACTCTCTGCAAACAGTTCTAATGCTGTTCTCTATCTCTTTTTATTCTGTAAATGACTTTCGTTCTGAAGTGAGATACGACTTCCCTTCCTGTAGTGCTGCATGAAATGAGATGACAGCAGCATCACATCCTCAAATTTAACTGCCAGCATCAGCATTGAGAAGGAAAAATTGCATGGCCCATAAAAGCATCCTAAAGCTGGTTGCTTTAGGACAAAAGATGACAGTTGGAAAGTGAACTATTCTCCTAAGGAATATAAACCATGTATTCAAAAATAGGAATAAGAGATATTTTTGGATAGTAGCACTACTTTTTGTTTGTTTCAGAATGAGAAATAAATGGAAACTGCAGATCAAACCTACCAGCTCTATTGACATCATGGCTGTGTGTTAAATGGAAAGAAGACAAGCCTTCCAGGTTTTCCAGAAAGAATAACTGAGAAAGTAAATTATGTCACGCCAATATCACTTAGAAAAGGATAAAGATGAATATCTCTGATCACGGTATAAGAAATATGACGTCATCAAAATGGCAGCTATAAACCGAAGAGATCTAAGGAGGGCAAGCAGTGTTTCAGATAAAAGTGTGAAACAAGGGTTACTCGCAGTGTAAGGAGAATGAGACACGGTGAAGAGCTGCTGCCTTGGGCAGAGGGCCATAACTGTTGAACAAATAATTAGATGAAAGCCTCAATTTCTCATAAATATTTCTCTGTCTTACAGTTAAAATTACTTCTTTGTGAGCTTCTTGCCACTTCTAAAAGATGTGCAGGAGCCCATTGTTTAGAAAATTTTCCTCAATGCCTAAATTCATGCGCGACTTCTTAAAGATTGCCATTTCACAATGCCTCGTTTCGAGGCCATAAAACTCCAATATAACTAGACAAGCCATTGTCGTGATACATGACAAAGCTGGCATCTCCAAACAACATAATTTTGTATGCGTTTAATTAAAATACATGCACTATTTGCACGCTGGGCTGAAATCAAAAGCGGTGCCCACATATTCATCAGAAAATGAAGCATGGTAGTGGTTAGAGCACAAGGAAATAGGTTATGGCTGTGACAGTGCAGCCTGTATCAGTGCAATGCAGGGGCTAATGCATATGCTTAATGCAGCACAGTTTTAAAGATTGCTGGGGTATCAAATTCAGACCACCTTCCTATCCTTTTTGAAAGCATTTTTCTTATTTCATACCCCTGTAATCCTTTTAAATATGTATAGATTGTGCTCAAGTTATAAGGTAGAATGATTTTTACATGTATAAAAATATGTTGACTAGTGCCTAAATGCTGGACTCCATGGCTGTCAGTGCCTATTGTATATAATTTTCCCAGACACACAGCTAGCCTTAGGCTGTGAAGGTAGGAGCTCTGTGTCAGAAAGACTTTGACAAAAGATATATAGCTTTTAATTTGCCCATGGAACAGAGGGAGCAGATTTATGACCTAAAATACAAGGCTGAGAATTGGCTGTATACTTTCAGCTAATGGATATAGAAATGAAGAGATTCACAATGGCTACTTCATGCACGGGCTGCCTTTTTTGCATGTTGAATAAACAGTCCAGAAAAATTTACAGGGCTATAATTTAAAACAAAAATAAGGCAAGAGATAGACCCGTGAATAGATTCTCTATCTTCTATCTCTGCTCGAGCTTACAGTATCTTGTAAAACTGTAATTCCAGCCTGCTTTACCTGATTACTTTGTTTGCATGTGTATCAGGCTAGATTATTAGCATTTGTTTATTGGCTGTTTTTCATTAAGGGCCTTTGCAGACATTAAAGAGGCTCACAAAATTGTGAAACTCTCAATACTGGTTCCACAGGTAGTAAAAAATCCTGTCAACTTTATCTGAATGAAGTTGCACTGATTTATGTTGGCTGAGGATTTGGCCAGCAGAATTGATCTTGGATTGTAAGAGAGAAACTCTGACGGTGTCCTCTGTTCTTAACTCCTTTGACAAAGATAGCTTTAGAAAACCATTTTGATTTTGTGGATTTATCCTTTGTCCTGGCTGTCAGAAGACATAGCTGTTTAAGATCAAAGGGGAAGAGATTTGAAGATTAAACGTCTTTGAACTGAAAATGTCCTGCAGCCCCATAAATTCCAGCAGAGATCACTAAATCGAGAGTGCAATCATCAGCTGATTTGTATTAATGATGCACAGATCGAAACCTTGGAAGTTCTGTGAGCCCTGTAGCTCTGTCCAAAGTGATGGAAACCCTGTCAGAGATCCCATCCAGGGATCCTGGAGTGCTTGGCCCAGCCTGGCTGAGGCTTCTCATGCTGCTGTTCACAAACAGGACTGGCTGCACAGGGTGGGCTTTCAGCCTCTTGAGAGCTCCTGGTGGCACAGAGCTCTCTAATCACAGAAGTCTCGTGGTGACACTGATCTCATCACTGTGGCTGGATGAGGGGGTGCCAAGCAAGGGATCTATTGTTGGATGTAGCCACACTAATGGGCCACAGCTGCCTTAGCCCTTAAGCAACCTGGTCTAGTGGCAGGTGTCCCTGACAGGTGGTTGGGACCAAAGGGTCTTTGAGGTCCCTTCGCTGACATTCTGTGATTCCATGATCTGCAGTAGCAAGGACCAAATGACCATCGCTCATAATTCCTTTTGAGGCCTTATTCTCTGCTCTTTTACCTTTGCTTCTTAAAGACACTGAGGAATGGAGGCTCCACCTCATCTTAGAGAATTTCCAGAGGTTAATAATCCTAGCAATTCATAATTGTTTATGTTTTGCTCATCAGCTTTCACCAACTGGATCTCATTACAATGTATCCTGTTAAAGTGCCTTCCACCAAAGCTGTAACTGCCAGGTTGAAAGGAATCCTGGACTAGTGATGGATGTTTCTTTGGAAGCAGTTCTAAGGAACAACTACTATAAGGGAGCACCTGCAAAAGGCAGAGACTTGCATTATTCTGTAATTTTTCAAAGATTTAAGAACATGAACACAATAGACTAGAAAAAACTCAGGAAGGATTATTCTGCTATAATCCCTATTTATTCTTTTGTTTCTCCATGTAATATTAGTATTTGCATGCTAATTAGTGATTAGAACTGATGTTTCTAGGAAGAAATTTGTTTTTCTCACAAAACTTATTTTTGGAGGTACACTTCCTACTATACTCATTTTTTATAGATAAGCAATCTACTTAAGCCTACATGCCAGAGGATAACATAAAGATGTTATTTGAAAATAAATTACTGCCTCAAGTTGCTTCTGTAGTGTATTTGCAAAATGCCAGTTCTAGAAGGGCAGTGGAATTATTAACTTAAGATAAATGGCTAGAGATGATATAATTATGAATTCTGTGAGAAGACCTTGTCACAAGAAAGATATAGATTGAATTTTTTTTTGCTTTGTTAGCATAATCCATATGAAAAAAAGAATTGAGACATCAGAATGACAGTGATTCATACTTTCTGTGACTTTCAGTGATTTTTTTTTATTTTTTTTTTTTATTTTCTTACTAAGAGAGGCTTGGATATTCTTTATAACTCACTAGATTTTAACAAATGCTGCATTTGCTGAACTGCAAAACTGAACTACATTTTCTGAAGTGAAAACTAAAATGTTCTTCTGCATTTTACAGTGAGACAACCCCTGGAGCAAATAGCAGCTTTCTGGTGAAATCCTCTTGGGATTTTGATAGAAGAAAGTAAAAATGAAAATTCTAGTACCCTAGTACCTGGGATACTGATGCACAGCTACGTAAAATCCGCTTAAAGAGCTGGAGGTCGGATTTGGTGGCATTGCCCCATTTGGTTTTAAACAGTAGACACTTTAAGACTGTAAGCCAGATGGCTTTGAAATTACTGCATAAAATCCCTCTAACTTTGGCTAATTTGTTGTGATGGTTTCTAGAGACTGATTTCCTTGTTCAGATGGAAATTTTCTAAACTGTCCTTAAACACCGAATTTCCTTTTTTGCTGTCGTCTTCATATTCTGGCAGTTTCTAAATGCTGGGCTCATGAGTCAGGGCCAGTGAAGGCAGGTTCCTGGGGGTGAAGGAGAAAGAAGTTCTTTTCTGTTGCAAAGATTTTATAGACTAAGCACTCGATGTGAAAAGTGATGGTATTTAACTCAAACTCCTCTTATTTCCCTCCAGCTCATTCTCTGTTCTGCATTTTAGTGTTGGATGATTGCAACGAAATATAACTTTGTGTATGTCTGGAAAAGTTATGATTCGTGCTTTTTGATTGTTGTTGTGCATTCAGAGCTCTCCCACTGATACTCATTTTATTAGTAGGCATAACAGTTGTCCAGGGCCCAAAGAAACATGAAAACTTGTAGCTGTTGCTACTCTTAGGACGCAGATAAATGTCAATGTCAGCGATTAAATATGCAAAAGATTTCTTGCATGTGCTAGAAACTTGGTGTTACAATTAATCAAAAGAGGAGGAGATCTTATAGATGGAGCAGAATAACAGAAAGTGTATCGAGATCACCTCAAACTCAGAAATGAACGAAGCACTTTTTAGTAGCCCCTCAGACTATAATGAAAATTGTGTGTAAAGTCCACACTAATCAGTGAGCATCTAAGTGCTCAGTAGAGCTAAAATCTGCCCTGCAAACCTGAGTGGCTCTATGAACCGTGCCCATGGCACCCCAACTCCATCCATGGCATTTTTTGTTTGCCATCTGCCCACATGCTGTAAGTTCTGCCTTTGCCCTGGTGGCACGCAGGCAGCCTTGGTGACAGGGATCTCAGCTCCTGAAGTCTGACAGAAAAGAGCTTGCGTGGCTTTGGGCTCCACTGGGAGCGTGCCTGTCCCTAGCTCGGAGAACAGAGGCACAAATACCTGCAGGAACATCCCTGTGACCCCACACAGCCCCTGGGGAAGCTGCCACCAGAGACATCTGCTCCCCAGGGAGTGTTCCACACCCTTCCCAGTGGCTGTGCCTGCCCAGTGTTTCTGCTTCCTCATGACATCTCCAGTCCAAGGACTGGGGGAAGAGGAGCAGAACCCAGAGGGGTTTCTTTGGGGAAAAATTGCTTTTACTGCACTGCAGCTCTTCAGCTGTCATCATATATGCATGTATGTTCTTCCCCTCTGTCAGAAGAGAGAAAATTTTCTAGGATTTATTTAAGAGCCCTTGAAAATCCTTAGGAAAATAAATGGGCAATTGCCATCCCAGAGGAAGGGGGGTTTCATTGGAATTGGTGGCTTCTAAACACAAAATACGTGCACAGAGGGGCACCCAGAGCCACTCTTTGGAGCCTGGTATGTCAGGACGGTGGAGGGGAATAAAGATTTGCTTACTATTACTACTGTATATGTTTCCTTCCCATTCAGGAAATGTTGGCATGGCCCCTCTGTGCCATTATGTCGAGAGGCAAGAAGACATTTTTAATAGCACTGTCGCTTTTCAACCAATCCAGTGACAGATACGGGTGAATAATATAAATTCTCTAGCCATTCCTTGGCATTTATTTCAATGTAAGTGTATTTTTTTTTTCAAGTAGAAAACCCAATAGTAATTTATCAAGGGACAAATCATTTTTTCTGGGCAGTGGAGTCTGCAAAATCCCCATTTTTAAAGCACTAAATCTCCCTCCTTTGACAGGAGTAAGAAAGCATTAAAAGCTTTGATTTAGCTGGATCATACAAAATAGTTTCTCATAATTATCCTTTTGGATGATATATGCTTGTCTTTTTTCCCCTTCTTATTAAACCTGAGGTCTCCATTTTTCATCCAGCTGTATTACTAAATTAAATTGCCTTTTGTTGTATTCAAGTTAAGCATTTTGCCGAAAGCTTTCCTTGTTCAGGGAAATAACATTTACCCAACGTGCTCCCTGTTTTACTGTTTAAATTTACTGTTTGCAATTGTTTGGTTTGCTAAGCAATTGGAGGTTATTGTTTGTTTTAATAGGAATAATGAATCAGTGGAATTTAGTGTTGTATCTTAGAGTACAGTATCCTGGGCAGGGGGAGGGGAAGAGCTCCCAAGGAATTCTTATTTTGAATTGAAATGTGAATTGCCAACATGACAGAAAAAGCTTCTTGCATGTTCAACTTTAGAAACTCTTCGTTTTTATTGCTGCATTAAAAGGAGTTCTAGTTGGCTATGGAAGAATTCCATGGGGGATATAGTCACACTCATTGACAAAATAATAGAAAACAGTTCAACATGCCACTTTTCTTGGACAGTTTGCACCTGCACATTGAAAAATTGCTGTGGAAACCAGAGACAGCTTCAGCCAGAGTTTTAAGTCTGTTCTTGCAAGGAGAAAGCTAAAATTTGCACTAAATGGACTAAATGATATAAAAATCTATACCAAAATTTGATAAAAGCCTACCCATGATCAGCATAGCAAAAGAAGTTGCTCATTTAAGGATTTACAGGATGCTGTTCAAGATACTACACAAAGAAATTAATTCAGAGGCCACTGTTTGTCATGCAGTTCTTTCAGGTGAGCTTTGCCTGGGTGAATTCTCAAAGAGCATGGGATGTGTGAAGCAGCCTCCCTGACTGCTGCTCCCTTCTTGCTTGGGACATTTCAGATCCTGCCCTGGGTCTGTCATTGTTTGTCCTTTGCTCCATTGCTGGGAACGTCACTGTGTTGGAGCTGGCCTTCCCTGGGCAGTACCAGCCAGGCTTTGCAGCCATGGTGGCCAGACCATGGTCTGTAAAAACACAAGTACTTGTCTTGATCATTGATTCCAAAGTTAATAATGGTATGAATTATACAAGGCCTGATAAATATGGAATTGGAGGTGGTAATGTGTGTCAGCACAGCTTTATGAAAAATAGATAGAGTCAGACTGCGTGATGGGCTTTTGAAGAAATTCTAAATGTCATTGACAAAGAGTGGCATCACTGATGGGGATCCATCTGTGGGCTTGGTTTCTGTGGTATAGTGTCTTCACTAATAAGTTGGAGTGGTGGAAGATCAACACAGTGCCCCAGTGTGAAAGAGACTCTGAACATCACCAGGCTTTCCTGGCATGATCAAGTTAAGGAGGAGCTGGCTTTCTGCAGAGAGGTTGGAGCAAAGCAATGAGAAGGATCCGAGAGCTGGAAAAGAACACAGCAATCCATATAAAACAAGCAAGACACAGGCTTTGAAACTGTACCTAAAACAGTTTACTTTGACACAGGAGGATGCCAGCAGGTGCATGAAGGGCATGGCACTTCTCTAATTTGGGGTGGTTTAAAAACAAGGACACAGATTACCCTTACTTGGAATAAGAGGAATGGAACGGGTAACTTCTGAAAGTCGTGAAACTTCCCTGATACAAGGGTTGGTGAGGGCAGCAGTGGCAGGAGCAAGAAAGCCCAGAGGGAAAGGGGAAGCACATGCTTGCATAAGTGTGGAGCCCCCAAAAAACAATTAAGGCACAGACAACAGGTGGCTCTGAAGGAAGCTCTCAAACCAGAGGTTAGACACTCACAGGATGCAGGTACAGGCAGCAGAGCTGGTTCACACGTTTATGACTGCATTTGTAACATTTTATTGAAGGGAATCAGGAAGTAAATGGGAAGGGAAGACTGAAGAACTTCCAGGAGCACCAAAAGATTTGTGGGGTGTGTGAATGTGGAGCATGAGTTTTCACTTGTTGCCCAGGAAGTTATGGTTGTGGTGGCCTCTGTCAGCCCTGAAAATCTATGAATGTGTCGTTTCCAGGATAGCTCTGAAAATCTCATCTAAAAGGCTCTGTTTGCCCTTTGTATTCTTCATAATAAATTGAAAAGACAGTCATTTAGAGAGAGGCTTTTTCTTCTCCATCATATACTCTCATTTTTTCCTGGTTTTCATTTAAACCCTGCTGCTATTAACAGATGCTGATATAACTTCTTGTCTTGATAGTTTCAGGCACAGCATTAGTTTGTTGCCAAACTGATCATATTATTTATTTATTTAATTAATAGTCCATAGTACATTGTCTTTTAATCTTTTTCTTCCCCTGGAGTGCTTCCTATAAAATGCCTTGGAAGGGAATGCAAGACTTAGTAATAAAACATTGCAGGGAATATTGGGCCTCCTGTATAAGTTAGCCAGTAGCTTTTCTGCATGGTTTCTGATATTCTTGTGATTTTAGTATTAATTATGTGGAAGTATCAGAAAAGTGGAGCTCCACCTCCAGGCAGCTAAATATTGTAAAAGGCTTCTTAAGGCTTGTGAAGAAAGCACAGACCTGTGAGTCAGGGAAAGATGAAAATTTCATAACACATCATTTCGGTTTGGATGCTTTGAAGTCACAAACTGTTCTTTTTTTTCTTTTTTTTTTTTGGTATCTCAGGTTTTACAGATCATTTAGATCATAATGTTGATAATAATTAGAAAAGTGTGGGTGCTGAATTTGTTTTAGGATTGCTGCCAACACTGCATGGATATTTGATGTGATAAAGGTGCACATACTGTTACAGGGTAGGGAACGCTAAAATTTATCTCATAGATATTCTAATTGCAGCTAGTACTCTTTCCTTTTGCTAAGGCTTTGGAACATACAAGTCTGGCACATTCTTTCTCAAGTTAACATTTTTTTGCTTTCGTTTCTGAAGAAAAACCCACAAAAACACCCTGGCTCAAATATTACCAAAATGGAATTTGTCTGGGCTGCTCCAGATGTATGCTCCTGCACTACTGATTGTTTCCTGTTACAAGATTAATCAAATGCTAATAAACTAATAATGAATGCCAGATCTACATAACTGTCAAGTTTTCCTCTGGATTGACAGTACTTCTCATTGAATTATCTCTGGATCTGCCTTACAGCCCAAAGCTGGCTATTAGTTTCTGAGTATTCTGAAATATCAGCAAAAAGGCAGTGTGAAAGTACCAGTTTTTCTTATTGAAGTATGCTGCATGAAACATCTGCCTCGTTTCCAGACTCTTAAAATAAACACATTTTTTCTAGATTTACCCTGGAATTTGCATTGTGCTTTCAGATAGGAAACTCTAACTTGTTTCCAAAAAGTACAGTCAAGATACTGCAGATCTCTTGTATGATTCTGTTAACCTAAGGTATTAAGGTGGTTTGGTTTTGATTTAGTTCTGTTAGTAAAAGCATTTAATTATTAATCAGAAATATCAAGGGATTTGTCAAACCCATCTAAACAAACTCAAGAGCCTCTAACTTGGGGTAGGCACAGGAAAACTGAGGAACCAAGTGATTCTGCCAATGAAATCTAAATGCAATGTACAGAACTTCATTTGGGGTGTCTTGAGACTTGGGGGATTGGTTGCTCTGTGTTCTATAAATGCACTTTAAGTTTTTTTTGGAGATCTAGAAGGAGACTTTCTGGGCCCTACAGAGCCCATGGTATTCCTTGTCTCAGGTGAAGCTCTGTCAGGTTTGCACAAAGGGGATCAGTATTTGTATTGTTTTAAAAGAAAACTCACTCTCCTTAATTATTACACATCTTCATGTATTTCCATGATTGAAAAAGAAGGATAAAAAACCCAAATAAGCCCCCAAATCCAAAATAACAAGTGGTTTCAGAGTCCCCTGAGTGGAGTTGTACAAATGTAATAATATTTAGATTCCACATGTCCATGTGGTGCCATATGGTGAATAGAATAGTTGAGAATGTTAGGCAAAGACTGAGGACTGCCACACTTGCTTTTATTTTTAATGAAATTATGCTCATCTGCACTCTATTAGGGAGTATGTAAGTTGATTCAAATTCAGACTTTTTAAAGTACAGCTAAGAGATGACCAAAAATCAATTCCAAACTCAGTAAAACTACAGAGCAATGCAGATATTTATTGTCATGAAAGCAGTTTCTGGCTCCTTTGTATCCCCTAGGTATAAGCTGAGGGCTTCATTCATTGCCTCCTGGGAGTTAAAGAAAACCACAAATGTTTCTGTTATTCACTGGCCCTGTAACTTAAATAAAAAAATCACTATGCATTATCATTGCTTGGCAGTCTTTTATCTAATTATTCAGGCCAATTCTTTTCTGTAACTGAGGAGGTTGAACTGATAAAAAAAAGGGCAGGTCAAGTTGGAACTTGAAGAGACATTAATAAAGTTATTTATTCTGGTGGCTCTTTATGCTGACAGAGCTGAGTGATATGGGGCACAATTCTGGAAGTTATCACCCCCTTCTAGAGAGCCAGCAGCTCACCTCAGCTCCTGTCATCCAGAGCTGGAGGGAAAGGGAATCCCAGCACGGTAGACTGAGACAAGAAAAGGCAAAGAAATTGCCTGGGATCCAAGGGAGGGAGACACCATTTTGCCACGTGTTGCACCAGTGGCTGTGCTTTCCAGGGACTGTTCTATTAATGCAGTACCATATAACTTACCACAAGTGTGGGAATTTAGTTGTGTGCTCTGGATACTCAGTCATGTTTAAGTTTCTGATCTCTCTGGAGCTTCTCCAATATAGGAGACCTCTTCTTGGATGCTTTTCCAGGAAGAAGCTTCATGAGTGGTCCCCTTTACCTTTGGCACTCTCTGGGCCTAAAGTTACCTTTCCACAGCATTTGGTAGCTGTGGTGCAAGCCTCAGTTCCTTCTCGTAAATACAGCTTTTATCCATTTTATCACCTGAAGGGGATATTCTCACAATGGACAGTGTTAAGCAAGTCTCAGAGAGTTCAGGTGACTCTCCAGTGCTGCTCTGTGGAGCGTGGTGAGTGACAGGAGTTACTACTCCAGACTTAGTCAGAAGCAACCCAGAAACTTCAGTCAGATTCAAAAAAATCCTTACTGCAACTACTGGATGCTTCCAAACTGGCATATGGGAAAACCAAAAAAATGTTGGCAGTTGTTATTTTTGATGTTGGAATGGTAGCTTCAGTTTGTTGATTACCTTTAAAATCAGTATTTCCGCAGTGTGACCAGACTTATGACAACAAATATGAAAGGAGAGGAACTCTCACGTTTATTCTGAAATCTATCATGAGGCTGTGATGAAAAACTCATATATGGAGCAAATTACTTTATACATAGATATAGATGATACAGATGTATCTGTGACAAGGCTTTCATTTATTCAAACTTCTGAGGAAATGCTTTAGTCCATTTCTAATCCTGAAGCACCTGGGCTTAATTCTAAGTCTTACTACAGAGAAAACTGACTAAAGTCAGTTTTGTCGAGTGCTTAAATGTCCTACTGATACTTTTAGGTTTAAAAATTGGGGATTAAACTACTATTCTTGAGGTCTTTTGATTGTGCAGGCTTCATTCCCCGAGCCCCCACCTTCACAGCAGCATCTTCCCTCTGGAGCACGGTCAGCCCTTCCAGGGGTCTGGCTGAGGTGCTTTTCCACCTGGTGCTGGAGATCCAAGTGAATAAGTTGGTTTGGCATGGTTTGAGGAGTTGTCATTTCAATCCCAGCAAACACCTGATAGTTAAACTTTGTTCAATTATTACTTTAATAGAAAGTTGTTTCAAATGTCTGCAGGTGAAGCAGCCAGAACCTACCTCCTCAGAGCTGCACTGATATTCATTTCAGAGCAATTTAAAAATGCAGAAATCAAGAACAAGAACTGAATATTAACAGTTGTCAATTGAGTGCCTTAGCACCTGGTTTTATTATTGAATTAAAAATGCTCTGGCATGTACAATTGGCTCCACCAGATGCCAAGAGGAGTTCTTAAGATGAATAGTAAAGACTGTCAGATGATGTAAGGAACATTACTTTGAAAAAAAAATCATATTCTTGTTAGAACTGATACTGACTGTAATGAAATATCAAGGCCACGACTGAAAAGATGTTTTTTAAAAACAAAATCTTTTAAGCTAGGCTCATTTAAAAGAGACTTAGATGAACATCAACTTCCTGGTTCTTATAAACATGGCAAGGGTTTCAGGCAATCAATTCTTCCCATGTACATTGACTCGACTCCCCACTTTCAGGGCTGACAGGGAGAAATAGTTTTTATTAACATTGTTGTGGGGCAACTCATCTGGATGATATTAATAATAACACCTCTATCTGATAGCCAGCTAAACACACAAAAAATACAACTGATGCTGAACACTGTCTTTATACACACAATGAAATTCTGATAATGTGTGTTTTCTTATACATACCTGCATACCTCAAAGGTGATTAGAGGGCATTTGCATATTCAGAGATTCCCATTAAAACCAATGGGATTTTGATGATGCAAGTAATTATACTTGAACTTTTCATTAACAGGAAATAGGCTGCTATGTCTGGATTTCATTTCCATTGTGTGCGCTTTTGGTGATTTGCTGTGCATCCACAAAGGAACTTTACTTCCCAGACTTGTTACTGGTGAGGCACAGATGGATAACAGCCCGTGCTGCTGTGTGTCTCATTTCCTTCTGAGGTTTTGGGCTGACTAAACAAGGCTCAGGTTTGTGTCTGCAGTGTCACTGCCTGAAAGGCTGTGCTACTCTAGAGGTCAGGGAGCAATTTTTTCCTCTGTTACTAATTGCAACATATATACAACAGAATCCTCTCTTATCTCTTTCCTCTCATAAGTTTCACACTATCCATAATTTTTTTGCATTCCTGCAGAGGCACAGGTGCAACCACTCCATCAGGCTGTGACTTCAGCTGTTTGGCAAAGGGCTGCTCTTTGGTAGTGAAGATGGATTCAGTCCATCTATTTTCAAATTCTGGCTATCAAAGAACAGCTTTGCCATTTATCTACAAGGTACATTTATCTATCTAAATTTCTACTTTTCTCTTTCTTAAGAAGCAGTAACTGAATCTATGTCTGCGACAATTCCTCAGCTGGTTCAGTCTATAGGGTCACCTTTAGCCAGGCAAAAGTATACTAAAACTACATTTAAAGCATTTACTTATTGGTTAACACAGAGAGATTATCTGGGACTTTGCTTAAGTAGCAGTATGTTCACTGGCCCTCATAAGACACTCCAAGACTAAATACTCTCAGGAGGCATCCTTTATGACAAGAAGAGCTGGCCTCCTAGGGTGAACCTTCAGTGGGAAACAGGTATTTATTTCTTTTCAGGTAGGTTAACAGAAGCAGGTATTGAACTCATCAGGGTCACCAGCATTTCGTAGAATGAGAGAACAGCCTCTCATGTCTGTAATCAGGACAAGATAGTTAAAAGAAAAAACCTAATGAAACTTAAAAACAAAAATCAGCAAGAAAATTTTTGTTTGAATTCAAGTCAGTATTCCACTGGGTAATATCCTGAACATAGAAAACTTTTCATGTCAATGATTCAGTTCTGAAGATGCATATTATTTCTCATCATTTTTCCCTTTTAGTTTAATAATGGTGCCTAGAAGAAGGAAGGGAGCTGGGATTTGCTGGAAATATCTCTCTTTAAAAAAATTATTGTGAATTCTGATGTTAAAAGAAGTGTGATAATTCTGATTATATATTGGTACACTTAACAAGTTCAAGAGGATTTGTCTCTATAAATACCAAGACATTTCCTGGACCCTGTTACGTTTTGTTAACATGACTGCACACATAAACTACAATGTTTAAGAGAAAATTGCTAAAAACAATTATTAAAATACCAAGGTGCTTTACATCTATAATCCTGTATTAACATTAAACTGACAAAAAGATCTGTACCTGATCTATTTTTAACCCGGTGCTGTTGTAAATTCAGGTACGTTTGACCAGCGCATTACCCAAAGAGCCTCGTGAGAGCACGCACAGTGTGGATGTGTAAAAGGCAGTGGCTGCTGGTTCCTCAGCCCTGGCCTGTAATTTCTCTCTCCTTGCTGTTCAGGCACTGCTCCTGCAGAAGATCTTACTAAAGTACAAACTGGGAATTTGCATGCCGACTAGCAGAGGATTGCAGTAATTTAAGCTATCCTCAATCCTGCTAATTGTGAGTTGCTCTCAGGCTCCTGATTTAAAGGCTCTCTCTATCTGCAGGTTAGGGTTGTTTGTTCTGCAGTATTTTGCTTTATGGGGCAGGCACATCCAGCCAGGAGCACTTAGACCAAAGCATCTCTCAGATTTGCCCTCCACAGCAAATGTGGAGGGGTCTCCTGGGGACAATCTTCAGGCTTTGTGACATTATAAGATCCCCCAAGGACACTTGAGAATTTTTTGTATCTCACCTAATCTTCATGTTTTCTCTGTAAAGCTGGATGCACACCAAGCTCATCTCTCCTTCCCAATCTTTAAGGGACAGACTTGTAATAAGGTGAGGGAGTTTCTACTGAGTTGCAATAATTGCAAGAGCCAAGTTCAATCCAGAATTTTGTGTTGTGTCTGATTTGCTTACCTTTCTTATCTATTTCAGCACAGGGAGTATAAATTTTATACTTCTAACAAATGACCAAGACTGGAAGTATATTATAGTACTGTACTGGGTACTGTAGTCTGTGCATTCTTGTTGTTCAACAGGGTACAATGTGCTTTTAGGAGACTTTTAGAAACACAGTTCTTAATTGTTGTTTTGTTTTCTTAATTTTTTAAAGCTTTATTTTCAGAGCATCCCACTTTTAAATGTGAGTAAGATCCTTAACTTCTTTTGTTGCAGAAATAAATTTGTTCCAGTTATCTTCTGTGCATTTTTTGTTGCTAAAGACTTGATCCTTTAAGGTAGGACGTGTTCTTTCTCTGTTTTAGCAGTGTCTGATATGAGGGGATGACAGATAATTAATGACCCCAAACTAACAGAAGTCACTGTGGCCTTGGGATTTTGTGCACCCTATAAAAATCTGTTCACAGCTATGTGTCTCAGAGATTTGGATAGATACTTCTTTGACAGCTACACGACACAGTAAAATGGAGAACGTGTATTTGGCCAGCAGAACTTTCTCCAGATTATATATCTCAGCAGTCAGCGTTGCAAGAGCTATGTAAAGGTAATTGATAGTTTAAGACCTTACCAAAATTCATCCTGTTGGGCTTTTTATAAAAGGCTGGGGAATCCAGCTGCTCTGCACCTTAGCTAGTCCTATAACATACTGTCACTATTGCCTCCAGCAAAGGCAAGTTGAAAGAAAGGTAGATCATCCATCCCCACGAAACAGAAGAGAAATTGCAGTGTGAATTTTGCCTCTTCAGTAGATCGGTCTTCCTTCTGATTTTTTTTTCTTTTCTTTTCTATATTCACTTCTTTAATCCAAAGGGAGGAAAAGAGTCCAGTAAAGATAATGAAACAAAAGGCAAAAAGCCCTTCAGAATGCTCCCTGCTCTGTGGAATTAGAGCTAGTCAGCAATCAGTGTAGTGTGCATCCAGAAACGACACAGAGGCAGCTTTTTTACAGGGCCATGCTATTTACAAGAAGTAAAGCCTGAAATGAGTTATGGAAGTCATTTCCTCATGTATAGAAGTGAATTTTATCACAGCTCTCTCCAACTTTATGTCTTCTACTTTATCACTAGAGTTCCTGCTGGCTTATAGCCGCTGTCCCATTTTAATAAAGAAAGGAGAGAGGGCCTAATCCAGAAAATGCTTTAAGCCCATATTTAATTTTAAGGCTGCTGAAGAGTCGATGGCATTGGTGGAGATGTTCATGTTCACATAAAATGTACCATGCATGTGTTTAAAGGCTTAGTTAGGATTTTCCCAAAGGGGGTGGCTGAAGTCCTGTGCAAATGTTTCAAGTAACACTTCTAAACATAACTGAAAGTTTCTCAGGGAGTTCAGAAACCTTGGTTTGGGTAAAATACAGCATGATTCTCATTTGTGACTTGATTTTGACAATATGTCCTAGAAAGGAAGTGATACTGCACAAGAGAACTGTGTTGCATGTTTTGCTGCAAAAATTGGGTCATTTTGTAAAAAGCTGTGGAAGAAAAACACGATCTGTTGGATACTTCAGCAGATTGATGGAAACACTGAATGAGGTGTACATTTTGAAGCAAAGCAAATTTTTCTTGAAAATCAGAGTGAGGAAAATTGTCTCTTTTACTTTTCTAGTTTGATAAATCAGCACTTGGGAGTGTGAGCTGTGCTTTCTTTGGTATTAACAATAGCACATCTCTGTGTATACTAAAGAACAGGCTGAATATTTCTTTAGCACCTTCTAGGATGCTTTTGTTTGGTCATTTTTGTCTTGCTGCTTGCACTATGGTTCAGGTGGACTGTGAGAAAACCACAGAGCAAACCTGCTTTTTTATATGCTCCATCTATTGTATTTTATATGTCAAATGATTTCTCATCCTGTTTTGCAGTAGCATTCGTGCATGAGTGATACTTGGATTTGTCATTCTGTTGGACTGATTTGTGAATTGATTGTAATAAAACATAATACAGTTTTGATGGTTTTGGAAGCAGAAAACTTGGCTGCTGAAGTCTCAGAAATACTCAGTTGATCCAGTTGTCCCCCACTCTGCCCCCTCATAATCCACCAGAAATAATGTGGATTTCCATTTTGCCTATGGGGGGTACTGAGCTAAAATGTTCTATAAGTGATGTGAAAGCATTCTAGAAATGAAACAAATACAATGTAACTGTGTGGTGTAACCCCATCTGACACAATTAGTTTAAATTAAGCTGTGATTAAATCTAGCTAATATTACAGATTATGCCTTTTGAAATAGAATACATTTGTGATTTCTGTCCTATTCTTAACACAGATAAGTGAATTGCTGTTTAAAATACCATGTAGACTTTTAATTCTTCATTGATACTGCTTGAACTCTGAATTCCTTCTAGAATATATGCTGCAGTGTTGTAAAATGTGATCATTCCATACACTGTATTGAATTTCATGGCAATTTAAATCCACTGAGGATATTGCTGAAACAATTTGATGTAGATATTTTTTCCAGTATAAGCTGTCAGATTGATCTTTGTTATCTTAAAGTCTAAATAATCATTTTTGAATGGTTTAAAGTGATTGAGTACTAATAGTCAAGGTTGAAGACTTAAATGAATACATTTCATGTTTCTCTTCTTTCTCCTCAGAATTGACTTTTTCCAGGAATGTGTGCCAACATCAGTTCTTTCAAGGAAATCCCAGAGAAAATTGTGTTTAAATGTTCACACAGGAAAGTTAATTCTATGAATAAATGGTTTTTGAGGGAAAATTCTGAAGGATATGGTGAAGGCAAACATTTAGATTTGGCTTGATGCTATTTGTGCATCTGTACAATATTGAAATCTGATTCCTTTGGCTCTCTTTCATGTCAAAAGCTAAATATTTTACCCTTACCTACATCTATTGCTTTTACATTTTGCAGCAATTTTCCTAGCCAGTTTCCCATAAATGCTTGAAAATATGTGAGGTTGTGTGAAGAGCAGTGACTGTGATCAGTGTCCCGGGTTTCCTCAAGGACTGCTGCTCACCATCCAAAGCAGGAATGGGTTCAGAGTTGTCGGGGTTGGATGTCTGGTGGTCGGGCTTGGCTGGTTGTTAGTTTGCAAGTTTGAGACAAGGATGTGGGAATGAGCTTTAAAAGGTGGGTTTAACCATCACAGCTGCTGCCACAGGACAGACACAGCAATTCTTAGTCTGTCAAGCATGTGAGAAACGGCTGAATGTGAAATCAGCTCTTCCTGCAGGCAAGACCAGAGTTCTGACACTGTGTCAGTGCCCTTCTCTGGCACTAGGGAAAAGATAACCTCACCCCAAAACGGCCCTGTGGGCAAAATCCCAAACAGGTGACTTTTACAGTTGCTTCTTTTCCATTTTTTTCCAGCATGTGTGTGCCCCCTCTCCCCTGCACCCCAGAACCCTGAGCACAGTAAAGCCCTGCTTGCTGGCTGGCTGGGGCAGCCACCACTGACAGATGCACCATGACCAGGAGTAGGCAGGTACAGGTCATTTTCAAACTTGAGAAAAATTATATTAGGCCCCATGGACATTAAAGGTCATTTTAGTCCCTACAGCATTCAAACATCTGAAGAGAGCAGTTATTTGACTTCAAAACTGTTCTCTTCACTGCTGTGGAAGATTTATATATATTGTCTTAAATTTATTTAAACATTATTTTATCTTTAGCAGTCTTTGGTGGGAGAATGAGATTTAGAAGGTCAGATGAGAGAAAATATATAGCAAAACCTCTGAGCCATTAGAGAGTTAAATGAACATGGCCAGGAAAGGACCTGTGGACTCTTGGAACAGAGGTGAATTTCACCTGTTCTCAGGAAAGACTGATTTCTCTAAAAGATGCTCTCCTATCACTGAAGATTGGGTGGTTTTTGTTTTTTTTTTTGTTTTGTTTTTTTTTTACACAGAATAGTTCCTCCTGCATATTTTGAGAAGTTTAAGAGCGATATGTTTTCAGACAAACCATAAAGATCAGTGTTTTTCCTTCCCTCTAAATCTTCCAAAGATCCCAGTTTGATCTCAGCATGATTTTGAGAGCTTTGATCTTTTAAGGTTTAATTTAGTCCAATGACAACATGGTTCTCCAAGGCAATTCACCTTTCCCTGACTTGTTTGAAAGAAGAAGAAAAAGGGTGAAAAGGAAAGGCAAAAAACACTTTGTAAGAGAGGAACAAAACCTTCATTAGAGAGAAAGCATCTGAAAATCTCCTCTCCAGCAAAATAACCGTTTGCAATCCCATTAGCCTGCCATCAAAAAATTGTTCTCCGTGGTGGTTATACTCCCTACACACCCTTCTTAATCCATTTTGAGATACTAAAAAAAAAATCCAAATAAATAGTTTATTTACTGTTTCAGTTCAAAGCTAATACATTTAAAAAGTGTAAAATTGTTTCACAGTCGTGTAGGACAACCTTTGCTAAACTCAAATGGAAATAAATAACAGTTCATTGTGCCCCAGCTGAATCTTTCTTGTCAAACACTCAGATGCAGCCCTGTGTTAAAAATCTCATTATATCTCTCATCACATGGCTGCACGTTCAGTTTAAGTTGCAACAAGAATTGGCTGCAGTAGCCCTGCCTGCTGTAAGATATGACCTTAATAATGAATGTTGCTTTGGAACCTAATTCTCTTTCTGTTTTCCATCCCTGTATGAGAAAGGGAAGGTGCTGGTAGGAGCCCACAAATATACTTTTGCTCTCGGGTCTGTTGGTTGTTTGGGGGAGCGCTGGGCTGTGTGATTGCAAACATGGGCTGTTTCATGGTCATTTGACAATTGTCAAGCAGCACAGACAGAAAATAGGGGCTACATTTTAATGGATGAACTTAAACAGAATAAGAGTAGCATGGCTGGAATGCTGCTAATATATTTATTTTGTACCATCCTGGTGGGTAGTGGGTGATGGAACAGAGACCACTTGCCCATCTACCCCAGCAGAAGTTATTGCTGGTTGCCTGTACCAGGGCTTAGAAAGAGCTAAGAAACCATAATGTACTTAACCGATTATGTAATTCCGTTCCCTGGAGGGGAAAAGAGTTTCTCAACACAGTTTGTGATGAGCTTGTTCCCTAGAGCATGAAACATTAATCTACATTACTAAAGCCTCTTAGCTGAATATTAGTTAGTGGCCTGTGAACCCACGAAGGTTCGGAGCAGGGTGAGTTGTTAGCGGGTGACTGGGGCTCAGTTTAGTGCTGCCTTGCAGCCCTCAAGATCTGTCTGTTTGTGCATTAATGTTGTTCAAAATGACAGTTGAACATGTTTTCTTAATTGCCAGTAAGCTGTTCCCTTTAATTTTCATTTCATCACCTTTCTCCTTCTTCTCATTGTCAATTTGATGGAACAGAAAAACAAACAGCATCTCACCTTGCCACTGTCTTGGCAATGCACTGTGGTGTTTCATCCCACAGTCATTTTGGCAGGTGCATAGAAAGGATTATATAGCACAAAATGTATGCTTTTGGAAGGAAAAAATTGAGGGTGGGATAGGGATCTTTGGGCACTCAGCACGCTGGTGTCTCCTGTGGGGTTTAAATAAGATTCTATTTGTCTGCACCACATATATCGCACTAAGCTTTTGAGGCTTGCAGTGTACACTTGAATAAATGAGTAACAATCTAGTTTTCCTCTCAGACCTCTTGGGCTGAGTTTTTTGTCCCTCTCCATCTAACTCTGAAATGCCAAACACTGTAGCAAAAGACAAATTAGGACCAAGAAAATGGTGTGAGGTACTCTCCATTTGCAGGGTGTAGACGATGAGCTCAAGCTTAAACCTGCACGTGAGATGCACAGGAATTTTACCTCCCTCAGAGCAGCTGGACCTGGTGCCAGTTTTTTCCATTCTTCTATGGAAAAGTGGTGCAAAAGGAGATGTTCAGGAAATTTTGCTTAAATCCCCTGCTGTTACAGGAATCTAAAACCGTGGTGGTAGATTTGCTCCTACCTCCACCCTGTGATATTTTATGATTTCTATGCAATTTCAACTATTCTGTTGCTATTTGTTGACTATTGGATTCAGTTCAGTGTTCTTAAGCAATGCTTAATATCTATTTAATATTAATATTCTTCATCAAAGTCACAATTTTATTTTAAATAATGCTTTTTCTCATTATTTTTTAGCCATTGATCATGTTATCACAGATCTGTACTCGATATGACAGCTTGGAAAGCTTTTATTTTCTAATAATGAAAACTGAGGTTCTCATGCTATCGCTAGCATCTGAAAATGATAGTTTTAGCCAGCAACAAGAGTAATGAGACTTTCAGTTTGGTCACAAGAGATGGCAAAACTATTTGTTGTAGAAGTTCCAATTTTTTGCCCAGGTGAGAAATAGAGAAAAAATATTCTGATGTGTTTTGACTGTCTGTTCTGTTCCCAAAAGGATTAGAAAAAACTCTTTCATATTAACTTAGAAGGAAAGGTTGGGGATGTTGCTTCCACTGATACATTTCATACATTTCAGTAGCCCAGGTCTAAATAATTTGGAACTTCAGGGATACATAAAAACAGCCCAGAATCACTGATGGCATCTAAGACAAATGGATTCATGCCTTTTTTTATGACATGTCTTGTCAAATTGGTAATGCATTTACATTAGCTGATTCTACAAGATATACAGCTCTGTGTGCCCACATATCTAACATAAAAATCAAATCCTTTATCTTTTCCCATCATTTGCTAGGTGTTTCTCCTTTACTTGTGGTCTTGCTTTTTTTTCTTTTTTTATGGAATTATGATAACGTACTGCTTTATATAATTGCAGATTGCAAGGAAGACTCTACGTAATCAAGATTTTAATTAATTTTATGGCCCTAATTTTTTCATTGTGCCGATACTATCAAAGAAAAAGGAGAAATTTACAATCAAATTATAAGGGTAAGTTTGACAAAACTGTAAAGAGACCTTTAGTCTAAATGATTATTAGTCAAGAAGAGATCTTGACAGGTCTATTTGTGGTTCTTTGTCTGGTACCCTGGAAAAAGCTATTGAAGGAGGAATTTTAACTGAATTTTAACATTTTAATGATGTATATTTTCACATCATTAAAAATAAAAACATTATATCCTCCAGCTGTTATCTTGCAGTAAGACATTATGGTTTTATTCAAACCCAAACCAGAGCTGGTTCTATCTGAGTCCCAAGGGGGCATCAGGTAAAGAGAGCAACAAAGCCAGTGGAGATGCTGGCAATTAGTGATCCAGGACCCACAGGAGCAGTGGGGCTGGGAAGGGCTTCCAGGGCAATGTGGCAGGTGTTAGTGGAGCTGGGCACTCAGAGCTGATGGAACAGCTTCTGTTGCTGGCCTGGGGCTCAGGCTGTGCTTGGGGACAAGACTGGAGTGAGGCTTCTGAGGATAATAAATCTCAGGTACACACTGAGAGCAGGCAACAGGAGATGCTGCTGCAGAGAAGCAAGAGTGCAGCTAGGCCACTCTGTGAAACGATTAACTTCAGGGTCTGGGGAGTCCCGTGGCTGTTGTCTCATCCTAGAGCGAGATTTAGCGTTTGAGGAGGAGGCAGAGTACAGGCAGAGAGGAGCTGACCAGTGGCTGCCTATGTGATCCCTCACTGAGAGCACTGCAGGGCTGGGTGGCTTCAGCTCAGACCCCAGCTGGGCTTAAGGTTCAGACAAGTCCTGTAGAACGAAAGGGGCTTCTGAGATGTTTTGTATCGTTAAGTATGAGTTACTTCTAGAAAAAAACCACTGTACAGTCTTAGCCTTGGACATCACCTAACTGCATAGCTACAGGTGGAAAAAAGCCACAAACCATGACTGCTTCGACCCTCTGTGTTAGAGGATTGGGTTTGTCTTCCTGAATATGTGATCCTTCTCAAAATTAGGGTTCTGAGAAGGATCAGTGCAAACCTCACAGGAGCAGCATATTTAGTACCTGTATAGGTTTTTCTCTCTGGCATTGCCATTAGATTTGGCTTTCATGTAGGATCCAGAAAGAGAGAAAAGGGAACCGTAGAGAGAGGCTGACCTTGCCAAGGTACCACGAGAGCTGCTGTTATGTTCTCTGCACAGCCTTGGGGATCTTGTCCCGGGAAGTCTGACCCCCTCAGAAACTCAGACCCCTCTGGCAGACTCTGAATCTCATGTCACCTGCAGCAGGTGCTCTGTTGCACCCCTGAGCCTGTGGGACAGACCAGTTCCCACAGTGGCACAGCCCAGGGTGACTGCTGGGACTTCCCATGGCCCTCAGGCTGGTGAGCTCTCCCCAGTGCCAGCGTGCCAGAGCTGCTGCTGTGCCAGCCTGTCCTGGGATTTGTGGAGGTAAATGCAGCCTACAGTCTACTTCTGTTATTGATGTTTATGGGATTTTTGTGAAATGTCACCTGTTTGGGGTTTTCCAGTGTTCATATTGATGATATATTTTTTTCTGGTTTGACAGTTTTTCTTGTTAATCTCTTTTTAATTAAAAACAAAATGAAGCAAAATGTTTTTCTGCACATGCCTTCAAGCAAGGAATTGAGTGTCATATGTCTCTACACCTGTCAGGGCTATACAATAGGTGACAAAGATCCAAAATGTGACACAATCATTACTGAGGTTGGGAATGTAAAAGGAATGGGATCTGTTCCCCTGGTTAATAGCTCTTTGTGACATATAGGCATCTTAATGATGTTTTATTTTGGATTGAGAACATTTCCAGTATGAATTTTGTTAACACTGGCATGAAGCATTGGGATTTTGAGGATAAATGATGTGTCTTGAGTTAAACCATTCATGACATATTGTTAATAGATAACCATAGGAAAAAAAAATGCTGGAATTTACAATTCTGGGGAAAGAAAGTAGAACAACTACAGCAAGCACATTATTAAAAAATACTACCTGCTTTTTCACTGTTCAGAAATGTGGAGAGGGCTAAGCTCTGCTTTTGTATTAATTCATGGCAAATCATTTGCCCAGTTCTGACACTAACAAGAGCCTATTTCATATTTGCAGGCCCCCAAACCTCCCATGGTAGCTGAGAGCATTTCAGCACGATGGCTGATCAGGCCTGCACTCTGACACATCCTGCACTGATCATTTATCACAGTCAGAGATGATTTATTTACTTCCGACCCTTCCTGAGTCGGCAGCCTGCCTTCAGGATAATGTGGCTACTGAATTTAGTTGCGTTGTAAATTAATAGATTCATTTTACTTTGTGCTCACAGATTGTGCTTGCTTGGGTTTTATTTTAATTAAAAATATAGTGGGAATTACTACTGAACCTCAGAACACTGATTTTGACCAAATTACCTTTGGGTGTAACTCTGACTCTGGAAGAATTTGGATTTCTGCATCACTGGAGAATTTGGTGCTCCCTTTCCTGTTGTTTTACTGCTCTGTTTTATGGAATCATTGCAGCTGTTTGCCTCATTATAATACAGAAGAAGTTTTGTCCCACATGTCCTTTTGTGCAAGTCAGTTTGGTGGCTTTTGGGATGAAAATGTACAGAGGAGCTGAAGGCAATTTTTTTCATACCCCTCTAAAGTGGAGATAGCTTTACCAACCCCATAATGTTCCCATGGTAAATTCCAGGATAAGGGTGCATGTTGGAAGCAGGGGGTGCAAAGCCTGTTCCATGGCACATGTTATTACTCCCAGGCTTCTGTCTATGAAGCTCCAAATTGCAGGTGAGAACTTAATGGTCTTTTCTCACCTGTTCTATGATTCTCTATTAACGCTGGGCTTTTTAAAATTTTTATTACCATGGAAGACTACTGACAAAGCATGGTTTAGCTGTATGTCTAATTTTGTTGTTAAAAATTTTGGAAACATTATCAGTTAATTCTGGGGAGATATTTTTTCTATCTGCCTCTTGAACATACAAGAATATGTTAGCATTTAAACCTGATCAGAATTTGAAGGTACCGTGAGGCTGCTTTGCTTTAGCTCACACTGGATATGTGTGCATATTCCTGTAGGCATCTGTCATAAAATCCTTATGGGGTTATAAAGATTTCCATTCTGCTGAGACTCCAGGCAAAGCATCACAGGAAGGAGCTTCACTGGAACCCATTCCTGTGAAGTAAAAACTCTGCCAGTCCAGCATTAACATAACAGTATCAACAGAGGTGACAAGTCTCTGGATCTTTGGCACACAGACTATGCTTTATCTGTAAAAGGGATGAGTTAACTCATCTTTCCTGAAACGAGTGCAGCAGTAACACAGATCAGTAAGTGTTGCAGTCAGTGCTGCAAATGGGAGAATTATGGATCGTCCACATGTATGTGCTGTAACCTTTCAGAGCGAGAAAGCAAATTTATTTATACATCTTTCATAATTCTCTCCGTTTGCCCCATCACTGCCCTTGCTGTGCTGTGTTATAGCTTCTTATTAGCCTTCCCCTTTGTAATGGAATATTTTATGTTGGATATTCAAATATCTATAAAGACACTAGTAAAAAAGTCTGCATTTACAAGGTAATGCCAAGAGGGCTGCTGGGATGTCTGTAATGCCCCTGTATCGATACTGGGCATGGATTTAGTGGCAGAGAGATGCAACCAAGCTGTTCCAGCAAAAAAATTTATTTCAGTTGGAGATCAGAACTTTTGGACCAGGCTGTAGGCAGCCTTCCCCAATAACCTCCATACCAGATTTCTTAAGGCCAGGGAGCTCTGCAAATAAATGGGGTGAAAATTTCAAATGTAGAGGAAAGTAGGCTCATTAAATATTTATTTGGCTTTCAGCATTTTTCTTTTCCTTCTGTAGAACCATCTTGTCTTTCATGACAGCAGACTGAGGTTTGTCTGCTTTGGGTATCAGACTCTTGGACACAGCTCTTGAAACAATCCATTCATTTGCTCAAGGCAGCTCATGGGCCCTTCCATAACTTGCTGCTTTGGGGTATTTTTTTCCCCCATATCCCTGCCTGAAATATTGTGCTGAGCTTCAATCTCTTGTTTGATTAAGCATAGTTCAAATTTACCTGCAGGCTCGGGAGGTTTTGTATGACTTTTTCAAGTTCAAAATATGTGATCCTGTATTGCTCCTACAGCTAGAAGACATCATGGGCATGAAAATCAAGGCAGTGTTTTTTCTAAACATTGACATAAAATTCATGATCCACTACCTATATGATTATCTTCAGTAACATTAATTTGGGATAATTATACATCCTAATATGAACTGATATGTCTAGCTTCATCAGCTGTCCCTCACCATTTTTCCCTGGAGTTTTGGTCAAGAGCATAATAACTAAAGATTGGATTAAAGAATTTCAATAAGTAGTCTGAAGTGAAAAAACTGATCATGGAGTAGCTTTTGACTATTTTCATTTTTAGTATTAATTGCTGTTGAAAATCCCGTTGTTCATTTAGTAGTTTCTAGATCATATTCTTCAATTGTGGTATCTGTCTTTCTTTTAAGATCAGTAATTCCATTCACCCTTTTAGCTAATTCTTTGTTGTCCTAAAACACATCTGAGTTATTCAGAGCCCTTCTTGACCAAAAATATCATAGTGTCATAATTTTACTTTATTGGTTCAGTGTTGGAAAAGCCAAGTGAAGTTGAATGCTACAGATTCATTTCTTGAAAACTAATATATATATATATATATATATACTTCTGACAGTATATAAAAATGTTGCATTTGGAAAGACATGTTCTGATTTAACTCTAAGTAATTACAATAAATCACTTGGATAAGTTTAAAATGCTGAAGAGCTTACTAGAAAATGTGTTCCTATTAAATCATGGAGCAGAAAACAATTTTACCTATATCAGTATTTATTGGTTTTGGGTTTTTTTTTTTTGGTTTTTTTTTTTTGTTTGTTTGTTTTTTTGTTTTTTTTTGTTTTTTTTTTAACAGGGAGTAAAAAGGAGGAGGGAAAAAAACCCTACAAAATAACTGCTAACTAACACACCCCCAGAAAAGTGAGTTTTAAGAGTTAGTATAGTCCCACAGAGACTGAGACAAGAGTATATTAAATGTTAGGTCTCTCAGAATGTTAGTGGAGAGAGTTTGGGAACCACAGCAATAAAGGCAGCGTGGAAAAGTCTGTGAAATAATTGGCACCCTGAAACTTTAACATTCCAGAGCTCTGCTAAAGCACCCAGCTGATCAAGGTGGGTCCCAGATGGCAAAGGACTCCCAGGGTGGTTCAGGGACCTGGTTTTTGTCTCCACTGAGCAGAAGGGTAACTCCTCCAGTCCCAGTGGCACTCAGGCACTTGGCTCAGGTCTCTGCCTTAATCCTGATCTTTTTTAGTCAGCCATTAGTTCTGCACTAATCAAGATCTGTAGAATTGGTAATTATTTATCATTTGAGGCTTTTTTCCCTCTAGGCTCTGTCTGTTTGATTTATGCACCTGGCACCTCCTTTAACAGCTGCCACCCTGGTATGTATTTATTTATCACTGAGGAGGGAAGAAAGTCTACTAAGTTCAAAGCCTTTAAGCAATTTGAGCATTTCCTCCTAGAAGAACATTACATAGCAATAAAGTGTGGAAATGTAGCCAGGCAAGCTTGGGAAAGTGAGAAATGCACAAGACCTTACCTTTCCAACCAGGAAAAATAATGTTCCAGTTACTGAGCCTAATTTTGAAATAGGAAGATAGTTCTTATTTAGTGAACACGTTTAAACGAGGCAAGCTTGATGCTGAAGTTTTTAAGGGAAGATTCATGTAGGTAATTTTGAATTGTGAATCATTTGAAATGTGATAATGGTCATCCATAATAAGCTCTTACACCTGGACAGTATTTAGCAAATTCATCCTTAATCACCTTATACCATTATATATTCAAGGATGAGTTAAAATCTGTTTGTGGTGGCACTTTTAACCATACAGTAGAGATAAAATTATGTTTTAAGTGTTGTGAGAAGCCTCTTGGGTTCATAATGCTAAAAGGCTTCTAAGGTGAAATACTGAGGGGTGGTCCACGTCATAACTGGCATTGATTTTATTGAGATAACCATTGGAGGCTGTTCCCTGCTCTCTGTCATGAGACAAAATAGATTCTTCTCTAGAGATGTGTGTGATGGCTCCTCCTCAAAAAAGCATTTTGGAGCTCATGACATCCAGACAAAATCCTTTTCCTTAGTGTTGCCCCTGGGTTCTTCATCCATCCATGGTCAGGGACAGTTTGGATGGATTTTTCTCTCAGTCCCATTCCCCCTTTGCTGTGCTGGGTGTTTGTTGTCTCAGCCCTTCCAGGATGCAGCATCATTTGCCAGCTGCTTTGTGGAGCAGGACTGATGTGCAAAGGGGGCCCTTCATCTTTAAATCAAGCTCCATTTCTCATCTGCTTAAGAAATTTGTTGAATATCATATATGTTTATTCTCAGGTGTTTCTGAGGGTGGCCCATATTTTTCAATCTTTTATTATTTTGTATAATTTTATGTACGTTGTTATGATGGGAGATTTTGATAGACTGTAATTTTGAAAGCTGTACTCTTTACTCCTTCCTTTCCTGTTTAATGGTCCCTCTTCAGCAAAATGTTTCAATATGTGTTTAACCTCCATAAGTCCGTTCCTGTTTGGAAATTCACTTAACAAGCACATTGGGTAAAATTTTGACCCTGCTGAAGCCTGATGGCCCTGCCTTTGGTGGCTGAACTTCCTATCTCCATTTATTTTAGTGGGATGTAGGTGAAAGAGAGAAAGATAAGAAAATATTTAAAGTAAATACTACATGGAGGCACTTAAAAATTGTAATACAAAGGAAGTGGTGTGGCAGCAGTGATCCTCTGTGGTTACAGTGAGGAAGGAGATATAACTGCACTTTGGCTGAAAAATATGTCTATGATCTTTATGAAATTTAAAGAAATGTGGGAATACCTGCATAACCCAGAGAAGAAAAAAAAGAAGTTTTTGAGGGTTTTTAATAATTTGAAATTTTGCCAGAACTTAGCCTGGCATTTAATACTCATAGCAAATCAGTTGGTAAAACAATGAAGAAGCCTATCCAAATGAAAAATTTCCCTAACTTTTACTTAATGACAAAGCTATTATCATTAAGTAAATAAATTGTCTTACTTCTCTCTCATATAGAAGCTTTTTTCCTGAAAATGTTTTGAGAGCTCAGCATTTATTTATATCATCAGAGACCTCAAGTCAAAATCTTGTCTTTTTTTAATCAATACAATGAAGGAAAGACAACTGGAATGTTTAAGATGGTTTTCTTTCATCCATTAAATGAGGTTTATAAGCTTTGCTTTCTCTCTTTCTACCATGCTAGCCTTTACCTCTTTTATCACATTAATGTCTGTGGCTCAATATTGTGAATTCTATGTCCTGCAGCTCAAGCTACTTAACCAAATTAACAGAATGCACTTCCCTAATGCTGTTTGGGCCCGAGTGACCGATGAGTTGAGTGACCCTGTTTGGACATCCATAATATTCTTCAGAGTCTGTAACTGTGCTTCACTCTCAGTTCTGCCTGTGGGAAAGATTATTATATGCAGTTCTTGAAATGAGAAGTTTTTGCCATCCTATCCCTCTTAAAAAAACCAGAAAAAATACCAGACAAATTAAAATAATTATGGACAGGATTAAAACATGTCTTAGGTATAAAAGAGAACAGTTTTGGTTGGGGTTTTTTGTGTGTGTGTTGATATGGGACAAATTTAATTGAGTTGTGGACTGATCTCTGGAGCGTGGTTTGGATTTGGAGCCCAGGTTCAACGTCCTGGAGATCTGAAGGGTATCTCCTCCTGTCCCAGTAATATTCCTCTGTCTTCCTCCTTACTTGTCTTTTGTAGTGAGGATTTAAGAAGCATTTCAGGGGAATTAATTTGCCGCTATTAGTATAGTAGCAAAAATACAAAGAGGCACTACTGCATGGACTGTCCTTCCTCCACAGTGCTAAGAGCAGTAGGTTAGAATTTAAAAAAAAAAATCTGCAAGTCAGAATGTTGTTAAAATTTAGTTTACTTTTGTTCATCTGGCATTGTTGCTAAGATTGTTATTTCCAGTGATCAAAAAGACTGAGTGTTTCAATCTCAGAATAGGTCTAGGAACATAGTTTCTTATAATATAAGAAAAAAAAAAGAAAAACAAATGTACTTTTGCCTCACAATAAAATTTCTCTATCCCAATGAGGTTTTATTATTAAATAGATTAGATAGATTTTGTTGTTGTTGTTGTTGTGAAGCTTTTAGTCACTTACAGTGGTCAGTCTTTAATAATATGTATTCACATAAAAGTGTTGTGCAGAACTTACCTGATGATGATAAGGAGCCCCTGGCTAAATAAGGAGAGATATTTGTGTGAACACAGTGCAGCAAAATTGATAGACAAATATACAGGTTAATCTGTGCTGAAAGCAGCCACTATAAGTGTTACTTTTATTTCCAGGAAGAAAAGAAATAGAGAAATTAACTGATCTCACAACACACTTAGAACGTGGGCATTTTCATGTTTTTAGTCTGTGATGAATTCTCTGGATGATGCAGCAGTACTTTCTCGGAATAAATTCCTATTAAACGGTCAGAATATTTAACCATTCAGTCTTCCTTTCCTGATTTTGTGAGTCACGTTGCAATAGCATATCTGAAGAAAGGCAAACATTTCTCATGTTAATTAGGAGACTGGGAATTCTTTGTTATTTACTACTTCCACCAGCAAAGGTGGTTGCAGTTTTCAAAGAACTGGTGCGTTTGCTCATGCTGTGATTTCTGCAGAGAAACTCACCAAATGTATTCTGTCAGTTCAGCTTCCTGTGGACCAGGAAAAAAGGGAACAAGCTTTTCTGCTCACTTATGGTACTAATCTGGAACAGGCATCTCTGTGAACACTGTTTCCTCCTTTTGCTAAATAAAACATGGTGAAATGAACTTTACTGGTACAAAGCAGGGCTCAGTGACCACTGGGGACTGAGAGCTCCTGACGTGCTGCAGGGAAGAGCCTGGGGAATGAAGTCAAGGAGCAGAGAGCTGCTCTCTGGCTGAGGGAGCTGTGTGGGCAGGCTGTCTGTGCTGACGCCTCCCAAGACAGGGCTTGGAGAGGTTTGCTCTGTTCCTTCTCCCTCTCCTGGCGAAGTAGCCCATACTGCAGAGCTTCAGAAACTGAGAAATCATGAGCTGAATTCCACAGCACTTGAAAAAATTATCTTTCTTTGCCTCTCTGCTTTTTAACATGAACTTTCTTATGTCCCTTCCTTCCCCATTTGTTTTCCAAGCCGACTGAGATTTTCCTGCCCATAACTGATGACCAGCTCGTAGATCCCTCAGTTCAGAACTCCAAAGAACCCATGTTGCTTTAGTTGGTACCTTGTCAGTACATATGCCTAGATATTTCTTTTCTTCGTGTTACTTTTCCTTCCAGTAGGCTGAATATGTAGCAGGAATTTGGCAAGTTTGTCTTCAGAAGCTGAGGACATGAGTTAAGGACAAAGCTTATTGAGAATGTCATCATGTAGGTTTGGAATTAAATGTGTTTCAGCTAGAACTACTGCACAACTGTGTACCAAGCCAACCTTGCAAGGTAGTAAATCATTGCTTAGGAGCTTTTACAAACTCATATTTATGTTACAGCAAAGAAGTTTACCTTGGGAACACTATATTTAAACAGTTCTCTGAAAAATTGCTGTAATGGATTTTCACACGGTAAAATGTATGCTCCACAGATAGCATCTTGTTTGTGTCAGATAGTGCTGTGTGAATAATTGTAGGCAACATTTTTAAGGTAAAACATAAATACCTGATAGTGAAGAAGTTAGTAACAATTTGTGTGTTTTGATCAAGAGATTTGACACAGCTGTTTTGAGGCAGAAAATACTACATGGTGATTAAGACAGAAGATCTTGTTTAAGATTAAGAGTTGGGCAAACTCTTAAAATAATGTTCAGAGCTCTCAGAAAAGGTATTTTTTGATATCTGAGTAGCAAGGACATTTGGAACAGTTTGGAAATATTTTAGAGATTTCAAATAAAGTTTGTAGAGTGGTGTTGGCAGCAGCTGTGTCAGTGCTAAGGTGGCAGTTCTGTGTCTACAGGCTTTGCACCCTGACCATAGGGGATCATTGGGACTGCTCTTGCTCCGAGGGGTATTACCCATAGCAACAGCAGAGTCACTGAGTAAGAACTCAGACATGATCACCCAGGAACTCTGCTGTGAATGAAATTGCTCAGAATTAAACTGTGATATGTCCTCACTAATCAGGATTATGGACAACAGTGAATTTATGAGATGCACTGAGCTGGCCCCAATCCATAAATGACCCCTTACTTCTTTTACCTTTTTGTGCAGCAGAAGCAGCTAAAAGAGCTACAAACGCACCAGAAGAACAGAAGAGAATTAGGACATGATACTTCCTATTTGCTGGTCATCAAACTATCCTGGTGGGACTATTTCATCAAGAGCACAAAGTTTAATCACTTAATTACTTCCCTGCTAACTCACAGAGGAATTGTGCTCTGGGAGGTCTTCTGGTCCTCTCATGTGTTTTGTGGTGTGTGGATACTAAAAAGCTAGGAGCAGAGGAATTTTCCAGCTGCTATAGCACCTTGTGAAGTTTTTCTTTCTCATGCAAGCTAGCTGAGAAACAGCTTTAGGCCTTTTGTAAACCAAGACTTTATCTCACAGCTGCAAACTTGTTTTCCATATTGTTATGGTACACTGGAAAAAATATTTTGAATGGGCATTGTGGAACCTCCACCTATCATTCCAGAGGATGGTTGGTCAAGGGTTTCTTTCTTAACTCAGTTCTATATCTCTGAAAAAGAGCTGTGCAGCAGTTGTGGATTGCGACTGAAGTCAGAAATGAAGCTACAGGCCAGAATTTTGCTAACTTGGTCTTTCCAATCTCAGAAAGCTTGCATTTTGGAGTTATATTTAAAGACTACAATATATCTCATACTTCTGTGCAAGGTTGTCAGCAGATCCTTGTGATCATTCTGGTGATCTCATCATTACTTATCAGTTATGTGCTTTTAGTGGTTTTGGACCTGATAATTTATTCTATGGTAATTTAAAAATCTGCCTTAGGTTTTATTTTTCTGCAAAATTTGTGGCTTTAAAGATTGAGGGTAAGAGTGACACAAAGTCTTGGCCATACCTATGTGTTTCTTTATGTAAGGATATGGTATCTTGATTTTTAGGTTGGGTTTCTGCCTTCATTATATAGACACACTGTAGTAGATATCTTCAAGCTGAGGCTTTCAATATCTTAGAAAAGTTGGAATTGTTCCAAATGTCAATTTTAGTAGATTTTTGGTGGCCTACCCTAACTGTAATTTTTGCTGTGGTACAACACGCTCGCTAAAGACAGGAAACTTTTTCAAGCTTCTCTGCCAACAACAGATGATCTCCTTTCATAAATTCTGAGCAAACTGTCAAATGCAACTGTTATTACAATGATTCCTTCCCTTCCTTTGCAGAATTGTGTCTGGGGAAAAATACAAAGTTGAAACAAGAAGCAGGAAGCCATTGTTTTTCAAAACCATGCCCCTTGGACCTTCTGTTCTCCCTCCATGGGATGAAACACAAAGTGCTCAGGTGCTGTTAAATTCCTCTGTGTTCATGTGGGATCTAATTGTGTGTATGTCCACATAGGATCCAACCCTGAGACTCTGTTGGAAACGTATCCCATGGAAGCAATCTTTTATCCAGCAGCTTGTTCAGCTCACTAGACTTTGGAGTTCCTTACACTTTTCACACCCAGTTGTGTTTCTTTCAAACATCCAATTTTACAGAAGCAGCTGCAATCTGTAGTTTTGGATGTAAAAAAAACCAAACAAAACCAATCTGTCCCAAAATCCTCAACTGAGAAAGCCTTAGGGATGTCAGATGATTTTCTCTTTGGGTCAATTTTCTCTCTTGGTACAATTTACACCCTAATTCTTTCATTCATAGATGTTGGCTATCAAGATCTTATTCACGTTAAGTCTCTCTATATGAAAAATCAAACAAAATTCTATTTTCTATTTCTATTTTCAGAAGTTGCCATTTTGGCTTCACAAGTTTGACTGTTTATAGACTTCATTAGACATAGGGAGACAAAATTCAGCATTTGTATGATTTTTTTAAAATTACTTTTTCTGTCTTAAATAAGAGCACTTACTATATCAGTTCTCTTTGTAATGGTTTCTTCCCTTTCTTACTCAATGAAACCTCCTTGTCTACCCAAAATGTTATTTTCAGTCGTGAAAAGGAAGCTTAGGTACCATGTAGAATGTTTGCATTTACAGCAGGACTGAGTGACCTTTCCATAAGGTTCATCAGATACTTGGGATTGATAGTTCACATTGCTCACTCTGAAATAAGTATATCTATTTCCAAAGAATACCAATTCATTGTTGCACAATGATCTAAATCCATCTGAAATTGCTGTATTTTAATACTTAGAGGGTTTCTTTAGAGGGAGAGAGGGAGGCAGAAGTCCTTGTTTAGAGTTCAAGGATAGAAAAGGTATGTCTGAAAGCTCTCTCAGTATATCACATTTATTGTGTTCTTATGCTTTGTTGCAAATGTCACAGCTCTACAGTTGCATGGAAAGTGAATCTTAGCTAATAAAAGGCTTCACCTTTCTTTTCCTTCTCTATACAGTACTTTGCAATAAATATCCAATACAACAGCATTTGTTATATTGGAGCATATCTGATACACAGAGATGGGGTTTCCTCACAGGGGAAAGTCTGTGTTCTGTACAATGCTGTTCAGCATTTGGAATGAACTTTCACAGCTATTTTTCTTATGTTAATGCACCTTGCTTGTGGTTTTGATAATTTAAATTTTGCTGAGGTTTTTTTTCTTTAATTCATTTGACATTTGCTATAACAGCATTGATCAAGAGGAAGTCATGTAACTGGTTTCACAGGTACTATCTAATGATTTGGAAAGCTTAAATATAATTAATTTGGTCACAGAAATGTTGGCTGAATTCATGCAGGATATCTGTATATGAATTCCTGCTATAGGCTGCATCCCATAAAATGAAATTCTTTTAAAGGAGTAAATTGTGTTTCCCATCAGTTCCCTGAACATGGAGAATATAGTACAAAGCTGAAGAGCAGAATAAAAAATGAGAACTATTTCCCTTTATCTTTTTTCAAGTAATTTTTTGTCTGAAAATGAGCCTGTGTATCTCTGTGAAGTCAAAAAACCTAAAAATTCTGAACCACTCAAGATAAAGATACATAAATAAGGCACAAAATTATATGAAATTCTGTATCCTCCATGTCAGGATCACGGGACAGTGAACAAACAGTGTAGAGTCTTTGAGACAGCTTTGTACCAAGGAACTGTTTAAATGGAAAATCACAAAAAACTGCTGACTTCCCTGATGAGCTGTCAATAGGAGATTTAGGGCTCCCCATGTGCCATCAGCATGCTTTAATTGATTGGAGTGTTACTATCCTGGAGTGTGCTAAAATAAAGGTTAGAGAAATCCTGAGGATATCAACTACCTTTATCAAACTGCACAATTAAGGGTACAGTACATAATCTGGGAACAGAAACCATCATTCAGAAATAAGTGATCTGCTTCACTCGGAATGAGGAAGTTTTTTCTAAAAGTCATGAAATAGCCTGAAAATGGCTGCTCAGAGGAGGGGACTTAAACTGGATCATTATGTGTTTCAGAAGAGTAAGACTATGGATTATACCCTGTACTGAACACAGAACTTGGAGAAAGGTGCCTAATTTGGAATCCACACAGTCCTGGTTGTAAAGTGGCTCTGTTGAAGCTGTTTCCTATTTCTGTGAGCAATTTTAAAGTCAATCTACTTTTAATATCTCCCCAGGGGTTCAGAGAGGCGCCTTCTGTCACCCAGTGGTGAAGCTGGTTAGGGTTCTTTTTAAGCTTTGGAGTCCAAATGGTTTGGTAGTTGACCTATACTTGATGCTGGCAGCCCTGAACATCTCCCTGCAAGGCACAGTCCAGGAGCATGGAAACAGAGGAGGGAGATGACTGAATGATTTCTGTGGTTGTGCCTCAAGTGTGCAGGAGCAGCAGCAGACAGAACTTGGTAAGGTTTAGGGACAGGGTGCCAGAAGATGGACAGCACAGGGAGCACCCTTGGTCAGCTCTTGGTCACTGTGAGACATCTTTACCCCACACTGCTGTCTGTTGGTCAGTTTTCAATTATTCAGTTGAGTCATAGAATCACTAAAGTGGAAAAAGCCTTCTAAGACCATCAAGTCCAGGCCAGCACTGCCAAATCCAGCACTAAACCGTGCTCCCAAATGCCACTTCCACATTCCTTTAAATCTCTCCAGGAATGGCGACTCCACCACGTCCCTGGGTGGCCTGTGCCACTGCTGGACAGCCCTTCTGGTGGAGAATTTTTTCTGAATATCCGATCTAGACCTTCTCTCATGCAACTTGAGGTTGTTTTCTCTTGTCCTCTCATCCCATCAATTACTAACTGAATTTCTTCAAAGGAGCCCTCAGCAGTTAAATATTGGGAAAGATACTACTTCCTGCAGATGAGAAATTATCCTAATATTCCTTAGTGGACATAGATTACATTTAAAATCTCACTGCTGTTTTAAACTTGTTTGTTCAGCTACATGAGCCCAATAAATATATTAAGGCAAAAAAAGGTCTAACAATTTGCTCAAGGAAAACATTGTGATATCATAACACCTCCACAAATCAATTTATTAATTTAGATAAATATCTGCTTGATGCAGTATTGAAGTACTTAACACTCTCAGAATTGATTATGTTCTTTAAAAATGTTACCACATAGTCAAATACAACTCTCCAAACAAGGAAAAATTTATTAAAACTATTTTCCTAGGAATTTAAAAAATACTGGCTTTCATCTCTGAACAAATGAAACCAAAATTTTGAAATGTTCTGGTAAATAAAAGTACATTTTTCTTTATTGGCTCTAAATGCTGCTTGTTGAAATATGTTTCAAGATACTGAGAATGACAGTAGAGTATTGTGGCTTTCATGAACAGCTGCAAGAAGAATGGTGGTGTAATGCATTCATAGCTATAGTAAACTTAAATTGTTGCAGACTCAAAGTTCTTTTCCAGCCAATAATTAACATTATGTTTAATGCTTAAGCATTGCACTTTACTATTATCATATATTTGTACAGATATATTAAAATGAAAATTAAAGGAGCTAAGGAGACTTGTTGTGTAAAAGAGCATTTCAGAGCTTTGAATATAGAAAATCAAATTACTACTGTCTTTGTGGCTTTTGTAAAAAATATAAACAAGATGGAATCCCATGTTGTACATGACTAAAAGCACTTTTGATCCAAACATACAGTAGCAATCATTAAATATATCATGTGCAGTGACACTGGGGAAGGCACTGCTCTCCATTCTGCTCAATGGACCATGCTGCAACACTTGTTTCATATCTTGAAACCATTTATGATTGCTCTTAAAGAAGTCAGTGCTTTACAGTGCCAATGAATCAAGTAAAGTCATCCCATTCATCTGTCTGTTAAAAACCAAAATGTTAGAGAGAAGAGACAAACACAGACTCTAACCACGCAAAAAGTTCCATCAAAATTGTTCCTTTATCTGTGTGTCAGTGGAATGTGCCAGATCAGAAAAGAAGCAGTCTGTATTTTGTTCAGGATTTAGGTTTTTGCCTCCTCCTCAATCCTTACTGTTAAAGTAATTTTAATGAAACTAAGTTTCTAAAGGGTAAGCTGCTTGTCTTTTCAGCAACTGTCCATCTGAAAATATGGCTTTTTGCAAGTCAAATTCAGGTGGGGTTTTTCTTTGTTGTTTCACTTATTTATTCTTTAAGGTGACCTTGTCTTCCTCCTTTGTAAAAAGGACATAGGAAAATTTCTGTAATCCTAATTCCTGTGGACAATGTTAGTTCAAGGTGAAGCCCTTTGAGTGAACAGACTTGAGCAAAGTTGTCTGAGCCTTTTTTCCATGCAGGCAGGTCATTGTGCATTCAGCCCTCACAGACAAAATAACAAATTCTAGCCAAGAAGGACAGGGTCCTTTGCTTTGTCTGTGACGAGAAGAGGTTTGCCTGGAGGATTCTCTCATTAATGCCAGGAAGAGAAGACCACCAGGCAACCTAAGCCTGCTCACAGTTCCAACTTGTAACAAGTGGATCACTTCTGACTGTTAAGCAGAACCACCTTTCCAAAAGGGTCTCGAGCAAGCAAGTAGCTTCTTTCACCCAGTGCTCGCATGGGGACTCCTGTATTGTTGGAAATACTTGGAAAATGAATGGCAGAGAATAACATGATTGATCTGAAGTCATCAGGATTGAATCTGGATTCAGGAAACTTTTGAAGTGGTGGGAGTAATGGGCGTAACTGAGAGCAGGGGGAAGCAGGAATTTCATGTCTCTCAGATACAGTTAGCTAATGGGACCTTCCATTTAGCAAGGAAGGATGCTTCAGAAGTCAGGGCAAATCTGATTTTTTAAATTCCAGATTTACAAGCAACAACAAAAAGTTGTGAGTTTAGCCGTGTCTTTTCAGCTGTGCCTCTTATGCTAATGTTTGGTGGAGATGTAAATTTTCTCGAGGTCCTTACCATGTGTTCATTATTATCTGTTCCCACTGAAGCTACAATTCAGAGCTGCTTTTGATCAAGACTTGGTTATTTATGCTTCATTACATTCCCATGTTTGGACTGTGATGTTTTAGGGAGTAAGGACTATGTGAGGGGTTTCTTTACATGTTTATATGGTAGTACTGTAAGTAGGTTTTTATTTCATGCTAGAGTTAAAAAAAAAATAATGATGGCTCTGAGCAGTGATGTGGATGTTCACATTGAATACAAATAGAAGAATAACAACAAGGGCTTTTTTAACTTCTTGCTAATGAGTAACATATTGCTACGGCAGACTAGAGGTGTGTTCCTCAGAAAGTCAGTAAGAAAAGTCAGTCAGTAAGAAAAGGAGCTGCATAAAACCCTTGTGTGGATGTACTGATTGCCTCCTATTGTATAATGAGATATTGGACTAGGGAAAGAAGGGAGACCCCACACTGAAATTACAGGGGGGTTTTTCAGGATCACAGCCTGGGACAGGACCTGCTGATTGAAAAGGGCAAAAGGAGTGGAGCACTTATCACACTAACCCAGAGCCTAAACAAATATCCTTCTCCTTAGTCCTTGATGTTTATATGTGTGACTCCATTTCATTCTCAATGCCTGCCAGTGGCTGCTATAAGCAAAGATTTTTTGCTCTTTATCTACTCCCTGAGACAACATTGAAATTATAATTTTACCGATTTATCAAATATTGCATCTCCTGTAGGTACTGTCACATTGCTTGTTAGAAATCCCAGATCATGGGAGTCCCAGATGAGGTGCTTTTGTAAAGCAGGTAATAAAGTGACCACACTGGGAACTCCCCAGTGCTCTCTCTTGATTTCAGCTGGCATTATAAAGATACTTATTATTGAGATTGCAGATAAAATTGAAATTTTACAAGTGTGCCAAAAATGTGTTTTGGAAGATTGAATGTCGTGTCTATATTTCCTTAGAATTACAGGATTAGGTTCTGAAATGGCTGAAATCATGAAATATAAATTAAGACTGGCTTAGCATTTGCCTACTGTTCTCATATTTTTAAAAGACCTTTTTAGACCTTAATTCCTTGTTGGTTCTAATTTTTGTGAAACAAGGAGCTCTTCTGCAGTAAAATTGTATTTACTAAGTGTTTATGTGTGCACACACAAATATATTACTGAATGTTATATATTATGTGTGTGTTAGAACACATACCTTCCTGTAAAAAATTTTAATATAAAGTTCACTCCTGTTTTGGATACAACTGTCTTACTCTATTATTCATGATTTTGATGTCACTGGAGACTTAGGAGAAACTATTTTCAAAGCAGGTGTCAAAAAAATAATGATGTTTTATACAGGTAATATCTATACCTGATCAAGTCAATTGGATGCCTCCAATTACTTTCACAGACTTTGGATCAGAACCTGAGCAGCAGGCAAGGTCTTATACTCAAAAACCCCAAAGAATGACTGCTGCAGGAATAAATACAGCTAATATGAATCAGTTCCTTTCTACAGCCACATCTATTAATTTATGTCTGAATTTAGGGATCTGTTCAGCTTTCATTGATTCACAAGCCTCCAAAATGTAGGTTTTTATCTGACCACAGAGAAGTATAACACCAGAAAAAAATCCTCCCTTGTAGGTGACTGTTGTAAGCAAACCTCAAGGCTCATCAGGTGGTGTCAAAGATCTTTATGGCACAATTGACCCAAGTCCACTGGGAACAGACAGAAGCCATCAATTGTTGCTTAGAGTAGGACAGTGCCACCCTCTGCAATCAATTTTCAATATGCCAGTAAATCACAGTGGATCCTTGGATGTAATTAAATTATTTATGCCAACACTGCATATGAAAAATTAAAGAGACTGCCTTAAAAATGATGCCAATATTACCTATAAATGATTTTAGGTTTTACCTTAGACCTGTGTATGAAATATTAACACAATTTCATTATGGACCTTAGTACCAGCCTGGAAGAGGGAAAAAATATCTGAAATTGCTGGTTTTCAACCATCTGTTTACTGAGTATCTGTAGCAGTAGGACTGCTAACTCATTGATTGCAGACTCATGCTGTATTTTTCAGCTTCCAAGGAAAATGTCTGAGTTTGAGGACTTGTATGCAGACCGAGTGCAGGACTGCACCTCACCAGGTGAAACCTTGTTTATCGGGGCCCCTGGGTCATTGCTCTGTTTAAAGGCTGATTTTGTGTCAGAATCCAGTCCTTGGTCCTTCCTTGGGCTTCCTTGGCTCAAAGGTGTGTGTCTGTAAGTTGTGGCTCACCTGGAGCTCTGGCCAGGCAGCAGGACACAGGGCAGGTGGGATGTGCTGGTGTAAGGGACTGACTCATAACTAGCAGTGGGACAGCAGGTTTTGTCCAGTGACAGTGATTTGCTCACCTGTGTTAATGATGTTATTGCCCAGCATGGCAAAATTTCTCCAAAGAGCTTTTTCATTTAATCATTCACATGGTGAAGTCCAAGTTGGGGCTGTGCATTGTTAACGGGAGAGAGGATGGAAAGGAAGGCAGAGGGTGTTGCACTTGGCTGCTGGGTGAGCTCCTGCTTTGTGCTCCAAGCTCTGCTGCCACCTGCATGGGTGACACGAGTTTCTGAGGCCATGCTGTGCCTTCCTGCTTCCTTTCTCCCACAGAGTCTGTAGGCTTCACAACTCTGTCCTATTTATGCAGTTTAGGATAAATCCATCAATTCCCCCTTCAACTTTTTTTGCCAGATACTGAAAAAGTTTTGAATTGATTCAGCAACCTCTGCCGCAGACAGGCAAAGATTTCTGAGATGCCAGTGTGCCTTTTGTTTCAGTTAGGGATAAAAGATTTAGCCAGAGATGGTTGGCTACTTATGTAAAATATTAAAGCTTTCTCAGCTATCATATTGCACTAGGCTGGAGTCTACTTGTTTTGTGCCATTAAACAACACATCTTTTGTCGTACAGGGGAATGATACCTGATTTAAGATAATATATTTTCTTTGCTGGGTCTGTTTATGCTTGGAAATGATCTTGCTATATCCCTGTATTGAAAATTTATGAAAGGTACTAACATATTTCTTGCTATATATTCCTTGCGAGCACACTTTTGCAACTTTAGCATGGTTTGAAAACTACTTCTTGCCCACAGCTAGCAAGAAACAATGATTTCATATTTCCCAAAGTGGAAGCCAGTCAACAACATTCCTCTTTATTGTAAAGAGGGGATACAATAATAAAAAGGCATTTGCTGGTGGAATATTGCCAGTAAAGTACAATAATACATTAAAACAGATACTTAAAGTTGAAATTTATGAGTTTGTTTTTCTGTGCCAGTCAATGTATTTTCATATGTTAACACCAAAATGTAGACTCTCAGCAAAACCTTTAATAATAAAAACAGCAGCAGTTGAAAGCAGAGCAGAATTTTAGCTTGTGGTATAAAGAGTTTATCCTGTGATTTTGGGGGGGGACTTTTTTTTCTTCTGATTCACTTTTATTTTCCTTTTTCTTTCTTTCCTAATAAAATATTTATCAGTTTGTTCCTTCATATATCCTTCAGTGGAGCTCTCAGACCAATAATGCTTCTGTTCTGCCCCTTGTCTTTGCAGAAGATTAATCTGGAAAACGAATGTTTCATTTAGAGAATAACGAAACTATTCAGAGCTGGGGATAGGATTCTTGCTAATGAAGGTAAACACTTTGGTGTGCCATGTGTACCCAGTGCTAAGACCAAAGCTAGCTCTCCATATCTTCCAAGTTAAGTTCTCTCATATCATCTTTCCTTTTTTATGGGTTCTTTTGATATTTAATAGACCATTTTTGAACTGAATTATTCTAGAGTTACTTAGCGTAATCCCAAACAGGCAGTGCAATAATTCCTTGGAGTTCCTTATTCATCTACCCTGCTGTTACCAAATCTGGATCTAACCCATGGGGTTTTCCAGACTCCCTGAGAGCATGTGTGTGCACATAGGCAGCAGAATATTTGGAAATGAAGGGTGGCTGCTGCTTCAGGACCAGCAAAGTCAGGTAGGTTCAGGTTGTTAAAGTACTAAAGTAAATGCCAAACAACACTGTGTACAGCCAAAGACTGCCTCTAGCATCCTTAGTGGTAGGTAAATTTATTTTCATCAGTGCATAATGTCATCTGGAGCCCTGGCAGAGGTATGATAAGGTCCCAGAAAAATTAGTTTGAGATATCAAACTGGCAGAGTCTCATGACCAACAGTCTAATGACTGTTTTTCAACCCTCAGACCTCTGATTATTGATGTCCACATATCTAAACCAGATCTTCTGTTGACTTTCCTTTGAGCTCTGAGCAAGGTCCAGAGACAGCCAAGGAGAGACCAGGCAACCACAACATGTTCATAAGGTACCCTCCAGTGGGCACTGCCTGGAGAGGTCATGAGGGCAGATAAACACAGTAAAATTAGGCTACAGTTTAAATTTTTAAGAAATTCATTTGACTAGAAGGCACAAGAGAATGCTTTCTACCAAAAAATTAATTAGTTACTTATGGTCTTTATGTTTTGGGTTTTTTTTAAGTGAATATTGGTCAAAGGCTTCCATTCAGTCATCACCTGTGAGCTTCCTGGGGGGGAGGGAGAGCAGCATGGCAAAGTTTCGGTGCTCTCTTCACCTCAGTACACATGGATGTGTTACAGCTTGGTGGGGATTTCTTAGCAGGACCCAAGCCTGGGGTACTTGGTGTGACTATTAAGGTTTCAGGATTAGTTAACAGGTACAGGAGGCTACAAGCTGCAGGCCCACAGGAGTGGTTTTGAGGGACTGTGACAGCATCAAAGAGTTGACAGATATATTGGAGAGCTAGAGGAAGCAGAGGCAAAACATCTAGTGGGCTTTTGGATCATGTAAGAACAAGCAGGAGAAGACAGTGTTGCTTTTTGAAACGACTGGCACTTCTGTTAATGCATAACTGGGGGGGGTAAATGATCATGGATTCAAGTTGTTACCTGACTAGAGTATCCTGTGCTGCAAAAGTTGGTGTTTTTAGTGTTTTTAGCTTTGTTCACAACACCTCTTGAACTGACTCAGGACTAGGTAGACTGAAAAAATGGTATGTCACTGCAGCTGCTGTTACAGAGGTTCTGCTATTTTCCCTTGCACAGTTAGGTGTGATAGTAGGGACAGATTCACATCTGTTTATGAGCAACAATAAGGCTGCACTTATGTGCAATAAAAAAATGAGGCAAAAAATATAGTGAATCATAACTTCAGGCAACTTTAAGGTTATACTTCTGGTTTTTTCCCCTACTTCTGAAACTGTCCAAACATACATCATAGCAAATAAATTGGTAAGAACCAAAATAACTAAATCACTTTAAAACAACAATTAATGCAAAATAAGTGTTTTATTAAATATCTCTGTAGCAGTGACTGTCTGAATCTGGCTGTGGTTTTTGGCCAACAGAAAGTTTCATTTTAAGGACTTTTTCCCCCTTATATCCCTTGTCTTTGATACATGGGGTTAGAGGAAATGTTACAGTTCTGCAGGAGGTTGGCTGTTGCTCTCCTCCTGGCTGGGAAGCAGCCACTGTGTGGGGTTTTGGTGTCCATCATCCACCTGTCATTTCCCCCCCACCCCCACTTTTTCAGATAGCCATGCTTTTCATAAAAATGGTTTGAGATTTCCTTCTGTCCAGTTGTGTGTGATACAGTCAAAAGCTTTCTGTCTCTGTTTTGGATATCTAATAAAAAAAGAATGGCTATTGTCTGGCACAAACACCATGAAGAACAGACTCCCAGTCCTGAGCAGGAACTTCCCCTTAAAAAGGAATTTCAGAAAGAAAGCAGAACCTTCCTGTGCTCTCAGTCTCCTGGTTCTTTCCCTGTGCAAGGTTGTGTGTTGCAGATATTTCTGAGCCTCGAACCTCTAAACTGAAAAATATGTTTAACAAGATATTAATTATGTTATTGAATTGCTGATGGCATTAATGACCAGGAATTATTGTATAAAGCAAAGCTGTACCCTTGCTATTATTTAACATTTAGCATTGTCGGTTTTATGTCATTCTCAATTTTCCCTCCTCTACCCTCCTCCAGCTGGGTTCCACATAGGATATCTTTGAAAAATTATTACATTACTTGCACATTTCTGGGGTTATTTCTGTATTGCACTTTGAAGCTTTGAATGAACCCAGGCAAGAAACCAAAATTGTTAAATACCGTGGGGTGAAGGAACAGTAAGAAAACATAATAATTTGCCTGGGGAATGGTGAGAAGTCAAGATCAAGGTTATTTCTCAGTAAATGCTTCCAAGTAGGAGGCAAATGAATTGCAAAAGCCAGAGGTAGTATCAGAATGTCATAAGGGGCAGAAGGGAATTTACCCGGGTCACTGTCAAGCTTGCCAGCTCTTTGAACCAAATTGATACTGGTTTACTTTCAAGCTGCTATTTTGGTGCTCTTAGTATTGAGTTAGATGGAACTTGCAAATAGATGAGGTGCTCTGAGAGTGTCTGCACATCACCGGGGAAACACGAGCAGTGTTTAATACCAGAAGATAATGTATCCATGCAAACCTCTAAGGTCTGACATTGCCGACTGGAGAGTTGTATTTGGTTTCAAACCACATATCTGACCCATCTGGAGAGTGACAAAGAGGTTCAGGAAAGCTGTTACAACCTTCTCGGTGGTGCTGGTCTCCCTACCCAGAGCACGAGTCTTGCTTTGATTCCCACAGTTCTAGGGGGATGCTGAGAGACTGGAAAGGGTCCTGAGGAGGGTTATCCAGATGTCTGGGGGCCTAGGGTGCACGAGTTGTGTATGCAGGATGAGAGACATGAGCAGGTTTAGTGCAGCAAAGATGAGAGGAAATCTGATAACCTTTAACTAGAGGCAAACAAACATGGCAGAGCCAAACTCAGTATGACCAGGGACAGTGGTCGTGCATTAGGGCATGCTGTGGGGTTTATCACGGTTCTTTTGCAGGGATTATTCCATGCCCTTTGTGCTTGAAGGCCCTTGTTTGTGCTTAGTTGTCTGTGTGATCTTCCCAAGTGCTAGAGGATGGCAAAGACCATAGATCAAAATTTCTAAATTTACAAGAACTGCCTTGAAAACTGAGAGCCCCTGCAGCAGGACCTGTGGAATGTCACCATCTGCTCTGCTACAGATGTCATCAGCCTCTTGATTAGCAGTCATACCCCAAGATTGCTGTCTAGTGACTTTCTGGAATGCAAATCTGGTGTCAGAGTTTTGTCATAGTCAGCCTAATAACAGACACTGCACTGAGAGAGCTGCACTGGAGGCAAAGAAATGCCTCGTTGGGTTCCAGGTGTAAGTATCTCACATAGAAGTGTATTTAAGATGCCCAAACAAATATGCCAAAATTTGGGAAACAGGTTGTGGATGGAGTGACTCTTTTGGAGGTTTTCATTTAGTGATTGTTGGATCATCAGCCCAAGATTAGGAAACAGTTTTGGTGTCTCCTATTCTCAGTTTACAGCAGAGTAAACCAAGATTTTTAGCACCACTACCAGTTCTCCATGCTGGTTATCAAATAGCCTCAGTTTCCTCATGCCATTCCATAGAGCCATGTTGGCCAGCCCTGCTGATTCTGTTTTTATATTGAAAAGGAAAACATATTCAGCCAGGTTGAGTGTATCTCAGAACAGCTCCTGAACCTTGCCATGGTCTGCATAAGCCAATGGCAGCCTTAGGAAACCACAAATTTCTGGGACACTGGGATGAAAATTAATGCTAGGAAGCAGTAGGGGGAAAGAAAAAACTCTTTACTAAGTTAACAAGCTCCAAGGACGGGATTGTTTTGGTTTTGGTGGGGGTTGTTTCTTGGTTTTTTTCTGTATGTGAGTAAATATCTGCATTCTTCATTTATACCAAGCATAAATCAACCAATTATAATGAGCAGTAAGTATTAAAGAATTGATTTTCTCATGCTCAGAAATCACCACTATGTGATATTTTGCTCATTCTGAGTAGGCTCACCTTGACCAATATGAGATCTGGACCACTGAGACCCAGAGACCTGAGTCCCATTTGGAACTCATCCCATCTTATTTCCTTTTTGAAGCAGGGTTCCTTTTTAAAATCCTTTTCACGGGAGCCTTGTCATGCATCACAAAATCATGCCAGAGTAAATACAGATGGAATATCGAGCTGCTTCATTAAAATCCCTGTGATTTGTGTAAGGAGCTCCAATCTATTGGAACCTGACTTGTTAGTTTAAATTCCCTTACTGAGATATAGGTCAGGTTTAAATTAATAAGTGGTGACTGCAAAATCTTAATTAAAATGATACACTTTTGTGAGTAGACAAGCACTCCTTAATTCACGTTGGGCTGGGAATATCTTTTTTCTATTGCTAAAAACCTGCTTGTAAAGGTGTCAGACCAAATTAATTCCTGTGGTTAATATTAGTGACTTAAATTACCAAAAATTATAAATCTAAGCCTTCAGTCACAACTACCTCCAATTATTAAGGAAAAATTACTTTTTTGGGTGGAGGGGGTGTTTGATTTCTATTTTTTTCCGTTGAATAGCAAAAAGCTTAATCATAATTTAAAAGGATCCCTGATGTTGTTAAATTATTTCCTTCATATGGGGCTTGATTTTACACTGCCCTGCAGTTTCTGTGGCGCAATAGCAGGATGAATATCAAATGGCTCTGAATTACATTTTTCACGTGTGCTGTGCCTTTTCCTCCCCGTTTGCCATTCGCACAGTGCCGGCATAAAGTCTGAAATAACGTGATGGCAGTGGGATGAGATCCTCAGGCAGTGTGATCCCCTCACATGAGACACCTGGGAAATCATGCTGCCAGTGTGAATGCAGAAATCCAGAGGTGCACTGGGCCTGCCTTGCACAGCTGGAATGGTCTGGCCAAAAAGGCTGAGGGCAGGAGAGAAACAGCACCACAGGTTTGGGGGTTTGCTTATACTCTACTAGAATTCTAGTTCACACAAGTTCTTGAGTCACCTTCAGAGGTACAGTGCTGAATATAAAAATTATTGCTAATCTCCCTACAGTTCTCCAGCAGGCAGAGGCAATAAAACTCAGGTTGATATTCCTCCCCCCGCCACCTCTTTTCCCCTCCTTTTTCTCCTTTGTCCTCTGCAGAGCTGCTTACAAGTGCAGCTGGGAAGTAATATAATGTCTGGTCTAAGGATATATTGTGGAATCTGCTTTTTACCCCAAGAAGACTTCTATATTTCTCTGCAATAGCTTCCATGGTAGGCACAGTCTGGATTCATTATGGCTACATGGAGGAAGGGGATTGTATGAGCCTCTAGCTTGGCTCTTGCTATTCTTTTGTCTCTTCCTCTAGCCCTAAATAAGTATAAACAACATGTAGACAAGACAAAACCTCAGCAGTGAACAAAAGCTGCCTGCATGTTATCCATCAGTATTATTTAAGTAGGACATGCTGGGCTGTTCATGATACACTCATACTGTAAGTGATAAGCTATAACGTATGGTACTCATTTACTTCTCCATTCCAACAGTAATATAGCAAAGACAATAAATTTTCCTGTTTGTTCTCTGACCCACTGTTCTTGGGTTAAGCAGCATGTTTGTCTACATTTGTCAGTTGTTACAAGCTTCTAGCTGCTGCAGACTAGGGTATTGATGAACCCTGGAAAATGGAGCCTTGAATAATGTATAAAGCATTAAACATGCAACCATTTCGCTGGAAAAAGAGGGGGGAAAAGTGTATTATATGTTTTCTCTGTTGTAGTTCCTTCATTTACAAAACATATTTGTCAAGTCTTTTGCTAAGAATAATGCCAGGATGCAGTTTCCCATCATTCTTGTTAATGGGACTGTCTCAGTGTTACAGTAAACAACCATAAGTCTTGTGTCTCAGCCATTGTGCAGCACACTTAGTTTTTTCAGCTTCCAATTAAGGGTATTTTAAATTTGTTGTCTACAGTCATAGGAGTGGTGGTGCAATTTCTGGTCTTGCACTGGGAGAGGGGCACTAAGGAAAAAGGTGTTTTTCAAAGCAACAGCGTACTTGCAGAATTACTGCGTGAGTGAAGTACATCTACTGGGTTTTTTAAAAGCTCAAAACTTATTCGTACCTGTTATAGCGATTTATTACTAAAAAAGCAGCACTGATTCATGCATTTTCCTGAACAAATTTACGTGATAAACCATCAATATACATTTACATTAGCAAATGGAACTTTCTATCATATTTCTGAGACCAGAGTCCAAGACTTCAGTGGCTGTGAATCAATGCAGCTGCATTAGCTTCAGCGGAATGGTGCTGATTTATATCAACAGAAGCTCTGGTTTGTTAAATTCTTCCTCTTTTGGAAGCATGTATCAGAGCAGTGGAAAATTGCTGGATTTGATTTAGCCCCTATTTGATATGCCCCAGAATTCACCATTGCACTGGGAAACTTCAGTGAGCCTGTGATGATTTTATTGACACGAAGTTTGATTTACCCTCTTATCCTGGCCAAGGTTGAGAGGTTTTGGTGAACTCTCTGGAGGACAGTCACAGTGCTTCCATTTGTCCTGTGTCACTTTCGTTGGTAAATGAGAAATAGGGTGTTTAGAGCTGGCAGGCTGTTTCCACAAGGACTAAATTCACGTGAAGATACAAACACGTCATTAAAAAAAAAAAAAAGGAAAATTGCTGCATGTAGATGTGAGTTTTCCAATGCTAAGTATTTCATGAGTTAAGGTGGTTACCTCCATAAACTAAGGATAGTGTCTTATCCTGCCACGTGTTGGTTTCTGCACATCAATCCCATAGAGGGAGATGTGAATGCACTGAGAAGGGAATGCAGGCCATCAATTTCCCTGAGCCTGACACTCCTGAAAGCCTAAAGCCCTGCACAGAGGTGAAGAGTCTGTGCGGGCACAGAGACGGAGCTGCAAGGCCCCCATTAACATAAACAGCCAAATCCTTGATTATTGAAACAAATATTTGACCCATGCGTGGTTCTCTTCAGCAAATTATTTGGGAACAGAGAAGCAGAACAGTTTAGGACACAAGGAAGGGCATGGGGATGTAATTGAAGTCAGAAAAAGAAAGGACGTGAATCCTCTTTTCTGCCTTTCTTGAAGGTCTTTACTATCTTACAGATACGATAAGGAAACAACCACTGGAGCAGAATATCTGCTTCACATTGACAGCTGGAGGGATTGGTATACAAATTTTTTTGGCAGAGTTATTCACCAGCAAAACAGAAGGGATTAGGAACATGTTTATACAATAAATTGATATAGGTGCCATGTATCACTAGTGAGTGACATCAGTTAAACAGGATTAATACAATTACTCTTAAAGGCAAATATGACAGCTTTGGAGTGACAGTGTTTAGTGATTTAAAAAAAAAAAAAACAGTTTCTAAAGATAGGGTTTTTTCCATTGGTTGAACATGTAGCTTTGTGATGCTGGAGAATATCCCTAGTGGTAACTTCCTAAAGCTCTTTGGGGTTATTGGCATCATTTATTAGCATTTGGAGGGAGCTGTTCTATGGCTTTTGCTGCATACAGGCTCTTCCTTTCAGAATTGGTTGACTGAGGCTTCCTTCTCCTCCATATATGCAGCAAGGGTGATTTCACTCTTCCTGGGAGGCGAGTGCAGGTTTCTGAACAGGTGGGTATCTAGGAAAGGCTGGTGTTTAACTTCATGACTTCATTACCAGACTCCATCACAAGCAGCGTTTCAGGATATTTTCATTCTACAATTTTGAATCTCTGACATTACTTTCAGTTTTTGATTTACTGACTATGTTCTTAACATGAACCTTGCTAGTTTAATTCTCATCAGTGCTGCTGTCCGCAATTCGTCTTCTGAAGAAAATTATGGATCCACCGAAAAGCAGGAGGAGATATATAATTCAAGAAGTTTTCAAGATTCATTTTCAGGAAGATGAAGTGCCAACCACATTATGTGCTGAGTAGGGTTCTTTGAACAGTAACAATGCCACCTGCAGCACTAAACATGTATTATGAATAAATGTTTTATTGCAAGCAAGCCAGGAAAAAAAATGGTCAATCACTATTGCCATGTCTTTCCCAGCAGAAAAAGGATTCCCCTTCTGCAGCTCTAATGATTTCTGTATAAAAGCACACACCAACATAGAACTAGGTTCCATTTCTCTGTGGTCCACATTTAAAATGAGTAGAGCAATCCATGAATTTCTGGAAGAGATAAAGAGAAAACACCTAAACGTGATGCTGTAAAAAGAGCAGGAAGCACATTTGCAGTGCTGCAGTGTGCATGATTAAAGTGGTACATTCTCCAGAGGGAATAGATGAGGGGACCAGTAGGTGCTGCTACTGACTATCAATAACACTGGAGTAACGTGTTCTCTTCTCCATTCTACCATGTAATTAAATTAACAGTGGCCCAGCTTTACATCACTGATGCTGTGCACTAAAACAGAATATGAAAGAAGAAATGCTGAGCATTTAATTTCAGATGAGAAGCTATGGCTGGGTGGCAATGCTGGATGGAGAAGCAAGAGCAGGCTGAATTCTGGGCTGGTTTCATACATCGGGTTATTGAAACTGTTCCCAGTGGAACCTGAAGAAGAATTTAGCGTAGGGTACAACACTTTGAAAACATAATATTTATACTTCCTTCCTGTCACTTTAAGTCTAAGTTACTCCAGTTTCAAGACGTCTTATTGATGTAAAGTGGGAGTGGAGAAATAACGAGTTCCCAAATAGGGGTCCTGATCCACCTTCTTCAGTGTTCTCAGGAACATTGCCAGTTTAATCCTGGTAGGATCAAGCAGAATAAAAACTGAGATTAGTATAGAGTGGGGCTTGAGTAAAAAGTTACCTGAAAACATTTTTTTGATCTTGAGATAAAATAAAAAGAATTTCACAATAAAGCATCAAAAATTCTGATGTTTTCAGCAACTGCCTTCTAAAAACAAGTGACTTTCTGAGCTGCTGAATAATTTGTAACAGGTAAGATACCTCATAATCTTTTTCTCTCCCTTCACAAATTGTCTGGGAACACTTTAAGAGGCTTTCAAATGATCTCCTGGATAAGAATTATTTTACTGCTGTGCTTTTCCTGACCCGTGGCTTGTCTGTAGATTGTGTGTGAATAGTCAGTGGAATACTGAGTGGAGCTCGGAAGGGCTTTGGGAATGGGAACAAAATGTCTGCTGGCAAAAGAGCCACTCTTCTGAAATTCAAAAGCTTAGGCCAGGCATGCTAATCATTAAATTGATTATTAAATTATTAAACTCTTTGGAGTGTTGGGGTTTTTTTGGAAGATAGTTACTTCCAGGTTTCAGGAATTTTGGACATCTTAACTGAAATATAGAATCTGAGTCAGTCCAGCAAATTTTTTGTTCATTCCTCCGTTCCCATCTTCATCATTCTTACATTTGCACATATTTTCTTTCTCCCTATGAATGTATTTTTGGACTTAATGTGACTGTATGTCCTCCGCAGAAAATTGCAACTCTTTGTTAACTTCCTTTAGGGACTGGTATATCTTTAATTTTTTGATTTTGCTTCTGATAGAAATTTTGTGTTAAAATGTTTTATTAATTATTAACAATGCTATTCCTTTATATTTATGTTGACGATTGGCCAAGTGGATTGAAAAATATGTTTTGTGGTCGGGATATATATTCCCTTTGATTGGGATGCTCATGGACATTTTCCATATAGGTAGGCTTCTCCTTCTGCAGATGATGTTGGGCAATATTTTTCAGAAAATTTGCTAAATGTTTTCACAATCTGATGGAATTATCATCCATCTGTAAAAGTAGCTGGAAAGATAAATGAAAAGTGACTGAACAAAACAATTACTATAATACACAAGTTATTTGTGTTTTAATGTAGATGAAAACATTTCTTTTCATCAAGCTTCTGAAATTTCTCCAGAGTGTTTTTCCTTTCCCCTCATATTTGTAAAATTAATCAACCCAGAACAAAAAAGATGACTTTTGGAAAAACTAACACTTGGTTTGTATATAAAAATAAATTAAGAAAACTTGGTCTCCCCACATCTTTTAAGCAAGCTGATTTTCAGTATAGTCACGATTAGTTACATCATTCCCTTGAGATCAAATAAAAATCTATTCATCCCTTGAATAACTCTTCCTTCACTGGGCACCTCCCTCAAAATTTCTCATTACTTCTTAGAAAACAAAATACAATCCTTGGTCCTTTCACATTTAAAGCTGTTAAATGAAAATGAACTTTTAGAAACAATCCAGAATCCATTTGTCAGGATAATAACAATTCTCTGTAACAATTCTTTCTGCCTCTTCTCGCTCCCCCTACCCACATTAATTATAATGCTCTAACAGAACAGAGCTTGATTCCCTTTTTTATTAAGGTTGTTTCACTCTATTATTGATTAAGCTTATTTCCCATGATAAATAACCTTCCTGTCAAAAAATGATTTATGAAAGCCAGTGGTCTTTCTTTTTCCAGTTTGCTTTTCCTGTGGTTACATATTACATATTATCTCCTGCTGACTGGTTTGGGCAGTTTTTGAATCTACAATTACTGATCCTCATTAAGAGAACTGAATTTCAGTACTGCAAAAGGCTTGGAGATCTATCAGGTGAATCATTCGATTTTAACTTAGAAACAGAAGTATCTTTCTAATGTGAGTACATGGTCTTGTGATACAGCTTTAAGTCTTCAAAATGTTAATAAAATAACCAGCATTGTGCTTATGGAGACCAGCTCCTTGGAAGTGGCATCCTTCATAACATACTGATACTTCTGGAATGCCAGTAGTCCCATTGGGATGGCAGTCTTTCTGTTCTCACTGTATTTATAAATACATACATATATATATATAAAAAATGGAAAAGAGCTTCTCAGAAGACAGCAGTTCTGCTTTTTGCAACTCTTGAGATGGACTGAGCGTGCTTTTGTCCAGGTGTGATTTGTTGTGTCAACAAACCGAATTTAAGATAAAACGTGAGGTCTTCTGAGTTCCTTTCACTTGGTGGAAAAACTGAAAACCAGCCAGGTTTCCCCTAATGTGTTTATTGCACAGGATGTGTCCAACCTGTTTATTGATGAAAACTGCTCGGAGGTTTATGTCTGAGCTGAGCACCTTTCCAGGCAGTGCTTTGTCCAAAATTCCCGTTGTGTTCTCTCATATTCCCACAACAAAGTCTCCATCTGTGGCTGGGCTTCCTCCACTGCATTTTTTTTTTTTTAAATTCCTTCAGTGTTTTTTGTCTTCTATTCATGCAGTTTCAAATAGCTAGTCTTCTATTTGAAATATGTGTTTCAGGACAAGTGGCTCAGGCCCAGGGGGAATGTAGCCTGTCTTTGGGGTAGTGGGATGGTGACTGTCTTTTGTTCTGTGCTTGGCGCAGCAGAATTCTGATCCACAAGCAAATTCTCTCTGCAAATGAGCAGTCTTCAAAAGTGTCCATGGAGAAATGCCACTGCTTTTCAAAAATCCTGAAGAAGGCTGACTGTATAACCTCCAGTTTAGTAACATTTTCACATAATTCACATTGCAGTTCTGTAGAGATACATATTGCATTAGACAGGCCTAAAAAAATATTGTTCTTACGTACCCTTGAATAGTCTCATGAAAAGCCTAGTGCTTATAAGTGAAAAGACATAAACCAAAACCTAATATTATCATTGCTTTAATTCTCAGTCTCTGTTCCTTCTAGTCTGGGCTTTTAATAGAAACTAATGGGAACTCCATATTTTCTTTTCCAAGTCAGTAGCAGAATTAGTCCTGAAAAGACAGCAGGCTGGCATTTGATATTTTTAATACCTAAAATCAGCTTCAAAGAGAATGAAGCAGTGGCAAAAACATAAAAAATCAGAAGAGATAAATATTTTTTCCTTATAGTATTTCTGTCTTCAGAATAAATGTTGATAAGGATTTTAAAAATGTGATACTTTTTGCTTCTGATATCCTGCTTACCTTGGGAAAAAAAAAAAAAAAAAAGGGTAAAAGGTCATTTTCTTAGTCTAGTGTTGTGTGGCCATAATATTTCAAGTCTCACAAATTTTGAAAGGAGCACTTGATGCTGTGACAGGTGATAAAATCAAAGGGGCCAGTAAAGGACAGTGCTTTCTTGCTTTCTTTTAGAGAGTGGTTTCTCTTAACACGATATTCAGCACTTGTGGACAGCAGGTCCCTGGATTTCTGAGATCAGAGGTTGTCCTCAGTGTCAATGATGTTTCTGTTCTCATGTTCTCCACAGCAACTGAACTCCCCAGACCTCCTCACTGTGTTATCCTGCCTGAGAGATGGGGAGCTGAAGTACAGAGAGCCTTTAGAAAACAGTGAGTAGGAGCAGAGTCTCAGGCTCTCATCCTGCTCTCTGACACAGCTTCAGTGGTGGGATCTTGGTGGGCTGAGGTGGTGGATGTGCTGTAATGCATCCGTGATGGATGTTGAGTTTAAAAGTGGCTTCAGTCAGGTTAAACCACGACAACCTGCCGCCTCAATAGTCATTTTCTGGGTAATTGAATTTTTTTTTTGCCTATTAAAGTAAATTAATTCATGATTGTTAAGAAGCTACATTGTTATCTGTAATAATTAACTACTATTAAATCCAAATATAGAGCTTTGACTCTCTGAAATTAAAATCAAGGGTCTTATGTGCTCTGAGATGTTGTGTGACTGCTGGAGAACAAACTTGGATTATAAAGTTTCACTCATTGCCTATGTATTGGGTAACAATAATGATTATTATGTAACCAGATCAGAGAGAATGAGGGATATTTCAGTACAGTAGGCCAATGAAGTTTTAAAATAATAAGCACGTGGAACATATTTAGTTCTCCCTCCTTGCTCAGGTTTAACTACTAAAAAAGTGATTTTGCCTGAACTCACTTCTTAATTTTCAGACTTTAAGGTCTAGGTTCCTTTAAATCTGTTTAGAAGCTGCAAGAATATCTTGCTAAAGTAACTGTTTGTCTGGAGGGAGACATGAATTAAACACTGAACTGTGAGATGGAAAGGCCTGGCTCTGTCCTGTGCTGTAAGGACTGAAAGCCCAGTGGAAGAGACGGCTGTGTCTCACTCCTGACTGCAAAGTGCTCTGGGGACTGGGAAGGCTTCCAGCACTATCCTGGATGTTCCTGATGTCCTGTTTGAGGCACATTTACTTTCCCTGGTGACCCTGTGCTCCGTGCAGTACCTCTGGAGCTGCTGTCAGCATCCAGCCTGCCCTGAAACTTGTGCGTTGGTTGCTCTGACTGAGTTTTGAGAAATCTTCTGGGAGCTGAGCTGAAGAATTTTAAGCTTTGCACCTTTGTCAGGGCGAGGAATATTGCATCCTTTGCCATGTGCACTTGCAAAACACCAGCCTAAGGTTACACAGGGACCAAGCCAGGCCGGTGACTCTGGACTTAACACTGCTCCTACGCTTTTCTCACTTTCAAATTCATTGTCGCTTGCTGAGAATCTTTGTTACTCCCTGACATTTTTAGTGGATATTGGTCTTTATCATGCAAGGGAATCTGCTCTTGCTCAATCCAGATTGTCACTGGGTTTATTCATTGCCTGTGTATGATAAGTCACTTAATAATAAAAGAGTTTATGCCTCTAGGCATTCAGCACTCTTGAAAATAATCCACTGTCCTTGGAATCATGGGGACTGATAGGTCCCTGTTTATTTTTTAGGAGCACAGACTGGGAGAGGGAAGCAGAGGGATTCAATTGCTTCTAAACTTTTACTTTGAGGCAACCCTCAAATGATGACATTTATAGTCAGAGTCTTTCTCTCACATGCTAAGGCAGTCCATCTGGTGGGTTTCTCAGAATTTCAAATGTAAAGAATTTCTTGGTTTTCTGAGTTTTTTGTTTTCTTAAATGCTGTCAACAGAACAGAACTAAAAATCTATTATGCATGGCATCTACTGACTTAAGAAAGCAGAAATAAGAAAAGGACACACTGTGTGGCTTTGTCTTCCCAAAATGGATTTTATTTTTAAATCATGTTTTTAAATCATTCTGGATTTTGTTGCGTGTGCTATATTTCGATGATGTCTGCTATAAATATCTCCATTTGTTTTAGTAGGAGGCGTAACATCTGAGAGAGGAGCTTGGCATTTCAGAGGCAGAGAATTGTTCTGATTTCCAGAAATAGCCACGCTAGGAAGTAATGCTCTGATTAGTTGAAGTGTCTGGCACTAGGGATTCAACCACAAAAAACAGCCAAGGAGGAATCAAGGGGCTCTGCAGAGGCATTGGAGATGCAGGACATGTACATATTCCACAAATTTTATAAGGAGTGTATTGAATGTTCTATTCAAAGGCATGGCTTGTTCTTCTGAACAACCTAGGAAGATACTGCCTAGGGTACTATATGTTCTGATGCATCACCATACAATATAAAATGTTTATTATTGTGCTTAGTCACATTTGCTTTCATTTTTATTTTTGCTGGCTGGGATTGGTTTCATATTCTTGATGTATTGTATCCAAAACCTTCTAGAACCTGATAGTCTAAAAATAAACCCTGAACTAAGACAGTCATGTACAGATACCTTGAAAAATGGTTATCACTGAGTGGCCAATGACAATTAATAGTGTGTCCACTGAAGAGCTTCAGGCTCTTGAAATCTTTCATTTTAGAACCTGCAGAAAAACTTCCTCCCTTTCCTCCCACAGCTCTGGGCAGTCACCCAAAGTCCAGAAGGCAGCTGAGTAAAAGGTGAACTGCAACAGGTATGACTTTGTGCAAACCTGAGTTGGATGGACTGACATGAAAATTTTGTTGTCTTTTAAAGGGGAAAGTTCCTTTCCTGTAAGTTTGGAAATCACTCAAAGACCTCCCTTTTGTGCAGCAAATCATTAGCCTTCTGCTTTTATCTCCTTTTGTTGGTTTCACTTTTAAATACTTCGGCTTAATGGTATTGAATGAAATAATACCCAAAAGAAAATTCTCTGAGAGTAAATAAATGGCTCACCACCCTACCAGGGATATTTTTACGTGTGGTGGTTTCAGCACACTGAATCTCCAATCAGCAGGCATTTGAATAGCAAATGCATGGAATGGATGAAGAGAATTTGCTGGCTTTGGGTGCACTGGCGGTGCCATTGTGCAGGGAATCCATGGTGGCCACGCAGTTTTACATGGCAAGGAGCTTACAGATGTCATGCTCAAGGTTTGAGCAGCACACTGGTCTCCTTGGCCATCCATAATAAGGGTCTCACTCTACAAAGAGGTCAGAAAGGTCTCTCCAGAGCCTCTCATGGGGTCTGTGTGGTGCCTTGTTTTCCGACACACTTTAGGGAAGGGCAGTAGATTGTTCCCCTACAAGTTCAGCTCGTGAAGAGCAGAACTCGTCAGGAGCTGCAAGGCAGTGAGACAGGTAAAGGAGAGAGTCCACACAGAGAGGATGTCCCTCTCTTATGAGGGAGAAAAATGTGTACTCAAGGGCTGGAAACAGGTCTGTTTTTATGAAAGAACTGCTGGAAAACTTCTAAGCATATGGCTCTTGGAGGGTCTCCTTCCCTTCCTGGCTGCTCAAACACAAGGAAGAGCTGGATCATGGCACTCTGAACCCATACTCCCTGCTGGAATGGGCATCTTGCATGCTGTGGTGCCAGTAGTCAATGCAGAATTTTGCTTACATACATGGCACACTATGCAATGTATGGAAAAATATTACTTTAACTGAGGAGATAAGTGAAATAAATAATGGTAGTACACCAGCACAAACATGTGAATGCAGAGGCAGAAGTTCAAGGAACACAAGCTAATGATTTGTGAGTTTAGTTGTTACCACTGATACATTTTTTGAGTGCTCTTGAGTTTAGAAGTCCATTACCATCCTGGCTCATGGTCCATAACTGCAGAAACCATGTTTACCAACGAGGGAAACAGAGAAAGAGATATTATTTTCAAACTGTTGAGAGGATATTATACAATCAATGGAGAGTGAAACACCTACATTAGAAACTGCATAAAAGCACTTGACAATGTCCTTTTACTAAGTTTCAGTAAAATGCATTAGTATGATCACTATACTACTTGTTTTCTAAAGCATGATGCCTTTTTTTAACCTGTAAGTGCAAGATCCTATTGAAAAATAGCAATGAAAATGTTTTCAGCCTTTTCTGTCAGCAATTTCTGTCATCCAGTCTCCATTCCTGTTTGTGTTTAGAAAGGAAAATTACAATGTAATTTTTTTTTTAATTTTCTCAGAGCCTTACAAAGAGGTTTTCTTTCTTTTATATTTCCTTTCACTCAATGGGTGCTCATCTCTATGTAAGCCTTCTTAGCATGTATAAATGATCAAGATGAATGAGGAATTGCACTTCATCAGTTCTGTAGGCAGGTGGTTTGCACTTTTTAGGGCATAATTTGGTCTAGATTGAAGAGATATTCACATTATTAAGAAGGTAAAGAGTGAGGCTACATCCATGTTTTAAGTAAAACTTAAATTTATAGGTATTTTTCTTCTGGAGCTTAGCAGTTCCATCCCCACTTCCACTCCAAAGAGTGAAGTCTAATTAACATCAACAATCTTGCTATGGCTAAAGTGTTTCCTTTAAAAAGAGTTTTTAGGAACTGCCCTAAAATTATCAAAAATGGAGGTCAAGCAATGGCTTTATAACACTCCACTGAGCCTTTCTGTATGCCAATATACATTCTTCATCCTTAGCTTAAGGTTGTATTAATAAAGAAGAGGTCTGCTGCACATTATGCATCTCCTGATCTCGGCTATTTCACAGGAACAGTAAGCTATGAAACTTCAGGGTGATTTTTTTCTATAATAATCTGCTTCTGTTCCTACTGATGAGGATCCAGTGCTCCTCTTTGTGACCTTCCCTGTTCACCAGCCAATCAAGCCTGAACAGTTTCAGCAGTGTTAAACTTCACAGCTATTTCTGTTACTCTGAGGTCTGTCCCCATCGATTTTTAAAAAGTCAGCATGCCAGGAATTCATGTCAGATGTCAGCAAGCTTCAGAGTCACCACCGATAACCTGCTGTCTCAGCACATCGTAGCAGAACAGAGCATTCATGTTGTTCTGTTCCTGATTGTCTGGTGAATTGGGAAAACATTGTGCAAAATACAGCAGCTTCACTGGTGGGAAAAATTGCTGAGCAGCACCTGCATAGTAAAGAAAGACCATCTGCTTATTTTCCATCACCCCTATTTCTGTACCTTGGTATCTGTCTCGGTTTTGTCAGGCGGGATCATGCAGCTGGTTCAATGAGAATATATATGTATCTCTGGAAGGGAGAAAGAGAAGACAGAGAGAAAGGGCTCTGTTCTCATGCTACACAGAATTTTCCTGTGGGACTGACAGCTACAAGACACCAGCAAGGACAGGAATTCACCAGTGCTCATTAAGCTGAGCTGTTTATCAAGAAACTGTATACAATTATGATTTTGTGTAATTTTAAATCTTTTGTGTAATTTTAAATCCATGTGCTTTAACCAAAAAGGCTTGATGGGGTGTTAACTCTTCTTTCAGAACATAAATCTTTTTTGCTCAGAGAGATGGGAAGAGCTACTTCCTATTATCTCTATTTATTCTTCCCATGTGTGTGGCAGGTTTTTTATTTTCTTGTAGCACAGAGTAGTGATTGCTGCCACAACCCCTGCATTAGATCAGATGAATTAATTCCAGGTTAGTAATTTATACACTCTAATACAAGTACTGTCCTTGGACAGTAAGAACACCTGCATTTTCTTTTTGTTATATGACACCTTAGAAAGTTACACTACACTAAAATTTAGCAACTTCTGCTGTTGTGGGAGCAATTGTGCTTCTCTTTACTGGAGGTTTCATAAACCTATTCACTGTAACATTCTGGTTAAACTGAAGACAGCTTGTATCGATTTTCTCTTCCTCTTCACCTCCTCCTCCTCCTCCTTTTTTTTTTTTTTTTTTTTTAATTTTTTTATTTCTTTTACTTATCCATGTGGAGGACAAAGAGAGTATCTAACTAAGTAGTTTTCTCTTAATCAGACTGAGAGAAAAGAAGGGTTTCAAGGTCAGTTACAGTGCAAGATCCTTTTTATAACCTCCATCATCTTGTCTGTTTCCTCTGCCTGAAAAAGAGAGGGTTTTTTCCACGACACCAATTACGATACGGTCTCTAACACAGAATTTTTCCATCTGGGCCTGTATTTGCTCTCACAGGGAAGTCCCACATCTCCCCCAGTGCTATTTTGGTGATGTGAGCTTCTGACCTTTGGGAAACTATCCTGAACTCCATGAATTCCTTCATCCCTCACTTCACTTATTACAGCTGTTGGTTACTATTTGTCTTGTGCTGTGTTAGCAAAACCCTGTGCAGATGGGGAGTATAGATTTCTTCACTGAGGCTAAATTGGCAAAATATATAATGCAGTATCAATTGCCCTCAGTGCCCTGAATTCCTGCCTTTGTTAACTAGGCTGCAGCAACTGCTGAAGTTAATCTATCCACTGGCTGGGGAAAGAGTGTCAGAAGAAGTGAAGATGCCTGTCTCAGGTTTTGTCCAATTTATCCTTTATTTATTTGGTGTAGTTCCTGACTGCAGTGTTATTTGAGGTGCTTGTGTGCTCTAAAGCTGTTACCCTCACAAATCCCCTGTGATGTGAAGCAGTACTGTATTCATCTTTTACACAGAAACATCCAAGCATGGTCAAGCTGCACAGTCTGACAGATTTTCCATGACATTTACAACAGAGCTATGTGAGCCCAGACCTTTTAACCAATCTGGTGCTCTACTCTCATGTTTTTTCTAATTTGGGACAGAAATGTGTGTTCACTTTAAAAGTAGCTGAAATACTCCAGGAGATTTCTGCTTTGTGACCGTGTTCAGCTGAGCTTAATACAGAGCTTGTTGATTAGATCTTAATTTGCCCCTTTACTGGAGGTGATAGCCTTGATTGCCTCAAGCTGTGGGGATGGCAACTTCCAGGTGAGTGGATTGCATAGAGGAGGTGGGGGGGGGTTGTGTTTTAAACCCTCATCTTTACGAGAGAGGAGAAGATGTTAAAACAGTCCCAGTTTGGTTATACGAATTGTTTATTGGGGGAAAGAAATGACACACAATTTTCCTGATATTGTGCTAAGCAAAGCAGTTCTCACTACTCAGGAACAGCGTGTTAGCAGTGATGTTTTGGAGACATCAGAGGAGTTCCTGCTTCTTTGTATTTTGTGTTGTCATCTCCACCTATACATTAATGAGATACTGTATCCAGTGGTTATCGTTTTTTTTTTTTTCCAAGTTCAGCTTTGAACTAATACCTCTGTTCATCTTTGTGTGTCTGTTGTAGGAGTCTCTTGGCAGTATGCTTAGAACAGGTTCAAGGTTACTTTAGAGGGGAAGTTTAATGCTTTGGTGCATTCAAAAAAGGCAATATCACTGTCTTCTCTTCCTTGTCCAGTGAACTGACGTTTCAGCTACCTTATCAATACATCAATATATCAAACATTACTTCTTTTGCATATGTTTAAAACCCAAGATCTGAGAGGAACATTGTACATGGTATGGGGTCAGTCCTACTCAGAGCTCTGTCCTATGGTAGCACCTTACTTGCTTTCCTCTTTGTCGCAGATTTGGTGGTTGAGTGGAGTTTCACTCTGGTCCAGCTGTCAAAACAGCATTCAAAGAGCTGTGCTCCCTCTCCTCTCTCCCAGGAGCTGCACAGTCTGTTTGAGGCCACTCTCTTGCTGCCTTAAGCACTGACTCAGAAATATCTACATCTTAATGAGGGATGCAACCCCTGTCAGGTTTTGGGCCCCATACTGGAGACCAGCCCATGTTTCTTTGCAAGATGTGCCTGCTGATAGTGAAACACACTTTATTTTCCTTTAGCTCCAGCTTGAAGGGTTATCCTTATGTCTTCTCACACGTCTGGCTTAAAAATTACTGCCCTTCGTTAGAGTCCTGTGTCACACCTGAAAGCCTTCCACACCTGAAGCTGTGTTTCATTCAATGCAGCTGTGGGAAATTAGCAAGAAGGTCTCTTAAGGAGGAGCTTCTGCCTTAGAAGGGGATAGGTGCTTGCATCGGTGCTGAGCTGCTCTTGTATGTGTGCCATGACCACTGAAAAAGCCTCTCTAAGGTAAGGAAACTTTGTTTGCTGTTGTGCTTTATTGTTTACAGAGTGGTTGAGCACTAAGAAAGCAGCTGGGAATGAGAAAAGGGCCTGTGTGGTAGAGAAAATCATGAAAGACCACTGCTGCAAGAGCAAATGATCAAAGTGTCTGGTGAGAGGTAACAGATGGGTGCCCGTCACTGGCAGCAGTGAAAGGCAACAGAGAGACCCTTCTGTTTGGTGTGATAAACAACATCTTGCCTTTGTGGTGCTGTTCATCTAGTTCATAGCAGAGATGTTATGCTGTCTCCTGTCATTTCAGGAGCTGCCCAAACTCTCAGGCCCTCACAGGAGGATTAGATTAACCTTTAATGATGCCTTCATACCAAGTGTGCTGACCTGAGCCTGGGAGTACAGGTCTGGCTACAGGCATTGTTCCATCCCTCCTGCACTTTGTAAGGCAGAACTTGTTCACTGCTCAGTGTCTGCTGGCTCCAGAGCAGCTTTGCAGTGTCTTACAATGTGTCCATGGGACTGAGAATGGCCATGTGGGCTGTGGATTCCTTTGGGTTGTTTATTGCTTTGGGTCCCTGAGATGGCTGCGTGCACCATCCCAATCCTGAAGCATTGCCCAAAGAGAGACTGAATTTACAGTAAGAGAGAGGAGGAGGGAAGTGGTGGTAGGGCAGACATAAATAAAGTCAATATGAGGATAGAATAAGGGTTTTTTTAAAGCTTTCTAAAGACAAATTAGTAGATTTATCCTAAAAATAAGGTGACTTTAGACTCATCTTTCACCGTGTTCAACTTTTTGCAGCTATAATTCATGTTCTATTTATGTTACTGCCGTTGTGATCAGAGTAAGACAACATTTAACAATATAGCTCTGCTGTGTAGATCAGCTGGTGGACGTTTGTAATATTCACATTCTTTGCACCACTCAGGTCTAAATTCTGAAGTGAGTTTAAGAAGTTACCGGTTTCCTTTTCCATTATTCCTGATTTCAGCAATAATAGCCAGTATATTCCTTTAGAGATTACTGCATTGCAGCAATGTTAACTATCCAGACATAACAAGGATTAGCATGTTCAGAATTGAGCATGGGATATTAAAGTAAATTTTTTTCTCAGGGCACATGCTGTTAAGTGGAATTCTACATGGTCATTGAAAGAATACTCTCTGTTGTTCCCAAGTTTCAGAGTTAGCTCTGGTTACTGCAGTGTGCTCTGCAATGCATGATGCAAAAAATTATGTCCTCTTATGAGGTGAGAAAGAACCATTGCATTGTGCTGGTTATTAAGTATTTATTGTTGCTTTATTCCCTGCAGTTTGCAGTCACAGCAATAGTTGAATGTTAGTTTACAAAGAAGTTGACTGCCCCAAAGCTCTCAGTTGCTCAGCTCTGCAAAATGAGAGAGAATAAAGCAGCTTTTTTTCAAAGGCATCACATCCCAGAGCTGCTCAGAATCAAAATCGTGGCTCTCAGATCTGGTGGGGCTTGTCCAAGGGTGTGGGGCAGCCAAGGCAAGCATGGGCTCTCCCTGCTGCTCTGAATGTTGGCCCCTCTGAGAGGGTTTTGCAGGAATTGCAGCAGGATGGTGCTGCATGGTGTGGTTGCACACCACAGCCTGGCCCTCGGGATGTGCTGGCAGCATCCGTGGAACTTGGGAGCCCTCAAATCCAGCCTTGCCCTTTCCCTCAACTGCTCATTGAGGGGTTCAGTGAAATCACCGTGATCTCCAAGGAATGTAGACAGGGTCTCTGTTGCTATTTGCGGAGGGAGTTTCTTCTGGTGCTTGAAAGCTTTAAACTGTTTTTCTTACAAAAAGAAAAAAACCCAGAGAGAGAAGAAAAAAAGCTTCTTACCATCTGGCCATAACCTTGTACAATATGTTACATTTCAAACTGTAAGAAAATTTTTATGATCAGGTTATAATTTGTCAACTGCCTACAGATCTTTAAGTTAAAAACGTACAGTGCAGAATAAAGTTGCTCTGTATATTGTTTTCTAAGATGAGTGGAAGGAGAGTGGAAAGAAAAAAGACACTTGAAAGTGTTTTAATTGCATAGGGATGTCATTGCCTCTAGCAAGAGTTCTCCTGCTTCTGTCATAAATTTTTCATATTGCCTCGTGAGAGTGAAAACTGGAAACTTTACCCTCTAAGTGAAAGTCGATGAACCTCATACCAGCCTCAGATCCCAGTAGCCTTGCACTCAGGAATATTAATTTAATTAAGATAGCTACAATAAATTCTGTGAGGGAACTCTCCTGGCGCCTAAGGTAACTCGTGCAAAGAAGGAGGGGAAAAAGCAGCAGAGGCAGATCTGGTGGAGGGAGGTACTGTGGTACAATGTCTTCAGAAGAGCTGTACACTCATCCGAAGTGACAGCTCGGAGACAGGCGAGACCTCCTGGAATAGACGGCAGAGGTTCTGGTTGGGAAAAACCACACGATCACGCAGAGCAGGATCATTTTATTTTCACTACACTGGCCTGTCTGTAGGCTGGGAAAACGTGGCAAAGTGTTTTTGAGAATTGCCTGTCTCCTGGGAAGCAGAGGGACAGCCTGTGTGGGTGGTGTTACCCTGTCAGTCGCGGACACCGGGGACACGCTGCCCACGGAGGGGACCCGGGGTGCTCCCTGCAGTGCTTGTGGGGACGAGGGGGACAGAGCTGCCAGCCAGGGCTCCGTGGTCCTTGCAGGCTTTGGGCTGGACGTTTTAATTAGATTAGAGAGCTAGGATTAATTAGAGCTCTGTTACAGGAGGTGGCTGACCTGGCTCTCACCCAGGAGCTGTGGGTGGTTCTGCCCCTTTGAAATCCTGCAGCTGAGATCACCTGAAGCTCCAGGAGGGGTAACCAGCAGATACCACATGCCAATTACAAGTTTGTTTGTTGGGTTTTTTTTTTCCTGAAGATGGAAGCTGGGCCAGCGAATCAATGCCACAAAAGAGATCAGAATGATGCAAAATTCTAGGAAAATTATAGCCCAAAGTTAAACTATTTCACAGCATTGGCTATAACAGACAACAGAGCTCCCTGAGAAGTTCAGTGTGAAATTATAGGTTTAATAATTGGGCTTATTGTGTGGATTTAAAGGTTGGGATTCACTAAAGTGAGTCTCTGTTGCAGGGGTTGGGCAGAGTTTGTGTGTCACCACAAAGGGATGTATGAGACTTCTCATCTGCAATTCTAACCCCAGAGCTGTATGTTCCTTTATATTAAAATAATAGTTAATGTGAGTAGTTACTGTTTTATTTTCTCAGAAAGTTTAAAAGTATTTTATTACAAAAATCAAATGTTTGGTACTATGAGAAGAACAAACCAAGAATGCAGATTTTTTGCTTTGCTCCCCAGGCTTTTCTTTTGTTCTAGATCAGTTGCTATCTAAAGTGCTAGAAATGGCATCATTTGCAAGCATGTTCTGTGCCCAGGGACCTGGCTCAACACACTGCTCAAGCTGGGCTCTGCTCTACATCCTGGAGTTTGATCTAGGTGGTCCTTTTAGTCCTGTATGATTTTTTCAGTAGTTTTACCTTTTCCAGTGAGATACTGCTGGTGTGATGGGCTCTCTGCAACAAATGACGGTCTCAAAGTTAGGCCCATGATCCCTCCTAGGACAAATTCTCCCCAGTGGGACCAACCAAATGCTTGGCACAAGAAACTGTGAGTCTGGTGGGACAGGGAGATGTGCTTTCAAGCTGCAGGCCACCTGCAAGGGGAAAAGGGTTGTGGGATTTAATAAATGAAGTCTAGCTTTTATTTCCTAAAACATTCCTTGAGTGTTATTTGCATTTTGTTCATGAAATTTAAAAATTTAGATGAACAACTGACAGGGACCACACAATGGCTAAAAGGGTACTAAAAATAAAGCAACATGAAGGAGAAAATGGCCAGTTGTGTGTCTTGAGTATTTTTTTTTAATTATTATTGTTATTTTATATTAAGCTTGAGTGTAGCATGAGGTTCTTTTCCTTGTCTTTTCCTCTATCTGCCCTTTGCTAAATGGCACAGTTCAGTAAGATGCATAGACTGGTGTTACTGTAGGCATTGTAGAGCCCTTAACTACAGTATCTGCTCCTCATATTCCTTCAGGGTTTATTTGCAAAAGGGCAGCATAGCCAAATGTGATATTTAGGCTTTGGTTCCTATTAGAAGAAAACAAATGCAGTGCTGCAGCAAGGTTCACTTGTTTCAAGCAACCTGTGGCTACTTTAACAAGTAAAATAAAGGCCCTTTCCTGGTTTCTAGGTTTTATGCACGGAGAATCTAGTCAGGAACTGCAGTGAGAAAAGACAAAAGTCAATGTTTTCCTGTATAATCTTGCAGTCCTTGAGAATCAGTAATAAAAGCCAACAATTGCTGGCCAGTGAAGCAGCTGCTGGGTTCAAATAAAATGATCATTTTCCAAAATCCTGGCTTTGCCTACTGGATCAACCCTTCTTATTCCCAGAAATAATGACAGTGAATTCTGTTCTTGCTAGTGCTCAGATGAACTTGGACTGCCCGAAGCTGTGTGTGTGCACTGCCCTGGGAGTGAGGTGGGCCCAATCTTCCATCTCTTTAAACTGTAATCTCTCAAAATCCCTATTTCACCCAGCTGCTGTGGCCTCAGTTCCCCATCCATTTTTTTGTGTGGTTTCCTCAGTTCAACCCACTCATGGGTCAAGTCTGTGTTCTTGATTATTATTATTATTATTTCTTACATTCCCACCAAAAAGGAGGATATTCAGGTCATTTTTTCAAGGGAATGTGTGCCGTAGTATTTTCTGAAATATAAAATGCAGTGAAACAATGGAGATTGAAACTGTTATGGGAAGACAAGAAGCTAATTTTGCTTCTTAATATTTTACTGCAGGTGTAAGTATTGCTAATAATAATGGTCAGTTTTAAAATGGATAAAGAGGATTATGCAAGACGTCAAACATATTCAATATTCTGTTTCCAAAACACTTCAACTGGGAAGCCTTCTTTAAAAAAAAAAAAAAAAAAGAGGAGGTCGGGAAGTAGATTTCATCATGAGGGCAAATATACTGTTTTATTTGGAAAGTTATTCTGAGAGGGACAGTCACCAGAGGTTTAGCTGCAGCTGGGTATTTCTAAGTAGCTATTTCATGCTAAAGGGCCATAGAGATTTCTCATCAAAAGGGTTTGTTTTGTGCATTCTTTGTGGCATTTTCTATTATTCTGAGCATCTTAAGTGCTCACGTTCAGGGTCATGATCAGTTGGCATCCCTTACTGGAAGGGCAGAAGCTGTTACCACTCATGTAAGGTTTTTCAGGAGTTTTCCTCTAGGCTTTTCAAATTCAATACTTACTTTAGTTTTTTGAAACGAACTCTCTATCTTCTTTCTAGCTACTTTAAATACTGCATTGTGAACAGGAGCTTCTTGTGTTGTGGGGTGGTTGGCAACTACCCTGACCCACGTGGGTAGGTCTGCCAGCTGAACCATGCAGTGCTTGTGAGATAACAATATTCTGAGCTGGATCCTAGTCAGCTTTCATCCTTCCACATGTATAAATTTCATGTATCACCCTATAATTTCTCTGAAGCACATGGATTCTTCAGTGTAACTACTAATGCCTACGTAACTTTTCATTGTATCTTTTTTTAACATGCTCATAGATTCTAGGACTTTTTTACTAGGAGAAAATTTTCTTCCAAAATACTTTTCTTCTTCCTTTTTTTACTTTGATCTCATGTCCAGCTTTTTTTCTTTTTTTTTTTTTTCTTTTCCTCCCACCTATGAACTAGTATCTGGTTTTGTTTCATTTTTAGTTTCTTATCATGCAGCAAGATAGCATGAAAAATGCTGCTGTGATGTTGAGATAGTAGTACCATAAGGATTTTGCTTTCAACAAGAAGCAGTACAAATTATAGAAAATATGAGAGAGGACCCAAGGTCTCCAGATCATATTGGTTAATAGATTGATTCTGGTCCCAGGGGCCAATCTTATTATTCTTGTTCACTCGTGGGGGTGTGAGCAGCTTGCTGACTCAGCACACACAGGTGCTGGGCTTGCTGCTCTGCCTGCCACACAGCTGGTTCTCTGTGAGATTTGAAGCTTGGCTCACTGCAAACAAGAATCTGACTTTTCTTTTTAATACAAATTCAGATAAATGCTCAAGACAGCTTTTCTAGAAAGATGCCCAGAAATGTATGCACTGGGGCTGAACTTTTGAGTGGACAAAATTGGCCATATCTTTCTTAATGCTTTTCTTTATAACTGTATTATTTGGATCAGGAAAATGGAAAAATGATCTGAATCTGGGCCTTTAGCCAGGGCTGAGCCTAAAAGATGAATTATTTAGGAAACAAAATGAGGTGATTGGTTCCACTAAATGTGGTAGGTGTTTTTTTTCATTCTGCACTCTCACAGTGAAGTTAAAGAACACTGTCAGAGTGATGAGCTGCCTGCCCTGAGGGCCCTGATGAGTCTGAATGGCCCAGAGCAGCCTCCCTGGGCTGTAAACACCCTCTCCTCCTGCCTAGGAACCCCAGAGATGCCCAGCCACGCCAGCGGTGTGGGAAGACTGTGGCCAGCCCTGCCCAAGGCCCTGGGGTCACACTGTGTCTCCTCTCCTCTGCTCTTGCTGCTCCTGCACAGACAGAGCAGAGCCTGGCTCTCCAGCTGGTCCACAGTGGGCAGAGTGCCCATGGCTGGGGTCAGCCTCCTCTTGGAGCTGAGCTTTGCTTAGAGAAACCTCCTCACAGCAAGTGTTTGCTGAGTGTTGGAGCTTTCTCACCTCTGCCAATCTCTGTTAGAAGATGAGAAATAACATAAGGGAACCATAGCCTTCTGCAAGTCTCTCCCATCCCATGCAGTGTGTCCTGGGGCAAGCCAAGAGGGAAAATGTTGTGCCATCTCCTCAATCTGACTCTTTTTCCATACAGCACAGCACTTCCCCTAGGACATCCTGGCTCTTCAGGACACCCACAGCCACATATTGGGTGGGTTTTACTTTCTGCTGTGGGAAGGCTTGTGGGGGCTGTTGGATGGTGACTGTGGAAGTGCCATGGGGCTGCCTGCCAGGAGTGCTCAGGGCTCCCCTTTATCCTGCCCCATGGGGAGGTTTCACTTTGCTAGGAGACAGCCTGCCCGTTGTGGGGCACAGGACAGGGACATGGTCCGGCCTGGTTCCTCCTGCAGCATTGGCATGGGCTTACTCAGCCTTTGAAGTAAATTCAGACGTTTGGACTACCTGCTGTTTGGAAGGAAGTGTCACCTTTCTGACAGCCTGTGGCTCTGCCTGCCCCCTCCCATTTTGCTCTTCCCCAAATGCCAGTAAAGCACTAACAGAGAATCTTCCTCTCAGGTAGTCTTTATTTTTCCCCTCATGTTGCTATTGTGTTGGCAATTCCAGCTGCAAATGTTGTGTTTGACCTTCAGTAAGGGAGCCTGGTGATTTGAATTCATTTCAAGCAGTTTTCTGACAGCAAGCCTTAGCCAAAGCCCTTAAGGTTTTCCCTACAAAAGCCTCATGACAGCTTTGCTTGAGGCTTACAATGGTCAGTGCAAGTGGAGGTAGTTTGTAAACTGTAAGTGGCCTTATTAACTTTCTTGCAGAACTGAAATGAAGCCCAAGTCTGTGTTAGGCTCAGTCCTAGGAGCTGAAGCAGGAGCCCCCTTACACTTCTCACCATAGCAAACCAAACTGTAGGGGATGTGTGGTGGTGCTGCCGAGCCTCTCCTGACAGGACAAAGTGATGGAAGATGGGAATATTTGGAAAAGATGTTAGTTCATCAGGGTTTCAACCTTTGGCTTATCCATTTATCATGGTCAGAGCCAGGCTACTGTCAGTTTTTTCTGGTGGAAGCAGGTGGTAGTACTGTGGATACACTGCTGTGCTTGGCAGTGATAATGCAAGGGCAGCCCTGTGCCCTGTCCTGCCTTGGGCTGACGGGCTGCTCCTCTGCCTTGCTCACTCCAGTTCTGCAGCCACAGCATTAGCACAGCTTCTATAGAAGGTCCAGGGCAAAATAAATAGTGCTCAAGGTTCATTCCTGGGCCAGGTGCTGGCACCTGGCAGTTTAGCTCTAGGATCTCAAAAGACCATTGGGTGAGATGCTCATTTTCTTATTTCTTGGTAGCTTCCACCTACCTTCCCTTTATTTTTCCTTCAGCTCAGATGCCAGCAAAAACTGATTATGATTACTAAAATTCTGTCTTGCTAACAATAAATTAACATCTATGCCTCCTGTCATATTTATTACTCCTCAGAACTGAATACATGACAACTACAAATTATCGTTTTGCCCTCAAAAAGACACACTCCTTATGAAAGCCAGGATTTCATTCTTTGCTGCTCAGGTAGGCAGCCACAGCCATGAATCCTGGTTCTGAGATAAATTACAGATAAGCTGGAACACGTGGCTGGAGAGGCCTCCTAGGTCTGGTCCTCTGCTGTTGCAGCTGGTGCAGTCCCAGAGTCACTCTCAGTAGTGCATGCTGTCCTAGCAGGATGGCAGCAGTTTGTTAGTGGGGATTTTTGTTGGTTTTTTTTGGTTTTTTTTTTTCTTTTAGTGTCATTTTTTTTTTCTTGTCAATCATAAAGCTATTTCAGACTGTTACAACTCTAATTGGTAAAATCCCTTTCTAATAATTGGCAGAAACTTCTAGCTAATCTATACATGCTTGTCATGATCTGAGTGCCTTTGTGTGTCAATTTTTTCTTTCTCAGTATTTTCAGTTTTCTTGTCCTTGTTTAGGGACCATTCTCTAAACCGTTAATTTTTCTCCCTTCAGAACTTGTTCCGTTGTTGGATTTACCAGCTTGCAATTGCTCATCTTGCTTTTATTTTTTGGTTTTTTTTAATTCAACATTTGCTATTCTCCAGCTATACAGTAGCAATTCCAGCATCAAAAGCTTATTTAAAATCCCCTGAAGCCAAATGAGTGACTTTGGAGGGAGTAGGCTGATCCAGCAGTTTGCAACTAATATGAGGTCAGCATTGGATCCTTTTGTATACTGCATTTTCTATTTCCTCAGTCTTTTTGGGCTCAGTACAAGTTGTAGCTGTCTTCTAACAGAACTTGTACTCTTTATGGTTTCATTTATTTTATTTTACACTGTTTGTAATACAAGAATAAGGCTGGAAATGAGACCAACAGAATATTATCATCTGAGAACGGATCTACGTAGTGTTTCCAATTTCGAGCTGGAAAATAATTTTCCAGTTTACCTAGTGTGGGAAATTAAGGGTAGGGTTTCCTGGGAAACAGCAAAAGGATTGGCATCATGTAGTTTCATTATATGAAGTCTTCGGAAAGTTTTCCCAGGTAGATGTTCCTGGTTCAGGAAAAAGAAAAAGAATATTTCACTTTGACTTTGGAAGAATTTTGAGCAAAACCATTTTGCCTGGAATATTCTTTGGGGGGTGGAATTGTCATCTACAGCAGATAATGTGGTCTACGTTGCCTATGGCCTCTAAGGCTGGAAGGAAGTCAGAAAATCAGGGATGAAGATATCAGTTATGGTCAGTAAGAACTACTCTCAATTTTTTTTGGAATTTAAGCAGGGTTTAATAGAACCTTTTAATCTGTTTGTTTGCCAAGCTCGACCTACTCGACTCAGAATTTCTCAGTATGACTGACCAGAAGTAAATGTTTTTATAATATGATGGCTTATTGAGAGTTCCTAACTTAATTTTAGTTCAGTTTCTGGATTTAAACCAAACCTGCAAGCATTCCAAATGCTTTTCTGAACCAGACCTAAAACCACATTATAGTATGATTATTTTTAATAAGCCAAGTTGTTCTGTCTCCTGGGGAGCTTGCAACAGCCAGGCTCTGGCTGAGCTGTCCTAAAAGTAGGAGCCTGAGTTGTCTCAGCTGTTCTGGGGAGTTGTATTTGCACATGAAGGAGGAATTGAACAACGCTCAGAGTTTTCCAAAGAACCTTCAGCACACTCAGATGTGGTATGTTGTTTTTACACGGGTAGATAAGATATAATATGCCCTGTACATGCTAGTTAACCCCTAATGTTTTAAATCCATTAAAAAATAACCTATTCTTAAAGAGATTCAGGAGCAGAAGAAGCAGATCATGAAAGTGCACCAAAAGGAGAGCCAAGAACAGTTTTGCATAATACAAAGTTATTGTTTTTAACATTTCCCTTCTGCCCTAACAGTACCAAAGGGGTTCCTGTTCCATGCTGCTCAGCCAGCAGCTCTAGGCAGACCATTCTCTTCTATTCTAATGTGGTATGGCTCATACAGCTCCACCTGCTAGATATGTTATGTAAATAGGCCTAGAATTATTTTGGTGTTAATAGGTGCTATTTTACACAAATTTTAAGCGAGTCCATGGAGCTCCTCGGGGGCTGCCTGGTGATGGTGCTGTGTTGTACTGCGAGCACAGTTTCCCACAGCATGCTCCTGACCTTTCAGAAGCATATTCAGGGAGACCTGTCAAAGATCTGAGTGGCCTTCTTCCTCAACTCCTTTCCCTCATAATTTCCCTTTGTGGATACTACTATCAAATCCAATATGGCTTTGGAAAAAACTTTTTCAGCTTTTGTTCTGTGACAAAAGAAAAGTCACTTCAGAGAAGATTTGACAGTTGTGAGTTGCTACCTTCTAAGCAACTCGAAACATCTAACTGGATATTTTATTGACAGTGCAGGTATTCTGAATTATGTTTTCAAGAGGCCTATTATCATTTTTGATACCTGGAGAACTGCATTAATGGAAGGACCTCTGTGGAAAAAAATGTAATGTCGCTGTTGATATGGGCTCCATAGCTGTCACAGGATCTGTTCTCTTTCTTTTCCTTGCAGTAATTCAGAAATAGGTGTGGAAATCTCTAGAGAAGAAGGGCAGTGTGGCTGGCATGTCTCAGAATTGTGTGCACAGTGTACTTGTGATTGTTATTTCCTGAACATTTGATTTTGTACAGGAAGTTATTTCTATTTAAACACCTTGCACCCCTCCACTCTGGTTCAGATCTCTGTCAGCTGGCTGCCTGGAGTCCATGGAAACCTCAGAGCTGCTCTAGAAATGTAAAACCAGATGAGTGTCAGATGTAAATCTTTGTTCAATTGACATGAGCCCCTCACCTGAATGTTACACATTGGCAGGATAAGGGGTAATGGCTGCAACCCGACAGAGGGCAGGGTTAGATGGGATATTGGGAAATCCTTTACTGTGAGGGTGGGGAGGCCCTGGCACAGGGTGCTGAGAGAAGCTGTGTCTGGTTCATCCCTGGAAGTGCCCAAGGCCAGGTTGGATGGGGTTTGGAGCAACCTGGGGTAGTGGAAGTTGTCCCTGCCCATAGCAGGGTGTGGAATCTAAATGATCTTAAGGTGCCTTCCAACTCAAATCATTCTGTGATTCTGTGCAAATCTGACACGGCTTTTTAAGCTTTACCTTGTGTGATGTGACAGGGTGTCTTGTGATATCTTATTGCCCACCTTATAGGGGTAAGATGGGCTATGCCTTTTTTTTTTTTTTTTTTTTTTTTTTTTTTTTTTTTTTTTTTTTTTTTTTTTTTTTGGTAATTCATGTGCTGTCATGCAACTGCAGCTAAAAGTGTTGTGTAAAACTGTTGAATTATGAAGCCCAAGCTGGATTAAATCTGAACTTTCTAACAGAAAGTGCAGTTAGGGAATCATTTTGTCCTCAGTGGAGTGTCACCCCACAGGCTTGAACACTGACTTTGTGCTCCCTTTCATCTTGCTTATATGTTCAAAGATAAATTTGATCTGTACACTCCATGTGATCATGGTAATGGTTCTGCCACCTATAATAACAAATTGGAGACTGCAAATATACTTAGTTAACGTGATAAAATATTTACTGTTCAAAGTTTTAAGGAAATTAACACTGCTTTAGTGCTCTCAAAGAAATACTTTTGTTGTTACAACTAAGTGGATAAATTGCTTAAGGCACCACATGCTTACAGACTCCAGGCTAATGAATAACTTCAGTTTTGTAGTATTTCTCTAGCTGGCAGAATTAATCTAGGAAAAGCTTTTAAGAGGCACGATGTGTGTACTGTGGTTTCCTCAGCTTTGGGGGCTTTTGGGCTTGCTTTTTGAGTCAGATGTGTTGCAGGGTTTTTGTGAAAAACTGAAATGTTTTCAGAGCTCTTATAAGCACAGTGGAATTTACTAAAAGTTGCATTCATTTCTGAGAAAGAAATTATTTACTGGTATACTGGATTGTAGAAGCTTTCAGTGGAGGGAGGAAATGCTTACTGGTGCTCTCTGTAGAAAAAAAAAAATCCCTCTAATTTAATTAGGACTTTAGGATTTTGAGCTGATGCATGTGTGTGACAAAATCATGACCTGTATATGTGAATTTTTATTTCTTTATTTTGGGTGACTGAGTCTGGAACCGACTCCGAGTTTGTGACATAATTAGTACAATAGTGCAAATCAGCCATTTTTGAAAAGAGTAATTTACTCCATATGCAGCTTCTCAGCAAGAGCCCTCATTAATCAAAGAAGGCCATGTACATCAAAGTGTTCCTTGCTTGCTACAACAACATCCATCATACAGCTAGTAAATGTGCTGTGGCAGGGTTTGATAAATATAATGCCTTTGATGTGCTGATAATTCTGTGTATTGGCATGCTGCTGCCCAGAACTCCCTGGGTATGCAGAAAACTCTCAACTGGACCAGTTCTCTGCTCTAAAATTTTACCTGGGCTCACCCAAACTCTCTCAAAAGCCAGCTGCGAGTGAAGTAGGACTTGAGTGTATTTTCTCTGTCGCTTATGCTTCAATGAGGCCAATTTTTACAATCTCTTTATTTTTAATCTAGGTTCCCAGATGCTACAAAACTCCTTTGTGAATATATTTATGTATAGATGCAGCTTTATCTGACAAGAGCTTCTGTTTGTTGAAGCACTTGTATTTAACATGGTTTATTCATTCTTTTGTATGAATGCACAGTAGAGATTTAGTGTAAAACTTGTAAGAGATCTGTGATATGAGAAGATAAAGCACAAAGTGATAGAGGTTGGAGGGGGCATGGTCTTATGGTAAAATATCAGAAATAATCTTTGTTAGATGAAAGGGAATTTGTTTTTAGGAGCTCAGTCCTTCAGGCACACAGAGCACGATCCACATGTTTGTATTAATTCACTGCCCTCCCTGCAGTTTCTCTACTGCCAAAGTGAGTGACTGAAAACTCATCTTCAACAAATAACAGAAATGATTACATATGAAGATTTGTGACATGTCAGAGAGGGGAGCTCCCATTTTTGCTCTGTTTAATGCAAATCGTGGTGTTTCAGCACTGAATCCACAAAGAACAGCAGCTGTGCACTCAAAAGCAGTACTGGTGCATTTCAGTTACACTGTTTACTGAATTGTACTTTAATTGATTTATTGAATTATAGTTTAATGAAAGGACAAATTACAAACTGGGAATTTTTACCCTAACTGTGTTTATAGATACAATATGCCAAGTCCTTGTTTCTTTTGCTTCCTCCCAAGCTGCTGAAGCTTGCTTTTGACTGCTGCTCACAATTTTTTTTTTTCCAAGAGTGGGGCATGAAAGCAAGGCAGGAAAGAGGCTTGGAAGAAAAGTCTTTGCCCCCTGGGTGTTGCAGAGCCCCTCAGCAGCTGCCACTTCAGCCTGTGGTTCAGAAGAACATCTGCCACCCTTCCCCCACTGCCCACCATATGTGGCATTTTGGGGGTTACAAGACCAGTATAAATGCAGACCTCGAAGCGCCCTCTGCTTTCACTTTCCTGCTGCTTGGATCCTACTTTGGCTGCCTGGGCCTGGAAAAGCAGGGGCAGATGTAGCCTGCCAGTGCCACACCTGATTTCATTTGCTTGTGAAGTATCTGAAAAGGAAGGGAAGTGGGGGAAGGCGTGGAAGAGTGTTTCAATGCATGACCTCAACTGGCTGCTCTTCTGAGATGTTTGACAAACTTTTCCTGGCACCTCCAGATACTTTGGGCAGAGTTTATCAGCCTCATGGCTCTAGTGATGACTGGTGGGGAGAAGGGGAAATGACACCTGCTGATAAGCAGGTCTTTGTGCTATCAGTGAGCCCTGATCTCTGTGGAGGGTGCCTGGGGGCTCCTGAAGCAGGAGAACCAGAGAGCAGGAGAGATCTCACTCACTCCATGGTCATGTCATAGTGAGGTGAGAGGAATCCCAAACAAAGCCTTGTGGTCTCCTTCTTCTAGTGTTTGGTTCAGCAGGAACCACCCTCCTGTGGAAGGGTGAGGCCGTGGAACACCCAGGAGCTTCCCAGTGCATCTCAATTACTGATCCAGCTGTGCTGAGCAACTGCAGGCTCTGCCATTCTTCACGTTTGGGGAGCATTCAATCATCCTCTAAATGTGTCATTTGTGATCTCTGAGAGCTTGCAGTAGGGAAGTATGGACAGACCTGGAGAAGGAGTGCGTGCGGTACGTAAGCACCCAGAAAACGTTGAGTAGACTGCTTCTTCTGTGATTGAGTTGTGTTGTTTTGGTTTTTTTTTAAAAATTAAGTGACAACTGAGATATACTTGTTTGTGTAGCTTATAGCATAAGCATTACTTCCTAGGAAAGTAAAACTTATTGTGAACAGATATTCTAAAGGAAACTTCTCTGGAACATGCTCAAATTAAACTCCAGGCAAGCCAAAAAATACATTTTGAGGGAAGCTGATGAATGCATCATCTGATAATCTGCAGAATGATAATCTGAACTAGTTTTCAGTCTCTGAGTCACTGGCTGTGTCCCTACTGCAGGCTTGCTATGGTTGGAATGTCACTTGCAAAGCACCAACGCTGGTGCTGTGACTCCTGCATTTTGTAAGGTTGAATATGCATTTTTGATGTGAAAAGTAAGAAAAACTGAGCAATGTGCTGTTTGCATTATTGCTTCTCTGTAAGCTAGCTCTGCAATTAAAGAGATAATTAAAGTAATTAAAATAGTGAGAATGAAAGTTCACTGGATTTTTATTTCTCTTTCCTGGTGTGTGGTGATCTTGGATGCTAACTTTGGCACCGAGCTTTTAATGGCCACTGAGTGAACTCTGAGATACTTGCCTTCTCCTGAACAATGTCTATGTAGATAATTGACTAAAAATATTTATCCTGCACCACTGCACTATGTAAAAGGAAGTAGTCACTATAGTTGTATCCTAAGTGCATAGGGTTACCAACACTAAACACTGCAGTAATAGGTAGTTTGGATAGAAAAAAGGAATGAAGTTATATCTACAAGGTGGCTAAAGCCTGGGTCTCCCAGACATGAACATAGGCTGAATAGTCTCTCCTTCATGTGAACAGGATGAAAGGAACAGGAAGCTTTAGCAGCTCCTAATCATAAAACTAAATCAAATGTGCTTTTATCAGCTCTGCTCTGAAGGCTGACATGCTGAGGTTTGTTTATGATAATGGGGTAACTTAAAAATCATCCAAGAAACACCTCTTACCTTTTCCCATTCCATCCCCTCCCGTAAGTACCTTCTTGAGTGGCATCCTAATTTTTAATAAAACAAGGAAAAGCCAGGTCCTTTTTTCCTTAGGCAGAGTATCCGAAGCTGTAGCTTGGTCTTTTGTCCTTCCAGATAAAGCTACAAAAGGACTTAATAATTGCCCTAAAGCCAGTAATATATACATGTACCGGTTTGGCCAAATTTAGAAATATATACTCTGAGAGAAGGCACAACCACCCCTCCCCCACCAGGTTCGGGAAAAAAAATAAATTTTCCTCGAAGGAAAGTGAAGAAGATAAAACTATTTATTTAACAAACACACGGGAAAGGAAAATGAGGTTAAATGGTAAAATCTTTTGCTGTGGAGGAAAAAACCTGGGAAAGCGTTAGAGTCCTTCCTTTGGTCTCCTCGGAGCCGGGGCTTGGCCCAGGGCCAGGCCCTCTGTGCCCGACGAAAAGTCCTCCCGATGTGCTCTGAGGCTGAAAAGCAGTCCAGTAGCAAAGGGAGAAAAATCCGGAATTCCAGAGAAGGAAAAGCAAAGTCCAGCTCTCAGTCTCTCTCCGGAGAACCAGAAACTGAAACAACTGGCCAAAAGCTGACTGGAACACAGCAAGCCGGGTGCTTCCTCACTCCCCTGCCGCGGCTGGGAAGAAAAAAAAACCTCCTATCTTTAAGTGACCTTGAACAAGCTGCAAACTGCTTTGAGAAAGTTTTGCTCAGTTTTTTTCTTCTCCCTCTCAGGCTCAGTTTAGAGGCACAGAAAGGCACAAAAATTAATTCCTGGGCATAGGCAGCGATATGGGATACACATCATAACGTCACCCCAAGACAATACATTAAAAGGTATTGTTTTGAAACGGTGTAACATCTGGAGAAAGCTAGGTTATTCCATTACAGTGGTTATCTAAACCATGATAAAGGAAAAATGTGCCAGACTACCTTCTCTTTTTTTTTAAATGAATTCTAAATACATGAAAATTTAATTTCACTCTGTCAATCATCCAATTTAAACAAAGCCTGAAATCTTAGATTTTGAAACTCTGAGGACCCACAAAATTGTAGGCGTCAAAATTGTTTGCTACTGATGGTACCTCTGCCTTATCCCAGCTCTTTTGGTAACTTGTGATACTGAGAGAACAACCTCATAAAAGCCAGGAGAGCAAGTGGATTCAGTTAAGTGAAGGTGTCACATAAACTTGCACATTGTGACTAAGGTTTTCAAAAGTGACAGGTGTTTTTCTTATTCATTATCACATTTACAGTAGATCAATTAGCAAAGATCGCCAAGTATCCATCCTCAGAAGCTGGATGTCTCTCAGGACGTGACCTATATCATGGATGCAAGAGATGAGTCCTAAATCAGTTATTTACTTTTGATAATCCTTGTTTGCCTGTTTTATCCTGTTCTGCAATATTCCTGCTAGAGACTGTGCCATTGTTTCTTTACAGAGCAAGCGAAGTGCATTTCACATGTTGAAAAAGTGGCCTTTATTCTGCCTTTTCCTAGTCTGAAGAGAGAATAAATAGTTTGTGGTGAGGAACGACCCAACTGTGGGGAACCTTGGGCTTTCCTGGGAAACTGCAGTGTGACAGGGTATGGCCTTACAGTGCTAACCATGTTTCTTGCTATTGCAGTAGCATAGGGTAAAAGATCCACTAAAAATTGTCTTTTATTGCATTTGAGCCTCAGGTATCCTACATGTATAGCAGTAGCAATGGAAAAATGTAACTTGAATTTGTATATCAATGTAGAGAATATGGTTGTTGTTCTTTACTCATTTTAAACAGTCGGTACTGATTCCCTGAACTTGAAAAAAAGAAATTACTGAGCCAAGCTTTTCCTTTCTGTGACATGGCAGCACCCTGTTTGTTTTTTTTTTCTAAGATGATGAATATTTTATCATGGTCTGTGTATAACAGAACAATATCTATTAGCATTCATTAGCATAGAGTTCAGTGCCAGATTCTGGAGACACTAGACAATTCCAAATTTCTGCTGTAGGAAGAACACTATTATTATTATTTACCTACTTTATGGGCAGAGTGCAAATGATGATACTTGCAATGAATCTTTTTTGTCCTTCTTGGTATGACATTCTCCATCCACAACCTGGCAGAGACACATCTTGACTAAGAGGGTCTGTCAGGAAAATACAGCAAACTTTATCTTGTGAAGTGGGAAGCATTCCTGATTGCAAGGTCCTGGGTAGCATGAACTCCAAGTGAAAAATAATTCATCAGAATAACAACTATCCAGTGATTTTTGTCTGGGCTTCAGCACTGCTTCCTTCCTAGATCTGCTCTGGCTGACCTGTGCCACTTGCTCATGTAAACAAAGTCTAAATCCATGAGTCGTGAAGATCTACGGTTGTTTAATTAGTCCTTTAGTACCTCTGATATTGAGATAAGGCAAAACTGGGTAGAGGTGAAAGTGTGTTTTAAATTCTCTGCTTTAGTCCAGGTAACATGCACCTGAGCAGGGAGAATTCAGTACTGTTCAGATCTTGCTTGCATTTTTCACAACCTATTTTTTAGAAGTAGGATAATGTTTTAAAATGTAGGAAAAATAAATTTTATGAAATGTGCTAGAGGATAATAATCTCAGAAAATATTAAAATACAACAGTATTTGTCCAACTGTAACTGTCGACTTATTTTGCCAAATTACTTTACACTGGCATGAATTTACAGAGCAGGAGACTAAAGTTTATGGCTCATTAACAATAACTGTTGTACACCTACACTGTAATTCCTCAAAATGTATTTTCTCCTTTAGTACTGCATATACTGTGTGGAATGACAGTAATTACAGAAACTAATTGAATGAGATAGTCATAACTCTAAAAGTCATATTACTCATTTCAAAATGGTTTATTTCCTGAAATAAACAATCTTTACGGAGTGAACAGATATAACATCCCTTTAAGTTTATTAAACTCATTAAATATCCTTAAATATGTTGAAAAGTGTATGCTGTGCATTTAATAGAGGGTATAGATACATGCAAGTATGACAACCATAAAAATTATAATCCTTAAAATGAAATTTCAGTGAAGCAGTTTGTCTCAAAAGTTTGTCTTGCCACAGCTAGTTGAAAATAGGAAAAGTTTTCAGAATTTAATAGCAAAAGTTTGTTGCAAAATGAAATCTCCAGTTTCATCCTTGTGGTATGCTCACCCGATGGAAGTTTCAATGATTGCATGGTCAAAAAAAATCAATCCTTCCTCATTAATGCAGAGCTGACCTTCCACCGTGGTCTCAGTTCACGTGTGCCCATTGCAGGTTTGGGGGAAGCTCCAAGTTCTGAAGATGAGTGGTGTGGGTACATGTGTGAGCCTTGGCCTCAGCCCCCTCTCCCTGGTCTCGCAGTAGCCCATGGAAATACCCACAGTATGGGGGATGTTTTGGGATGGGAAGGTGGGGGGATCAGCTGGGCTTGGGGCAGAGCTGGGCCCTACTTCTGATCACACTGTAGCTTTGGGAGAAACAGCTCCTGAGCATTTAATTTCATTTTTTTGCCATGCTGTTTTCAGACAAAACACACAATCCTTCTCATGCCTTGCAAGGGAGATGGCTGGAGGGAAAGGTGTCCATGAAGAGGTAAAGACACGGTCACGACATCATGGGGAGGAATGGGAAGGAACTCTTGCACAAGTGAGGTCTGTGGGGCACAGAAACCACGGTCCTGGGGTCCCTGGTCAAAGATGAGCATGTGACAGAGAATTGCTCAAGGAGTTCATGGCTGGGCTTGCTGGGTCCACCTTCTCCCTAGAATATATTCAAAAACTTGGTGTTTAAGTGTTTTTTCTCCTGGCAAAATTTGGTAGTACATCAAGTACTGTTTTGTTTGTTTACATTTTTTGTTTGAGTTTTTTTTTTGTTTACTTTGGATTTTCTATTGTTTTGGGGTTTTTATTTGCTGACTGTAGCTTGTTTTTGTTGTTTTAATGGACAGCGATGGGTTATTTGTAGGACTCAGTGATGATTTCAAAAATTCAGGTTTCCAGGAGCTGTTTCCTATATCATTTGAAGATGCTATATATGAATTCTTGTTAGTTGATAAGGTGTTGTTTAATGGTAATGGACTACTGTAGAACAGTGTAATGTATCCATTACATATCAACAGAATATGTAAGCAGTGTTAAGAATGTTTGCATATAGTGCACAACTTCTTATTGCTGTTGTATGCTCAGTGGCTTTTTTAAAACCTTTATTATTTTCCAAGGTTTCAGTCTGGTTGCTCTATGCATACCACGAGAGCACTGTCTTCAGTAAACAGGAGCCCACATTTAAGACAAAATATAAAAAATTATCATTATCAGCAGTTATCTGCTTTGCTCCATTTTGTAGCACGTTTATTTATTGAAGTAATAATGTGAATTTCCTCCTGGTCGAGAGTCTTTTAACAGAAACTCTTTTACTCATGGAATTGCTTTCCCTGACATTGATGCTGACAATCTTCATCAACATTCATCCAGTGTGTCATATAAAACAAGGTGATAAATGTACCCTTGCACCCCAGGGTGTTACACGTGCAACCGTTTTTCTCCACTTTCCTTTCTTTTAGCAGTCACTGTTTCTCTGGACTGCAAAAACCTAATTGTACTATCTTCTGCTCTCCTAAACAAGCTCATTTTTCTCCAACCTAGCCCATCAGAGATGCTGTCAATCAATGAGAAACCTGTCACACAGAGATCAGGGTGGCAAAGGGCTCCAGTGTTTAGGTTCTTCACAGGAAATGCTTTAAACCATCTTGTGCTAAAACCCAGATTTTTCTATTTGCAGTCTTATCAAATGAATCCTAAATTATCTGCTCTGTCTCTTCAACAACAAATTGTAGAGAACACAGATAAAAGCTAAGAATAGGTCTGGATAATACAAGAATAAAATACAAGACTAAGATGGTATTTCCTCCTAATAATTTTGAATATGGGTGATTTCCCTGTCGTATCACAAGTGGCTATAATGGAATCTAATAACCACTGGAAATTATATTACTCTGCACTCTCCCTGTATCTAAGGGAGACAGAAACCTGAAAGCAAGTGGATGGGTCAAAATAGGGTGACTTTGACTCAAACTCATTGGCTACAAGTATTCATTATAAACAAAATCTGTCAAATCTTTTCACTAATAAGGGTGTAGATCTTATTACAGCCTCAGGACAGTAATAACTTATTCTCTGACATATTATGTGAATTTTATGTGCCTACTCTATAAAAAGTGCTCAGTTTCCATAGCAATTTTGATACTTCTATGATACATGATGTGACAGCATGTACCATTTTTCCTTCTTCCGTGATAAATTGTCCCCACCACTCACCCACTAGATTGCTGCTAGAAATCAGAATATCATTTTGATGTCGCTAAAAACTAATATTAATAATTAGGCTTAGATGTTTGCTCTGGCAAGAATAACTTCTTTATTATTATTGCACTGCTTCATTACTTAGGTTAACAATTTTGAAACCATAAATCAAGAATGATAGGTGAAGTTTAAGAATTGGTTTAGAAAACATTAGGTATAATTCCAGGAGGAAGAGGTCTCATATTAATGTTGAAAATTTTGGGGTGAGGGACGGGTTATTTAAGTCTCTCTGCATTTTTTTATCTCTGAGTAGCATTTACACAGACCTAAACAAGAGCTATGAAAGAAAGGCATCAAATGGCTGCCTGCCCTCGCTGACTAATGACACCTCGCTGTGGATGTAGAGACACAAGGCTGCTGTGTGCTCTGAAGTGCTGCAGAACTCCTTTCCACTTGGAATTGTGTGTAAAAATGCACGTCTGGTCACCTCAGCTGGGAAAGGGAAACTGGTGGGCTCAGTGCTCTCTGGTTTGCCTCTTTGCCTGCATTCAGAATGGAAAAAGCTGCTCTTTATGTTCTGCTGATGGTTGGGACAGTGCAGATGGTGGTGGGATGTTTTAGGTGAGACTGGAGCCTCTTCTTTTGGGCCAAAACCATGCACCAGTTCTCCCTGCCCTGCCTTGTGCTTTTCACTTGTCCAAACCTCCCTGGTATTTTGTGGCTTGTCTGGAATGGCAGTCATGTGGAGTGCTTGAAATATTGCTTTAGTTGTTTTTTGGTTGAGTTTTAAACAGATTTTTTTAATATTTTGTCATTGTTGTTCTTGCTCTAAAGTTCATGAAAACTGGTTTAGTTTCTGGTTTGGGGAAAGCACAAAGCTGGCATGGGGTCGCTGAGGTCTTGGGAAGGTTAATTCACATTCCCCTGTCTCAATTTACTCATTTGAAAATGTTCTGCTTGCAATTGTTCTCCTTGGAAGGGACTCTGTTACTAAAGCTTTTTAGCTGTGAGAAACGAACGTTTTTTAAATTTGGGGTTGCTTTGTGCGGTGACTTTTGCTACAGCACTTTTGTAGCTGTATCATTTCCAGCAGAATGGAAAGTCAATTACCAGAGGAGTTCAGGGGATGGCTAACCTAAAGGGCACCTGAATCCCAAAATAATATGTAGGACTGCAGGAAGGTACCAAGGGTGATCAGGAATCATGCACCTACTGTGTGCAGGGCTCGATTTCTTCTGTGCAGAAGATTTTAATACGTGTGCAGTGCTGTCCATGTTAGTACCTGATGGTGTTCTGGATGGAGCAATGTTTGCTTGTAATAGATCAACTTAAGGGTAAAATTTGCTCCAAAATATCATTGTTTGATGCTATTAAACAATACAGTATAAAAGGCACATCGATTTACAGGTGTAATATACTGTAGTGTCAGAGACTTCTATTGGTTTCTGTTAAATATATTTTCAGTGAAGGTTACTCCTTCTGCATAAATGCACGGATTAAGTTGTAGGGCACTTCAGATTTATATTGATTTTTATGTGCCAAAAAGTGTTGTTCCATACTGCATGCCAGTAATACTGGTTTACATTGGGTCTTGCATTAAAAAGAAAATAGTTGATTATCTCTTATTTACTGATTCAGCTGTTAATTGTATTGCTTTCACGAAAAAGTCACAAAATAGAATCCAATCTTATTCTGATAGGCTTGCTCAAGCTCCAGTTTGTCAGGAGTGGAACAGGTGGAACTTGTTACTATTATTATTGCTTTTATTATAGTTGCAAAGGCGGTCTTTATTTTTGTTCAGTAGAATAAATGCTCCTAGAAAAACCAATTTAACATGACCTTGTTATTGCACATTCCTAATTATCTAAACGTATTTTGGGATTTCAACTACTGATATTTTAGTTTCCTGGCAGCCTAGACAAAGCTGCTGAAAAGCCTGACAATTCTCCATTAAACACAAAAAAAGAAGGTAAAATTGAGCTTTAGAAAGACAGTTTACATGTAATTTTTGAAAATGTCCCTCAGTTCTTGTTCAGTTATATGTATCTTTTATGAAGATAGTGGGGTGGCATTATTATAAGTATCAGCTGTTTGATTCTGCTGTTGGTGTGGGTTCAAGCTCTTGCTGTTCTTGAAGGCTTTCCCATAAGGACAGGGCAAGCCTAGAGGTGGAGGCCAGGGCAAGGACAGTGACAGAGGAATGCAGCTCCTGCCCTGTCTCCATTTATGGACTTGCCCTACGAGGGACAGCCCTTGAACTGGTCTGAGGTTCTGCTGATCCTTCAGAGAAGGTCTTGGAGAATACTGGGAGCAGCTGGAGAGCACAGGAATTTCAGGGAGGAGGGCATGCATGCAAAACAGGTCATCTGGTTTATTCCCTCACATGACTTGAAACTCCTGTGAGCTGATAACCAGCTATTTCAATTGATTGATTTGACTTGGCTCTGGCTGGCATCATTGCAATATAAATCCTGGAGAAAGACCCGGCTTCTGCTTGCTGTTCCTTCATTTATGGAGTCTGGTTTTGCTGGGACACTGACCAACATTATTTTCACTAAAATTTAACGCGTCATCTCTTGCCAGCAAAAGCTACCTCAAGCTTCACCTTGCCTTGTTTGCCTTGTACTCCCTCCCAGCACATGTGCTGCTCTGGTGACACGTTTGTTCCTCTACATCCTTTGCAAATGCTGCTCAAAAGAACAAGAAACTGTCTGACAACAACTCCCATCATCTGAGGAAAAACCCACCCAGGCAGATGAGGCAGGGGGAATTTGGCAGAGCAGGGTTGATGCCAAATGTGAATTGCCAAGCACTGATTTGTTAAATAGGAGGCAACACGTGCATGATTAGTGTTGATTTTTCTTTTCTTCTTCTGATCTTGCTAAATCCTTTGACTTCCTGCTCTGTCTGGAGTGCTTGCATCTGCCCCACCACTGTAATAACTGGCCAGTGCACAGAGCTATGTAAACTAGGTGATTATTTATCAGAGTTATTAGAGGTCTTGTTTATTATTAAATGGAGGTTTATTGATGCAGTTCATCAGGGTTTTTTCCTCTACGTAAAATTCTAGTTTGCCATGATCTTTCATGTTCAGTCAGGCATTTGGCTTAAGTAAATATTTACTGAAAAGTTTTGAAGGAAAAGTAGTTTGAACAAAAGAAGAGTAATTTCATAAAGTCATACTGTTTTCTGCATTCATTAGATTCAGATTTGTTTTAATACTGTAATTTCTATCTTCAAAGGGTTAGAAACCAGAGAATTCATTTTGTTTATAGAACTTTTATGGATTAGATACATCCACTTAATTATCTTGGTAGTCTTCAGCTCTGTGTTACAATGAATTTTATCTGCAACTATTATGAAATGACAAATCAGAAGTGACAAGTATTGATCAAATATTTTCAGCAATCAAATTTTTTCAAGCCAAACTGAAATGTGAAAACAGAAATGTTTTTCTGGATCCCATCTCTTTTCAATAAGTTTTTTCTATGGAGGAAACTCCAAAGCTTGCATTAGGTCTCTTTTTGTTATGATTAATTGCATTTTGACTTTTTTGTAAAGTGAAATCAATACAAATACCTTACAAATCATTATAATATCATTGAGTGTGCTACACATAAACCAAATTATATACATGTAGATCAGGGAACTGCAGAGTAATAACAAACTCAAACAAATAACTGTAAAGTAACAGCCTGGTAGAGATCTCACATAAACCAGCATGTTTCATTGACAAAGCAATATATTTGGTAGACAAAATAATATGTAACTCTAATGAGGTGTTTAAATTTCAGTCCATGTTTCACCTTGTAGTATTTCTATTTTATGAATGAACAGAACCATTAAATTAAAAATGAAATGAGGTGGTAAATCATTGATTCTATTGTATGTGAAGTTGTCGTATGCCTCTGGATTTTTCTAAAAGGGGGGGAAAAAAAGAACCCTTACAAAGCTGTTCTACAAGTGTTGCCTTCTGCTTGGCTATTTAACTAATTTATTTAACGAAAGCCTCAGTCCTTCTTTAAATTCTGCTCTCCTGGTAATTAATGTCAAAAAGTTAGGCACTCTCAGCACAGTTTAGTTCAACGGCCAGGCAGCTCAAACTGCTGGAGCGTTGTTTGTCTCGTGGCTTTGTTAATGCTGGTGCTTGCTGATATTCCAGAAATCTCATATAGTTTGCCATATAACTGTCCCAACTTTTCCAAGGATTCTGGCTGCTTTAGAACTATCAGAATTTCAATTTTACAGTATTAGGCAGATGTTGGCTTTTAATTAGCCCATCAGTGCATTGCTGCTCTTGCAGAAATCCTGCTCGATGCTGACAGCTTGCATTGCTGCGCAGCACTGGCAGTTTGGCCCCCATGTGCAAGCTGCTCATCTCCCTGCCAGGGCTGCTTCCCAAACCATCTCATCCCAACAGCCCAGCCTCAGGGCCTCCCTGCAAACTGGGTGCTGTGGTACTGAGTTTGTCAGGGCTTTAAGGGCGTAGTGGCATGGGCCTGGGGTAAGAAGTGTCTGTGGCCTCACTCATCCTGTGTGTATTCAGGATGACAAGTAAAATAGAAAATTCATGCAATTGTCCTCATAGTTGATTGTATTGAAACATTTAGGCTGCATGATGATCAGAATTTCAGGTTAGGCATAGCATGGTAGAAGAAAATTCTTAAGACCCAGGCTCAATAACTATTTCCTATTTCCTCAGATACCTACTGTTAATACTTCAGTTTCAGCACTTGAAAGGTAATGTACAGGATCCTGTTACAGCAGGTGACACTGACAGGAAAAGGCAGTATGACATCTCTTTGGGTGACTGATATTTTCTCTGGGCAAGTTGCCATAACTCTTTAGGAGTTCCCCTCCAACCTTCAAATCTGTATGTGTTGCTGGAATCTGTGTCTCCAAAACATCCCTTAAATCAAACATTCTGTCGAAGAACCAAGAAGTTAAATCAACAAACTACTTCCTCCCTGAAAAGTGACCCTGCTCTTCATCTTTGCAGTGGCCCCAGGTGAAACTCATTGTGAGAAAATTGTGAGTCCTAACAAGATTGTTATTGCACCTGGCTTAGTTCTCTGTCTTCCAGTTTAGCTCAGAGCTGCTCAGTGGCCTCCAAGAGATCACACAAATCATTCCATCCAGGTAATTGTTCTTCTCCTGCCCTTAGAATAAAGACACAGCAGTTCTGTACAATTCTTGCTTTCATGACATTTAAAGACTTCTTTAGGGTCAGTGGCCAGGGGAGTGAGTATTCCCATGAATTGTGATGCCCCCAAAGTCTCAAACTGTCACCTGTAAGTGAAACTGAAACAAATGTTCCTGTCTGTCTTGGGAAAATTTTTCATGGGCATCAGGCATGAAAAACAAACCTTCTTTCTACCATCCAACTCCAGTAGTCCAGGCCTCTCCAATTAACTTCTGTGGCTAGGTCAGTCTGTGCAATAACACAGCCTGTAGAATGGGAGAGTTCACTTTTGACATAGCAACTACTTGATAAATTTCAAATTTCATGGAGAGGCTCAGAACTTCAAAGTTTTTCTTCTTTTATTCCTTAAATCAACTAAAAGAAGATATTACCTTTCTCTATGCTTTTGAACAGTAAGGGTTGTTCTGTCACTGATACATGTAGCCATGGGAAAAAGCTTGATGAAACACGTGGTAAGGATTTAAATTACTTGATTTTCACATTTGCCGGAGTGTGCTTACATTTCAGTTTTCAAAAGCTCACGATGTATTTGTGTTCCCTTTCTCTAAGCATCAAGGCCTGAGTTTTCATATTCAGTACTCTGGTTTTGATGTCCAGATTCTCAGGTCCCAAGTTGTGGAAGAGAACTGACTTTCGAACTGACTTTCCCTCAGAAAATCAGGTTCTCTTAAGGGCCTACAGCACCCTGGGAAACTTGAGCCTGAAACAATAACTCTTTCCTGATACAGAGTGATCTGTGAATAAGTCAGCATGTGTACTTGGTTGTAAAAATGTATGGTGGGTACCTAAGACCTGGCAGTTCTGTTCTTTCTTTTCCTGATTGCATGATCTCTGCACTTTGCTGTCACACAAAGAGCTTCAAATATGCACATGCTAAATGATATATTCTATTCAAATACCTTCCGGAGAGAATGGTGTAATTTACTTGTACTTTGTAACTAAGCAGACCATGGAGAGAATACTTTGGTTTGGAGAAAGACCAGGTAATGTTGAGTGACAAAGCCAAGAAAGGCTCTTTTGCAAGAGCGTTCATGAACAGAAAATGACAAGATCTGCTGAAAAATTTTCTTTGCTTTTGTTTAATATGGAGAAATGTTGGTTGCTCTGAGTTGGTAAACTTACCAAACTGATTTCTGACAACTTTGTACATTTGACATGTTCCTCAAAGGCTTAGAAGTATGAAAATAGTAAAAAGCAGAGACAGTAAGGTAATTTATCATGTTCCAAATTTAGACTTTTTTAGGGTTCTAAATTTTTAACATACATAATCTTCTCCCAGTAACACATGAAAATGTGTCTCTCTGAGGTTTGTGTCCATACAGTTGGCCCTAAGTTGTGCAGCACCCCAGCACAGAAATGACCCATGGCTCTTCTGTGGAAGGAGCATCACTGTCTCCTGCACCTCCAAGCCTTGCCATTGATGAGATGTGGCCTGGACTTTCCAAAAGGGGATGTTGAGTTACCCTCTCCTGGTCATTTTTTCCATTGGAGGTCACTTAAAGATATTTTTTCCTCCAGTAGTTGAAAATTGCTTTGTGAGCCTGTGAAGAACCTCTGAAATGCATAATGATGAGGTTAGAAAAAAATGAAATGAGCTTGTTACTATGATGGCTGCTGAAAATTTATGAGACCCACTTTGTACCAGCAAAACAAACCCAGCTGCCTCCTGCCTGTCTGCAAGAAAAATGCCCTTTATAAAAAAAACAAACCACCCAAACAACAAAACAAGCCCAAGAAATTTCACTCTGTTTAAGTGCAAAGGTGCGGGAACTTCTCAGCTGGAGCAGCCATTGCATTCTTCATGCCTCAGTCTTCTTTTTTTCTCATCATTAAAGAGTTATTTCTGATTTGGGTCATCTTTTTAAAGAGACCCATTAAAAAATCAAGCAGAATCCATTCACTCATTTAAAGGAGAGGTGGGGGCTAAGGAGAATAGTTTTGCTTTTATTAATAAAATCATAAACCATGTATTTCGTGATTCATTTAACCTCATACTCAGCAATAAATTGGAGAGAAGGGCAGTGAGCTTTGACTGGCACTTTATGGTGTCATCTTCAGCTCCTCTGTTTTATTGGTTTGCATCTCATCAACACTGTTTTAGGCACAAATGCAAGATGCTGCACTAGGAGGATGCAGTTGGAAATGCAGGATCAGGTAGGGGAAAGGAAACAGAAAAAAAACAAAAACAACCCCAAAAAACAACCAAATAACAACAACAAAAAATCAATTATGACCAGTCTTTTAACTTAAATGTCCTAAAACTACCTTTGTGAGGCACATGGGCCTTTCTGGGTCAATTGCTTATTCTACCTCATACCCTAAACCCACTTGTTTATTTTCTGAGCCTACCTGCAGAAATGAATGAGGAAAGGGTTGAAAGAGAACTGGGATTTGAGATGTGAAACAGATTAAAAATAATATGGGGGTTTTTTGGTATTCTTCTGGATTCTGTTCTGCTTATAATGGGACTAAATTTCTCTCTCTAGCTGATGAATCCAATTTGATTAGAAACTCAGTTGTTCAAAACCTGTGTCCCTTTCCCCTCACCTTTGAAGCTTCCTGAATATAATTCATTTACACTTTTGACGGTGTCTTTCCTCCCTTGTGCTTTTATATCTGTCTGCATTTTGTTCTCCTGCTGAATCCTTGCAGGACCCATTTTTCCCCACAAGGTCTATATCAGTGCAGTGCCACCGGTGCAAGACATTCCGGTGATGTATTGCCCCTATACATCATCAGAGCAACAGGGTTTTGATAAACAGCTTTCTAATACATCATTAGATCATCACTGATGGCACTTTGATGATGTATTATATTAGTACATCATCAGAGCACTGTCATTCCAGTGATGTATTTATAAACAGATGGTGCTGTCATGCAAGAAAGAAGGGAAAGCAGGAGAGAACATTTCACTCTGTTACAGCACAAAATGTGTCCCCACCTCTCATTGAATGAGATTAAAGGCAAAGACCCTGTGAGGGTGTAATTGTCTCATTAGGTGTTTGGCTCTAAGTCCATGGACTTCCCCGTGCAGCACCTGGCAAGCAGGCACATAACCCTTCTTGGCCAGGAGCACACAAAGCTCTTTGATGCAGATTTTCATGTTCGTTGTCACTCAGTCATAAAGTCAGGGTTATTTATCATTTTCCATAGTTACATGCTGGCAGGTGTAATTAAATTTTATTTAATATAGGCATAGCTAAAATGGTATTTGTGAAACAGGGTGTTGTGCTCAGACACTCAATGTGGATGAGCTGCTGGACACTCAGTGTTCACTCCAGAGCCTCCCTTCCACTTCTGTAAAGGCAAAATCTTTTGCATGCTGAAAAAAGAAGGCAAATTATTTTTATTTTAAGAGCTACGGATCTTGTTCTGTGTAGTATCACAACTGCTAAGATAATTATTGAATTTATAGTCAATACCAGTCATTTTGACAGCTAGTTCTGTAGACTGTTAGATCAAGTATTTTGTTATTATTTCTCCTAAACTATAGGGATCAGCAACACCTTCGTTTGCTGGGTTTGTGCATCTGTTGCTCATGTAATGTCTTGCTGAACTGTATTACTTAACTACTTTTGCTGAGGAAGCCATTTCATGTTTCTTTTTCAGATGAGGAAACCAAGAAAGACAAAGATCAGGTGAACTGTTCAAATCACACAGATATTTACTCTGTGGCTGCCAAACTCCAAACACTTTTGACCTTGGTCCAACACACAAGTCATGCAGCAGGTAGGTCAGTCTTATTCCACAATTCACTTACAAGGCTATGATTTGGGATGACTGTGGTGAAATATGACCAAAGTCTTTACCTGATGCTATTGCTGCATGGCTAGTTTGAACTTTTGATTTTTTGTCAGAAGATATTTTTCAAGATTTCTCATGAGATTAGTCAAGAAAATGAAAATTGTGTCCCCACAAAAGATTTATTTGCAAATAGTGTGTGTATGTATACATATATATGAACAATTATGACAAGAACATATCCAAAATATCTCTCTGTATTTTAGTATGTCAGGAAGTGAATTGGGGTGAGATTTGCTGTCCCAGTTTTTTAAAACCTATATCTTCAGACACAAAACATATTGTGCAAGGGACTTTGAGGTCAAACAGATTCATTTTGCACTTATGGAAATCTCCCACGTCGAATTCTTGATGAATTGTAGATGAATGGAGGTGAATTTGTCCTTTCTGAGAAAGGACATTCCACCAAAATTGCACGCATGGCAGTGGAATACATAGGGAAAAAATGTATGTGTTTGCTTCAGCAAAGATTCATCAAAAGGAACATAAGCAAGTACGCTGCCTTATCAAAACCAGAGCCAGCACAGTGTGGTATCTGCTAAAATTTTATAAGTGCCAGTGTAGGGCTAACTCCCTTCTTTGCATTGTTTGCCTTGAGTAGGTATTGTTTTAATTCTCAAGTTTCATGTGATTTATAAAGTCACAGGTTAGAAATAATTTCAAGACTGAATTTTGTAATTCAAATACATGAGACAAAAACTAAGAAATAAGAAGATACTGTAATATTAATCCTACAGACGGAGAACTGAACACAAAGAAATAGAATATTTTCCCTGAGGTCCCTGTGTCTGTAATAGAGATCAGGCTTAGAGATGGGAAGATCTGATATGCAGATCTTCAGTATTTGATTCTGGGGTGTCTGCTGTAATATTATCTTGCTGTTTAGCACAGACTTGGGAAGCACTATGTTTATGTAGGGGGAAGAAAAAAACAAATTAAAAGTGTTCTACCACTGTACTTAATATGAGAGTCTGATCTGGGATATGCTAAAGCATTGCCAGACATACAGGACTCCCTCAGAAATTGGGTTCTTAAACTCAAAAGTTGGGGTAAGCTCAGGCCAAACTGGACATGTGCTAAAATCCTTACTGTGCTGGGAGAGGAGTTTGGACTATTTTATCACATTGCATTTTACCAGCCCCGAAACCGCGTCAGAGAGATGCCAGTAACGCCAAGGACACGTTGGGCTGGGTTAGCAAGCGTGCAGCCTGCAGGTCCAGGGCAGGGGTGTCCTGCCCTCTGCCAGAGCACATCTCGTGTGTGGCTTTGGGGCTCTGCCAGAGCTCCTCAGGGAGCACATCTCGTGTGTGGCTTTGGGGACAAGGCAGGCACTGACCCACTGGGGGGGGTCCAGCTGAGGGCTACTGAGATATCAGGCAGCTGCAGCACACAGCATGCAGGGGGAGGCCAAAACCTTTCCTCTTCTGAGGAAGACACTGAACTAGCACAGTGTCTCTTCAGGGACAGCTCAATATGCCCCATAGCCCATGGCTTTCCTCCCAAGATGTCCTGTTCTTTGCTGTTTTGGGGATTCAGCCATCAGGATTTGAAACAGGGAAAACAGTGTTCAGCGGAGGTGGTGGATCTCATACTGCAGAGCCGTACTGGCCAAATAGAAAATTGGGGAAATATGAAGTGTCATGAAATTCTCTGAAGCTTGGAGTTTGAAGAGTGATAATTTTGTTCATTGGAGGTAATGAAAAACACTGCTTGGCAATCACTCTTTAGCAGTATTTTGTACTTGGAGAAGGAATAAAACTGGTGCCAAAACTATTCCTATTAACTTATGCAGTCAATGAAATGGAGAGTAGTGGGGTATCCTCATACTTGCAGTACTTCTGAATGTGGGGATACCACCAACTTCTTCTAACACTGGTGGGCATTTTGCACTTGCAGAGACTCTCAGGCTGAACTCCAGTCCATGAGCCACTGTATGATTATTCAGAGGGTGCAGCAGGGTCAGAATTTTTCTCGGCTCTGTCTGTGTAACACGCTGCAGCAGCCATGGCATTTCTAAGAACAGCAGGCAGGGTCATCTGAGTCAGAGTAGCAACCAGATTAGCTGGTTTTGATCACGCAAATGTTTTTAGCTCAGTAAGGAGTCGGGGTGTTGTCTGTAAATCTTCCAAAAGTCAGGCCCAGGAGACTGCTCTGATAGTTATTGTAACAAAGGGGAATAACATGATGTAGTAGAAACAGGTTCCTTTCAGGAGGAAATGGTCTTAATGCTAGCAAAAGGGTCTCATAGATTGTTCAAAGTTTCTTTTTTCCTCAATTACAGACAATGTGGTTATCTGTTTTCATATATGCATTGATATATTTAAAACCAACATTTGCTCGGCCAAAATAGAAATTGATGTCAGACAGGAATTTCTGATTTTTTTTTTATAAAACTGGAAATACAGAAATGTTTTCTTAAATAATCAGTTCTCTTATTGTATACAATAGGTAGATGAAGAGGAATCTAATATTCCATTCATGCTTAAAAAACTCCATTTGTTGGTTATCTTTAGGACATAGTCCAGCAGATGTAGTGAAACAGCTAACTGGAAAAAATCAGCTTTGAGGAGATGATGAGCATAGGAGCATAAAGTAGTGCTTGAAATACATATTTTCATCTGAAGACAAGATTTCAAAACAATATAAGGATTTCTTTTAGTGGAAGGAGAAAGTGTTCTCTGGTGGAGAGAAGAGACTAGATCATGTAGTTTAAAAGGAGTATATCATGAGATACAAACATTTCCCTTTATCTGGCACTTTTAAACTCAGATTTGTGATGCTGTGTACAGTTTTGGACTTCCAGTTAAAGATGTTGATAGACTGGATCAAGCTGAGATGGGCCCCAAATAGCCCAGGGCCTGGAAGGGAGAAGCCAAGGGAAAGAGGCTCCACTGAGAACATTTAAAGGTGACTTTACATTTACAGCCCTTCTCTGGAGTTTTCTTCTCAGATATATCAGTCATAATCCACTTCAAAAAATCTTCTTTCCAAATGTTACAATGATGGATATGACCTAACATTTTCTCCTCATTTGAAATGTGAAGCCTCCCTTTTTGAAACTGTGAGATTTAAATGTGAGAGACCAAAAGTTTTTGGCATATGGGCAATAGGGAAATATCTCAAAAATGGATATCTAAGGTCATATGTAAAAGATGGAAAAGATATTTCCATCTCAAGTACGTAGAAAAGAATTCTTGCTTATTTGGAGCCAATACTAGTTATGAGTAAAATGAAAGAATTTGTTATTCTCAGCTTTGTCTCATTTGAGTTTTACCCAACATAAGGTAAAACTTGATTCCTTAAGCTTTCAGCAATTATTTTTCTATATTGATCCAGGCCAGTGAAATATTTCCTGATCTTTTATTTTAAAAGCAAAATAAAAGTGTTGGAGGCCTTAAGAACTGTTTCAGATATTAAATAACATTTATATCAATATAAGAATAAAGGAATAAATCTGAAATGCTGGTCACCCAACTGTGTGTGTTGAAATTATTAGTGCAAATGGAAATCATGCAGTTTGTTACTGCAAATGGGACAGACAAAGGGAAATCATGCTTTCTGTCAGGAATGTGAAATGAGATTGATACTAGGTAGTATTCCATTATTTCAAGATGCCAACAGTTTTGACAGTCCAATTGCAATTACTGGAGATAGTGGCTCAGCAAATTGAGAAGGAAATTAGGTTTGATCGCGTGAGAGAGACAGTGCCACAGAGCCCTCCCTCCTCCTTTTCAAAGGTGGTAGGCAGATTCACCAGTGAGCTTTTTCCTCAACAAAAGGCAGGGAGGGGAACTAAAAAAAAAAATAAATCATAAATCAGAATTCTCAGGCATTATGGAAATTGAGGCAAGTTCATCCCCTCCCCACAAATAATATTGACAAACACTTCCATCAACCCGCCCTGCTGTTCTATGCCATGTCTAATTTTCATCTAGTGCCAGGTTCAGGCTTGCTCCTTGTGTCTTGCCAGCATGCTCTGTCAACTCAAACTGCAACACAAGTTTTGCTTCTACTGGAGAAACCATCATCTTGATGAATTGCTTTCCCTTTCTGACATCTGAAGGGTTCATACAGTTCCTGTAAATTTCTCTATAGTTAACATTTCTTATTCAGGAATTTCTTTGGGAGAGATGGGAAGTTTGATTCCATGGCTGAATCAGAGCAAGTAAAGATGACATACATGGTGAGATACATTAGGCAATTCTAAGTATTTAGGAATCTAATTGAGCCTAGTTCTTTGCACTAGGTCTGCACAACTTCTGTAAAGAATAAAAGGAATCATCTTGACATTTCCCATGTCATATTTTAAAAGACATTTTAATTGTTTTGATACTGGCATTGGTAAAAATAAAATGTGAAAATAGAATCCTCTGTTTGACATGAAGAGTGGCAAACACCCTGTAAGGCAAGTATCAAAGCTGAAGCAGATGCCATTTTTTCTGGGCCAGCTGAATTTAGCACTCATTGCCATGTATTTAGGGAGGTTATTTTCTCAGACTTGCAAAAGTCTACCATACTGCCAACCAAAATAATAATCATTCAGTTGTCCAAACAGAGAAAAATACAGTATTAGAAGCATGAAAGCACATTGTTGCGCAGTTGGAACTGAAATGTGGTTGTGGTTCCATAATTCATAATTTTCTGGACAGTTTCTATGCAAACGGGGTTTTGTATGGTATTTTGAAGCCTGAATTTAAAGTTCTTTTGAGCATAAGTGTTGATGGTTGTCCTGGGTTGAGGTGTATTCTATTACCATCCTCATGAGCTGTGGAAATCAGGTGGGGCAGTGTTTCCTTGCCTCCTCCCCCCAGACTATCTTGCTGTTAATGGCCCATCATTGTCCTGCCCATGACTCAGAGATAACTCCCTCTGGACTATCTTCTGTTAATGAGCCTAATCAACACTTGGCCTCATGACTCATTACCCCATTGTGAGATGCTCCACCCAGAGGGAGGAACCAAGCATCCCATCGTGGATATAATCTGGGACTCTGAACACCCGAGACACCCTTTCCACTGGATTTCCAGAGGACAGGAGCTACACAGCCACCACTGGACTTTCTGAGGAAGAGCAGACCCCTCCTACCACAGGATCACCACTTCAGAGGACTGCAGCCACCATTCTACCAGACTGCTACCACCACCCTGCCTAACAGGGACTCAGGTTGTATCTTGACTCTGTTAGTGTTTTCTTTTACTTTTTTTTCCTTTTCTTTGATTTCCATTAAATTGTTATTCTGACTTGGTGCCTCCCACTGGTTTGTTTTCAAACTAGTACAACTGGTCAACATCTACTGTGTCTGAGTGCTTAAATGTATATGGTTAAAAACCAGTTCTGTGACTTTATTTCAAGCCAGGATTTATACATGAGGCTCGATTTCTTTCACAAACAGGCAGAGGATCCAAACCATGTAGAACTGTTTGAATTCCCCTGCCTCAGATCACTGGTGTACCATGTGCAGTCCCCAAAAGTTCCTGGAATGAGGTGAACCTCCCCTGAGAATCAGGTTTGTAACAGCCAAGTTTCATCTCATTTTACTTTTACCATGTACTGTTAATTATGGCTTCACAAGCAAAGCCTTTCCTCAGTGTGACAGAGGATTTTAAAAGCTTATGCAATTCAGTGGCCATGCAGCAATTAGCAGATACTGCAGTTTAAGAGAATAATATTTATTAGCTTGGAAAAGGTACAGTGACTTTAATCCAAGTAATTGTTACAGGAAATATGGAAAGCCTCAGTGGTGAGGGGCTCCTATGTCCCTGCCATGGAAGAGCTGGGCCTTGTTAACTAAGGGCATATTTGTTTTCCAAAGTATTTGTGCTAGTTTAAAAACAAACCAGTGGGAGGCACCAAGTCAGAATAACAATTTAATGGAAATTAAAGAAGAGGAAAAGAAAGTAAAAGAAAACACTGACAGAGTCAAGATACAACCTGAGTCCCTGTTAGGCAGGGTAGTGGTAGCAGTCTGGTGGAATGGTGGCTGCAGTCCTCTGAAGTGGTGATCCTGTGGTAGAAGGGGTCTGCTCTTCCTCAGAAAGTCCAGTGGTGGCTGTGTAGCTCCTGTTCTCTGGAAATCCAGTGGAGAGAGTGTCTCTGTTGTTCAGAGTCCCAGATTATATCCACGATGGGATGCTTGGTTCCTCCCTCTGGGTGGAGCATCTCACAATGGGGTAATGAGTCATGAGGCCAAGTGTTGATTAGGCTCATTAACAGAAGATAGTCTGGAGAGAGTTATCTCTGAGTCATGGGCAGGACAATGATGGGCCATTAACAGCAAGATAGTCTGGGGGGAGGAGGCAAGGAAACACTGCCCCACCTGATTTCAACAGCTCATGAGGATGGTAATAGAATACACTGCAACCCAGGACAGTATTCTCCCTGAGAAGAGAAAAAAACAAACAAACAAAAAAAAAAAAAAAACAAACAAAAAAAAAAAAAAAAAAACAACCACAAACAGAAAAACCCAGAAAAAAACAACAACAACCAAACAAAACACAACACCAAAAAAGCCAATGCTGTGGCCTTCTCCCCAAGGTGGAAGCAGCAGAAACAGCAGATGGGCCTTAGGCTATTAAGAGAAATGAAGCAGCCACCTGCAGTAATGTTTGGGGAACTCAGCACGGTGAACCCAGGGCAGTTTATCTCTTCACTAACATCCTGTGCATTCTTGGAAATGTAGGCCTCTGATCACTTCCCAGTGCTGCAGGAATAGCTGTCTAAGGAAAGAAGTGGGCTTGAATGTCATTTGGTGTAGTAGAAAGGTCGTAATTACAACAGAGTGCTGTGCGGTCAGGCAAGATGTGTAAGTCTGAGGTGGCTTTGCTGTAGCACTCCTGTAGCCTCCAGGGACCATTGTTCTTTAGGAATATTCTAATTCATCACACTATTGGCATCAACTAACCTTCCTGTCACCTTGGTGGTGGTGGTACCTTGCAGGCACTTGAAAACGGAGAAGTGAATGCAATTTTTGTATCAGAGTTTTGGGGATAACTCTGCAGTCAGTGCCCTGTTTTGTTCTTCTGACCACATACTTTTCTCTGCAAGGAGTTAAACTTTGATTTCTGAGGCAGCAGCTGCTGTGACTGGAGGTAGAAACAGAAGTTTCCTGTGCAACAGCAGGGAAAGCAGGCAGTGCAACTCCCCGAATGGATGCAGCAACTGCAGGGTTTCGTCAGACCAAGGCTGAGAGAGGTCTTTATTAGTCTTGGGGAGGAATAATGCTCAGGAGAGGGAGTGTCCAGTGTACTCTGACACCCTGAGTCTGTATCACTACAGAAGGTGCTTTCTTGATCACTGAAATCGAGTTAATTCCTTAAAGATACCAAAAAGTGGGGTAATTGACAAGCACAATAAAAACATGAGGAAATAATTCCAAAACATGTGATGGTAAAATACTGTTAAAGTTCTAATCGAGTAAAGACATGGGAAGCACGTGCTTCCCAATACCCTAGGTACTCCATTTTTTGTAAGGGTGGCTTAGCCTGTGTTCCCAGGATATGATATTCTGTCCAAAGGCTTGTGTAGTAGTTGGAGTATCAACCAAAAATTGCTGTAATTTGTGGTTCCAGCACAGTCTGAAAACTGCAGGGGATGATCCATTACATGTATGTATATAAAGACACAGCTCTTGATGCTGTGTCAGGCTAACATCTGCTTGTTGACCTTTATTGACTTTTCTGTGTCAGGAGGTTCCCTTTATAACCTTTTTCCATTTATCCGCCTGTCTACTGCAGTGCTTGTTCTGAAGGATCAAGGGAGGGAGGATTAAATGCCTCCAAAAAGCCGTGGATAATCAGAATAGAGGTGATACAGCAGAGGTAGATTTTCACCACTTTTAGGTTAAGGATGAGAGACTTTCAAGTGTGTATTTTTGGGTTTTTAATTTGTTAATGTAAAGTCTACTCTTTTTAAAGAAATTTATGAGGATCTTCCAAAGTAAGATTTATACACATCAGTGGGAGGTTTGATTTAACGACCTCAAAAGGTCCCTTTTGGAGATGTTTCAGTCATATTTGACTCTCTGCTCTAAAAATGACCAAATGAATGCTTTTACTGTCAGCATAGTACACCTGTAGGTTTCTACAACATGCAGAAAGAAAAAGTTTATTTTAGATTAGGAGGATTTATCAATAACTCTTGAGAAAAATATTACTGATAGATAATGGTAGGTATTTTACACCACAGTCCTACCAAATGTTGGGTTCATTGGAGAAGTTGAAACATACAGGGTTTTTTTCCATAAATAAATAGTTTTAAACATCACATTTAATTTTTGTTATAGTCTCTTAACCTTGCATTGCTAGTAAAATAATGGGAACACAAGTGACCAAATTGGCAATTTGTTAAAAAAAAAAAAAAAAAATCAGAATGTTCAGGACTTAGTGCTATCTCTTTACGAGAAAGAAACCATTTCTTTCTGGAGAAGAAAAAATCATTGGTACATAAATCACAATTGTTTCTGGAACAGAAAGCAGAAAGGCATTTTAGATGTAAGCCATAGGTGTCACCTATACATGTAAATTTGAGAGAAAGAGATATACAGAATATTGCGGGTTATAATTTTTTTTTCGGAATTGCTTAGTACCATGTTTAAACCAGCCACAATTACAATTTTGGGAGCTACAGGTCAGTCAGCTTCACTTTGGTCTTTCTGGTACACATGTAAGAAATGAAAATCAGTGGGAGCAACCATATGAGTTTACCAGGTAAAACATTCCTGGCCTCCCTGATTGATGGAGAGCAGAGATCATTTCTCTTGACATCAGCAAGGCATTTGACACTGCTTTTCATGGTAGTCTTGTATCCTGGTCAGGATCTTCCAGTCTGGATGGGTGGACAACCGGATGAGTAAAAACTGTTTTTGTGGCCATGGTCACAGGGTAGAGGTCAGGGATCCTGCTCTGCCTGGAGCCGCTCACAAGGGGAGCACTGCAGGGTGTGTGTGTGTAAAACTCTCCTGTTTAACATCTGCTTTAGCAATGTTACAGGTGAGGGATTGTTCACATCAGCCTCAGAGGGGACACAAAACTGGAGGGACCAGATGCTAGAGCAGAGGCAGGGTGGCCGTCCCAAGAGACCTGGACAGGCTGGAGGAGTGAGCTGACCCAAACCTCCCAAAATCCAACAGGGAAAAACTTCAACCCTTGCCCATGTCGAGGAAGAAGCCCTAAGAAGAACGCAGCAGGAAAGGGTCAGGATGCCTCAGTGGCCCCAAACTGAGCAGATGCCAGCAGCATCTGGGCAGCCAGGAGGGCTGATAGTTATGGGCTGGGTTATCAGGAGCACGGCCCGGAGATCAAGAGAAGAGATTGTTCCCCTGTACTTGCAGTAGTTATGAGGCTGTGTCTGTAACATTGCATCTGCATTTAGGACCTGATAAACTGGGGGAGTTCAGCGAACAGCTCCCTAGATTGGCTCCTTAAAGTAACTCAGACAAGTTTTCCATCTAAAAGTTAGAATACTAGTTGCAATAGAAATTTTATGCTAAACTCCTCAATACTTTTCACTTAAAATCTGTTTTCTTTCCTTTATTTCCAGATTATTAAGACCTAGAATTATCCCATTTTCTTAGGTGGTCTATTGTTTATTTAGGGAAAAATTATATATGCTCCCAAAGCACCCAGGCCGTGGAAAGAAATATATATTGATTTATTATGAAATTGAATGAACTGCAATGTACAGGTGATATACAGGGAGAAGAAAATTGTGATTCTTCAGCATTCTGATTGGCTACTGATGATGTAATGGTGCATTATTAAGTGATAATTGTTTTATTACAGTGTTTACAAGGAGGCAAATGGTTTGTGAATCAATGCACTGGGAGGCCACAAAACAAGTTGCTTATTGATTCACAAGATGTTTGTATCAAAGTTTGCTGCTCAAAAGAGAAAACCAATGTACTCCAGGGTGTATTCATAAGGATAATAGTCTTGGAAGGATGGAGTCTGAATTTCCATTCAAAATTGTCTCAACTCTGAAATATACTTTTCTCTTTAAAATATTGAGTGGAATCACACCACCTGAGCCATGCAGAGAAATGTGTAGCTCACCTTTCTCTGCCTTTGCCTTTCGTCAGCTCTCAGGTTGTGAGGTTCAGTAAAGTCATTCATAGATCCTCATTTTCTTAAGTCATCTCTGAAGGGTACTTTGTCATTAGTACTACAGTTTGTTAAAGTTACAAATACTTTGCTAAAAATATCTGCATTTTTGGAGATTTAAGTTGTTTAAACATTGCTGAGACCAGATCAGTGGATGTATTCCCATTCTTCCAAATGGTGGAATATTAAAGAGAACAAAATTATTGGCCCATATGAACAAAGAGTGCTGGATCAGCCCTTCTGTCTCACACACAACTTCCACTAATTGCAGGAACACTGTGCTGGAATATTTACCAGTGTAACCTATCACTGGGTTTCTGATTTTGCAGATCAGTGTCTTTAAGAATTCATATCCACAGACAAGTCACTGAAGCTTAATCAATTGCTATCCATCTGCTGAACAGACAAAACCCCATTATGAGGCACTGCAATTTAGCTCATATGTTGGAAACCCTTAGGAAAGAGCTTCAGCAATGTCAGTTTAACTTGCAGCTAGGATTAAAATGGGCAACACAGAAAGAGATATTGAGCTTAAGCAGGGCAGTGTAGTGAATCACCTTAACTCAGCAAAGTGTTTGACTCTTCATGGCTTAATAACACACTAAAAAATCCCAAATACCTCTTCTTTCTAAAGTCGCATCACATTCCACATTGAAGAGAAAGTTTCTGTAAAATTAAGCCACCTGAAAGAGGAAAAGAGCTGAATGATATTTTGTACCTGAGCAGTTCTGGTAGAATGGAAGTGTTTTTTATTTGAGGCTAAGAACTGGTTGTGTTCCTTTGATGTCGGTGTTATTCCTTTCATAGGAACTGCTCAGACATTTGAGGGGCCTTCAAGATGATGATCAAGAGATGCTTGTGCTCAACTGCTTGATCTTTTGCATGCACTGTTTAGGGCCTATTACAAAAAATTCGGCTTTATTGAAATGTCATATTCCATTTCCTTTAGAGATGTTTTTTAATCTAAGCAGTTTCAAGGAAAGCATTAGCAGATGAAATACAATTTTTTAACACTCAGGGCTAGGTGTGTTGGGCTTGATTGTACCTAAATACAAGGTGGGACTTGATAAGATGCAGGTATTATCACAAATAATGAGTTCCATACCCCAAACAGGCAGGATTTGAATGGCATCATCATATAGCGATCAGTTTTGCCTGGAAACTCCTCATTGCAATCAGCAGGAATTTTAGGAAGCTTAAATAGACAAAATAAAACTGTAAATTTCAGTATGAGACAATAATTTGTGGGTTTGCATCCTAATACTTGTGCATGGAGTACAGAGCAGGAATAATTTTACTACAGAGTCTTTTAATTTTTCATGTCCAGAAACATTTTTGGGATTAAACTGTTGCTTTTGTTCTTATAGTGTCTATATTGGTTTGGGGTTTTATTGGTTTTTTTTTGCACACAGTCAAACCTTGCAGAATAATTCCAACTTTTTTCTTTCTCATGAAAAATCAAATGGTATGTATTTCTTCATTTTGGTTTACTTTACTGCAGCACTTTATTTACTTTTGCTTTATTTAAATCTCCATGAGCAGTGCCACAACAATACTAAAGACTTTTTGATATGTTTAGACCAATCTAGAGAAAAAATAACCCAATTAAGGAAACTTTTCTAACAATTTAAGGAATCTAAATTTTAGCTCATAAATACAGTCATCCAATACCTGGTTTTAAGAAAATTACTGTTTTTGTAGAACAAAGGGAATAATGGTGAATTGTACTGGGCAAGGAGCTATGGGATTAAATATTTTGTCTTAGAAAGAGGGAAGGGGGAATTTTCCATTGTTACATCTTTAGTAAGAGTAAGCACAATCAGATTTCCTCTGGTCTGTTGTCCATCTACTCAAATCCAGTATTCCCTCTATAGCACAACACGCAGCCTGCCTCTTCCTCTTCTCCTTTGAATTTCAGAAGTGTTGGAAGTCTTGACTGTCTGTGACAGTAGAGCTTTTCCTTGCCTCCCCTGGTGCTTTTTTGTCTCTTCCTGCTATGCTGATTTAGAATCTCTCTTGGAGAAGACAATTAACAACACCTTGAGCAAGGCCTGAGCATTGACTTAAATTTAACTCCCTTCTTGTATATTTGTAGAAAGAGAATTGAGCTTGGCATACTGTCAGTTGTTTCACTAATCCAAAATTTATGTTTTTCTAGTCTTAAGCCCGGTCTAGCTGATAGTTGTCATCTATCTTTAAATCAGCATCATTTCCTCATCCCTGTTTCTGGAGCTCACAAATGTGTCTGTTCTGTGGCCAGGGCAGGCTGCACATTTTTGTCCTCTGCAGCAGTGATGTGTCATGAATGTCTCCTATGCTTTGTAAGTGGATCACTGCCTAAGCCTGGCTTAGGCTGCCCTCTGCCCTACACATGGAGTTCCTGTGGAGAACAACTGTTCCAGCTGTGTCAGCCTCCAGCATCTGGTTCCAGGATCCCGGATGTAGCTCTGTGGAGCTCTGCTCACAGGCAGGAAGGTCCATTTCTGATCTGAGCAAGGGCGTGTGTGCTGGAAGCCGCTTGCTGAGAGGGAACGTGGATCTGTATGTTTTGATTGCAGTCACAGGTATCTCTCAGGTTTGCAATCAAAGGCATGGGAGCAGGGTGAGTCACAAAGCGTCAACTAAGAGAGCCTTTTTATAGAATCTCAAAATGACACAATGGTTGAGGTTGGTAGGAATGTCTGGAAACCCTTGAGTCCAGCCCTCCTGCTCAAAGCAGGGTCAGACAGGGTGGGTTGTGTAGGGCGGCGTCCAAACGAGTATTGAATAACTTCAGGAATGGAAAAACTCACAGCCTGTCTGGGCAGCATCTTCCACTGTTCAATCACCCCTGAGAAAAAAAGCTTTTTGTGATGTTTAAATAGGTTATCTCGTACTTTGGTTTGTGCTTGCCCTCTCTTGCTCTTGCACTGGACAGCAGCGAGCTCCATCTGGCTTAGTCCCCACTGCATGTGAATGAGTTGGTAGGGTAGTGACAGTACACGGGGCCTATTGATTATTTATCATTAAAGTCAGCAAAAGAACAGCTCTTTAAGCTGATAAAGAGGCAGAGGCCAACTAAAGTAGTGCAAAATAAACATTGAAATGAAAGGTACAGGACTTTCTGGCACTTGATTTCTGCATGGCAAAGATCAGCTCAGGAATGGCAAACATATCTCATTAAGTGGCTATGTCCTTAATGAATTATTTGACCAGATGTAAAGATTTGATTTACAAACCTCTATGACCCCAGGGGGCATGGTTAGAAAGCCAATTCTTTTTGTTAAATAAAACCTTTGCTACCAGACTTGCCACAAACTTGTAAAAGTGGTTTGCTCTGCTGCTTTCTTCATCCACATGTGGACTATGTTCTCTGAAGTATAATCCTGTAGAAAATTTTTTATGAGATTGTCACTTTTCTTCCTTAAGACATGACCAAAGCTCCTCTGCTGCTGTTCCCATCAGTAGTATGTATATCACTTGTACAGAGCTTTTGAAGCATCCTCTCATTGATCCTCCCACCTTCAAGAACTTGAGGAGAAGCTGCTAACAGCATGATGTCTCTAAAGTCTCCAGTTGACACCAGTTCTGAGGTTTTTAAAGTGATTGACATGCATTCATGGGTGTATTTTAAAATCCCAGCAATTTTATGACTTGCAGTATTCTCTCTTCTTTCCTCTACAACAGGCTTCTGTAATATGAACAAGAATCACAGGATACCAAGAAAGGGTCAATAGAGATATTTTGCTGAAACTTGATTTATAATACTAGGGATTTAATTCTTTTATCAAAATAAAGATCAAATCAGGAAGGACTGAATTTTTATGGAAGATGAGTTATTGTCAGAGTTAATCAGGAAAAATCCTTAATTAGAATTCTTCCAGGTGTTTCCCACCCTGGCACAAACTGAAGATGAAACAGAGAATAATGACATCTTATGTGATTTTTGGATGTCTGTAGTTTTTCTTTTTGTTTACTTCATGTTTTGGACTGATCACAACACATTTCAGTCTAACATTGTCCCTGTTTCTAATCACCTCTTGAAGTGACGGCAGTAGTGCTTGCCTTGAATCATTTGACACTCTGCTATTTCACACGGTATTTGGAGATGTAGACATTCAGAAGTACATCCATTACATTAATACATTGTTATTTATTTCTAAATCATTAAGCATAATGTGATTTTTATGTAGGTTTACAGATATATCAGTAAGTGTTAATGACTTTTCTCTCGTTTGACTGTATGCTTGGGAAGCTTTGGGGGGCATCAAACTTTTATAACCATGATGAACTTATATTATTAGCAGATGAGAAAACCAGGCAAAATTCCTGAGACCCGATGATCAAAAATAAATGTTTCATGAAAACTCTCGGGAAAACAGTGGAACACTAAGAATATATATCTAGGCTCCCTGATTAAACTCACCTGACAAATTTTTGTAGTCCTATTTGATATTCATTACTTTCTCTCCCAGATTTTTTTAGAGCTATGTTTCAGCTTCTAAAAATTAATTTGCAGTTTCCATAATTCTTAACATTTCGTGCAGTTTAAATGGTAGATTAGATCCAAAGTGACAGAGAATTCTTCTCTGCATCCGTGTGCTTTTCATTATGAAGCCAGCCCAACTGTGGCTCAGGTAGATTTCCTTCACACGTTATTGTCGAACATGCAGTGATATGTTGGGCTGGTCCAACTCAGTGTGTTGTCTGAAATTGCTCTTGACTGAGGCATCATATACAGGTCTGCCAAAGAGCTGCCTGGATAAACTGGATACTTTTAACACAGTAGTTCTACATTTACCTTTCTTAAATTCCCAGCATTCTCTTTCTCTACAATGCCACACTTGAAGTTCTTTCTCTGCTCACCTCATACAAAATCTGTAGCAAGTATTAATTATTCTAAGTATAGTAATTATTGTTTTTATCTCAGGAGTTAAAGCACTCCCTTTGTAGTAACCTCCAAAAAAGTGAAAACTTGATACGAAATTCTTGAGAACACCAAAGAGGAGCAGAGCATCTCAGTTTCTTTGATCAGACCCACTTCCTTTCCTTCCTTTCAAAGTACTGTAGCACTAATTTTCCAGAATAATCTTTGAATAAACAATATAATAATAATAATTACTTAAAAGCTGCATATAGCTTGTAAGTAAAAATAGGAATATCTGGAATAACCTCTGAGCATGATCTCAAAAATTGAATGATATTTGATGCTGAATTGAAGGAGACAGAAACTTCTCTGTAAATAGCTGTACCTATCTCCATACATATATAGGCACGTGCATACATGCATTTTATCCTGCCAGCAGGGATATTGAGGTGAGGTCCCCATGAAGGTTTCTATAACACAGCCCATTTGTATTTCCAGACCTGCCAGTCTCTTGCATGCTTAGCAAGCTGTGAGCTGCATCCACTGCAGCAGACTCTTTCCCAGAGCATGCACTGGTCGCAGCAGCAGAACACAGTATTTTAGCACTGTGCTCTGGGACTGGGAAGGAGAGAGGGGGAGAAGCCATGGCTGAAATGTGTTTTCAGGGACTCTTTCATCACCTCTATGGATCAAATGTCAATTCAAGCCATTTTTTTTGCCTGCTGGAAATCCAACTTCTGATTATACTGCTTGCCCAAATGCTTTTACAAAATGGGTAATATTTCTGATTTTCTGATTTCAATGAAAATTTCCTGTCCCTGCAGTTTTTGTTGTAAGCAGAATGCAGTGCACTTGGAGCAGTGCTACACAGAGGGCCCTCCCCCACAATGTTTTATGCATGCTGATGCCTTGCACAAGGCAGAAACAAGTAACTTAAACAATACAATAAATTTTACTGAGACGTAGATACAGGTCTTTTCTGGCTTGTCTATAAAGTGAAAAATATGGAATGATTTGCTTCCCCTTTAAGGAGGTTATTAGCCTGCTTGTATCTACCAGAGGAATAGAGGTGCACACAGTCTCCCATTATTCACCAGGTTTTTAATCTTGATCCCTGGCTTCTGCGATAAGTTATTGCTGGGGACTGGAATTGCTTGGGGAGTGATGCAGGTGCCTGAGGGCCAGCAAGTGGCTCTGTTATGAGAACTGGCTCTAATGATTAATGGTAGGATGCAGTGCACTACTGCTGACTTCACTGGGAAATACAACATTGTTAATTTTATCATTATAAACTCCCAGCACTGCAAGAGAATGTGTCTGCCTCTAGGATGGTGAATTTGATAAGAAGGCTTTTCTGATAAGATATCTCGTACTCCCAGGGAAAGCATTCATGTTTAATCAGGGAGTATTTAACTTGCAATCCAAATGTTACCAAGTAATATGTACAGGTCATTTTAAATTTGTGCTCTACAGTTCAGGTCACAACATTATAAATGAGTTTGTATACACACTGAAGAAAGAAAGAATCAATATATCACCGTGCTTTACAAAGACTGTCATAGGCCTGAGAAACCAAATATTTTTTCACTTGAAAAGGGGACAGTCTTTTTAATGACTAGTAGTACTGCAGACAGATAAATACACACAGAGAGCCCAGGAACCATCCTGTGAAATACTCTGCAGCTTCCAGCTTTGCTGGTGGCAGTGTCTGTGATTTCAAAGCAAGCCACTGAAGACAAGAGGGATTGCATCCTCCTTCTATTAATTATATCAAACAGGTTGTAGGACTGGCATGCAGTGTTGGGCTATGACAGGACAATAGTCCTGAGCATGCCAGTTCCTTCTTTAGCTGTGTGTTTGTGGGATCAGCATGGACACTGCTGTCTTGCAGAGACATTTGTACTGGTTTTGGCTGGGGTTAACTTCCTTCATAGTAGCTTGTATGGTGCTGAGTTTTGAATAAGTGATGAAAGCAGCGTTAACAGACATGTTTTAGTTTAGTGAAGCCTGAGCTGAGCAGCACTTTTACAGCCTCTGGGCCTTTTCTGATGCTCACACTGTCCCAGCAGCAAGGAGGCTGCGGGTGCACAAGAAGCTGGGAGGAGATGCAGCTGGAAAAGCTGGCCCTGACTGACCAAAGGCTCAGCTGACCATAGGACACCATGTGTGGCAATAAAAGCCACAGGGAAGCAGGAGGAAGGGGTATGTTCCCCCAAGATGAAATTCCTAATTTATATAGAGGATTTTGTGCAGCCTTGGCTTTGCTCAGTACACGTGTTCCTACAGCTTCATTGCTCTTTATAATATCTTCTCCCACTTTAAGTCTGTACCTCTCCTGCCATGCCATCATGTCCCATGCCTCTCCCAGTACCTTGCACCTTCCCAGCTACATTTTTGCTTCTAAAAGCTGTAGAATGATGAATACATTGTTCATTGTTTGTGTGTTGTATGTGTCCCTCCTATGTGTTTATTTTTTTCCTCTCTCTCTAAATTAAAATTCTTCAGGCTGTGGTCTTTCTGCCTTTTCAAACAGTGGCTGGAATATATGGCTGTTATATCTCAGCTCCTTATGCCATTCTGATACATATGATGAAGACTTGGTCAACTTTGTCAAATTTTCCATGAAGGTAATGATAACAGAGAAAATTTTGACATAGTGAATAACTTTGTCTCTTCATGAGAGATATTCAGTCTAGGAGTTATGACATTGGGAAAAGAACAGCACTTGAAGGTAATAAGGTGATTTTTGTGGAAAACCTAATGGGGTAGTGTCACTTAGTAGGTCATTTAAAAACTAGGCATGTCTTGAAACTGGAATAACATCGTAGAATTGAATGCAGAATGTCTTGCACTGTGGCTCATGGTCTTTGACTCTGTGTACTGTGTTAACCATTTGATCTGTCTCTAACAAAATAGGTTTTGATAACAATGTAGATATTGGGCCTGTCATTTGTTTAAATGCACGTTACTGTTGTGACTCATTTTATAACTTTGTTGTGCTGACACCTTACATGCGTGGGTGGAAAGCTGTGGAAGCTGAGTCCTGTCATTCACTGAAACAACTGAACAAAATACTGGAGTGACAGGAATGTGTCTGGTCCTCCCAGTCTGGTTTAGAGTTACAGCAAGAGTTTCTTTTGCAGAGAATTTTGACATTTCAGTACTAAAAAAAGCTTACCTACTGATAGCCAAGGAATCAAACTTACAGCTAACCAATTTCAAAGCTTAGGTTTTGCCGTGTCAGGGTGTTTCATAAGCCCTGAGCTAAATGTTGCAACACTTCCTGATTTCACATGCCCTGGAAGAGAGAGCAATGGCAGGTTGATGTCTATCAACTCCAGTATTCATAGCACAAAGTAATGGCAGTGGGTAGGATCAGCTTAAGCAGATGATATAGTAAAAGCATGCACCTAAGTGGATAATGGGGATGCCATCCTGAATCTCCTGAGGGATGGTAATCCACAGCAACCGAGGTGACTCAGAGGCACAGAAGAAGTGGCTGGATGACTTGGATGTTAATGTGTGCAGACAGAAGCTGCTGTGCACTGCTCCTGATGGCCCCTGTCGGCAGTGCCACCTTCTTTGTGTCCCGCAGGCAGCTGTCTGTCAGCCTGGGCACCTTCCCCGGCACGCTGGCGGAGGTGCAGTTTGGGCATTTGCTCAGGAGAATTTCATGGCTTAGCAAATGAGTAGCAGGGAGAGACAGCTGATGGCTTCAGAGGGGAATCATAAAAAGCTGAAGCTTTAGAAGTTGTCATGGGAAGAAAGAATTGATCCAGGTTTGAAAAGAGAACATGTGTTGGGCTGGACCAGATTTTGAATCACCTGTATCTTGCGTGAGAATAAGTACCAGTGCCCTGACCTGTAAACTGTTGCATCTGATCAAAAATAGCAGGACTATTTTAAGCTCATTTTTCATGTGTGTAATGCCTTACACAGAGCTGTTGAGACTCAGGCTGAGATTCTGTACTCCATTGTTTGTACCTTAGTCTCCCACTGCATTAAAAGGATTTTTTTTCCCCCTCCAGTGTGTACTCGGCTGTATCCTGTTTGTTTTTCTGCCTTATTCTGAAGCAACAAAAATCAGCGTGGTTGGGAACAGAACAGCACATAGGATAGGAAAATGCTTGGAAGCAGTACAGAGAACCTTGTATTCTCAGTGTCTGAGGTCAGAAATGAAAGCTTGTTTGGTTTTGGGGGATGATCTTGTTTTGTTCTCCCCTTCTCATCTTCCCTCCTGCCCCAATCCCCAAACCAGTCATATTGTCAGAGCCCTTTGAAGGAGATTTATTCTTATGGAAGATGGAGAGTAGTTTAAGAGATTACTTCATTTAAATCTATATCTCTCCCTCAGAGAGTGTCTCTAGTGTCCTTAAGAAGAAAGTAGTAAAGCATTGTTTACCTCTGACAGCTTTATTAAGAGATTAAATGTTACCTTTTATGTGACTCTTATGAAACTGGTGAGCTAGGGAGCAGCTAGTCCCTCCAAAAGGCTGCTGCCTGACTCGGTGAGGGCTGCACTGGTGCAGTGCTCAGGGCACCTGTGCTGGGTGGAAGGCATTCCTCCAAAAACCTTGACACAAGGAATACAATCAAAGAAAGGCGTGCTGGCACAAAAAAAGGCCTGGATGTAGTAGAGAAATATATCTGAAACATGTCAAAAGTTTGTCTCTTTTATGTTTAAGTAGAAGCTAAATAAATGAGCACCTGCACAGAACACATTGGTTAATATTCAAGCTCTAGCTGACTGAAACTGCTCCTGTTTTGGGAACTAAAGCGGGTTACAGCTTTACACCATCTCTGGCAGTAAGAATGATCTGTCTGTATCGCTCACCTACTCACTGTGAATCTGTGTGCTCAGATACCCAAACCTTTTTTGGTTATTTCACAGCTAAGCTATGGTACTTCTGCTGTTTCACAGACACGAGGAGCAACAACTTAAGTTCAACCCATTCATTTCTGCTAATGCATTTAGAGGTGTTTTCTGCTGCAGGCTAGGAATATGAAAACAGCAGAGCTCAGGCACTGAATCGTAACTAAATAATGCATCCCAATCCTTTAGTCTTTCTGCCTGTGCTGTGCTACTTAATCTTCTGAGGACTAATGGGTTTAGGAGTAAGAGGACATCTGGATGAATCATGACAGAGGGTTGGTGTGGAGAGTCAGTTTTCCCTCCCTAAAACAAAGCTTTATCAAAGTCTAGGTGTCCCTGCACGTAAGCCAGTACAAGTGCTGCTTGTCCTTGTAGAGTCACACGCATAAATGTACATTATACTCATGATACATGATCAACAAACAGGTCTAAAAGAGGCAGAGGTGGTACATCAGCACCACAGGATCCTTGAGTCCCATTGGATAATGGCAACATTTCCTCTTGCCCAGAGTACGGTGTTCCTTGTTTAAAGAAAAGCCCCAATTCTCTTGTAGCCTGATTTTCCCATACCTATTGGCAAAAATTTGTATCTCATAAAACACTATTTTATATGTAACCCTTTCCAAACGACAGAAAATTCCACCAAAATTGTAGTAATCCTGGCCCACCACTGCGAGACTGAGCAATCAGATTTAGAGGGAAGAGCAGAATCAGCATCTGAGTTAATCCTGGCTGTAGTATTCCAGCACAGTTCTGGGGCCTGCTGCGCATCTAGGAATAACATTCTTCCCCTTATTCATTTATTTAACTGATAGGATCCAAGAACATCATCTCCATACTCAGGAACGCTCTTGATGGTGTAAGATTTAGCACAGAATTCTCCCCTAAGAGACTCTATTGGATAGTCTGTTCAGGTGTCAGGCTAGTTAGGAAGTGATGCACTTTTCAGTAGAAACTAATTTGATCCATTTTAGAGAAAATAATATATATTGAAATACAACTTCAGACCCTTTGTGGCTCCTGAGGGATGCTGCCTCTGCCAGCACAGGTGCTCGTGTCCAGCTGTGCAGCTGAGGAGATGCCTTGTGGTCAGCACAAGTGGGAACAACCACACCAAGGGTAGGGCAGGGAGTTCCAGCTGTGAATTTCTGCTAAAAGACAGGAGCTGGGCTTTCATGAAATGCTTTATATTTGACACAAATGTTAAGAAATAGAAGCGTGCATCCACCTCAAAGTAGTCACAGATGTACTCTATTCTTGGCAGTGAGGCTTTGTGATCTGTAAGAGCAGCTTTCCCATATTCGTTTGCACATGGATAGTTATTGTATGAATCCTATGTATGAACACGAGTACGAAAAGGGAGTGAGATGTGGAATGGAGCTTTTTTTCTTTTTCTCCGAGGTAACAGTGTGAAGCCAGGGAGCTGTGCTCTGCTCCATGACAGGTGTGTTCTGGGCTGGTGTGTTTGTGTGTCACAAAGAAATTGCAGAATGACAAGCTAAGATAATGTGATAAAGAAAATCATATGTGAGTTTGCTTTTCCATACCCTGTGGTGAATGGAAAATAGACTAATTTATTTATTGACATAAATAGGCTTGACATCTTGAGTTTAATTTTCGACTTCATTGTCTGAAAAGCCCTTACACCTCTCAAGGCATCTTCTCATCCAGGGTTCTTTATAAAAAACTGAGAGAAATCATTGCTTCCAGCCTGTGATTCCTCTGACCTATTTTAGATGTGCCTCTTTGGACAAGATGATCCATGCTGGAGTAAAAGTGTCAGTTGTCTTCCACTGGTTATACAAGGATAACTAACTGAGGTGTCAGCGTCTACTTTGTAAGCACCTAAGATTAGGGGAGATGAATCCCCGTGTGACTGAGTAATGCTCTGAGTCAACACAGCGCCGCTTCTAGCAGTGGGAGGATCACAAGTGTTGGGCTTTCCAGGTGCTAGTTAACTCCATGTATCAGTGTGTCCCTGGAGGCATTTGTTGTTCTCCTTCTTGCATATTTAGGATCATTGCCAAGAGTTGCACTGCTTTGTTTTTCTGCCTCCGTGGTGAGAGGAGCTGCATAATGCGGCACCGAGCCTGGAGCCTAATTTGTACAGGCTTCTGTGTGAACTTAGGACAAAACTTACTTGCCCTGTCAGCATCCTCTGCACTGCTGAGTGTTTAGAAGCAAATGTGATAAAGAAAGTAGAAATGCAATTAACAAAGACCAATAGATACAAAAGCCCAGAGCCAGTTTTAGCCACTCTTTGTCGATCCCAGCTGCCACTGCACCAACACTGAGACATGGAGTAATTGCAAAGTCGATAGCAGTGGCCTGGCTTTCAGTAATGATTTCAAGTCAGTCGTGATATGCTGTGGAAAGCACTGCAGTCAGCTTGGTGTGTTCCTTATTGCTGTAAGAAGGTTTGAGGCAGAGCCTTTTCTCCTTGTTCCAGTGACTTGCTGCCTGAGAGCTTTGTAGCCTGCCAAGGCAAGCCATGCATCCCTTTGTCTACTTTATCCACAGAGAAAAAAGAAAAAGAAAGGTCTTAACCACAGTACATGTGCCTCTTTGGATAGAACTCAGTTTAATTTCACCTCTCACTGTAGAGATTTGTCAACCTCTAGCTTAAGGACAATTGCGTCCCTCAGGGAGACCCCACTGTATTTTCCTACCATATTTTGAAGATTTTTGGAAAAGAGACAGTTTCCACGTTTGGGTTCAAGTTCTGGGATAGTCCTTGTCATACAGTATGCTACACTGTGAAGTTAGACAGTGTTTAAACAAAGATCAGAGGAGAACATCTGGATGTATGTTAATGTTAATGCCCTACAGTTGAGCTGCAGTTCTCTAAACAGTAACAACGTTGGAAAGCGTCTGTAAGGAGCACCAGGGACCTGTGGCCTGGGAATTTAAATCTCACACTTTGTGTAGCTCAAGCACCATTAAGTTGTTTATAATATTTACAGTGCTTCTGGTGTGCAGGAGATATTCAGTGTCCTAACATTCCATTCAGTGTGCTTTAAAAATGTCTTGAGAACAGTTGTGACCTACTTATCAGGTTCTGAAAACAAGGTCCCAGTTGTTTAAGTTGCTGAAATACTTTTTGAAAGGTCCAGGACTGTGACAGAAGAGAACTTTGTTCAGCCATTTGGTGCAATTAAGCAATGGCACAGAAGAGAAAGAATGTAGGTCTACATGATCCTTGTTTCAATGTAATGTTGTTCCATAAAAATGCAAAGGACTGAGATAATCCTTGATATGAAAAATATATAGGCTGAGAAGAGCTGTGTAAAGGAAAAGGCAGCATTTTTTGATACAGAAAATTCCATGTCATATTAATGCTAGTGGTGACATTTATACTTTCCTACAGAGTCATCCCAAATAAGAAGGATCTTTTAATACTGGAATATGTTTTCCACAATGGCAAAAAGAGTTCTTGTGACAGGAGTTAGGTCAAGGTAAGGTATTTGAGACCAGAAAAGCAAATTGCTTCTTTGCACTTAAGATGGAGGCCAAGTTGGCCATCAGTGCTTTCTTCTAAGCCGTTTGTGCCAGTCTGGTGTGGTATTTCTCTTGTTACAGTGAAGGTAACAACTGACCACGTTCACAGGCACAACAGAGACCATGTGGGCCAGGATCTGCCTCTTTGGAAGACACCCTTGGGGATGTGGCTGAAAAACACTAATTGTGGGGAGTCTCCTTGCTTCAATTAAGCTGTTCTGGAGAATGCTGAGCTGGCCAGCTCACTCCACACCTGAATGCCATGTGGCAGTCAAAGTGCTGCTCTTAATTACCTCGCTAATTTGCCTGAAGCTGTTTCAGTGAAGAGTACAGTAAGTCCAGTACTGTTCACATGGGTTTTTTTCCTAGTTCTCTAAAATTACAAATTTAGAAGAGGGAAATTCAGTATTAGAAATTTTTGCTGCTAGAAGAAATAAACAAACAAAAACCCCTTCATACCTGGCCATACTAAGCATAACGTAAACGGGTTGATCTGAAATGGTGAACTACAAAAAAGTAGTAAAAAGTAAATTACTTGTCCCTCCCTGATCCACCATGAAATCCTCATATTGATGGTAGCATATATTTTGAAAATAATAGTCACGATGATGTGATTTCTAAAGACAAGGTGAATGTAATTCCTACAAGCCTGATCTACACAAGATGGTAAGTTTGAGTTTAAAAACAGTTGATGGATGGGTAGAATTAGGTGCATCATGAGAAAATGCCAAGAGCCTAGAGTGAAGACTACAACTTTGGGGCTTCAGCTAGAGACTTTAAAATTAGGTCTGGGTAGGATGTCCTCAGCTGAGGTGAGTTAATCCAGTTAGCATGAAAAAACAAACCTTAAGCTATTTGAGAGGGTGGGTGACTCATGACCAAAGCTTTACCTTTGATTCCACAGTGCTTTGTGGCACTGCTGCTTAATTCTTTTAATTTCAAGGAGTTTGTTTCTTTAGGAACTGTCTCGTCTAATCATGATTTCTATCTCTTATGATGAAGATGTTCCATTCTGAGTGCATCAGCCTATTTCAGCCAAGTCTGATGTTTAAACATGCTTACTTGAAAATAGCAGCTAGAATTAAGAATGAGTTCCCTTTCTGCTTCTCTTTCCCACAGCAAGATTTCCATCAAAGTTTCAGAGTTTACACTGTAATACATTTCAGTCAAATCCCATCACAAAATAGAAATCTCTATGAATCCAGCTTTATTAACTCTCTTGTGCGCTCAACTACTTCCTCTAAAGAGAAACAAAGACCACCTCTAAAAAGACATTGGAATATTAGGGGTAATGCTCATTTCCCTGAAACTGTACCTAGACTCCAAATAAAATTATTTTCTTGCTTTACACTTATCGTTCTGCCAAGGATGACTTGTCTTCCCTGCTAGAGGAATTTCACGACAAAATTCCTCAGCTGATTTTTTTTTTCCTTTTATTTTTGTTTCCCCTTATTTACTAGCAATATAATGACCCCTCTTCCAACTTGTAAAAGCCAAATGCCTCTTCTTCTTAACATTTCTCTTTCCTCTGGAAACCTTTTACCCCTTTGCTGAATTTGGAGCCAGTGTAGCTTAATCTCTTTTAAACTCAGATCTGTGTGAAGTATGAGAACACAGGTGTGAGTGGAGCTTTGGCTTAAAATAGCAACCAGTAGTAAAGTAGTCGCTGTTCATTTAGGAGAAGATAACAAATGAGGCCTCCCAGGAGTCAGCAGTGCAACTCCTCATGTTTCTCATCTAAATAAATGATCTAAATAGAGATAGCGAGGGTAAACAAGCAAATTCTACTGATAGCAAAAGTATCAGGGAGTAATAAGCCCAGAGCAAACACCAGAGTGTTCAGGGGGTTTTGATCTACTACATCTGCAAATGCATAATTGTCAGTCTTTCTGGCAAAAATAATTAAGATAATAAGCACAAATAAATGTGACTGAGCAGTACCGTGTTGTACCAATGTTTTAGCAAAGACCTTGAAACAAAACAAAAAAACAAAAAAAACCAAAAAAAAAAAAAAACAAACAAAAAAAAAAAACACCAAAAAAAACAGAACCTTGATCTAAACTTTAAAAGGAAGAGCTAACAGCGAGCCAGGATAGCACAGCAGAGTGCTCCAAAACACCCAGGTTGTTTGGAAATGTGCACCACTATAAACAGGGCTTTCTGAATATGAGCACCATTGTGACTAAACAACCTGTCAAAACTAACTTAACATTTCCTTTCCCTAAGTCTTCTACTTTTTGCCTAGGGTTTAATTTATTTTGATCAAAACACTAGAATCAATTTAGACAACTATGAACAAAATATTGTTCATTAATTATCAATATTTTGTTCCTGTGGAATTTTTTAACCTCTTCCATGATAAGGAGGTATATTCTGCCAACCTTCTCAATGCTGCTGCTTGTTGTAAATGTCTCTGTAACCTCAGTCTCATAAGTAGGTGTTTTCCTGAGTCTCTGATCACTTTCCTTTTATCTTTTGACCTTCTCCTTTTCCTGTTGCGTGTGTTTTTTGTGAAGGGCGAGCAAAATGAAACTCAGTGGCTAAAGCATCCAAGAGAAGCAGCATTGAGGAGATTCTAGTCAGAATTATTGCATACCATCCAGTCATATGAAGATATATTGTATGATCTTGAGAAATTCTCTCTAGATAGTGGAGTATCTGAACAGATGGGTAAAATAAAACAAATCTACACACATCTTTTTATGAAGGGCAGATGCCAGGTGATTATTTCAGTAGCAGAAGAGAAACCGAGCTCCTGCTGAGCTGTATTATGGAGTTATGTGTTATCCTCACTCTTCCTTAACTGAGTGGTTGTTGGCTATGTTGGCGTGGTCAGTGTTTGGTGGGCCCTTACAGAGGAAAATAGAATTGTTTTCTTCAAAGAAAAAGGATCACCCTCATGGATGAGAAGATAAAAATTGCACTGATAACTTGTTCATAAAGAGAGGAGTGAACTAGGCTGAGAAAGAGCGAGAGAGAGCATGCCTGCCAGGATATGAATGAAATAATTGACAAAGCAAGAGATTCTGTGCTGAAAGTGATCAAAAATAATGATAATCTTATACTCTGCAATTGTGATATGAAGTTAAGTGAGCCTCTTGAGTGTTTGAAAAAAAAAAAAAAAATCAGGCATCAGATTAGAGAATTCTGTGGATTTCTGGTCAGGAAGAGAGGAGCCTGAACATGCTGGCCAACAGAGATGGAAGAGAAAAGGAAAAAATCAAAACAGAATTTTGCTGAATACCAAAGTATTGATCTGCTGATATTGCAAGATTTTTTTTACTCCCTGTCAGGTTGAAGGCTGTCCTTGTTACAGTGAGGAAAATTCTAAGCAGCTGTGGAAGTCCTTTGCCAGGTAGTAGCCCTGGAGCTCATATGCACAGTGCCAGGGAGCAAAACATGATGCAAAGGACACTTTTCTCATTTTGTTGGAGTTTTTCCAGTTTGATTGTTTGAGTTTTTTCTTCAAGCTGGGTGGTGTTGGTGTTTTTGTGGGCTTCCTTTTTCCACAGATACTTTATTCTTGAAAAGCCTCTCATATTTTCCCATTATTCTCTGCAAGGAAACCTCTGCTCCAGCTGGCACCCTGAGTTCTTTCCCGTGTGCCTGTGGTACTTTAACTGGTGTCTGGTGCTCTGGGTGTAGGATTTCAGAATGTGGATCACCTTTGCATTCTGCTGCATTCCCTCTTACCCTCCCACCTGTGATATGCTCTTGAGAACTCTGCTCAGTTCGATGTGTTCAGAAGCCCCTCCAGCACCCCGACTCTTTGTGTGCAGTGGAAATCTGTGCCATTGTGTAAATAACCAGTAAAGACACGGTGCAAAGGGAAATAAATGTAGCACAGGCTTAATGAAAGCAATAGTGATAACGACAGCTACCCAAAAATGACTTTGCAAAACCCAATGTCATGGGTTACAGTGTGTTAGAAGCAGGTTCTTGAGTTTGTTTGTGTGTAATCACCAGCTAAGAGTGTTTTTCTCCTCAGTGGCGTTGGTGGGTTTGGCTACCCTTGACATGTCCCTTTGTCCAGAAGCCACGAAGAACAGCTCACAGCTCTCCTGACAGTAAACTACAGTAGCCCAGACAGACCTGAGGACTGAGAAGACAGCTAATTGCCAGAAAACAAGAAAAATTACCTTTAAGAGAATATATAAATGTGAAACTTTAAAAATAATATCAGTTTGGAGCCTCTTACTTTTCTTTGAAAAGAAGGTGTCCTCAAACATTTCTTATTTATTTGTATTATAGTTGTGCCTCAGAGTTGCTGTCATGGGCCGGTGTCCTGTTGTGCTAGGAACTTCAGAAACATCAAACAGAAAGATAAAATCAAATGGATAAGGAGCAGAAAGAATCTTGGTTAGTCTCCTCTTGTCATTGTTGGATCCTTTCTTTAGGTGGTGTCAGACAGGAGTGAAAAGAGAGGAGATGACTTTGTTGTTAATGGGGGGGTGAGGGTGGGCAGTCCTTTCAGAAGGAAAACTCTAAAAGGGAAAAAACAGTTTGAAAACTAAAGATTTAGAGCTTTTCACCCTTTTCACTGATATATGACCTCATTAGAGTATAAGGGAAGAGATAGGTAGGATACATACTTGCACAGAATTCTGTAGTGGTGCTGACCTAAAATATTGAATGAGCACAGACCATCCTTCAGTTTTCTTTAATTAAAACAAATGTATTGAGGACCCAGTGGTATAATCCATCACTGAATTAATGGGAAGGAGAGAAGCTTCAGTCCTAAATTCTATCTAAGTACACTAATTTTCCATTTTATCACCTTCTAATTTTTACCTAATTGTTTTGTGGAGATGTGTTTTCTCTTCTGCTGATATGCCAATGCCTCACAGAAACCACCCAAACTGAGGCTGTTGGCCTGATCCCAGCATGTGCCCTGCTCTGTTGTTATGGTAATTTAACTACAGGAGGAACAAAATCCATCAGCTGAGCAAGTGTGGATTTTTACTTTACAAAACTTCGTGAGAAACCAAAGTCGTGAAAGACATCTGAAGTCTGATGCAACAAAATCTGGGGCAGGGGGAGGAACCAACACCCTCTCCCTGACTCCTTGCTGTGCACATAACCCACATAGCTCAGGGAAGTGCTTGTTGCTCCTGTTCACATCTCCCAGCAAACCCATCTGTGGGTTTTAGACGTAAGTGGTAGAGGAAATAGCTGCAGAATCTGCATTGTTTTACCATTCTCACAGTTCTCATCTCTGAGATCTAATTATTCTAGTCTAGAAAAGGTGATTTTCTCTGAAATGCTAAAGCCAATGTCATTGATAGTGTGGGGTCTGAGTGGCTCCTATAAGTGACTGATGTAATGCAGGGCCATTTTCTGCCAGTGGTTGGTTGGTGGCTCTGTGAGGTCTTAGGAAGAGAAACTAAAGACTTCTGGGTAAATCACAGCATTGCCAGAAAGGTTTCTCTTCTAATATTTAATGGGTTTGTTTTCCTTAGCTGAGGAGTGAGAGCTGTACCAAATTATAAAATGTATTAAATAATCTTCACAGATTTTTTCGGTCTTTCTAATATTATGGTGTTTTCTAAACATTATTCTTGAAGGTGTTTTCTGCAGAATTCTGTCCCATTGCTTAACTAGAGCAAAAATAGGGTGATATATAGCGTATCTAATTAGTGACTGTGAGATAAAAAGATAGATTTGCACTCTACATTTGCATTACACAAGGTTAGACCTTGTAAATTAGATGAAACACCATTAATAATCAAACAAATGAGGTCAGATCCATTGTTCTTTTCATTCTCTGCACTTCTGTTAAGATAATTTTACACTTCTGCTCCACAATTGAACAATTATTAGTTTCCTAAATGCTACATAGATTTTGACAAAACAAACCCCTGCAGAATCAAAATAAGTAATTTTATATTCAGCAAAAATGATTTTCACATTAGCCTGCATGGAATATTATTCAACCCAATTATCACAATATGTGGACATGTATAATAAATAAGATACAGGAAATCTAATTCTCTATGACACTCTATCAACAATGGTCTGCAACAGAAATGTGTAACGATCTTATCTGTAGCCACCGAAATGTGGGGCGTGAATAAATTGCTTTTCCCACTTGAACTTCTGATAGGGTGGGAGTGTGTGTCACCAATTCTGCCTGAAGGTCTGGTCTTTTCTGCAGGGCAATATTCAGCCCAAAGGATTGTGCTTGTGTTTCCTCTAACAGAATTATTATATCTGGTCTGGCTTGGGGTTTTTTGTGTGATTGAGCAGGGATGACTCTTTCTGCAGGAGGTGGGTTACACTGATGTTGGATTACACCATATTAATGGTGGGTGACTGTAGTTCTGATTTATCTCAGATATTCAGGTACTGAGATCCTTAATCCTGCGAGAAACCTGTGCCAGGGCTGTGCAGGACTGTGCAGAACTCCTTCCCCAGCCTTTATTACCCTGGAGACCCCATTCTGAATGACCTGACACCTTATTCACAACCAGAGGCAGAGGGAAGGCGTTATTTCCTTTTATGCACGGGAATATAATTTTATCTGCACAAATTAGATGTGTATTATGAAGCTGTAGATTTGTTATCCCTGCCATCCCTTGCCTTCCTAATGAAGCCTAGTTCATGCTCACCTTCATCTTTCAGGCCTATTCACTACTATTTTATTTTCTTGCTCTGAAATGCTATGGTAGTCCATCCTTCCTTTCTGGTTAGTTCTATTTGCTCCACATGCTTCCACTTTTGCCAGTTCAGCACCTCTGGGAGCAAAAATCAGCTGTTGAACACTTGAGACTTTCCTTTGAAGTATTTTATTTAACATAGTTGGACAGCCAGAGGATGACAGGAGAGTCAGGATGAAACAAGAAAGAATTTAATGGCCTGATGTTTCTAGGCTAACTGTTCCAGGGTGATGTTTCACTTTTATTTCATGTGATCTAAAACAGTACTAAAGTTAATCTGCTTTCCTCCCTCTTTTGCCCAAACCCATGTTGTTATTCCCGAATTATTTTTTTGTCTTTTAAGAATTCTTTCACTGAAAGTTTTACACCAAGCCTGTTTTGTTTTATACTTGTCCTCAAGTCACTCATATCTCAGGTCTTAGAGGTAATTATCAATATTTCTTTGATTTTTCACTGCATGTTCAAAACAAGAAAAGCAAATTACCCAGGAGACTGAAATATAGAACTGTAATGGCACAGTATTACATAAAGTTATACATTAAAAAAGGGGGACTGTCAGTGCTCTAGAGCTACATGGAAAAGCTGAAAGGGTCTAGATCTTAATTTGCGGATTTTTTTTCTGCTGATAAAGCTGTTCTTTGTTTAAAGTGCTTTGAAAATCCTAGAAAAGTGTATAGGCAGTTAGTCCTAAAGGGAAATAGATTTAGGAAGGAATTAATTTTAGTGAGTTCCAGCAGAAGATTTTTGGGACATTGTAATTAGGCTTGAGATGAAAAGCATTGCCAGGAAGCAATTTACCTTTGTTGTGGATTTGTTTTGTGTATTATTGAGTAGCTTCACACTTTGGAATGTTAACTTTGTATAGACTCAGCACAAAGGAGTCTCATTTTCACACGTGTCCTGTTTTAGGGCTCCCACCCACCCTGAGCAAAAGTGTGACCCTTGCCTCTAAGGAAAGTGTTAAAGTCCTAACGCATTTCATTTTTATTTTGGTTTCTTGCATATGTCATGGCCACAAAAGTTAAAAAAAAAAAAAAAATTGATAAATGGTCTTTGTTTTTTAGGGCAATGAACTTTACCAAAATCTCAATTCACAAGTAAAGAGCAGAATATAAGTGTCTAAGAGAGATTGGAATTGAGAGTTCAGTCCTCTACTCATGGTAAGCAGGTTGTCTGCCTGGTAAAGCAAGCTTTGTGTAGGTATCACCGAATGGTCAAACCCTCTATAATCCTCCCTCAATTTTGGGGGGATTTTTCTATACAAACAAGTTCATCTGAAACAAGTGCTTCTATGAGTAAAGCTTTTCTGCATTTGTGCATTTTGGTGTTGGCAATAATGTCCATAAGGTGTGAGTTTCAGTGGATTCTGGCTGTTGTACCAGTGAGTGGCGTCTGGGCTGCAGCTTTTCTCTGTGTTTTGGTGTGCATCTTCTCTACCTAACGACTACATCCATACAGAACACAGGAAAGTAATTCTCTCTGCACTTTTTTGTGTGTCTTAGTTGAAAATAATCGATGGGTTCTACAGCTGCTAGGTTAGGCAAGCTCTCGTACTAGTGCAGTATCACTTGCACCCTTTTCTTTAATGAGGCTTATTTCTGTATGAAAGCTGGCTAAAAATGAGCTTTACAATGTGGTAGAGACCTTTGTCAGCCCAGCGAAGTTCATGAAACCTTTTCATGTCTGATCTGTAAGCCCTCATAGATTGATTTTTATATTGAAAGTGCTGTGACAACCTCAATGTAAAAACCTGAACTGCATTGTTCTAATCAGAGTTTACCTTTTCATTTTATCAGAATTCAACTGCTGAGCACTTGGTGTAAAGGTTCCAAAAGAAACAGAGGATTAAATACTCATATCACAGCTTAAGGTCCCCTCAGAGGCTTATTGACTTTGGACTTGTAGAGGGTCCAGAATCCTTAATGACAGCTATGGTAAGGAATAATTCCCTTATGGGTGAGCTGCCCCAGCGAAGAGACAGTCCAAGACATAAAAGGTTGATTTTGTCAAACACTATATTCCACAGGACAATTTTATCCATGCTGAACATGGTGACAAAATGACACAAGGGACAGGATAAGGAGAGAAGAGAGGAGCAATATGGGGAGACCACTCTAAAATTACATTAATTAATATAGCTTGAGATTACATTAGGTGTGACACTAACAGTAGAACTCCCATGAATAATAATAATTCAGTGATCAGATGAAGCTGAGGACTTATTTTAATATATCTCCCTGAGAAATACTGCCTTCTCAATTAGAGATGCAAATATTTAAGAGAAGTCAAGTGGTCTTGTGTAGATCATACAACAGAGAGCAAATATTAAGTGTATTTGGGCTAACTATCCTCTTTCATATAGCCATAGAACATTCCCATCTTAATTAAGGAATTTTTGTTTGAGTGCAAGGAATTATCATACTATATAACAATCTAACTTTCAAATATCATGGTCCTGGTTTGTCATGTTAGTGCCCAGCTTTACTTGGATTACAGCATAAATTAGAGCCCTGGTTTCAAAGAAATTTTAACTTAACCCCAACTATTCTCCTTTTGTGGAATGAAAACTCTTACAAACATAAAAGGAAGCATGTTTAAGAACTGACTGTGCTATACACAATAAATAGAAGTACCCTTCATTTCCTTTGCAGTACCTGTGGTTTCCATCAGCAGGTGAGAAGGTATCCTTAGAGGCTACATCATCAATTTTAAAAAGGAATAGCATTCAGCTAAACTGGGAGTTATACTGAAGATTTTATGTTCTAATGTTCTTAATACGTCTATCTTTCCCTCTAGTTCCATTTTATCCCCCTAATCTTACTGATTCTTGGATAATTTACTCAGCAGATCTAAAATCAGCTTTAAAAAAGTGATCAAGGTTGGGAAAACTTGCATAGGGAGTTTCGTGTTCTAAATCGCATTAGAATGTGGCATTTTTATCCTTAAACTCAGTATAATCCCACTTTACAAAGAACTCCAGTGGCTTACTCTGTAGCAGTAAGCCAAGGTCTGTATTTCCTTTTCTTCCAAGACATACCATACCATAATTCCCAAATAAATAGAGATGCCTAAGCATGTTTGACAAATTGAACTGTTCCCTTCCGTTTGTAGTGGCCCATTGTGTGCACACAAGGCTTCCAAGTGCCCTCATCATCACATCTGCTGAGGCTCACCTGGAGGTGCTTTATGACTGACTTCCTCAATCTACGTGCAGATTTATACCGAGGCAGTAAATAACTTGTAGCAGTTCCCATGGTTTGTACTCTCTGCAGTCCAATTCTGTTCATTTGCAAACCACTCTGTTCTTGTGCACATCGAGGGTAATAAGACTCCTAATGAAAAGCAGTTAATATCACATATAGCAGGGATACCAAGTGTGACTTAGAGGGGTGATTTTTGACACAAGAGCTTTTTACAGCTTTGGGCAAAAATAGATTAACACAATTTTATTTGTTCTTTTGTTTTTCCTTCAGTCTAAATACAGCCTTGTGGCAAAACTTCTATCTCTAATCTCATTTCTCTTGTGTGATGCAACCCTCGTGTTCATTTCAATATTTCAGTGCTTTGACAGTGTCTTGAGGTCAGGTGCTAAAATGAGTCAATTGTCCACTTCTGAAAACACTTGTGTGTTGTTTTTAGTAAACATTTTTGTTCCAAAAGAGAAATTATTGAAGATGAATCTCCTCTGTACTGTTGACTCTGAGAGTAATTAAAAGTTCTGGTTGCAAAGTGTGTGTGCAGAGACTGCCCCGGTAACAATATCACTTGTGGTGCCCACACATTCTCTTCAGGTGTCTCTTAAAATTATTTTGCCATCTGTATTACTCCAGTTTACATGTGCATCAACATGTGTCAATGAGGTGGGAATAATCTCATCTAATAGGGAAAAAACCACTTCCAGTCATCCTCCTCTGAGGCATTCTGAAAACTAGTTTATTTTCAACCTTCTGTTAGTCTGATTTGTAATGTCTAAAGGACTAAATTGTCTCACTGCAGTGATGAGCGCACCATGAAAACGCGAAAACCTAATTTTTGTTCTTTTTACTGCAATGCAGGCAATGTGTGTGGGTTGCCTGATGCTATGCTAGTTGTGGCTGTGTCCTCACTGCTGGAATTGCCCCTCTCCTCACCACCACCACTGCTGACACACTCCTGGCTGTTTGGTTGCTTGCTCTTGCTCTGACTTGAGTGGCTTGAATGCTGCAACCTGATTTTTCAGATCCTCTTGACACTGAAGTTCTCTCTTTCTAAACCATGGAAGAATGTGAGAACACTCCTCAGGAGCTGATGTTGAATGGGTCTGAGCTAAAGCTTTGTCAAGGGCCGAACTGGAAGGACACATAAATTTTTCAGTTTCTCCTTGCCTACGGAGAAACCTCTTTGATGGAGTACAGCCTAATGATTTTGCCTGTTGGATTACATTGAATTTAATGTAAGACCTTTCAGAACTGTTAACATTTACTTAGAAAAGACCTTATAGCCCTGATCCTGCCATGACATCTATATACTTATATTTCAAGATCCCCACAGGAGCCAGGGGACTTTAAATGGAAGCACTTTCACAAACATAATTATAGGTGTGGGCTTCAGAACATATTTTTGCTCAGTAGCAAGATATCAAGAGACACCTACACTATCACTTTTTCTGCAGTTGGATCTGTGGTTTAATATTTTCATAGAATAGGGAATGATTGAGAGTGGGAATTGCAGATCAGAGGAGAGGTAGTGAAATGTCATTTGTGTTGCATAATTTGTACTATCACTTGTCAACAGTGATCCCCTTAATGCCATCCCTTTGACAGATGAGCAAAGCAAGCTTTTAGAATTCTAAAGAGTAAAAGCAGGGATAAAAAGACAACTATGTTTGATTCCCTTCTGCAGTTCAAAGGATTTGAAAGTCATGACACTGGTTATTACTGTGGTCTTTAGAGAGATGCACAGAAACTTAATCTATCTAATCAAACTGTCTCAAAAGATAAACCAAATCAAAACTTTTACCTATACAACTCCTACTATGCTTTGTTGATTTTTTTTCCCCCTCAGTATTCATTTTTCACCAAGGGGATAGCATATTCAGTACATTAGCAGTATTAATTAACTCCTGATACTATATGCATTATCCTGATAAAAACAGCCTTCTTATGCTTCTGAGGACCTCAGGGTGTCATGGGCAGATTTAAACTGCAGTGACAGAGACCACCCTCAAAGTCCTGGAGGAAAGGTGGAAAGTTTGGTTACATTGTCAGAAAAAAGGTGCTGTTTCATAATGTGATTTATTCCAGCAATCATCCTTGTCCAAACCAAATGGGATTCCAGCAAAGGGAATCTCCAGCACGAAATCTTTGTTCAGGATTAGGGCTGATTTACAGACAGGTGCATTTATGTGCACAGAAATAAAGGCTTCCAGCCCCTTCAGTGGGCCATGGGCTGAGCTGAAGGAAGTTCTGTGAGCTAATGTGAAGGCGTGGGCTACAGTTAATGCAGTTTTAGAATTCTGCATGCCAACTGAAGAAGCAGAAGTAAAATCCTTAGAAAGATGTTGGTATGAAGATGTGCGAAATACTGCGCAGCTACTTGTACCCTGTACTGAGGAAAGATGGGGGTTAAAATGAAAGAATGCCTTTAGGGCCTGGAGCATGACCAGAGGAATGGAGAAGCTGATTTATAGTATAGAATCATGAAGTTGTTTATGTGGGAAGGGACCTTTAAAGTTTATCTATTCCAATCCCTCTGCCATGGGCAGGGAAATCTTCAGGTTATTTTGGGTGTTGAGACCTAAAGAACTCTTTCACTTAGCCAAAGAAGAGATGTATGTGAATATGATTACTCCTTTATGAGCATGACAAGCATATAAGTTAGTACCAACTCGGAAATACCAGTACAAGACCATATTTAAAATGAGCAAATTTGCTAACAATCACAAAAATGATCCTCGAGAACTGTTAGAACGTAAAGCAACATAGAAAGAAGCCTAATTTTTTTCTGGACAGTACTTAATAAAGTCCATGTAAAATGGATGGATGTTTCCAGTGCATTTGCCCTGTGTTCAAGCACTGTTATTAATCCAAATAGCAGTTATTGACAAGCTGCTCTTAAGGGCTGAAAATATCCTTTGTCTTTGGCTTCTTATAGCTGGAGTGGGAGTAGTCTCTGGAGCACCAGAAGTTTTCCGCTGTTAGCGTGTCAGACACTGAGCTTTTAAGCAATTCTGAGAAGTTTCTGAGGTACAGTCCTACAGTTTTCTGCTCATATGATAGAAATAATCCAATTACTGGTAACTGCAGTCTGTTTAGCTGGAACCACTGGTGTTGTTTTGCTACTGTGTTTAAATCATCAATTATATCCTTAATGTCTTTACATGCACGGACCTTTTTAAGTGAAATGTGACCCACGTTGTGCTTTTTTCTTTTTGTGGCACATGGAAGTTCTGAAGCTCTTGATTATTTGCAGTATAGGTCTTACAGTCATGCAAAGATATTTTACTCCTAATGCCATGCAAATGAGTTGAAGTCCTGTGTATCCTGGAGTTAATGGCTGTGACTTAGCCACTTGTCCATTGCACGAGTCTGTCTTTCCAGCCCTGGAGCTGGAGCAGGTGCTGTTCCTTGCACGTGCACAGAGCACCAGCTGCTGAAACTGCTGAAACTTGGATTTATCTCTCTCAGCCTCAGAGAGGTATAACCTCAGAGAGTTAGCCCTGCCAGAACCCTGTATCTGCTCACAGGGATATGTGTTACACCAAGGTCTCCTTGAGATAATTTCACTCCCTCAAGACCTTTTTTCTCTGAGAACAGTCAGAACACTCAGGCTCCAGGAGGGTAAAGTGAATTTCATGGTAAGACCATAGAAATGAGTTATCAAAATAGTTGCTCTTTTCTACATGCCTAAAACATTTTAAGTTGTTATTTTGTGAGTTGATTCTAAGTTTGAACTCTCTTACGGTGTAGTAATTAAAAGCTACATTATCTATAAGAGACATTCTTTTGCAGCTCAAATGGCAGCTTAGTTATTTACACAGCTTGTAAGAATGAGTAAATAAATTGTGGAGGGGGCCAGAATTCTGCCCACTTTTTACCTCCTTGTGCCTTTTTTAGCTGATCCTTTCATCAAATAATCAATGTTTCTAGTAAGTTGTACTTGAATATCAAAAAGTGCAGCTGTAGTTTCTTCTAAGAACAAAATTATTTGGCTATAGTTATAATGTTCCTTGCTTTTAGCCATTACATAACTTGGGATTGCTTCATGTATCCATTAATCTTCTCTTTGTCAAGTGGATAGTGATATATTAATAATTACCTGGAATTTTGGGGAACTTGAAGGGCCTGGGGACTCTGAGTTTTTAGGATTAGGGGTGCAGGTTTTGAGAACGAACTCGAAGCGCTGACTAATTTGGGGAGTGGAATGATAAATAGTGTAAAAATTCAAAAGAATTTCTAATTTATATCACTTTTGATTGGTAGTCATGAGGGATATTTTGAAAGGTCAATAGAGAGGTGGAATGCATAATTAAATACAGATTACTCGGTGGAAGATTGGAGGTTGAAATATGAGCAGGTTAAATTTGTATCAATAAATACTAAACACAGGATGACATTATTTAATTTCAGTCCAGATTATATATCACTATTCAGCAAATGAAGATGATGTATAACTGCAGTTCCAGAGCTGCATATTAAATGTAAGAGAAGGAGTGAAGATTTGATGCATGTGATTTAGAATACAGAAAGGCAACAAAGTAGAGTATAAAGAGGGCCTGAACAGTGTGTGCGTGATTTAATCCAAAATTGATATCTGTGTGCTAGGTACTGTGTTAAAGAGTTGAAATGATGCAGGAGCAGGGGCAAGGCCTTTAATATCCCATATTGGATATCTCCAATGTATGTTGACTGTCAAACAAAAATATATTTATTCAATTCCGATCTTTATGAACCAGAAATATCTGTAGAGTTTGAAGATGATTCACCGTTGCGCAAAAATTCTGTGAAAACAGAATCACACCTCTAATGTGTCACAAATTAGGGGAGTCAATGCGTATTTCCAATTAGAATTCATTACTTGGTGATACAATCAGAGAGGCCCTAAAGAAGCATAGAAGACCAGAATCCAATTTTAAATGTGTTATGTTTTAATGAAGAAGCTATTTTGTTGGCAAGGTTCTTATCTGATTGATCCAAGCAGCAGTGCTGTTTTATGTGTACCATATTGCTCGTGTAAACAAAGTGGTTTAAGAATGTGAGATGGAGTTTGTGGGGAGAGGCAGTATCTTTTATTAGACTGACTGATGTGACTTGCCTGTGCACCTGACAGCATGTCTGTCCTTTCCTTGCTATTTCCATTGATCTAATAAGCAATATTACCTACAAACCCTGCTTTATTCTTGTCTGTGCCCAGATTCATCTCTCTGTGTTATTTACTAGCAAAATGAAAAAAAATGTTAACAAAAATGAATGAGATTCTTAAGCGTTTAACCAAAAGTGTTATCATTGTACATTATTTCACAGAATTTTTTGCATTAAAAATCTTTCCAGAACGGTGACAGGAATGGCAGTAGCAGAAATTCTTACTCCTATTGATGATTCTTTATGGAATCTTGGGGAGTGCTGCTGCTGCTTCCCAGTTGTTCTGTATTACACCCCCAGGGAAATGGCTGGGCTGCAGGATCAGAAGCAATGTGCTGAACTCCTTTTTTTAATTGGTAGAACTTATCTTCTGCAACCACTCTACTCTGAGCTGTCTGGGTGCTTTGCTTCCTACCTGCCTGCTCTTTGCCAGGCTGGAAGCTTCAGGTGGTTGTTTTCAGAAACAATCTTTCAAAGTGTAATTTGTCCTCTCACTGAAGGCATAATTTTAAATAGTTCTTCTGCTTGTAAAACCCTGGATAACTCCTTAGTGCCCATTTACCCATGACCCTGCTGGGGGGAGGATGTGTGACTCAGAGCTGAATGTGCCAGATTCACGTGGACACTACTCCAAGGGGTTCACCTTGAGTTCTGGAGAGCTGATAAACCTTTGTCCTGTGCTACACTGGTGGAGGATGGCCTGGTACCCTTAGGACTGCACCCATGAGTTGCCATCACTGGGGCTGTTTGCAGCCGCTGGAAGCTGCAGCACAGGTCTGCAAATCCACTCCAATCCCATGGCAAAGCCTTAGGTGTTCTGTTTTCTTGTTTAATTTAATATAGACTGCTTCAGCTTTAGCCATGATTCTGGTCCAAGCCTTTACAACACTTTACACTTTCCCCCCCAAAAAAAAAAGAAAATCGAATATCATTTATTAACAGATAAATGCCTACTAATAAGATCTTGTAGATTTTTCTGCATTGTTTAAGGGTCTTGATCTAAGTACCATCTCATCATCTTTCATGGTAGGAATATCTTTATCCTGCTGAGGCTTGCTTTGGAGACATTTCTTTGTATACTTTTAATAGGAATGCCCTCTTAGTTTTTGTTAAAAAAAAAACCCCATACCTGTGGGAGAAATGTCATCTAGTTACTTTTAGTCTAACATATGTCTACTTTTTTGCAGGGAATATAGGTCTTTTCTATCTTTTGTTCATTCTGCTCAGACTATCAGGCAGTTTCTCTAAGGGTTTTTCCTGTGCTCTGTCTCATAAAAGTACCATAGCTGAGTGTCCTGCATGATTGATAGAAAAATCATGTGTGTGATTTGCAGCATTTTAATAATATCTTGCATATGAAGAAGAATGTCTTAATCTAATAATACCGCACATAATTTTGTGTTTTCTTCTAAGTGATTTTTCTTCTAGAAAGTAATTTTAGAACAATTCTTTAAATATAAAATGGAAGAAGGTGAGATAGTACAAGGCATACAAGTATTCTTCTTTAAAACAATGACATTAACAATAAAAAGACTGACCAAAAGTGAGAAAAAAAAAACCCTAAACCCACGCCTGAGGGTGAGGTGCCAGGACAGTGGCTGGGTTTGCCCAGGGCTCTGTGAGGGGAGACTGGGGCTGCCCTGTGCTGGGCACAGCCAGTCCCAGGTGTGTTCCAGAAAGGATAGGACCTGCCCAGGAGTGAGGAATCAGGGTGATTCCCAGCCCTGGGAGCCCCCGTGGACAGTGGAGGGGTGAGGAGGAAGGATCAGCAGAGAGGAGCTGGGATGCACTGACCACAGCCCCTTGTCCATCCCTCTGCTCCTCTCGGGACAGGAAGTGGAGGAGTCCAGAATGAGAAAGTGAAGTTGAAGCAGAGCCAAAGGTTGAGAAAGGCATTTTATTTTTTGTTCCTGTTTCTCACTACCTAATGCCATTTTAATTGGCAACACATTAATTTCTCATGCTGGCTGAGCCTATTTTGCTCGTGATGCTAACTGGTAGCCAGTGTTCCTGGCTTTATCTTGACCCATGAGCTCTTTCCATGGTGTTTTGCCCCCTGGACCCAAAGAGAAGGGCAGTGAAAATGTGGCTGAGTTGGGTGCCTGGCACCAGGCACAGGCAATTCCTCCCCTCCCAGCCTGACATCACCCCATTTTTCACACAGGGATTATTGAAGGGAACTGAATTTTGAGTCTTCTGTCTTTTTGTGTCCTGACCTTGTAGTCCAATCCAAAGCATACTGCTTTGCTTAAATATCCACTATTGGCTGTTATAACAATGTACAACCTATGCTATCACCTCTTCCTTTTAGTCCTCTCTCTATCAAGAGGAATAAAGCCATCATCAAGAAATGAAGTCACAAATTGATGGACTGTACTAAACAAATTTTGTCTTATCCTAATATTTTCCCTTCTTCAGTAGAAGGACATCCCTGAACTGACTGAGAGGGAGCTTTGCCATTTCTACTCCACCACTGCCTTTACTTTTAACATGTATTGCCACTCACAACAGGGGCTTCCAGTTTGGAATGGAAGAAAGCAGGGGCTGGGTTGATGGTTCCTACTAAATATGGATCAAGCATGAGGAATTCAACCATTAATTTCATATTCCACGCATTATCTAACTGTACACTACATTTTTATACAATTACCCAGGCAGTTAAACATGGCTAGGAGGTGTGCGTGTGTCCAGGAGACAAAATCAATTAGTGTTTTTCCCCACAGTTAAAAAATGTTACTAATTTTATGAGGTGGAATAAAACAGTTTAATGACATACCTCCCTGACCATAGAACAAGTTATGAAATTAGAAATACTCCCAGTTGTCTGTGTATATATGTATAGTACCTCCACATAGTCTCTGCGTATTTGTATTTTAATATTTAAATAGAGATTGCATGAGACAAGCAAGAACCCCAAAATCTTTTCTCAGATTCAGCCTCCATGTGGATGAAACTCATCCTTGTCAGGCTGTCATGCCATTCATTTTAGGAGTAATGATATTGAGCAACTTACCCAGTCACAGTGGAGTTAGAATGTTTAGTGCTGAGTAGTGAGAGTCAACTCACAGAACAAAGTACTTCAGAGTGGTTTGGACATGAGCTCTCTCTGACTCTGCAAGACTGGAGACATGTTTTGTCAGAGAATTTCAGTGATTTATAAAATTAGTCCCTGTTTTAAATTAATATTACGAAAGGAAGAATCTTTTTTCCCTGTAAGGAGTATTGTAAATAGGAAAACATGTATGTGAGTTAATTATGAATAATTTATTCAGCCTGTATTCTTGATATCTGTTTTCCATTTGCAACATTTCAGCTGTTTTATCATCTTATTCTGAATTTACCCCAAATGATCTGTGAAAGTGCATTGCCTCCCTTTTATTCTTTAATATCTGATTATGTTTTGGCTTTTAGTCTCATTACTTTAGATTCCCATACACTGGGCTGTGTTATGCATATGTAACTGCATAATTCAGTTATCAAACCATAAGCCTAATTCATCCAAATAATTTCAAATTAATTTGCATTATTCCTCTTTATTTTCTGCATGTCTGAATGTGTTTGTGCTGTTCAAAGTAAAACCACAAAAATGGGCATGTTTTAATCTCCCTCTTTTTTTCCATTGTAATCCATTTCTTAAAGACTTCTTCATTAGAACCCTGATACTCAAATGTAAACCTACACAGGAGTCAAATCTTACTCCTTGGTTAAGGTGCTCTAATGGCTCACAAACACTCAGCTGCCTCTATTGTGCTGGAATGGGAAGTAACATTTAGGCATCATTCTCTTTTTAACACCAGCTAAGGCTCTAGCTTAGACTCCTTAAAATATAATTAGAAAGGACTATAGCATAGTAACTACTTAACTGTAACTGAATGTTTTTAAACATCTTGTATTCATTATTATTTTGCACTATTTACATATTTTCATAAACAAATATGGGTGAAAAACCACAAATGAAGAAAGAAATCAAATTAATAGAAAAAAAACATGTAATTGAAATCCTGTTATTATTATAAAACATGGAAAAAATCCCTGAAACTGTTCTTTGCTATGTATTACTTTTGTGTGCTCTCATGCTGCTTTCCACTAATTTCTGATTAGAACTAATTGTGGAGTGGCTGAAATGAGTGCAGGTTCTGTAAGCTTCCGTTGTAAGATGTTAAATAATATAATTCCTACATAATAAAAGCTTGCAAAACATGGAGCATCTAAGACTTGGCAATCAAAAAGAATTTCTACAACACTTGCTCTTTTGTCAGTAGCAAAAACCCAGGAGAATGAGGCCATGTGAGATGTGCAGGCATTTCCTGGGGCTGTGTGGGGCTGTTGGCTCCCAAGGGAAGCGTGGCTGGATTTTGTCACTTGATCCAGTGGCTGGTGAGACAGATGCTCTGCAGAAATTAAATGTGAATGCAATGCAGAGGTCAAAGGGGTGGGGAGAGTGCTCCCATTGCAGCCAGGCAGGGCTTGTTTGATGGCATCAGAGGCTGCAACGCTGGGCTCAGAGTGCTGGGAAGGTTGTCAGAGTTTGACACCTCCATTTTGAAAGTTGTAAGTTATTGTTGTGCCCGGAGAAGTTCAAGCAAGGAGCACCCATCCTCTTAGCTGCCAGGACAGCTTCTCGAAGGTCTGGTTGGGTGCAGCAGTGCTTGTGTTCATGCGAGGTGCAAACTGCTGATACCCTGCTGGGCTCAAACCTTCAGAGTGTGCTGTTAGACCAGCAGAAAAACTGACCACACACCTGGGATTTAGTGATATTAGAGCAGCTTGGGTAAAGTTATGCTTAAGCTTTTTTGTGAAAAAGATGTTTTTTCAGAAGCATCTGAGCACTTGAGCCTTCAGAAGTATTCAGGATTCTGACTCAATGGGGTTTGACTTGTAAATGGTACAGAGCCCTCTAACTGCTTTTGATGATCTGGTTTTAAGATACATTTTATGCTGAAGTCTCCAAACATCCTTTTGTTGTCACTGCTCCTGAGCCAGTATTACAGAATATTATATCATATTTCTGTTGAAAGATGAAGAAATCCTGCTTGCGAATTCAGGGCAGGTTGGCTGGTTTTTTCTTTTTGTGGTCACACATTGGCATTCAATCTGACTTCACGAACAGAGAAATGCTTCTATTGGGTAATAGGTTTTTGGGGAAGAGGAGCAATTTCAAGAAGCATATTCCTGGAGCTTTAAATATTGTGTGGAGGAGGACAGCAGACTTAAGGGATTCCCTCAAGCAACTTTTGGTGCCTGTGATTCAGTAGGTGACTTCACCAGGTGGAGAAGAGAAAGCTGCAGGAAGTAATTCCCTTACACCTTCTTGTCTGTTGCTTGTTTTCTATTGGAAAAATAATGCTGATGTTTGTTGGTGAGGATTTGTCAGTTCTTAATGAATAAAGGTGCTTCCAAATGCCTATGGGGATCAGGCCAGCCTGATCCAAGCCCTGCTCAGAAGGAGGCACAAAGCCATCCCTGGCCCAGGCACTGGCTGTCTCTGCCTCCCCTGGCATCCCTTTCCATCAGATTCTTTTATAGCATAGGATTATTTTATTCAGCTACGAGTATCACAGTGCATCTCACCATTAGCTGTTGGACGAAAGCCAGCCAAAACTATGCGATGTGTCATGTGTGTTTTGCCTTTTCTGTGATGTGTTAGGAGCTTTTAAAGCCAGCTCACATCGGAGAGTTTAGCTGTGGAGGTCTTCCTGAGGCCTGTATTTCACTGGGGAAGAGGAGCTGTGATGGTGATCACACAGTGCTGGGATGGTGATGGCTGTTTGTCAAAGGAAATGTATGCAGAAAGCAGTGCCAAAGATCCACTCTGCAGTTAGGGTGGGAAAGCACAACCCATGTAAGAGAAATCTGTCGGGATGTTCCCGTTATGAGACAGGTGGACAAATGAGTGGATGGTTCCTGCTTGTTTTCTTACCAGAAAAACCCCCACATAGTTCTCATCAGTGTTATCAGCTTAGCCTCAAAATGACTTTCCTCCCCATTATTGCTTATAAACAAACCTTTATCACAGATAGCTGGCCTGCTGAATTAAGACGCTGTATTAAACAGTATATTGCTTCTGTCAGGGCCGATCGGCTGTTTGTGCAGATAATAATGCCAACTGCAACAACAACAATCAGCTAGTGTAAATTAACTTAACTGTGTGAAATAATGCTTCCTATATCAGATTAGCTTGCTGAATGACTTTATCCTTAAATTAAAGCTTGCTGGGGCGTAATAGTAAATCATTTAAATGGTGCTGGGCTTTTCAGGTAATGTCTTCATATATTACTGTAATTTCAATTCGCCAAGGCATGCAGATGGCTGCAGTCTCTGGTTCCTTGTCTCCAAAGCCTCTCCCGTGCTGCCATTTTGTAATTACAGTGCAGGAATGCTGCCTGCTGCTCTTAGATTTCCCATGGTGCACCAGCAGCCAAGGCAATGTATTTTAAAATTATTATTCTTGTGTGGCCCTCATAACATAAATGTAAATCTTTTATGCTAACGCTGTCAGGGGTTTAGCACTAGGGCTCCAAGGTGCTCTGATGTAGAAATCACCAGCAATCCATCAACCAAATATCATTTGGGATCCAGCAAATGACTTGCATTTTGGGAGGACTGTAAGCAGAGCATTATTGTAAGGTTAGAGTGATTTTGTTACTGGGTGCTTGGAGGCCTTGAAGGTGTTCTTTATTTATTTATTCTGCCATTGTACATGGGTATTTAAGTCAGAAATTCTGCCCCAGCTCAAATGCCCAGTGTATGACTTGGTGGAAGCTTACTGTACTTAATATGCTGAAGATAACATCTGAGCAAATAACAGCCTCCAAATTAAAAGCCTTAAAATATATCAACAAGACCAGACTAAGACAGATAGCTGTTATAAAAGCAATATAGAGAAAGAAATTCTCCTGGGTCTGTGCTGTGGGAAAGAATGGGATTATTTAGTCCTTCATACTCACGTGCAAAGGTTCAGTGATTGCTTGGTATTAAAAATTCAGGTTTTATTGCCTACTGTTTCATAATTTTTTTAATTTGCATTTTATAAAAGGGCAACAAAATCAAATGGTTTGAGAAAGCCTTATGCTCGCTGTTAACTCTGTGTGAGACATCCTTGCCCTGCACTCTGTGTGTGTGAGCTCTTCCTCAGCCTGAGGTGCCATCCCAGTTGCTGCTTCCTGGCTGAGCTATTCCAGAGCCCGGCACTGGGACAAGTGGCAATGAAGCTGCACCCACACATTGACACAGCTGAGGGGAAAACAAAATTAATATAAGTCCTTGAAGGTAAATAGCTGGGGGACAGCATTTTGTCTGTGCAGCTACGGGGCTGCTTGTAGCAGTTCAGTGTTCCCTGCCCTGCTGCTCACCTTGTACCGACAGCGTGCCCACGGCTGGCTGGTGTAACCCAGCCAAATTCCTGTTTTCAAAGCAGGGGATTTGGGGCACCCCTTTTACCCAACTCCATTTGTGTCACAGCTCAAGAAAAGAGCTTGCTCAGAGAAAACTCAAAGGCCTTCAGGTGTCCTGCAAAACACAGCTCTGTTTGGACGCAGAGGCCAGGTGCTCTGAGGGTTTTTGTGTGAGGTTGTGCATTAATCAGTCCAAGCTTTTTCTGGTACTGCTAGCCTTGGTTGGATCTGTGTGCAAGTAAAGATTTAGGAGCATCACATCCCTTGCAGGCAGCAGTATAACTCAGCTGTTTCCATTTCTTCCACCTGAACACTTCTGAACCTATGCACTACACTTTGCTTCTCCCATGGTAGTTGTAACCCCTTTGCAAATTGCAGGTCAAAGCACATTAGTCTCTATATCCAATGCACAGGTAGAGAAAACAATCCTAACATTTGTAAGCAATTGTGGCACAATGTAGCTCTGCAATTCCCAGGAAAGAACAGAAAAGTGCTAGGTCAATTGCCTCTTGTCTTTTGGCTTCTTGCCAAAATTTGTGCCGCTCGTCTTTTGGCAACCATCCAAATCTGCTTGGACAACACAGAACAGAATATTTGAGGACTGGGCTTAACACTCTTCCACAAAGTGGCATTCTTCCAGTTTGATATGGTGGTGTATGTGCAGTCTGAGCCTCATGACCAGGTCATTCCTCTCCCCGCTGGACAGTCAAGACAGCAGACTCTTTAGAAGGTCCTGCTGGGCCCAATCTATTTCTCTTTCTGTGCCAGAACATATTAGACTTGCAGCTGGACAGAACAGTGGGCCATGCTAACTAGCTGATGTATTTAAAAACAGAGAGATGAATAATCAAATCTTCTCAGCATGTATCTCTATCAAAAAAATGATGGATGAACACAGCATCTTTTTCTTGCAGGCTGCAGGAAGCAGAAATCTCAGTTACAGATGAGAAACCTCTCGAGTCTGGGGTTTTGAGGATGTGGAAAATTAACTATAAAAATGTAAACTCAATAAAACCTTTTAAAACTGAAGAGCAGAGAGATATGTCATGAAGGAAAGTTGTCAGAACTCTCACCACTCTTTCTGTGGTCTTCTTTGTTACCAGTATAACCAGTGCTGGTTTTCATTCTGCTTCCTCCATATGCACTGGTGGTCTCATGACAATGCCTGTTCAGCATGAATATTGTTTGTTTCCTCTGCATATCTCAACAACTTTGCCTTTTCCTCTTCTAGAGATTGGCAGCACAATGATATGATGATCTTCTGATTTTACTTCCTGCTTTTTCTACTAGAAGAGTGCATATTGAAAGTGTTAAATACCGTCACTATCAAGGTATTTATGATGCTGATATGTGGTCCCAGTCTGTTTCTGTGCACCAGTGGTGGAGTCATGTTTTCATAGAGTATCCCAGCTCTGGTAACAGGAAAGGTGAAATCTGGAGCGAGCTGAACCGTCTCCTTCAGCTCAGCCTGATGCCGCTTCCTTTATCACTCAGAAGGATGGAGCAGAAGAGGGCTGCTCTGCTTTTGGGGTCCCTGGCTTGTGGAGGAGGGGGGTAACACATGGTACTAGAGGGTTAAATAGGCACACAACAAAAATGGTATGAGCACATGTTGATGTGCTGCTTGATTGTGTAACTATTTCCCCCTCGTTGCCTTGATTCTGTCTTTTTTATCTGGGGATTGAAGCCAACAGACTTCCAAGAGGAGACTATGCAAGATTTAGGATTGTTGCCTCAAAAAAGTATTCTGAACTTCTTTCTTTGGAGTCACTACTCAGGAGGGATCATTGACTATTAAGATCTGCTTTTCTTCTTTCATCAGCTCTAGCTGAGTTCACTATATGTTCACTGTAATTTAACCATAGCTAATTAGAGCTGGGAAAATGGGAGTTTTGCCATTGTTTTCAGTGGAGCCAGGATTTCTCCCAACCTGTTTTTCTGCATAGATCTAATACTCCCTCAGTGGGCTTAAGGTTTTGGTAATGATAATGACATAGCTCTATTATGTCTCTGGAGGAGGACGGCTGCTAATTGTCAGCCACGACAAAAGTGTGATTACTCTTTAATTGTGTTCTTATAAAAAGGCATTATAGATATTTCCTCATAATTGCCTAAGCACAAGAACTTTGCTCTGAAATATGTAAGTTTTTGTGTTGGAAGGCCATAATAAAGCAATTAATATGAGATGGAAGTTTTGTCATGGCATAAAGAACCACCCGAGGATTGATCTTCACAAGCGTACCCATAATTTTGGTAGAAGTGGTGCTAGTAGATGTGCACCATAATCAGGTGGCACAACAGATGCTTTTTGGACCTTGATATTTTCATAAGTTTGGTGTTTTAACAGTTTCTGCCTTGTAGTGTGAGTTTGTTGACTGCTTGACAGGGATCTAAGTTGGCTCTAAGATTTCACCCTGTTTTCTGTTGCTCCCATTTCACATTTAACTTGTTGAAAACAGCATTGGAGTCACGTGACAGAAGTTGTAATATAACTTTTTTTTTTTAAATTAGGAAGGCTTCTGCATATCGTTCCCTTTCAAATCTAAATGTGGGAACTTTTTAACAAATAATCCTTTTCTAGTGTATATATAATGGAAAAGTGGTCTCCATTCTGTGTCTGGGAAGTTTTTTTAAAGTTTATTAAATATAAAAATGTTGGAATATCAAGCAAAATCTTCTTACATTCATCTCTTCATGCTGACAGGAAGTGACACCACTGATAATATTTGATAATATAATCTAGAAGAAAATTTAGAGTCCTTGAGGAATAATGAAAGGCTGAAAAAGTAATTTCTTGAAAAGTTGTGTTAGATGGGAATTATAGTAAAAGGAAAGTTGAGAAATGAAAATTAACCTTCTCTTCTGGAATTCATAGGGATGTGGACAAAGGAAATGCTAATACCAGTCTGTAATCAAATACAATAGCAGACTTTGTTTTATACCCAAAAGATTATTTGTTTTGAAACTAAGCAGGGTACCTTGAAGAACATTCCCTGCTGACTGCTCAGTGTGGGCTGACTGATCTTCTTTCCTTTCCTGTTAATCAATATTGTGCTGTCCTTATGCAAGTGAAGGTAATCCAGGATTCCAATGGGGTAAAGGGAAAAGTCTGATCCTCCATAGCCATGTGTAGCTTACTTAATAGTTTGCTCATAATTTTCTAAAACCTTGTTTTTTTCCTGTAGAAAATAGGTTGGGTTTGTGTGTATGTAGCTTCACCTTTCCCTGATGATTATTTACAATCCTTCCTTGTGTTCTAACCTAAACAGAACTGGAAAAAAAACAGGGGAGGGGAGGATTGTGTTGAAGTGTGCGTGTGATTTATTCACAACACTGATTGCTAGGGAAATAGATGGAACAGTTAATGGAAGAACACCTGCTTTTGGGTATTCATATGTCCTCAGTAAGCTTTCAGAATCCTAAAAAGATTTTATTATCATTAGCTAATTGAAGATGAGCTCAAAATAAGAAACAATGGCTATCATTTTTCCTAGCACTAAATCTCAGATTCCCTCCCCAGTCCTTGTTTCTGACTGCAGCCACATCTGCTGATTGCATTTACCTTCTCTTTCACAAGATCTGCTGGAAACAGTTCAGTGTATAATGTTAACAGAGAGTAGATCAATTGCAAGTTACTGGAAGCCAATTCTCCATACCAACAGAGAGCATATCAGTTCCTTTTACTCGTGAAAAATTAGACTCATTCTGGACTCTCTTCCTGCCCCCCCCCCCCCCCCCCCATAAATAGCATTTTGTACAGTTATGTGTCTACAGAAGCAGACAGAATTTCTCCATTTACTCCAAGAAGGCCAGAATTTCACCTTTATATTTTATATGTGTTACAAACTATAATAAAGGAGCAATGTGCTTTTTTTTTTTTCTCTTTTCTTTTTTTTTTTTTTTTAATTTGAGTTGGGATGGGACACCTGTCTGTCAATGCTTCTGCTGCATATATAAGTTCCTCCTAAACTAGGTAGAGATTTTTGTGGCTGGCAGGAGTCACTGCTGTTAATGACCAGTTTCGAACATCAGTCAAAACTCTGGCATTTTGTAAGTTTGATGGGCAGCCCTTTTTCTTAGCCTCCAAGACCATCTTTCTTTCTGAGACCTGGTGATATTTTCTGAAATCTATCATATAACCTCAGTTGTTCTGGACATTTTCTTCTCAGTCTGGAATGCAAGAGTCAGCAGCACACCCCTATCAATTGTGCTAAAAGATACTGACAAGTCATGTATTACGAGATTTGACCTCTAGCCATGGTAAAAGAAGCCTGTGCAATGTGCCTTGAATTTCTGACCCTGAAAAACAAATAAAGAGCAGAGAAAGTGTTTCTTCAGCTTCACTTCTTATAAGAATGAGCAGGGAATAAGTGCCTTCTGGTTTATTGTGGGCAGTGGTGGAACTTTCTTTTTCTCTAAAGTCTAAACCAGTATGTGCCCAGACTATGAACAGGCAAATACTGAATAGTTGAACATGAAAAACATGAGGGTTTTCTATCTTCATCTCTAAATCTAGATGAATATTTGGAGAATTTCAAGAGTCTGATGAAAAAGAAATAGTCCTTGTTTCAGCTTAAGGTTAATCTTTTGACAATGACAGTATGTTATAAAAATGGTAAAGGGACTAGCATTAAAATGAAAAAAAATATCCTTTATGCAGGCAGCATATGCTGAGAAAGCCTAGTGCTGTGGTCTGTCCCGTACCCATAATTGGAGGAAATCAAAGGTGTAGCTATTGCTGTGCAGAATGGATTGTCTCACGTGAGAGATGGTTCTGATGATAATTTTATGAGCAATGAATCTTTGATGTTAAGGACATGCTTATCTGACCACGCAATTTCCTTCTGTAAGAGACTAAGGGGACTCTTGGTACAGACTCTCACTTGATTTGATGGATAGAAAAGCTTAGGCCCAAGAGTCCTGGCGACTTTTCAGACTGCATTTTTTAATTCCATTGCAAAGAGGCATTGCAGAGGCCTTTTCCCTGTGCTTTGACTTTCTTGGCAGGAAGGCAGCCTGGATATACTGCAGACTATGCAAGTCAGTTCTTGGAGGCAGTTTTGGGCGTAGTCCTGTTGGTTATGAAAATGAAATGGGAAAGATTCTGGCCCTCGTTTAGGTTACTCTATAGTGAAGCCTTTATTAAGCAATTATTGCAAGCACACATTAATTCTGGTTACAAGCAGAGTTATGGTACACTAAAGCCTTCAGTTTAAGGTGCTGCCAGAAAGGAGAAGGGTCTGAGGCGTCTTCAAACAACTATGGTGAAGAATAACTGGACTTAATTACAATTCATCTATGGTGAGACACAGGAAAGCCTCAGACTGCTGTGGCTCATGTCTGTAGTCAGTAACTTGGTGTGTGACTGTGCAAAAGTTGCTGGTCTCCCTTTCCATGGCTTCCAGAGTGCATCCTGTGGTAGGCTAGAGACAAGAAATCCTGCCCTACCAGTGTGCTTCTGATGTGAGCTCAGACTGCTGCTCGAGCACAGGCTTTGTATTCTGAGAGATGGTCAGAAAGCAAGTGCCAGCATGGGATACAGTCAAGGTGCTATGTTTCTTGTGTGTTCCATGGGAGTGTGGCTTCACACTGATCCTCGTGGGGAAGTGTAGGGCTCCCTTAGCAATCACTTTTCCTTTCTTTCCTTTTTTTCCCCCTAAGATTTCCCAGCATGAACATCTGAAACAAAATGAAATGGCTGTGATGTACCAACCTGAAGTGACAGGACAGACATAGTGGGGAAAAGCTCTCTACTCCCTCCCATTTACTGTTTCAGAAAATGTGTTTTTATAATCTCTTCATATAAAACCTCACAATAATATATGACTCCTTAGTGTAGTTGGTAAACAACCTGCCTTTTAGTCAAGCACATCTTTAAAAATATGATGCATCACCTTATAAAAACAGCTGAAGATTTTTCCACAAAAATCCATATCTTGTCCTATAAATAAGAATGTTAAATGATGAGCACTTCCTACATTATACACATCTCTGGATGTGATGACCTTCTTGGTGAATTTTTGTTAAGAAACAAAATACAATTTTTATTGAGATCAATAAAAGATTAAGGTGACAAAATGATTTATCGGCTGTACAAAATGTTCATTTTCCCCCCAACAACGGCACAACCAACCAAAAAAAAAAGGAGGATGCCATGAAGTATTTTGTATTTAGCTTTGTTTTTGTCTTGCGTCCTTGGAAAACTGGGAAAACAGAGAGAAGTCATCCATCAAATCTTAAAATAGTGCTTAAAATGAGTAAGTGCTGCTCTGGCCCTCAGACTACAACTTATGGAGGAACTTCTTATATGACCAACTATACACCAAAGTCCATGGAAATCCTCCCATTAACTTCAATGAACATAACTCCAGTAGTGCATAATGAAAACAGGAGAGAAAACAATTTATCAGTGCATGAGAGCTGGTGCTCACCATCGAGTCTTTCTTTCCATTACTGCAAGGCTGCAAAGCCAGTTTGCCTCCTTGATGTATGATTTTATGTGCCTCTGAAGAAAACTTTATTTTAAAGCTCTCAAGGAGGGGTGGATTAAATGTCCCTGGAAAAAGATCCCCTGAATGCACTTTCTCCCTCAGGAGCAACATCTCATCTTGGTTTCCCCGCCGTGAATTTAAGCAGGGGCTGTAACGAAGCCGTGTGAGAGTTGCTGGCTCTGGCTCCTGCAGCTCCTCCCCAGCACTTGTCAGAATTGCTTTCAGTGACAGATCCCACGTGAATCAGGGGAGAGGAAATGAAGCTGCTTTGCTGTTGCTGAGTATTCCAGATGAGCTATCACCCCTGGGGCTCTCAGGGGCGCAGGACACTGGGGGAAGCTCCAGAGGAGCTCGGAATTGGCTCAACCTGACTCGCGCCGCAGAAAAATTCTGTACCTTCTCTTAAGTGGCAAATACCTAAATCTGCATCTGTCTGGTCAGGTGAGGGAAGTATGACTGGAATTGGTTTGCACCCTCAGCAAAGTTGTACCCACTTTGTCTGGTTATTGCTTAAAGCCTGGCCCAAGCACCTGGCTTAGGAAGAAGCAAGGTGACACTTGCAGTCTGGTATTTCTGCAAACTGCCATGGAATTCAAAATATGTGCTTTGCATATTGCCAACAGATAGACCTTAGTGAGCTTGTTGAAGTGCATAAAGTGAATTGAAATGCAGGTTTCAATTTCATTCTTGACACTGGAAATGTTTGCTTGGAAAGTTTTGTGTGCAGTGACATTGTGCCAGGTACACCTGAGCACAGGGCTGATCCCACGCCTCTTGTGTAAGCTGTAAAGTTTAGCACACTTTCCTATAACGTGAAAAACAGTAGCAAAGTACATCTGAAATCCTAAAAATGGGATGCAACTCCAAATATAAGTAAATTTGCCACTTATATAAAAGCAGTGATCCATACCTCACTAAACACAGGTTCAATCAAATATATAGCATAAAACCTAACTTTTGGTAACTGCAGTCATTGCTATGCTCTGCTTTTAAGTAACACTTTAGATTTGTGTGTTTTACTGTGATAAACTCCTTTTCAATTTCTTAAAGCACCATCCCTACATTTTGTATTTAATTTGATGCTAACTGTAATTTCATCTTTAATTTTTGTTAAATCCCATGTCCTTTTCACCAGTTAATGCTCTATGCATATTTATTTTAACTGTTGTCGTTTCCTTGAAATTGTTGATGCTACTGATTGGAAAGGAGAGCAGAAACTTTCAGGAGAAGTTTTGGGGAAGGCATGTTGTAAATGAGAAAATCTACACCCATTTTCATGGTACTCTTATATGAGTGTTAAGAGCAGAAGTGCGTGGCCAGCTAAACACCAGGGAGAAATGCCTGGAGAAGGGACATCAGTACAGCACAGATGCTCACTGTCAAAAGCCAAATATTGTGGTGACAATGGATTATTTTAATGTATAGTAAAAATTATTGTGCACAGAAAGTACTTGTTATATGTTTCTTATTCTCATCTGGAATATATGAGGACTGGGGTTTTATTAAGTTTGGTAATTTCTGAGACTACACAGTTAAAGAAGCCATCTGTACATTGCTTTTAAACAAGAGCTGGCTTTTCAGGATCATGTTTATTCAGCTCTTTCAGAGAAAGAATATGTGGAATGCATGGCATAACTGAATCAGAACGAAATCTCAGCTGGCAAAATATTCTGTTGGAATAATATTGCTTTTGAGCATTCTGCATGTTTAGAATAAACCTTTGTATTTGCTTGTATGGATGCACAGTAGAAAAAGCTTACCTTTAGCCTTGATGCCTTTTGGTGTGTTCCTGCTATTTGCCAGTGCCTGAGTCCAGTTACAACACAAAAACCACATCCCTGGAAAGCTCACTGGAGCTTTCTGGCCACAGAGGGCAAAAGGAAGTCAGAAGAACAGGGCAGTCAAGTCCAGTTGTAAGTTTGATGTGTTGGACACTGGTTTCTGCACTGAATCTTCCTGTATGGCTCTTGGTCAAGTCATTTACATCCCTAACACTCTATTGCTTGCATTAAAGGAGCTGGTAGCATTGCTTCGCTTCTCACCTGTGGATTTTGAAGACAAATTAAGCTCAAAATTTGATTTTTAAAATTCTGTCTTAAACTGTATGACTGGTGCAATGATAGAATAAAAGCAGGGTTAACTTAATTATTGAACTATTTGTATCTTTCCCTGAAATAATTGCACTAATTTATCTTAGTTCTCCCTGTAAAATCACGGGTATGCAAGCCCATGGCAGTGCACACCACTCTGTGGTTTGGCATGTTAGCTTGGCCGAGAAACCCTGTAAAGCACATTTGTAAAATACATTTTCAACTCTCAAGGCCATGGGAGAGCACAAGCAGATAAAATTCTGTCTCCTTAGCACAGGTTTGTGATGTGGGCTCGGTTTCCCCTGCATCATCCTTCACAGGGTCTTCAACTTTCCATTTGCTACAGCTAGTAGCCTCAACCGTATGTCATTTTTTAAATTCATCTACCCATCCTCCTGCTAAGATAAACCCTTTTTCTACTTCATTCTCTCTGCAGACAGAAAGTCATATTAACAGCGTTTTCTCTTTCTGCATCCTCTGGATGTTAATGAACGTGTGTTCTATATTTTGTTCATTCTGTGACGCCTTCCAACGGGATAGTAATCAAAAGTATGTGTGGTAAAATATTACTGACAGCATGTGGATTGAAAGGTCTTTGCCCATAGATGGTCAGATGATTTTATGCATCTTCTTGGAAAGAGTGAGAAAAACTCCAGTGTTGAGGAGTTACTCGGATTTGAACAGAATTATTCAGGGTAAAATATGTGCAGATGTGGAGCTCTTATCTATAGCAGTCTTAAAATTTATCGCTTTTTAATTATTTCAAACTACATCCTTCTTAAAACAAGCTTCAAGAAAGCCACAGACTTCTTATTAGTGTATATGTATTTTATTGGGGGAGATTAATAATTATTTTCTGTTTAAATAAGGCAGATGAGACATTGAAATTGCACTCCTGTTAATAATTGAATGTTAAAACAAATGTACGACTGTGTTCCAGGACTGCAGAAAACAATGAATCATGCATTTATTATTTTAACTGATATGGTACAATCAGCAGGGAACTCTTATTTAGAGAGCAGGCTAGTGTCTGCTGTGCTGGTTAAAGCCTAATCCAGGGTCTTGTGTTATTGCAGCTCGTGGAATGAGTCTAGTGCATAGAAATCAGAGGGCAGAGAGAAAGAGAGCAAGGTGAGGTGGGGTTGGAGGTGAGGGGTGTTCTTTAAGAAACAGGCTATTTTTGGCTATTATTTGTCTTGATTAAAGAGTTGGAGGACAGAGGGTACCTAGAACTCGCTTTCCTAACAGAGCTGGGTCTTGCATTAATGCTGGGCAAGACTCGTTGTGCTTCAGGGAGGTATTTTAAAACAGGACAATACCTAAATGTCCTTCACACGGTTGTCTTTGTAGAAGGATATGGTTCTTATATGCACTTTGTATAGCTGCCTGAAGGGAAGAGAGCAGCAGCAGTTCCATAGAGCTGTTTAAGATGGCAAGTGAAATCACAGGTGTTCACGGTCTCAATATTTATGCATTAATTACCCAGATTTGCATAAAAGTAAAACAATTTAGGTAACTCACGCACAAAAACCTATAAGCCAAAATGGCTGTTGATATCAAAGATCCATTCACTTATGGTCTCTCCCTGCTCCTTTCTTCCCATAAAAAAATCTCCCGGCTCCTCCTTGGGGAAGGAAGCTGGTGTCATAAAAAAGATCAGGTAGAGAGAGGAGAATAATAATGGCAGCATTAGCAAAGAGCACTGCACAATCCCCTGCCTCTGCCACGGCCCCTCTGTCCTCCCTGGCAGGTTCCCTGCAGCAAGATGCAATATATCTTTTGGTTTGAATATTTCATTTCCAGGGGTACATCTGCTTTTCTTTCATGTTATATTCAGCGTTACCTATTTATAACGCTTTTAAAAACCGATTTTCCAGCTCCTTGATACGGTACAAGAGAAAGAGAAACTATGTATCAGTGTAATGATAAAAGGCATGAGGAAAAGGGGAACGTAATAATTGGTTGCAAATCAAGTTATGAACCTCAAGCAAAAATAAAAGTGGAAGAGGGTTTTATAACCTCAGTAAATAGCAAAAATTACAATGTGCTGTGTACATTTGGTTTGTACTTTTATACTGAGTTAGTGGATAAGGATATTTATCTGATGTTGTTTGCTCTACACATAAACTCTTCTGATTTAGATGATAGATAGAAACCATTTATACAGATAAACACAGTAGGGGTCTAAACATGGATCCCTGTGGAACACCAGATGTGAGTAAATGAACATTTGATTTTCCTCTTGTCTGCTTCTGACAACCTGATGGATAAGAAACCATCTCCTGAATTCCCTTAAAACCTGATAGCACTAATGCAGATAATAACATGGAGTGAGATATGGTATTTATTAAATCTGCTCTCTAAATATTAATACGACAGCAGCTGTGATCTTTCTACTCTTTAACTGTACTCTTTATGCACTGTGTCATTTACTAACAAAGATAAATGCACAGGACTGATGTAGAGGGTTTAGGACCACAGGGGTATTCAAATACTTAAGATTCATGCAATTTAGAAATTAATACTCTACATCACAATTGATTAAATAAAAAGAGTGTGAGAAATTTACAAAATTGCTTTTAAAATGGAAACAGATTGTGTGGATGGAATAAGAAGCAGCTATGTTAATTCTTTTTTGTCCATTGTCCCAGGTGGATCTAATGCTAACCACTGCAGAGTGTATGAGCAGAAAGGAGCTTTAGTATTTCATAAGTTAGAAATATCATCTGTGAAGTGTCAGCAGTTCCATATCCATTTTTCTCTCCCTCTCCATTTCCTCCATATCTCTGAGACGAAAGTCTTACAGAGAAAGAGGCCACCAGGGGCCATGTCTTGGCCAGATGCTTTTATTCACTGTGTCATGTCTTTTCCAGAGTTAACTGTCAAATGCACTTGTAGTTCAAGCATTCTCATGTGGTGGGGGGTGACTTCCAGCGCTGTAATTTCTTACCTAAAGCTAAACTCATCAGCTCCATCTTGCCAGCAAAGCCCATAAGCCCAGAACCTCTCCCAGGTGACGTGGGCTTATTTATGACCCAGTTTGGCTGACTTTGGCTGAACTGGGCTGCACTTTATCAGGGAAAGCATAGTGAGGGTCAGCACCAATGTTTGCACAGACAAGAAGTCTACTTTCTCTTGTGTAGTGCAAATCCCTGTGTGAGGGAACAGTGAAAGCTGAACCTGGTGCCGGCCAGACCATCAGGAAAGCCTGTGACCTGTTCTCTTTAGCAGATGGCTTCTTTCAGTCTCTTGGGAGACTCACAGCACCCAGACAGGAACAGTGGCTTTGTGTCTGTGTTTGCAGGGAGTTTGAAGAGCTGATTGTGTGCAGCTTGGGTTGACTATAAACAAGGATTTAGCACCAGTGCTCGGATAACCTGTGGAGGCCAACATGAAGTGCTCACATTTGCTGTGCTCTGTTGCACACATTTGTGGAAGAGGAGACCCCCTTCATTTCATATCATCTTGTCTGGGAAGAGGCTCAGACCATAGGAAAATCCCTCTTTTTTTACACCAGACTGGACTGCTGAGGTGACAGGTTTCAGACTAGATAGATTCATTTGGGATCCTTCCAGCTCAGCTTTGTCCAGGTAACTGTCCCAGTTCGAGCACCACACTTCTGGTGCCTGTGAATCTCCCCAGTGAGATGTTTCTGACACCACAGTGTTCCTGAGGACCTTCCCTTTGCTGGCAGCACAGTCTCCTTCTCAGTGGGTCAGTGCAGCTGTACAGGCTCTTCTGCACCAAGGCCAGTCCACCAGTCCCAACTGGAATACTTCAATTAGGGATTTCAGACTGTATTCAATAAACACAGCAGAGGGCACTTAGAATAATTCCACTCTTAGGAACTAAAAGCTAATTGGCTTTGAAGAAAATAACCCACACAGTTTGTACCACTCCACTGATCAGAAACTGGACCACAGATAATTGAGACGGTGTGAAACACCTACTGCCTCATGCTCACAATTTTTGGATCCATTAATTCCTACAGTAACATCCTGCAGGAGGATGTTACAACAGCTTAGTTCATTATAAACAATTCTGCCCCATTTACTTTAGAATTTTGTGGTTCTTAATCCATAAATGCAAATAGAATGCAAATTTGCAAAGGATCTTGGAAATAGTGACCTTTTATTCTTCAAGCCACTGTTTTGAAGTGATGGTAAAGACTAAAATTTTATAAACACTAGAATCATATTTTCACATAGATACCTGTATGATTAGACTTGGGGGTAAAGAAGAATGTTTTGGATGGCAGATGGTAATTTAGGGGGGTTTGTTATGTTTTGCATTGTTTTGGGGGGGTTTTTTGAGGGTATGAATCACAAAAATGTGTACTTGGTCCCAAAATTAATTTTTATGTGGAATATGGGAGCACGGAGTTTGTGACCAATGTAATTACGTTTGATTCTATGCAAATATAACTTAGAATGAATTCTGTTTCACTCAGTCACAATGTGACTTCTAGAAAGGGGAAGAAGTCATGGTACTTGTGTCAGAAAAATTCAAGCTGTTGTTGAGCATTGTTATTTTCAATATAACTCTAATGTCAAATGAGGGAAATTTTTCAGAGATTTAGGATTTTGTGGTGATCCAAATGAGAAATCTTAAAAATGTTTCTTTTCTCACAGCTTTGATTAAATGATATCTTTTTAAGTCTTTCCAAGCATTTTGGGACGCCAATTGATAGTTCAGGTGCCTTAATCCCAGAAGACAGCAAACTATCCCACTGTTAACTTACCAGCAGGTTTAACAGCATATTTTGTACATAGTATTTTCCTAGATCAAAGCATTTTGATATATGGTTTTTAAGAACTTTGTAGTCTGGGGATCCAAACTCAAGTAAGGAAAGTTAAACCTATTGAGAGTAGGCTTGAGTTTCTTGGTTTGCTTTTATGGATTGCTTACAAATAATCCTCAACTGCCCAAGAGTAAACCACCTGAAAACCACATTTCTAAGTTGAAATCATCTCAACAGACAAAAACTTTGTGTTTAAATGGGAAATTTCTTTCATCAGATCGTTCAGCGACAGAGCAATTGCTAGGAAGGGTAATAGGAGTCTGATGTTAATAATAAAAGAGGAAATCTTAGTGTACTCAAGTCTTATTTACAATAGGTATTTGATTTGATTTTGGTTTTTTTTCACTTGCACAAGTCTAGATAAGGAATTGCTCATTGGGAATGGTATCCTGAGTGAAAAACAATTTTTGTGAACGAAGTGGAGTGGCCATGTTTTTTTTGTCTGTGTCTGCAAGGAGCTGATCCAGTGTAATGGGCAGAGAGAGCAGCAGCATTCACTGCAGTATGTAAAGTAGCCTCTTGGGCTCACCATACATTTTATCTTTCATTATCAATTTGACACTCCTGCATGGGTAGATTCATTCTCTGGCAGGGAATACCACAGGCTATATTTCTGTGCTTTTTCTTCCTCCATCCAGGCATTCTCTCAGTGCCTTGGTAAATCATCGTGTTAAATCATTAATAGCGAAGAAAGGCATGCTACGTAAGCAATTATATACTGATTAATGTCTAAGTCAAATCCCTCTCTTCAAAGATATTGCTGACCTGCTGAGTATCTCATCATATTCATTTTCTTTGTTCTTTGGGTAGCAGTTTAGCAGTCCAAGCACAAAGGCAGGAGTGTTCTTGGGCTCAGATGCTCATGTGCAGAACTGAACACGAACAGTTGACATTCTCAAAATCAACGTGAGGGAGACACAAGGGCTGAAAATCCTCAGTAAAGCTTTACCCAGCCAGTAAAATTCTGGGCGTGCCCTCAAAACTCTTCTCCTTGTTAACAGTATGGCATCTGCAGTGGCAGCAGCAGTGAGAGGAGCTCTCAGAGCTGTGCTGGCAGAGCCACATCAATTCAGCCTGCTGGGAGTAAGTGTAGATGACATGGGGCTTAAAATGTGGCACCTATAAATGCTTTTCTCCAGTGGAGCTGCCGGTGTCCCTGTGAGCTCAAGAGCCAAACAGTCATTGGGCTCATGTAGGAATGGTTTGAATCATTCCCATCATCCAGGTGTTAGCCTCTGCACAACGCAGACAGGGAAACAACAGAATGGAATCCTGACTGGAGAAACAGGGTGGGATTCAGGGGAAAGATATTCCATTTTGATGTTTTCCTAGGGAAGAAAAAGAATGTATAAAATACAGAATCTGTTGGAACCCCTTGAGATGTCTGTGATGCTCGGTGTCTACAAATACACATCCGTGTAAGTGCAAGTTTATGTTATCACCTCTTTGGTATGTGGGTGCTGCCTTCATTTTCTACTGAGAGGCAAATTACTGACAAATAGCATTCTGCACTTAGCAGATAAGAAGAAGGAAATACCAATATTGTCTATCTGCTAACAGAAAGAAATGCTGATAAGACATTTGCATCGATAGACATTGTCTGGTTTTAAATCAGAAATAGATATTGGAATATGACTGACAAGTTCTACCGTGTCTACCCCAGAAAATAAGAATCTCAGAGCATTTTATGGGCTTTTTTTCTCTTTCTCTTAGCTGTGCTTGCTATTCCCTTACCTTGGGATTATGTGTTCTCTACTCGAGCAAAGCCTGGATCAGAGAGCACAGTTCAGTATTAGCTGTGCTGTAGTCTGGACCAAAAGGGTGGGAGGGTACTAAAGGGTATTTTCTGCAACATCAGGCCCCCTTTGCCCTCCTTTTAGAGGGTCTTGCAGAGTAGCAGCATGGAAAGGATGACTTTGCAAGGTCCTTGTTCAGAGAATGATCCTCTCCCCCCAAAAGGCAGGTGTCTCACTTTGGCGTGCAGGTATCAGCCTTTGATAGCTGGGAGCTGTCTCCTTTCAGCTGGACACAGAGCCCCCCCCAGCTGTGCAGCAGAAGTGAAGATGTTTTTGACATACCAGGGACATGCATTTTGCCAGACCCACCCAGGTGAGAAGCTGTCACTTCAGAATTGTTTCTCAAGGTGTCTTTTATGCAATTAGTGCTAAAAAACTCATTGTATATTAGTTTGTGTTTATACAGACATCTTGTGCCAGGTTCTGTTACAGCTCACAGACCACACTGGGTGCAGGGTTGCAGTGGAAGTTGAGTGTATCCTCAAAGATATCCAGAAGCTGTGCTGAATGCAGGTCCACCCATTCCTTTTGCTTTTTGCAGTAATTTTTTATGATTTTGCACATAGATCTCTCCACGTATTGGACAATATTTTGTCTGTTTCTTTAGAGATACCAGTTGTAATGTTATTTGTTAAACAAAGATTTGTCTGGAATCTCTGCTACAATATTTTAGCTGTTTTAGTCCACTTTTTTTGGCAACACTGATTACCTGTAAATCTTCCTTTCTGTTTTTCCAATTGAAGTTATTCAACACCTGACAAAACCTGGCAAAGGGATTCCAGAAATGCTGCAGCTGTTACAAGTTTTTCCTTTTACATGACATTATATCTGAGTAAGAATTTTCAGTCAGTCATCATGAAGCACCGTAGCAAATTGTGCTAAGTTTGCACTTCTTGAAAGTGCTACTCCTCTACCACTTTCTCATCTCCTACTACCTATTACCATTCCATCTCTGTTATCAGGCTGAGAAAATCTATATTCTCTGCAAGCTTGACAGTACTAGGAATAAGCAGTGGAGTACCACAGGCAAAATCCCCCAAGGAGCTGGTAGGGCTCCCAGCCTCATTCCTTGTGCTCCTCCAGAAGAGAGGAGCATTCTCAGTGTACACTGCCTCCTTATAAACCCAAGCCTGCCAGGCTGAGGAGAAAGTCCTGGCCTCACATCGTGGGGCAAAAGCCTCAGGCCCTACTGAAGTCCCTCTGATTGTTCCCAGGGTGGAGAGAGGAGGCTTCTGTGGACTCTTAGCCCAGTGCAGACACGTGTGGAAGGTAAAGCAAGCATTAACCTTCTGGATGAGCCTTCTGGATGAGCTCAATTAAAGTCAACAAGGAGTAGAAAATCCGGCATCTGAAGTGCCACAGGATTTTGGGGCTCATGGGCCTGGAATACATGAAAAAAATGAAATATTCAGTTGTCACAGTAAGATTTCCTGTGAAGAACATTTCATTGCACAGTGTTTGTCCCTCTCACATTCGCTTACTCCATCATCATTGTTTATCTTCATGTGGAACTTCAGGGTGGAGGAAAAGGTCCATTACAATAATGGAGTTTAATGGTTGAATATGTTTTTCATTTCTTCTTTTGCTTTCCCTCCCCCTCTCTCTCACACACACACACATGTGTATTTCAAAAGCATCCACCCAGAGCACAGAACAAGATCACCCACCAGAGGTGGGATCCTGAAGATGCTAGAATTCAAATTACTCACTGGGTAGATGACAGCACTCTTGGTGTTTTTCAGAGAAGGCTGGGCTGACCTAGTCCTTTCAGTCCTTTCAGGCTTGTGGTGAAAAGTGAAACTACAGCCAATAAAAAAGCAATATTTGAGGGGCTCCTTGAGGTGAAAACGTGGCAAGGGAGTGGAGAAGACAAGAAGAGGTAGCTCTGCTTCAAAGGAAAAATAAACTGGCTATAATCATTCCAGAAGACATATACAAGTATTAGTAATTTGAGGGAAAATTCTCTCTCCTAAGAAAGTTTTGGAGACTATTATGCCAACAAATTCAGTATATCTTTAAAAGTCTATTAATTTCATCAGCTTATTCAGTGGTTTATGAAACATGATGACCCATAGTGGTGGAGCTCAGGATATCTGTGATCTCTTTGGTTTATGGCCCTTGTCTTTGATGAGTTGTTTCAACCCTTTGCATCTCAGTTTTCCTTCCTTCCTCCCTTTCCACACTCAGTTTACCCTCTGTATCTTTTCCTGTACCTCATGCACCATTTGAGAGACAGTAGAGTACCTGCTATACAGGCCTTGATTTTATCTGCTGCTTCCAAATGTTATTTTAATTCTTAAAATCAGATTATTATATGTTTTCATTAGGTTGAGTAATAGACCTGCTAAGTTTTTACTTTAGTGATGTTCCCCATTTTTTGGTCAATCTTACAAATCAGACAGTCCATGCCCTAAGCTACCCCTCTACATCCTTAATAAACAATATTAGAAGGGAAGAAATCACTTGTGTTACATTGACTCTGTTCCGGGAGCAGAAGTAGTGTTAGTAAATTCTGGGGAAGAGAATTGAAGCTTAGGGGAACCACAGAAAGGAGAAAAGCAGGGCTGTGGGTTGTTTCATGAAACACTGCAGAGAGGGCTGTGTTTTAAGCTGCCCCTAACCATGCATTAACCTCTGTGATCATGCCTTTATAGCCCACAAGCTCTCTTGCTTTCATGGACAAAGAGTGTTTAAGAGCATGCACATGTTTCTCTGCTAATCAACCCCAAAAATATCTTCTGGGCTGAGTTGTAATTTATATTATCAAAACTGCAGGATCTGCTAAATCTAGAGCAAATGGAAAGCAACTCAGTTTTTATTCAGAGGGGCAGTGCAGGGCAGAAATAAAACCTAGATTACCAACTGCTGATGGAAATTGCAGCTAATCCTCTACAGCCAGAACCAGCATGGCCTATCACAAGGGTAGAAGGAAAAAAACCAGACTTATTATTTGGTAAGGAATTAAGGTATAAATTTTAAAAACTCACGGTATTAAACAATAAGAATGACCACGTGTGGTGCAGCCACGTGAACATGGCAAACAATAGAACATGGGCAAAGGTCTGTGAGATGGGGTCCTGAAAATGTGATTTCATTATTGCCAGTGTTTTATTACTTGTGCCCAATAATGTTTTTGATAGGTAGAGTGTTTCCCAGATCTCCAAGGAGTGGTCCAGGCTTCATAGTTTAAAATAGATGGGGAAAATATTCAGGGAACATTAACTTCAAGTGGGACTTTCTGCTCTGATTGACAGAATTCATTACAGAAGGTGTGTTAGAGTTCTCGTGCTCTTGCAATGGCTCAGCTGGACTTCCAGCCTCCCTTCTCCGAGTGTGATTGAGCTCACATCCCTCTCTACCTTTTATTGATATTTTTTTTCCTGTCTTTATGTGGCAACAGAGAAAACGAATTTTGTTTAGTTTCTCTAACCTTGCTAGTTCAAATTCCCTACTAAATCCCATTCAAAATACGGCCTGATCTGAGGAAGTCTTTATTTTCCCTGCTCTCTCTCTGGCTTTGCCTGTGAAAGGTTGGAGACTCCCTGGAGCCCAGGGGTGCCTTGTTTCTCACTGCCCCAGATTTATGGACCACAAGAAATTATGCCACGACCACTCAGGAATCACCAGGATTTTCCCCATCCCATAAGGGCTGCCCCCAATACAAAATTCAGAAGTGTGATGAAATCAGTCCCTAGGGGAGGCAACTCTCTTGGTCATGGCACAGTGTGTACTGGAAAATGTGGTGTTTGGGGGCTCTCCCAAGGAAGGAATTTGCCTACTTGCCTAATAAGGCACATCTTGCAGTTTATCTGGAGGTTTGGCTAGGAATCTGAAGTTGTTTTTTATTTAAAAAAGGATAACAGAAAGACATCTTCCCAGGCATTTCCAGATGTAAGGATTCCTGATTTTTGGGAGAATTTCAAAGATGCTTGAAGCTGGTAAATCTTCTCAAGTGCTTGTGACCCACTTGCAACTCAATCCCTCCTACATGGGACGTATATTGTTAGGTATTTATCCACCAGCTGCTCATACCAGGCTGCTCTAAGGTGATGCTCACAAGAGAAAGCTCACACAAGCTTATGTTAATTTGGAGAGGTCGGCCTAGAAAAGTGTAAAGGTCCTTCTTGGCCTTAAAAATCTATGAATCGATAGCAAGTGCTAGCAAAAGGTCACTGGTCACAGATAAAAGGCTAACTATCAGAGCATCTAGCAGAGCTGCTCACACTTTTTCATTACAAGGTTAAAATAAATCCTACATTTGGTTGTCAGATATTGTTCAGTCGCTCTTGTTCCTCTTGGGCAGCTTCATGCAGACGCTGCTCCTGAAAAATTACAGCTACTCCAGAACACCATACAGAGCTTCCTGAGTCCATCCCAAACATTTCCCACAGTACTCTGCAACCAGCAGTAGAGCAGCTCTCTGGTCTGAGTGCCTTATGATTTATGAATAACTCTGGTTTCCATTAAGCTGCAGAAAGGGGATAGTGTGTTTCACCCCGTGCTGAGAACCCCATTTGTTTCCGTTCATGTCAGCAGTTTGCATAAGTGAATGATTTTATTTCATGTGAGGGAGAAGGCAAACACACAAGTTATCCCAGCAGTGGAAGATTTGTCAAATAAAGCTTTTAATAATGGTGTTATTTGACAGTTTTATAGTGCCTCAACTTTCAAGCAGTTTGAAGGTGGTAGGTTTTCAATAAAAATTAAGTCCTTATCTAGAAGAAATTCAGTCCCTGTTGTTTTAAAAGAACTAGTCTCAGCTGCATTGGAGCACCTTAATCTACTATTGAAAGTAAATCTCAATCCTTTTCTGTATTAATATATCTTGCAATCCATCATCAGGAGGTGTTCTGTGTATTTTTTTGCCCTAGTATATCAAGGTGGCCTGATAAACCACCTTCCTAACCAAACTTGTTGGGTGATCATTATGTTTCTCACAAGAATAAATTATCCAGTGGAGTTCTCTGAGGCTTACTTAAATAGTCCAGCAGTGTTTCCAGTCACTCTTACTTATTTCTTTAATTTGTTTAAGGGGTCCAGTAAGTTATTCAGGTGAGGAGAAAAGGAACAGGGAAGTTTCTGGTTTTCACAAGGTCAGAGTTAATCCTATCTGTGTTCATAAATCATTGTACATCGTAGGATAACCACGTAGCAACTGAGAACATGTTAATAGAGAACCAGCTCTGCATTGAAAGTTTCCTTGCTTGAAGGAGAGATTTCCAAAGGAATCTAAAACTGTCTTAGATAGCCTTCCAGTTAAATAAACACAAATTTTAAAAGGTTATATTTTTTAGAAATGTGCTACTTTAGTTATAAAAGTTTGTTATCTTCACCATCCTGAGGAGAAAATGGATTTTCTTACAAGCTTTTTAACCAAAACAATTTCTGAGCAAGAGAGGGCTCTATAACCTGGCTCAGTGTTTGATTTGAACAATTGGAATAATAAATGATAGTATGAGTAGAAACAGCATATCTTAAATTATTTGCCTAAGTTCACATATGCAGGTGTTGTGAGAGCCAAGATTTGGTGTGAAAGGACCCTGACTGCAGATTATCCCACAAGCCAGCCCAGTGCTGGTTGTGCAGACACAAGCTGGCTCCACAAAGCACAGAGCCCTCTCGTGCTGAGGAATGCAGTGTATATATTGCAATACCAGCTGATATGTACAGGTGCTCAGCTGGTGTACATGTGGTACAATTCTTTCTCATCCCGTGTCTGTACATCAGACTGAACATCCTGCATCCCAGTGACTTCAGCCATGTTTTGAGAATCATCAGGGTGAGGTCGTTGTGCTCAACATTCTCATTAGCAGTGTTCTTCTAACCAAACACACATATGGCATGGTTTTGAATACAATGTCACAGGTTTTGTGGCAGAGTTCTTACAATCTGGTTTAATAAACAAAGTTATTAGGAGGCAGGGGCTGAAGGGGGGAAGAACAAAAGAATAGCAACAAGTTTGTCAGCTGATGCACTGGAGCTCTTTTCACAAGCTGGTGTCTCCCCTAAAAGGGCTTAGGGCTATTTTTAATTTCCACTTTTCACTAGGACTGCTGTAAAGGTCTTGATAGAGACTGTGATGTTCGAAAACCTTGAAATCTTACAACCTGCTCTAGAAAACGTTATTGGTTGGCTGTGCTGAGTCCTGCCCCACTGCCTCCCCTCCCACTGCTTCTCTGGGGTGTGCCAGCAGGGCACGGGGAGCACACCTGGTTAAAAATTATCCCTGTTTCATTCCAGGGAACCCCCTCCCTGTCACCTGATGGCTTTGATTAGGGAGGTCAAGCCAGTGTCATTCTGTGCTCCACAGCCCCTTCCCGGTACGAAGATGGGGAGAAGAGAGGGACAGGGACTGGCTTTTATTTACTGGCAGCTTGAGCAATAAATTAGAGGAGTCTTTCCATTGACTTTGGGAAAGTTGGATGGCGTCTTGGGCTTGTGCTCTATGTACTGTTTTTATTTTATACACAGTCAGCTCAGAGTCTCCCTCATATCTCTTTCTCCCACAGTGTTCAACTCCTCTCTCTCATCACAGAAAAGTCTGACAGGAACTTTCCTCTCTTATCTGTCTCTTTCTCTGTGCTGTCCTCCCCCTCCTTCTCATTCTTTACCTCCCTCTGTCTCTCTCATTCTCTCCCCTGCTGCTCTCAGATGGCTGGCTTTGCTCAAGGTCTGCAGACTGGCATAGAGCATGCCTGGAACAATATGTTCCTATTAAATTTACCCTGTCTCATTGCTTCCTGAAATTAAATTGAGTTTTACTCTCAAGTTTGTTTGTTGAAATCGCATAATAAAAACATCCCTGAATGCAATTGCATTTAATCAGAAAGCTTTCCAGAATTTATAGTGATAAAACACTATTTTAAAAAAGCTTGTTCTAGGGTTCTACAGAAAAGAATAAGCAAGTTTCTCATTTACAACTGAAATTAATCTTTAAATGTCCCTCTGAATTCTCTCCACATATTTACTTCCATGGCTTTCACGCCACTTTGGACACTCCAAGATCACCAAGATGGAGGGAAACCAAACTCCTGCACTTTTAGTCTCAGTCCTGAGCTCTGTTTTGTTACTTATTAAAATTCAGACAGCTATTAATTCCTTGTATAGGTTTTATCAATATAAAAACGTCCTGCATTTATTCCAATGGCTGCACTACACTTACTGATGAGTGTTAGGTTTGAAACTACTCCAAGGTGCTGTTCAAAGTGATGCTGCTCAGGGCTGGACCTTTGGCTTTGATAAACACAAATCACACATTCTGGGGTGCTGAGCCACTACTGCTGTGTCAGTGTCAGCAAGGAGTTTTCAGCCCTCCTGAACTGCTAATAGTTTGCATGTTTCAGGATCAGATTTGTGACAGCTGGACAAGAAGGCTTTCACTGTTTTGGGAGATGAGTGAATAGACGAGTATGCACTGCAGAGCTTAAAATTGCTGTGGTGTTAAAAAGCCACGGGAATATTTTATTGTTTCTGAAGCATTCCTCTTTGATTTGACTAGGATGTGAAACAAAACCACAGTAGTGTCACCATGGCAATATATAATGGGATATATTTCAGAGAGAAAATAAGACATGTAGAAATTACAGATTGATCACCCTGGAAGGTCCTGCAGCTTTGGGCCACTCGTTGGCAATTCAAACATCTCAAAAAGTAGAACACTGCTGCAGGAATATGCAAAACTCCAGAGCCATGCTGTGCCTCTCTCTTATGTACCCTGCACTTGTTTTATATGTTGAACATATCTTGACATCAATGGGGCTGTTTTCAGAGCAGAGCATGTTTGAAGTCTGTAGCAGAAATCCATTATGGAGAAGAGGAAGATGTGAACATTGGTAATAGTTTGACAGATCATTTTCCAGTAGTGCTTGGGAGGATCCAGTGCTCATCTTTGTTATTACAAATGGTGGTGTTCATCAAAGTAGATTGAAGTGTCTGCAGACAACTAGCATTTTTCAGTAGTTTGCCTGGAATTTGTATCCATTCCCTTATTAGACAGAGTGGACATATTAATGCCAAAGTATTTTGCACCAAGTTCTGTGCACACACACTCATGAAATAGAGACAGATCTGTGGCAACACCACAGAGTAAAATCTTAGCTGGCAAAGGGTCAAGGATGAGAATGGTCCTGAGCCCATGGGTACAGCCTTGTAGTTACATGCAGGGTATTCTACTTGCAAGTAGTCAAGTAGGAGAAGGGGAATTGAGACTGGCTGCTATTTGGAGGCTACCTCATTAATCTGACAGAGCAACACCAGAGGGCTACCCTGGCAGAGATGAGTGTTGAGGGAATGATGTGAAGAGGCACAAGGCTGTAGTGGCTGTCGACATTTTGTCCAGGAAGCAAAGTGAGGGATCATGGAGGAGCAGAGAGGAAACTCAGAGCAGTGAAAGCAAGGAAGTGGCAGCAGAGAAAAGGCAAGCACTGACATCTAGAAACATTTATCAAGTACCTCCTGTCCATTTCAGCTGCTGACTTTTCCTCATTACGCTGGAAAGTCTTGGCAGCAATTGGCTGCTGCTTAAGAAACATCTGGATAACTTCTTTTCTCAGCTACTAGAACAAATTTCCTTAATAAAAGTCCCAAAGTAACTCCCAGTGGCCAGGCAGCTGAGAGTTTGTATAGTTTATCCCTATTTTAGGGAAGATGGTCACTCAACTAGAGCCACCTACCTGTACAAAACTCATCTCTCGACAGGAATGAAGGCAGCAACGCAGGCCCAGTCACTGCTGCATGGTTTGGGAATAAGCTGACCAAACCTTTGCTAGGAGAAATCAAAGGATGTAATCATAAGCTGCTGTTGCAGGGGACAGGCTAATCATGTGCCAGTGATTTTTACTGCCTTTCCTTATAAGACCTTGAGGGACCTCGTGGTCCTTCCTTGGACCTGAAATAGTTCCACAGTTCAGTGCTACCCAGTAGATATAGAATGACAAAAGATTACTTCTCCATCACCTTAAAGATAAATCTTGAGACCCTGGCAACCTTTGGGAGAAAATATAATTGTCTTCCTAATTAAAATTGATTTTTTTTCAGTGAATGTGCCCTTCTGTTGCTATCCCAGCTGTATAACTGACTGTATCTCCCTTATTACAACAGATATTTATGGTCACCCATGGACAGCACACTCAGCACAGTATGCAGTGTGTATGATACCAGCTCTGGCAGCAGGTCACAGACCAGTTAATCCCTGTGGAATATACATGTCTCCCTAAGTAGTGCTAACAATGGCTGTCTGGTGTGGTTTTCCTCGTTTATTGGACTGCACCTGTGGGTGTTTCAGGTGACATCCAAGTATTGACATGGGGGCTAAGTTCCTCAGTGCTGTTGTTCAAAGGAGCTAGGTACCTCTCCCCTTCAAAAAAGCCTTCAAAACCCCTGGGACTAGCAGTTTGACTATGAATGCCACTCTTGAATATAAACTTTTTCAGAACGGTGTTCTTCATGGCTTTTGTTGCTTTCTCAGCTCTCTCAGGGTATAACTTTTATGTTCCCGACTGTCTGCCTTATGGTGAGGTTCTGAAAAGGGTTGTAGAGGTGCAAATGATGCTGAGGTTTGGCCTTCAGCATCTTCTGTGCTGCAAATGGAGTAACTTGTGTCTGTATTGTACATCCCACTGGACTTTACCAGATAGTAAGAGGAACTCTTGTGTATGTTTTTGGGGCTAGCACTTTTATAGGAGAAAACTGGAAAAAAACAAAGAAAAGGGGAAATGCTTCCATTTGTGAACTAAAGAAAAGTGCTTTGGATACACTGAAGTATAATAAACATGGTAGTTCAAAAGGCATTTCAGAGTGATGCCTCAAAGTGCACTGCAGTTTAAAGATAGTGGAAAATGCAACATGAGAAGGGAAAAAACCTAGAAGGAAATGCCAGCAAAAGTTCCATTGAATAGAACTAAAAAGTCAGGCAACCTGAAGAGGAGTTTTGCTGTCACTGGACTTTTTTCCCCTACTCTTCATGTGTAGCACATCCTCTGACAGGCTGCAAATGTAACAACCTTCAGACATGAGTCATCAGCAAGGACAGATCCTCTCGTCCTCAACACTAAAAATAAAGATCTCGCTCACTGAGCCTAAGGAGCAATTCTCTCTCTAGTAACTCAGCACCAGCCAGCAGAGCAATACAGAGGGAACATGCTGAACCAGTGATTTATTCAAGCTGGAGGCCTTGATCTTGACATGACTAACCCGAGTGCAGTAAATGGGTTCAAATAAATGCTGGCATTACAGAAGGCACCATGTTTTATGACATATAGGATTTGGGTCCAGGGGCTCTGAGGGCTGGTTCCTTGGGCTACTAGTCCTGAAAATGAAGAGCTCTATCACCAGCATTCATACAGCTGAAAACTGAGCACACGAGAGGATGCTGAGGATTACATGCTAGTAGAAAAAAAGCCTTTGCCTTATCCTTTATGGTCCAAGTGTTCCTTTTTTTAGCATGACAGTAATTATTTAACTACCCTTCCAGGAAGTAGATTTGAAATCTTTTCAACTTATGGTGAAAGCTATATCAATACTCTCTGATGTAGGGCAGTGGAGGTGAGGGAGAAATAACTCAGTAGCTTGGCTTAAACCTAACTGAACATATTAGTCATGAAATATTTAAACCATCAATATCACACATTGATGTGCAAAATGTTTAATTATGTATCATTTCAGTTATTATTCATGTTAGATCTTAGACCTTAAGATGTACATACATTTAAAAAATAGCTCAGGAGATGTATCAGGAGTGTAGAGCAGCGTGAGAAATCTGAAGGCTGCCTGTATGCTTTCGCCTTGGAGTCATGGGTCAGAATTCCCTTTTTTTTGCCCCCTAAATTACCAAATCCTTTTCTAGGGCTCAGTGTGGACAATGTTTCTTCTTTTAGTAAATGTCTCTGGTAGAACAAGACCATTTCAGGGGAAATGCTTCAAGTTTTAAGCTTAATGCCTCTCCTATTCTACGCAGGTCCATATGCTGTTTCCGTCACTGTACCCTAAGTGTGTGTAACTAAGTGTCTTCCAGTACTGCATTAAGCAGCACGACTACCATCTGTCACAAAGGGTTTGTTCTCTCTTCCCAACAGCAAAATTGCATGTACAGTGTCATGCTTCACATGTACAGCTCAGCCAAGTGTTTGCAAGGCGAGGCAGGAGCAGAGGGGGTTGTTTAGCACTGGTGCTAGAGAGTGCTGAGGCTCGGTTTGGTGGCCCCTTGCTCCACGCCACTAATTCCAGTAGAGCAGTGAGATCCAAGGGCACCTCGAGACCCAGGATACTGGGGAACTTTCCTGGCTGTCTATAGGACTGCCCATGTGAATAACAGCCCTAATGAGGCAACGGGCTGTTTGGATTCTGAATCCTTGTGTTGCTGTATTTTTATCCCAATAATTTCAGAAATGCTGCTGTGAAAAGAACTCTACCTGTTTGTTTCTGTAGCTACCTGTGGTGCAGCTGCATGCCACTAAAAATTTGCATTGCCAAACCTTCTGCTGGCAGTTCATAAGCCAAATGAAGGCAGCAGATGAGCAGCAATGGTGAGGGGAACTGTGAATATTTTTTTTAGCAGTTTTTAAAATATTGGTATAAAGAATGTCAGACATTTACTTATTATCACTTGTATGGTGATAAATAATGAAAGGTGTAAAATAACCAACTTCTAGGCTTTTGGGCTTGAGATTAGAGTTAGTTTACAGGGGCAGAATCTGGTCCTGCTGTATTAGCAGCTTTATTCAGTCATTCATATGCAATAGCAGTGTCAGGCAGTGACTACTGAAATGAACACTAATGAAGGTGTCTTTTGTTTTCATATAGATTAACACGTTACTTTTCTTCAGCAGGCATTCAGAAAGACTGCACTGCTGATGCCTATATCCAGTTTCATCTTTCAATTAGTGATTTTCTTTCTCTTACAATCCAAGTGCTAGTGGAATTAACCTCAGCTAATTATCACTGATGGACTGATCCTTCTGTGAAGCTTAGAAAGCAAGGCTGTCATATTTTGCCTGAGATTTGCATACACATTTACTCTGTGATTCGATTGCTCAATTTTGGAAGACTATTTTAAGGTTCCAACAGGCTTAACTTCACACAAGTTTCATAGATTTTAAGATGCAGGGACAGCATCTTAAATGTAAAATAAGCTTTAGGGGTATTTAGTTGGAGACAAACTGTGATTCATAGATGCTTGTTGGACATGGTTTGAAACTTTGAGTCTGGGTTGATGGGTTGATGATTATTAGTCTGGTATTGCTATGTTTTACTTTTTTTTTTTTCCCCCTGTGGAGATTTAAGAGGAAAATTCAAGTTAATGGTGGGACTAATTAACCTGACTTCACTTCTTGATTTTCTTCTGTGAGGGTAGTGAGACTTTGTTTGTAATGCACCTCATTGGGGCAAAGTAAATGGTTCTTGATGAAATGGGGTTCAGGTAACTGCAGAACTGAAACAATCCATATAAACAAAGAGGCCATGGGCTGTCTGCAATGCAGTTCTGCAAAATATCCTCTGTTGATACAAGCTGTGTTCTCTTGCACAGAAGGCCTTACTTGCACATTCCCACTTCGAAGTATTTGATAGACTTAACCACATTAAAAACTAGTGGGTTTGAGAAATTTGTATCTTGTCTCTATAATTTACACCATTTTTCAGTAAAATGACACTTTATCTGCCCAAGCAAAACCTTCAGCTTCTAAAGTCTATTCAGAGTGGCTGCACTATGTACAAGTTGCCAACTTGTAAAGCTTTTCTGAGCACTGTTGTGGCTCCAACAAATTATATATCGAACAGTTGAGCTTGTGAAACTTTCCCAAAAGCTGCAAAACAAAGCTGTCACAAGCATGATTCCACTGAAAATTCCTCATAGAAAAGGGATCCTCCAGGAGCAAACAGGCATTCAGGTCCCACCACTCTTGTTGAGATCACTTTCCTTCCCTGGGAGTAAGACAAGTAACAGGAGCATGCTACACAAAACAATGCCAATTTCTATTGCCTCACAGAAAGTTTTATCTACTGAGGTGAAGTGTAAATATAAAACATCTCTGTGAGGAGAGGGGTTGTGTCTCTTTGTACCCTGTTTACTCAAAGGTGCACCAAGGAGAAGACACTGTCAGAAAAGGCCTGAGAACTTGAGTTGTGAATTCATGTGTACTCAATTTTGTCCTTTTTTTGCCTTGGCAGTATTAACAAGTAAAACTCCATCCCAAAGAGAGATGAAATAGCACCGTGTTAGGCATGGGGCCCACAAGTGTTTCCTAACTTTTAATTGAAACTGTTCTGGTTTACTTCACTTGGACCAAGATTTCACCTAATAAGAAAGCTGTAGACTTTAAATCACAAAAATTCAACCTGTAGACTTTGACTAATGCTGGGATTTGGTTTGTTAATACACACAGCTCCAGCTGGAATGTGGGGGACAGAAAGCATAAACTGTGCCAGCCAGAGGCATGTGGTGTATCTTGTGTGCCATCAAAGAATGTGCTGGGCATCTGAAAGCACACGATGCTGATGTACAAAACAAGAACACAGAAGGTGAAGCCTAGCAGGGGACTGCCTGTTAGTTTCTACACAGGAAGGGTGGGAGGACCAGGACAGGCACCACTGGGGATCTATCTGTTATATGCCACCATAAAATCCCACCAGCACACAGGTCTGTAAAGCTCGTATAGCAAGTTGTCCTCTTGGCAGCAACTGAGCTGCATGACCCTCACAGCAGTGCCAGTTGTAACCTGCACGATCTTTTCACCCCCAGTACAAAGTCTCAGTGAAATTACACCCATGGGGACAGTGGGGGGAGAAAGGAGGGAGCCTGTCAATGGCTTTAGGCTTTCTCAGCTGAGAAAGAAAGGCATTCTTAAGCACAATAGTCCTTTTACAATTATAAACCAGGCTCCTTTAGCAGGAAAAAGCCTGGAACTTTAAATGCAGTTCTTAAGGCACAGAGGAGGAGGATGTTTGCTCCCAGCACAATCCACCTGCCTGCATTCCAAGTGGGCAGTTTCGGTGTCAGGGTGCTGCAGTCAGGGCACAAAGCTCAGCTGAGCTGCAGCAGCCCATCTGCCAGAAGGAAAACTGTGGGGGTGTGTGGCAAAGAGCCTCCAAGCTGATGGAAGGGGTGGGAGTGCTGCTGATTTGCTGGAGCTGGGAGCGCTGGCAGGCGGCATTCCCTGCAGCAGCCTGGCCAAAAGGAGCAGAGGAGGCACCAGAAGGGCAGAGAGCTGGATGGCTGGGAGAGGGACATTCTTTTGTGTCAGAAGTGGTCAGTATTTTACCAGCTGAGTTCCATAAATTGGCCCTGGGCTGTCAGTGCTGGTGCCAGCTGTTAAGTTTGTAGCAGCCATAATCTCAGCAGGGACAAATAGGGAAAGATGTATTGACAAATGGCACTGAGCATAATAAACTGCTCATCTTTATGAATGCTGGGATCCAAATGACCAAAACAGATGTACAGTTTCCAGATCTGAGCTGCACTGTCAGAATATTCCTGATTTCCTCTTGCATAGTCATCCATAATGAAAAGAAAACAAGCAGATTTGCCTTTCTCTTGGGTCTTTCTTTATTGCTCACTCAACATTAATTACAGAATATTGTTGGAATAGCAGACTGGCAGGCACTGGCACCCTGAACAGAGTGTGTCACTTATTCCTGTCACTTCTCCATGTACCATATAGCTAAAATTATCCTCAGTACTAGCATAGCATCCACATGGTCATGTGGGGAGGGCATCATTTTTGTCTACCCCTTTGTAAATTTAAATTCTCCCAGAAAATGTCCTGTTGAAAGGCATTGAAAAGGAAAATGAGTGAAGGCTGCCATTTTCCCACTGATGCCATAAAAAAAGGAAGTAGGGAGCCAAAGTGAAAGAAATGTTTAATTCAGATCAGTTAACACAATGATTTCTTATATTTTCATGTCAAGGGAATTATAGAGGGTGAAAAAGAAGACACAGTGGAAATATATGCCTTTAAAAATATTTGGACACAAAAATTCTCTCCTGATTTATATGTGATTTGCAGGTTCATCAAAATGACTTTTATACTTAGTGTTGCCTGAAGTGTTTGGGGTCATTAGGGACTTTTCAGCTTATCAGATAAATCCTATGTATCCTGCCTTGCTGTTTGACTATAGCATTTTTTAAAAGACTTGTCAAGTCAATGGGTTACCACATCCCTAAGGCAGTGCATTTAATAGTTATAAAGTGCTGTCCTTTGCTAAGTGAAATACCGAGTGCCGAGCAGAGTATACAATTCCAGAGCCATAAGCAAAAAGATGAGTTCTCATCTATTTCCCATGTACAATAGGCAGCAGAAATTCAGAATACTGCCCGTTTTCACTCAGCCCAGGATGATAAGCATATTGCTTATTAAGTATTAATGTTATCAAGCTGATGCATTAAGTTACAAGCAGAAGTGACTCAAAAATCAGAACATCTCGAATCTTAGACTTTGCAGTTAATTAAAACCTGCCCTCATACAAACAGTATGACTAGCACAATTTCCTGGTGGACTTAAGTCATATTCCAGGGGAATTCAACCTGTCTAGCTCTAAGCTCCCAGAAAAGATTATGGATGAGGACTTCATGCATCCTGTGCTGCCTGGGGCAAGCCTCAGCAAAGCACAGAGCTGGCTCTGAGTAACTGGGCATTTCTAAAGCCTTAAAACCCTGGACAGAAACTTGTACAATTCTTACCAACTTCCCTTCTGCCAACCATTAGACAGCAGAGATGAATCTGAAAATCCCTGGATTCTTGTCTTTAGGTCTCCGATATTTAGGAACTGTCCTCAGTGGTGCTGACAAGAGCCTCGGCCCCTTTAGTATCCCAGAGCTAGGAACAAAGTAGCAGAGAATCAGGACCTGTCTTCACAAAGGGGATCTTGTTTTTTAACTTCCCCCTGCCCTGTATCCTCTGTTGTCAACATGAAAGACATTTTAATACTTGAAATAATTTAAAATATGTTAAATTAGGAATAGCAATTATACTGATTTTTCTGGGTATCTGCTGGCTCAGTCTAAGTAAAATCATTAGAACTCTTTCCTGCAGCCTGTTGAGAGAAATAATATTTAGTGGGAGTTGAATTTCATATGATTCAGCTCAGTCTTGGAAATTGGCAAACCTTTTATGCTCAATTAGATTTAAAATCTGCTTTCAATACCTCATTCTTCCTATAACTGATTTGCAATGGAACTCAGGAATGAATCAGACAGTGACCTCCTCAAGCAGGGATATCTGCTGTCCTTAATGTAGCAAGTCTTGGACAGAACCCCTGTCTTTTTGGGTTTAGCTGAGGAGTTCAGAAATATTTTCTTTTGCCCCAAAATACCACCAATAACATTAAAGAGGCATGACTTAACTATCATGTTGTTCAAGTTGAGCGTGCATGAAGTTACATGGAAATGCCATCGGGCTTTAATGCATTCTCTTAGTAGCAACCTTAGCAGGATAAAGTTAACCATAACGTGGATTATGTTCAGGCAGTGCACAGAATGAATATTACTTGTATTTTTGGTATCCTGCCAAGTCAGGATGTCTTGCTGTGAGGTACAGTGAGTTTTTTGGCTCTACATGGTTTTTTTTTCTCTGCTTTGCTTTACATTTATACTAAAAGTAAATTCCAGATCTGTGACTTCGTCTGCTGAATTTCACACAATCTTAACAGTTTGCTTTGTCCCTTTAGCATTAGTGTCTGGCCCCATCTCAGCTGGAGCACTTGTTTTACTTTTAAAGACTCTGTGATTAAGACTTCATTTTGTGTCCTTTTTTGGGGGTTGGGACATGACACTTTCTTTTAGCATCCTGCAACCTTTATTTAAGTTTGCCCAAGTCAAAGTCATTGAGCTGTCAGAAAATTTTAGCGTCTCTAACAACAAAAATTTAGAGAGAAAGTATTTGATGGGGGTTTGGGTAAGTTATGAGGTTTGACAGTGTGGAAATTGAGTTTTTGAAAATTGTTCTAACTTTTTAATGCTACTTGATCTTCTCCAGAGGCTATAAATAATACTTGGGATCTTATGTGTAGAGATTATAAATTTGGCACCCCAAGACAAAAACAGGACATTGCTTAACTCTGACGTAAAGCTGCTCTCAAAAGGTGTCCACCTTTGAGCTGACAATTTGAAAAACCTAAGTTTAATTTAGTACAGCTGAACTTTCTAAATGCATTTTCAACTTAAAGCATTTAAAATATATTTATTCTAACAGTATAATCTTTATCTGTTTCATTCTACCATCCAAAAGAAGTAGGTCTTATCTTGGAACTTTACAGTCTAAATATACAAGAGAGACAGAAAAGAGGATACAATCATTATTATCCCTATTTTGCAGGTAGGGGTGTAAGAGATTGCTTGCTCTGCCCCTTGCATGAACTGAAGACCTGAACTCTTATTTTTCAAGATCATGTCAGCTGTCTCAGCAACAAACCTATTTTGTTTTGTTTATACTGCCACCAAATTCTCAGTATATTTTTAGAACAAATAACAGCCAGGAACATTTTTATTTTTATGCAGCCAAGTAATAATCCACATACAAAGAAACCCAGGAATATTCAGGGTTAATCCCAGCCCGCTTTCATTGACTGTAATGAGTGTCCACTGTGGATTTTAAGGAGACACAGTTTGGTCAATAGTTGATCTGTTTAAAGTCACTACTCCTAAAACACAGTAAAGTTTAATTCATGGACAAATTTACTCAGAAGTTTTATAGAATAATCAAATGTCTTCCAGGCACGTGACTTTCTCCTTATACTTCATTTTTGTTTAATGACACCTGTCCATAGGCATTCACTTGACCATTTCAGAATTCTGCTTGCCTGAATTTAATATCTGGCATACTCAGGAGTGTGAATCATTATATAGTTATTGCAGTGGCTTTCTGCATGTATGAATAGCCTTCATCTGTTTTGATATTTTGCTTAGCCTTACCAAGAAGTTTGCACTTCCTCAACGTACATTCTATAAAATGGTAAAGTTTCTGCTGCTACTGAGTAATGAGTTGTTATAGGGTATTCAGTAATCAGAGGAATATTATTGCTGCTGGAAAAGCTAGAAACTATAAGGGAAGGAAGAACCCGAGATTAATGGAGAGATATTATTTTCTTACTATCTATGGTCAACTAAAATCTTTTTCAAGAGGCAACAGGAGCATTGCATACAAAGAAAAATTATACTTGAAAAATACAATTGAATTTGAACCTTCATTCTTTTGGATCCCATGGATGTATCCTTTTTCCTAAATGAGGTACTCTGGGAATTTCAGAGGCCAGACTTGATCTATGGGAGCAGCTTGTTTTCCAGAGGGCCACAATCTCAAGCCATACAGTGACAGAAATCTGTTTGCTGTGGAGCTCTGCCTTGGGGCTGAATTGTGGTTTGGGGTAAACTCTGGCTGAAACTGAAGAATTTTCTGGAACCAGTGAGGTGTGGACATACTCTGCAGTTTTTCTGCCTGCTAGGTCTCCATTCTCTACTCAAATTTCTGTATCCATAAAACATTTAGAGCTCTCTCAAATTTGTTTGGAATGGGCCAATGTCTCAAAAATTCCTAAAATTAGAAGCATAAGGACTGTATGAATACCTGTGTCTTTGGGAAACAGAGCAACACCAACCTGCATGACATGTCAGGGAGGGGGAGGTGACCCTGTGTTTCTGGGGTGATAAAAACTCTGTAGTCACCACTTGTGGTACAGATTGTGTAAAGCAGGTGAAAAAGTCCTCACCTCTTTGGCTGCCTCAATTCAAGAGCTGATCAAATCCTGGAGTTCCTCTTCCCTCACCTACAGCACTGGGAATCAAGCACACAGAATTGTTGGAGTATTCTCTGTGCAGCCCAGTGTTACCACTGACTTTTTTAATCTCCACAGCAATGAGCTCTTATTACTGCTCATCAATTTCAGCCATTTCATTTTTCATTAGGATTTTTTTGTAAGTGACAGTTTAATCCTAAAATCTAGCAGAGCAGCTCGGAGTAGGGAATTGCCTGAAGAAACATATTCATTGCAGAAATCATATTTTGGGTACAAGGTTGTCATACCTTTATCTTGTTCCTGTGTGCTGCCACAGTAACAAGAAGCTACCCTGGGAGGAGGGCCAGGAAATCCAGGCTTTGGGGTACAATCTAAACATGTGAGGAGGAGGAAAAGCTGCACACTAAGCAGGCACAGATGGCACAGCACTGTGGGACAGCAGGGCTTGTTGGAGGCAGTGTTAAGTAGACAGTTTGGGAACTGGCTGTGAGTTTTAGCAGCTGATTCAATCAAACCACCTGCGCGTAGCCTGGTTCCACCTTGTTTTGCCTACTGCAAATTAAGAGGTATCGTGCTTTCTCTGGAAGCTTGTGTTTCAAATATCTCTGCATAGCTGCTAGTGCTGCCTAAGTGCACATGAAAGCACGTGAGTGTGCATACATATATGTAAAATGCATGATTAAGGGTATCAGCAACATAAAGAAAGACCTTAATTTGCCTCCTTTGTCACTCCAGCTTCTTCTCTGATCCCAAGATTCTGTTTTTGATATAGCAGCGTAAAGAGGCTCCAGAGAAAGGGGATAAAAAAATTTAGGTCGTGATTATGTTGATTTTGGTTTGGGAATATTAATTAGAGACTAGTAATCTACGTGTATGAATGGCATGATCATGAAACTGTAAAATGTCTTAGAAAAGGTCAGTGCATTTTGTTATCTCTGAATGTGTTGCTGAGTTTCAAAAACAAGGAGAAAATAATAGCCCACGTAAACTAAGCTCTTCTCTAGTAATGTGGATAAAAATTTGGCTGCTTCTCTCTTTTTAAGCTCCCAGGTGGATTTTCTTTCTTATAGAGGGGTGCAGAGGATTAAAGGTTTATTTTCTAAGAAGGTACAATTGGCCTTTGGGGCACTTAGTATGCTCCAGAGACATTAATATCTAAACCATTCAGGCATAATTGCATTAGTTGTCTTTTCCCCCAACTAAATTATTTGAGTACATTAACAGTCAATTTTGTGTTGACAGGGCATGAATTTCTACTGATGGGAATAGAAAGCTTTGTAATATTTCAAGAAAAACATCAGTCTAAACTTTCAATTCTAAGAGTATATCTTTGGATCAGGGACACTTTGTAGATTATATATTGCAGATGGGAGAGAGAGATCTCATTTTAACAGTAATGGGAAGCAGTGGATTTAGCAGTAGATAAACCATGTTTCTTGCTGGAAGTGCTGCTTTTTAACCCAATAAAGCTTCACTTCACAAGCCACTCCTTCAAATTAGATTGTTAATTTTTAATGCATGTAGCAATTACTGATGTGACAGATAGCAGACCTGATCTTGCTCCCATCAAACTCTCTGGGAGTTCAGACATTGATATCACATGGGGAGACTACAAATGCAGCTAACAAGGCATGATGAATGTCACCTACACATTTTCATCTCTACATGGGAATGCCAGTAATGTGTACCTTGTGGCTTTTGACACTAGAAGGTCAGTTTGAGCCCATCTAAAAAGCAGCTTGAGAATGGGCGAATATGTCTGATATAGTAGCTTCTTGTTTCTGATCCAATTGCATGTGAAGATTTGAGTAAATTCACTTTTTGTTTGAATACAAGCAACAGACAGCACACAGTCCAAATTAGAACTGGATCGTATCTTCCTGCTGCCTATGTTCTTGTTCAGCTCTGGGTTTTTCAATCCTCTATCTCTTTGACCAGACTATTTCTTCTTCCTAGAAAATCATTCTTTCTGAATTTCCATTTCTTTGTGGCTTCCTTTTGCTGCATCTTCAGATGCCAGTGGCAGCTCTCTACCCTGGAATCTACTTCTACTTTTTGGAAAGCAGACAGTGCCTCCTTTCTTTTTTTACTACAGTTACTCATAATGGTCACCACTTTCCCTCTCTGATGCCCAGAAAAATCAGCCTTTCCTGACCTTACAGACTCAAATAATGCAATTTACCTGCTAACAAAGTCAACTATTTTGAGAGCTGTAATTCACCACGAAGAGCAGCTGATTCCAAAATCTTAAAGACATAAAAATATATGAGCAGCCCTCCTGCCTCCCCACACACATCCAGAACAGATGTAGACAAAATAGTGTAGCATTAACTTTGTTTCTGTTTTGTCAAAGTGGAGGGAGAGAGAAAAAGATGACAAGGCAGGAACAACACTTGATCCTTAGGTTAAAATTTGGTGTAGAAAGGTATATATTCAGTGCCCCTACAACTCTAAGGAGAGATTGACTGCTATGGACCTGCTGAGAACGTTTAAATTCATCTGGCATTAAATTTTACCTGTTATTTAAATACTGCTGCACGTAAAATAAAAGTCAGAATAGTCACTCTCCCTTTTGTTCAGGGGTCTTTGCTAATATGAGATAAGAGACAAGAATTAGGGAATGTCACAATAGCCATTGACATTCTTTGTCTGGAGCAACAATTTAGTGCAATAAGAATGAAAAATTATCGCATAATTAAAAGTGTATCTTCTTGCACTAGGAAACATAATCACTGTTGTATATAATTTGGCAGATTCCTGTTTGTAAGCACTAAGGATGATTCATCCCCAACTGAGCTAATTGTTTGTACTCCCTCACAGTCAACGAAGAAAAGACACTGCCACCTACATCCCGTTCTAAAGGACTTTTCTAAAGAGCAGTGTTTGCAAAGCTGGTAATATGGCCAGTTCCCAGCTCCTGAATATTTATTGCATTGCAAAAACCCTTCTGCAAGTCTTGCTGGATGTGATTAACTAATGTGAAAATGTTTGTTCTCTTAATAGCTTTAATATTTTTATAAACTGGGATTATATCGTTCGCAGCGTCTGATATTGGCTGGGTCGTGTCAATGGAGTTTAGTTGTGATTGCTCCGTTTTTAGTGGAATGCAGATATACCAGCAGAGAACTGATGAGAAACAGATTGTCAGCTCCTGCTTTACACAGGGGAGTAACACAACTTCTCCCACTGAAGTGGGATTTGTCGTCCAAGACATTAGGGGGACTGACATTGTTTCGTGGTGGGAACTCCACTGAGTTTTGCCTGCCAGGGAAACTGTACCCATCCTGCACGTGTGGATACAGGGCTGGATGCAGCATTTTGGTTCTGAACAGCTTAAAAGTAAGAAGCTGTTATAAATCCTAGATCTAAATTCAGATCTGGATGTGACTCTTTGATGGGTACTTGGAACTGAGTTTTTTGTTGTGGGTCCCCTCCCACAATTGGAAATGAGTGACAGAAACCAGGGGACTGTGCCTCTTTAAGGGCCAGATCTCAAGCCCTGGGTAGGTGCTTTTATAATAAAAGGTAGGACCACGTTGTGGCAGCTCTTTTTAAGCATTAGTCACCATTGAATTCACTGTGAAATTCTGCATAAAACATGATAGCATGCTGTGGCATACAGCAATTGCTGTGATGGGATAGAAGAGTATGGGGAAAACATATTAGAAATGCAGTGGGTAAATGAAGCTGACATGCCACATGGGATATTTTGAACTACATTTCACATTTCAGGGGAGAAAAATCAATGTAAAGGGAAAAGAACTTTTACAAAATGAGTATCAGGCTGATCACTCTTGGAACTTCTTTTTGGTCTCTGTTATCTAACTCCAGCCTATAGTGAGAGAGAATTTTTCTGTCTGCAATGTATTCTGCTGCTTTTTTAGATGAAAGAACAGCTGTTGAGCAAAAAGTCTGCCTTTGGCAATATCTGTTAATTGATGTGTTTCCTTAAAAAAAGCCAACGCACTACAAAACAAATAAAAAGCCCAGTAAAAAAGGGAAGTACAGCAAGGTGTTTAATTTCTAGATGTATTAGGCGACCTAAACCTGCTTAAAACTACTTAGGAAAATAATTTTATTGCTGTTGTTTGGCACAGGCATGATCCACTTTGTGCTGACTTTAGAAGTGGGATGAAATGGGTTAGAGCAGCCCCTGGGGTTCTGCTGTGTCTGAGCTGGGGGTGGCAGTGGCAGGAGCCTGGTCCCAGGGAGGGACCTGCAGAGCCTTATGCTTTCCTCTCTCTGAGAAACCTGGGCCAGCTGGCAGCACCTATGAATGGATGGAGATGGTTTTGGTGGGCAGAGATACAGGAAGGGAGACCAGCATTAATTGGCATCTGATTTTCCAGTTGTCCACATCGAGGCTGGTAAAAGCTGTTTGCTGTGCAGAGGAATTCAGCACGCTGGAAATGGATGCTCCCATCAGTCATTGTATTTACCCTCCAGCCAGTTCAAAATTGTTCTCTCTATATTCTGTTTTCCACTAATTTGCTTTGTCCAATTTCCACTGACCCAAATAACCAGGCTTTCATTTTCCTCTATTTTTCAATCCAGTTGTGGTAAATCTTAGCAGCTGTTTCCTATACCTGATCTGAATTTCTTTTTCCCTAGTTCTGGGGCATAAATAGGGAAGGGGGAGGAGGGAGGAAAGGAAAAATAGGAAAACCTGATTATAGTTTGTGAGCTTTTTTATCTTTCTGATTTTTGCCTGGAAATTAAGAATAGCTTTATTTGCTGTGATGTTGCCACAGTGCTAATTTTGCATTGCCTAAGACATTTGGGAAACCAGATGAAATGAACTAGTTTGGTTCCCTGTCTGGCTGCAACAAGGCAGCAGGCTGGCTCTTGCATGCAGCAGCAGACAAGCTCTTGCAGTACCTAATCAGGAAAAGGAAGAACCAGAAAAACTGTTCTTGTGAAATTCCCATTGCAATATTGCTGATAAAAGTTGTTCAGATAAGCTCCAGATAACCATCCAAGCTTATAAGTGCTCATCTGTACCATCTCCAGCTGGATTTGAGGTTCAGTCATCACTAATGAAAAGATGTGATTGAAAGCAAAAGGAGATATGAAATGCCCTCTCCTCTAAACCAGGAGCTATCACTCACTGTAACAAAACATTGCAGATAACACTGCTGGCCACTCTTCTCTAGCCTTTGCCTCAGTGCCAACAAAACAGAGTGAACTTTCTTACTGATTCTACTCCTGAAAAGGAAAGTAATTAATTTTTATCGTTACTTACCAATAATTATTCATTTATGTCTTGGCAAAAGAGGATCACAAAATTCCACTATGATGGAAGAAGTTCAAGGCTTTACAATGTGCTGTGAAATCTCATGCAGAAATTATGTCCTGTGAAATGTTTGGCCATGGAAAGTTCAAGTGTCACCCTGCTGTAATTATAGCCTTGGTTTCTGAGAGGTTTATAATTCAGCAGCAGAGATGGTGCCAGCATGAACTCCCCTGCTGTACTGGGTATGATTCTAAATATTTTTCTTCCAGGTATGTTCCCAAGGATGTTTGGGAGCTTTCCTGTTTGCTTGGGTTTTTTTAATGTCAGCTACTTTGCTTCTATTTTGCTTTATTATTTGGTATCTTAGAAAGTCCTCTAAAGAAAATGTAGGCATTTTAATCTGGCCTGTATGACACCTCCAGGAGACAAACCCAAAGTGGTTTTTTTGTCTTGTAGCCACCTTTGTACCTTTTGCTATCAAATATTTGGGTCCATGGTACAGACTCAGACTTCAGGCTGTTTCCTTAAAATAAAAAATCCAGTTCTTGGGCTTCTAGTGGGTTGTGCTGCAGACAGAGCCTACCACAGCACTGTGCCTCACAGACTGCTGCATTTCCTTCCCTGAATTACTGGGGTGTGGGGACTTGCTGTATAAAGGACTCCCCAAACTCTGCTGTGTCATGCCCTTCCAGCAGGGAAGGTGTACATCCTTTAGCCATAAAAGGACTACACAAAGCCTGGAAGTTTGGATGAGAGGTTAATTGTTGCCATCTTCATCCCTCTGTGGCATTTAGCTCCTGGAAGAGCCATGCTCCACACCAGTGTGATGGGAAAGTGAAGTTCTGTCCTTCTGTAGTGCCTGTGCTCTAAAGCACTGGAGGCTGAGCGACTGTGATTGGAAGTCTTGAATGCCTTTCTTTCTAAGGAGACACCATGGAAAGCCACATGTGAATTCTCTAAAAGCTCTGGATTAATATTCATCTTGTTAACTACCTGGTTTAAATGATAACTGCGAGTGAAAATGTGTGCTTTATTTTGTTGTGGGATTTTGGTCCCATTTCCTGATTTTTACGTTCTGACAGAGATGCTGCATAGGAATGCAAATGTTTTGTGCAGCCTTTGTCCTCTCCTGTTAACCTTCTTCTCCTTGGAACAGTTCTGACCTCAATGTGAGGTTAGAGGCTGTTCTCCATGGTGGTTGGATTTATTGGATCCTTAAAGATTGCTCTGAGAGAACAAGCAGACTGCAGCAGATCTGTAGGGAAACCAGTTACACAGGTTACACAGGCAACAGATTTCTGGACTACTGAGTTTCTAAACTCCTGCAGGCTCATTGTTAAAGTGCTCTGGGGAAAAAAAAATTCTCTCATTATGCTTTTTCTTAGATTTTGGCCACCAGTACCAGCATTCAACAACCAAAATCCATACTGTTGTTGTTTGTTTGTTTGTTTGAATGTTTGACTGTAAGCTTTTTTGAATATCATAACTTTCTAGAACAAATCTAGGCTGCAGAACTTCAGAATGACTCCAAGTTCAATCCAATTTATGTACCAAATAGTGTAAACATTTAGATTTTACCCACCCAAGTGAAAAAGCAGAAACAAATTATCTGCAGACATTTTAGGTACGTTCTAACCTCCAGCACTCAGTTTTGGGAATGCAATATTTCAAGAATTTGTTGATTGGTTAATGCAGAGAGACATACATTCGATTAATGTCGCAGCTTGTGTTCAGAAATACACATCACAAAAAATAACTACAAGTGTTTCTTCAGACTCCTATATTCTTGTGCCAAAAAGAGAATATGGAAGTGGATCTGGGCAGGAAATGGCATCGTATCCCATGAAAAATATTGTACTTTACAAATTTTCTCACTCTGTTTTAGTGTAAACCCTTGAACTTCAGTTTTCTGTGTCTCAAAAAGGACCCAAAGCACCAGATATCACCTCCTCTTGAGGTACTGGATATTTAAGAGACTAGCCTAACTTCACAGAGAATTCTTAGTTCTGGTGATTTCCAAAAAAACACATCATCAAAATCTGTATTCAGAGGCAAATGTGCTGGTTTCTCTGGGGGGAAAGCAGGTAGTAATTTTTAACTTTAGGAGAAGATTCATTAATTTCTGTACATTTGTTAACATACAAAGCCCAGCCCAATGGAAAACCGTTAAAACAGCAAAAAACACTCCTGGTTTCCAACTGAAAAGTAGCAGCACCTTTAGGCACACTGGATAGTGAACATATGTAGGTAACTCCAACGTGTGCTTTGAGAAGAGGGGAGTAGCATAGATGGAAAGTCCTTGTTAGGAGTTCAGATGTTCCTGTGTCTTTGTCTGATTAGTGGCACAGGGACAGAAATTAACCCTCATTTTTGGAAACCTGGTGATAAAAACTGATATCAAGGAGGAGAATCCAGCAGGAATTCTCCCTGTGACTCAGCAGCTGTGCCCTCAAATGAAGGAAACTGCAGTAGGTGCACAAGGCACTGTTACAAGAAAGAAAGGATGAATTGCCTCTTTCTGAGACTAGAAAATCTTATGTGGTGCAGAGTAAAGAAATTAAGGCAACGAAACCCTGCAGAACAACAGTTCAGGCTCTATTCCAGGAAATAAGGATTTGCACCAAATAATAATGATAACAAGAATCGATAAATCTGAACTGGCTATCAGTAATTTTAGATTGGAGATTAACAAAGCTTTCCTAATAACAAGGACAGTTTTGGAAGAGCTTTGAGTCTGGGACCGTAGCAGTGGAGCAGAACCTCAGCTTTTGGCAATAAAAAATGTTGTGCATTGGCTTGGCAATTTTCACAAGCAAGATTTTGCTTCAGCTGTGTCCAGTGTGACTTATTGTCAAACTGAAGTTCAGATTTGATTATTTTCCTTCTTGCTATGAAGAATCAATGTAAGTATTAAAGTTTAGTGAATAGCTTTACATAGAATCAAGTAGTTTTAAAATGAGATTTGCTTCACTATCTGATTTACAGCTCTTCTACTTAGGTGAGGTGCTAGCAATATTGCAGGTAATACTCCTTCTAAAAGAGATTAGTGGAGCTTTAATTACAAGTGAAGAATGCATACCTGAAAATACTCCCTGAATTTTATTTAACTTCTATTGTTATGTCTTCGTTATTGCTGACCAAGTGGTACCCATTGAATACAAAATGCCATAATCAGCATAAAGATGAACTGAAGACTTTCATGCACTGTATTATTAATGGAAATTAAGAGTAAGATTGCAACTGAAATAGACCTTCTGAAAACTTCATTAGTTCTTTAAATTGTCTGGGAAATAAATTATCTGATTTAACATGCACGGTAAAGATACATCTGGACACACCCCAAATAATTCGCAAGAATATTTGATAAAAAATGTACTACCTAAGATTTTTTAGTAGTGGAGCAGAACTGAAAATGTTCTACTCCACGTGTTTTATTAAAATTCTTGCATTTTTCAACATGAATGTAGTAGTTTATGATCATACAGTGAAATGTGTGGGAGGACATACAAAGCTTGTCATGAAACTTAGCCCAGCCCTGGGCACTGGTCCAATTTCCAATAGAAGTTACAACCATCCTAATATAAATCATCTTTTAAAACCTTCAGAGCTCTTCTGGCAACTGCAAGTCAGTTGGACACCAGAACACATCTCCCTTGTCCATGTTCCTGCAGTGGATCCTTTCTGGGCTGCAGCAGCTGTTGCAGGGGATTTTTTTTTCCCACTGGAAAATTCAAATATGGGAATTGATCATCAGAAAGGTGAGTTGCATTGATAACTCTCTTTAGCTAAAAGATGCACACACAAGCATGTGTCAGCCTGGCCTAGTGCCAGTGCATCACTCACAGAGGCAGACAGCAGTTCTGTAAAAAAACTAAAAAAAAAACATCATCTCACAGTATTTGCTACCTGAATAGAAGAAATCCCAGATGTTTACTATAGTGAGCTTTGAAAAAAAGCCAACCTGATATTTTAATGGCAATAGAAGTCGGTCAAAACTGGTTTCACACTCTTCCTCTGTATTATGTGGAAACTTATTCTGTCCCTTGGTTAAGTTCCTTTACAGGAATGAGCACAGCCTGTAGGGCCTAAGATACCCTCAGTGGTAAAGCAGCCAACCTGAATGGTTCAAAGAGAGATGTAATTGCAAAATTCCTGTGTTTTGTTCTGGACTGTGGCTGTGGCTGTCTCTGTAGGAAGCTCCCAAACATGCACTGGTAATTATAATTCATGATAGCCAGAATGAATTTTTGGGAGCTTCACGTTCAACCTGAAGTTAACACTGGTGCCAGGAAAACAACATCCCATCCAGCTGTTATTGTCTTCTGGGAAGGAAATCAGGATCCCATTCCATCTGTTGGTGCTTTTTGGGGACAGCATCACCAGAAGACAGTCAGTCAGAAATAGGCAAGTTGTATCTCGAGTTTTTGGTTGTAGGTAAATTTCTACAAGAACAAGTTTGAAGTTATCCTGTAAAAACCAGCCTGACTCTTCTCTAATACCCCAATCTGGATTATTATTTTATCCAGAGTCCTTTTAGATAAAGGTCAATGGTACATTTTGCACATCCTTTAGTTTGTCAGAATTCATTGCCATTTTTTTTCCTTCCCCTCAATTTTGCCAACGATTCAAGCTTGGTCATTTTTCACATTAAGAGAAGAAAGAGGTGAGGGACTCAATCTATTCGACAATATTAATGTTTGTCCCATGGGATAGCTTTTATATTATAAGGTGGATATTGACTCTCATGGAGGTGAATATTAAGGTTTATCAACCCTTGAGGTATGTATTGACCAAGAAAAACTAGAGGTCACTGCAACATCAAGAGTAAATAAATCTTAATGCTGTCAAAATGGAAAATCAATATGCATATTTTTCCACTTATTTTGAATGTCACTGAACTATCTGGAAATATCTCAATTGTGTACCTGAATTTCAAGATAATGGTCTTTTTATTACTGTGAGTAATAAAAGTCACCTAAAGACAAGTCAGATGTTGGGCAGGAGTTCAAGTAAAACGCTGCCTACGGTTTTTCCTTTCGGAATAAGACAAGACAAGGGCTCTACTTCTTTCAAAATATGTGAATTTATATTTAACCTATGTTAAAGGAAAGCACTCATCTGTACTGATTTTCAAGCCAAAACTAAACTCTCTTCTAGGGTAAATTCTCTGTTTGTCAGAAACCCTGTTCACACCACAACTTGCAGTGACAAAAAGGTGCATTGTGCCATTGCACTGGCCTGGCTCTTCTTCAAATGAATAAAATCTGAAGTGTGCTGCTGAGATGTAGCTGTGATTTTGGAGTCCTAGGCAGCGCTACATTGTTGTAGACTCTGACTTTCCTAGAAATAACTTTTCTATTGCACTCTGAGGTAATATAAGGTGCTTTATAATTTTGTGTATGTATGTGGCAGGACACTATTGAAAAGCCATTGACAACACTTCTTCAGAATCCTGAGCAAACAGGAAGGAGGATTCAGTTCTTGTTATGCAACCAAGTTGTAAATTATAGTCCAAACTGAAAATAAAATGCAGCTGGATAAGTAGACAAATAGATACAGAAAGGCAATGGCTTATCTTAAATAACAAAACATTTACTGCTTATTTAAAGGCTGGTGAGTCCAAGAGGGTGAGCCAAATAAATCCTTTTAACACACTTCTAAGCTCACGTGTGAGTAATTGAGTGAGAGAGAAAAAGGGATAAGGGAAGGGGAAGCGGAGGAAAGATGACCCTGACTAAAAAATGAGCTTTCATAGTTTAAAAGGTTAACTAGAAAGAAAGCAGCTGTAGTGTGTAGGTTCATGATTGAGGATTTGAGGCTGATGGTAAGCCATGCTGACAGAAATTGAAGGTTAGCCACACAGGGCTGACAGGGGATTTGGGCTTGGCCCAGAATTAAGAGAAAATGGGAGGTGGGGGAGAGGCTTGAGAAAGATTGTTTGCTCAGTTATTTTAAACGAAAACATAGAACTTAGCTCATGAAATGAGCTGGAAGTATCCCATCACACAACTTCTAACCACGTGGTTTTGTTTGCATCAGGTTTTGCTTTTAAGTGCTTACAATTTTAAAGAGGCAAATTCCAGGAAAATATCCTGAGGTCAGGAGACGTGAACACTGCCTGTGCTTTTGCAAACACCTATGCCCGTGCTGCACTTTCTGGTGGCAGGTTGTGCCAGTCAGAGCTCTCCATCCTCTGCCTGAATCTCGGCGACCTTGTTGCAACAGCAGCTGGTGCTCGAGAGAAGGAGCTGCTGAAGTTTAGTCTATATGCTTGACATCTAGAGTGTTTGCTGCTTGGTACCTGAGGCTAAAAGTTCATTGAAAGTAAAAAATGAGCAGGTCTGACCTTAATTTGGAGCCCAATGAATCAAAAAGCAGTCTTCAATCAGGCTGTTGGCACTGAAGGATGGTTTGCACCTCTGCAGTTGGAGGTCTGGCACTGCTCCAAGGAAGGCATGGCTGGCCTTGCAGCTCATGCAGTTGCCTCTCTCGTCCTGCTGCTTCCTTGTGACAGCACCGTTGCTTCTCTGACCTTGCAATAAATGCTCAGACAGCTAAAAAGGTGATAGAACAAGTGTAGTAGAACTAGGAAATAGTCTTCTGCTGGCAGGGTCCTGTCCTCACCCAAAGACGGAAAAGTGTAAGCAGGAGAAGCCTTGAGGCTGCACACACAGTCTGGGAAGCACCCCCAAGGCACAGCTGGAGTCATTTAGTCAGGCATGAACCTGTGCTGCTGCTGCCAAAGGCTGGTCCCAGCCCACCCTCATGCTCAGCCCTTCTTGCCCTCACCAGTGTTCACTCAGCACCACGGAGCCCATCCAGCTCCCCATCTGCTGGCAGCAAAGAAGGGGCTGGGAACAAGGAAGAGGACAGAGAGGGAAGAGTGGGATCATTGCTTTTGTCACGGTGGGTTTAAATGGAAATGCACAGGGGGTTATGAGCCCCAGGGGATGCCTGGATGAAAAGTAAGGGACATCCCATTGTGCTCCTGCACACGCTTGACCTTACCATAACAGCAGCTCCTAAGAGGCTGCCATGGAGTGACCCCACTCACTCAAACTGCCCAGACTGATGCTGAGGTAAAGAAAGGAACCCCCAGCCCCAGCTCCTACTGCTCTCTCCAAGCCAGGCTAGATGCTTTCAACTAAGAACCATGTATCCAGTTTTTTACACAGTTTAAATACAAACCAAGTCTATTTTTCCCCTCTGCATATATTTTTTCCAGTTACAGCCTTCTGCTACAAAGAACAAGCCATGTCTCCCTGGACTCAAAAAGGATCTTTTGAATTGGGAGAACTTATTTTTAAAGCCAAGTAATAAGTTTGTCAATCACTTCTTTATTATCAGTCACTCTCTGATGAACAACATTCAGACTTTAATATCAGCAAAGAGACAATCTGAGGAATGAATGCTCAAGTAATAACATGTAGGAGTTTTTATGGCCTGCCTCTGTTTCTGAAGTATACACACAATGGCCTAATTTAACATCAGTGAATGTAACAAATTCCCTTTGGCAACTGCAGCATATGGGAATTACTTTTTATGCTTTTCTTGAAGTGCACAAAACTCCCATTAGCATCACATGTTACATATTGGGGGGTGGAGGGAGAAGCCCCTTAATCTGTGTTAGATTTGGGGTGCGTTTTTTTGTTGATAGTTTTGGTTTGGGGTTTTTTAGGGCAGTCCCACCTGCTTCTAGCCTGACTCATATGGATAACCCCATTGAAACAAATCTCATGGCTTCATTATTGCACTGCAACTGTTGTTAGAGGAAAATACTCCTTCTAAAATTTGTACTTGGTTATTTTCACCGTTCAGGCTCTCAACCCCTTTTTTTAGCAGCTGATTAAAATATTCTTTTGTGGCAACATTCTCTTTCAAGGTTTAAAACAGGGATCTGTCCATTGCAGCTCTTCCGTGCAGTTCAAGTACAGAGCCTGAAATATCTGCATAATTAAGCAGGACCTCCAGAGAGCCTTGGAGGTGTCCTGGCTTTGTTTTGTTGAACTAGATACAAGGCAGAGTTCTTTCTGCTGAGTTCAAAAGTTGGCCTAATAAACTATAGGAAAGTTGCTTGGATTGCATCTCCCTGGAATTTTCCATAGGTTATATTTTCAGTAGTGGGGGATTTATGATCTGAATAGGTAACAAGTGAATGAGGGGTACCACTGTGGCTCAGTACTCCCCACTTTTGGGAGTTTTTAAGTGTTATCTAACCAGAGAGAGACTCTGAGGGTATTTATGAAGAACTGTGGTATCTGAAGAAAAAAAAAGATTTTTTTTCTTGTGAATAGGATGACAAGACTTAAAGTATGTTTTCCTGGATTTTCATGAGCTTCATTATTCAGAGGCAGGAAAACATCTCCAGTGCCTCAGCCTTTTCTGTAAGTTCTGAGCTGAAATGAGTTTGACCCGAGTAGATGCAACTCCTCTCTGATATCAACACATCCCTAGCATGCTTCATGTTTCAATTTAGTCTGCTCATGCTTATTTAAGAGAGTAACAGAAATTATTTAATAACCTTGGACCATCTGGATGGAGATTGACAAAATAATTTTGCAAAAAGGGTGCTAAGTTGATGAGAGGCTGATGCCACTGAGCTCTGTACAGTACCTATTTCATCTGTGGTTTTAGTACCTTCTGAAACTGGTTTCAAAGCGTTAGTGAAAACATGCACAGAGAGTATCCCTGTATTTCTTTTAGAAATGAGGATCCTGACATAGAAATTGCAAATCCAGAGGAGGTTTAGTGAAAGAAACATCAGAGATTCGAAGACTGAGTCCAGGAGCATCACAAATTTGAATTGTGAAAAGCATCTATCTTCGCTGTCATGGGTCTTTCACAGGAATCATTTAAAAAATAAGATTCTGTTCATGGGAATTAAAGATCCATAGGGTTTTTCAAAGGACCAGGAGCACAGCATCACATTCTCTGACCAGGATTTTCTCTTCATTAACTACTTGGCAGTGTGCTAAACATCCAGAGGTCGAATTCAGCCTTGCAGAATCTGTGCAGTTGTTATCGCCTATTTAACTGTAGCATGATTTGAGGCTCACAAATCTTGTGGGCTTTTTTGTCCTTAATTTCTTTCATCATGTATTCAAATTAGAGGGCAATTATTTTCTTCTGAACTGTATACAACTTAGTGTTGAGGGTGTGGGTTGACCTCTTGTCCAAAAGCAGTAATTGTCTTCATGTGCAATCAAATTGTGAATATGCAGAGTAAGGGCTGCTGCAGTAGTTAATGTAATTCTGGCTTTATGGACAATTTTGTAAGGCTTCTCCAGACTCTCTCTGTATTTTTAATCTGCCTTTAGCAATGCAAGTCTGATCAAAGGGAATAATTTGTGCCTGTTTCTAAATGGTTGGCAAGAATTTTAACAGATATTTTGAGTAATAATTAATTAGGGATATGGTATGATAATTACTACAGAAACATAGGTCTTTTATTTAAATAGGATAATAATCATTGCTACAGTGAAAGACTTGTTTGGATTATTCAGAGAATCTCATTTCTCAAATACAAATTTTTTTATGGAATTAAAAAGTAACAAATGATTTTGAAATGTTCCATTGTCAGAGCATTTCATTTTAGTGCTTATTCTTTGTAATCATATCTTTTTATTTCTGCGTTTCTCATTTGTTTCTCACATTCCCATGGGGAATAAGTACCCAGTTTTCTACTTCTTGCCCTCACAATAACTCCAGCACAGATTTTATGCTGTTTCTATGACTCTGTTTAGATCCTGAGCAAAAAACAAGCTCAGAAGGGAGTTTCTTGTCTTTTTCCAAGAACAACGGATCATGGAACTGAAATTTTGAATTTCCTTTTCTATTAATTCTCAGTGTCAAGTCTAAATCTGGTTGTCAGGCAAAACATTTTTAGTGAGTTATAGTGGTACACTATATGCATTTTCCTACCACTGTAAATAAAGCATTATTATAATAATGAGATTACTATATTCTTAAAATAATAATTTAATATTTATATTGTTATATACTAGATATTATTTTGTAATTGTATATATTTTATTATTCTTCTTATTATAAGATATTTCAGCTTCATTATTTATTTATTTAAAGGCTCTTAAAATGCTAGCTAGGACCAAGCTGGAAAAAACTTTGGTAGAACCATTTTTTTGCTGGAGTTTGCCTTTCTATCAGAGCTAAAATGGTAGTTAAGTTATCAAATGTGTTGAAATTCTGCATCTGCAAAAAACTAGAACAAGGGAAATGCTGACAGTGTTAAACCATCCTGCTTGATAGCATGTAATACTTAGACCTGAATTTTGAGGTTGTAATCTCTTTAGAGCTGGGGACTGCTTTGGAAGAAGTGGAAAATGGCAAAGAAGAAACTGTTAATGTTAAATGATCCTCTGAGTACAGTTGTACCTTCGTGCTCTAACGCTTATTCTTCTTCTGCAAGTGAAGTTTTAAGTAGTTTCATCACTGCACTGCCACTCCTGAACTCCTGGGCAGATTGGGGCTCCAGCTGCTCAGGGCCAAGGCATTGCCCAGAGTCAATAAATGCATCACATTGTTTCTTGCACTGGAATTGGCCAGTGTGAAACACCCTCAGTGGAGCTTTCCCTTTGATAATTTTGGGAAATTTCAAAAGCTCAAACTATCAAAGTCAAAGGTTCTTATAAGCCTGGAGTTTTGAAGATTAAACAGGCTTGGTTCTTTTGGTTGTTCTTTTTGTTGTTTTGCTGGTTTAGGTTAAAAAACCCAGACAGATTAAAGGGAAATGCTGTAATGTCAGGATCACTGATAGTGCCATGCTCCTTAGATTCAGAAGGAAACTACTTGCTCAGAGACCAAGGACATGTAGAGGATGAAAAATCTTTGTTAGACCATTCAGGAACAATGACTACATTGTCTTTTCCCTGGAATGAGTCTGCTGCCTATTTCCTAACCATTAAACTGGCATCTTGCAGCATTTATATACTGTATTATGAGCCCTAATTTCCATATCTCTTCCAAAAATTCCTCTGTGACTTGGTACTCTGCCATTGTCTTTTCCTTTTTTAAGCAGTAAAATTTAAATTTAAAAAAAAAAAAGCTTTGAAAATTGGTAGGTGGAGAAATGAAATGAAGTAGAATTTTTTGGGGGAGCTAATTCTGTGACTTTTAGCTGAGGGCTGGAAGGACAAAATCATTATGATCAGAAGACAAGAATTTTCTTCTAAGATCAAACTTAAATCTATAACTTCTATTTAAACTTAGATTTCTTCAGCTGTCACCTACTCTATGTAGAGTTAAGGTCTCTTCAAGCCCTCTTCTCAACTGCTTTATGAGCGTTTCCCCCAAAATCTGTCTGTGAGTGAGGGAGGAATTTGAAAATCTGCCTTTCATTTCTGGTGCACTCATGCAGAGAAGGAGCACTCAGTGCATCCCTTTGGACTGCTGGGAGCAAGAAATGTGAGTGCAAGCACTCACAAGTGAGGAGCTGAGCAGACATGAGCAAGATTTCTGTGCTCAAACATAAACTGCTTTTTTCCCTTCCAATCTGAAGAGACATTCCCCCTTGTTTTTTTCCCACCAGCCAGAAGACTAAGTGGGAATGAATTTTCTTTCAGCATCTCAGCAAATTTCAGCATCGCAATGTAAGAGCTGAAAAAAAGACAAGCATGAGCAGAGAATTGTTTGGGTGACAGCAGTTTCAGGTGGCTGTTTGTGGGAATGCCCTATTCATTCAGAGCTGAACTCCAGGATCAGTCAGGTTTTTACAATTTGAGAGACAGCAGCTTGTGCGTGTGTGTGGAGAGGAGATTCCTGGCTCTCAAAGCCTGTTATTATGAGGCCAGACTTTCTTTGAACGCTGCCTGATGCCAGTGCAGATGAAATCAGCAGATTGTAGTGTAATATGGTAACTGCTCACAGAAACTGGTGTGAACAGGGAGGCGGCAGCTAATCGGATTAAGGAAAAGTCTATCACAGCCACAGCTGTCAGTGGATTTTAGCAGATTTTTTTATCACTGTTTGTGTGGGAAAACACATGATAGAGGGAATCTAATGAAGGAGATTGAACTAATAAACAGAAGTCCTTTTTGATCTGATAGTTGCTCTTCTGAGTAAAGTGCTCTGGAGAGGCTCAGGGAAAGTTTTGATGTAACTCTTATGTAGAAGAAATATCACAGAGACATTTTAGGAAGAGGAAGATTGTTGAAGTGGTTGAAATGTTCCCTTCACATCTTACAGCAGTTAAAAAAAAAAAAAAAAAAAAAAAAGGTTGTTTTAAAATCCAAAAGCCCTGCATTAGAATCTTTAAAAAAACTAAACATTGGGAGCCACGTGCTGCCTCTCCCTGCCCCACAAATGCACAAACTACACTTTTCCAGGAAAAAGAGATGGTAGGGAAACAAGGCACAGGAAAACAGCTGTTCTGAGGTAGATGGTTGGGATCAAGTCACTGCAAATGGAGCTGAAATGGTCACCACAACCATAGCCCTGAAAATTTTCATCGTCTGACGTAAATGTTCCCGGTGCCTGCTGAGACAACAGGTGGGATGGGGCTTGGAGTGAAGATGAGGCACATTCTGGGCCATTTGTTTTAGTCTCATGTTTGAGAGACTGACTAAGAGTAGGTGGCAGAGGCACCATGCACAGGCAGCAAATGTACTTTGAAATCAGGCAAAAACTGGAGTAACAACCAACTCCCTGTTCCCAGCTGGAGATGTTTGGGGCTGATTTTTCAGGGAATATGTTTCTTTGTGCTGATATTCAGAGTACAGCCCCTAAGGACTGCAGCTTCTACAAAAAAAAAGGAATATATCCTTGGTGACCACCCAGAAAACTGATGCCAAAAACCTTTAATCTTGTAGGAGCTCTAGGACAGGGAGGAGAAAGAAATTACCAAATTGCAAGTGAGAGCTGTGTTTTCACGGCCACCAACCCTCGGTGGTTTGTCCTGCTCCATGCAGGACTGCTTAGCTCAGGCACAGCTCCATGCAGTGACAGGTAAAACATTGAGGGTCTTAGAATCTCTTTTAAAGCTGCAGTATAACAAAAATTGGTGCTTTGCTCCAATTATAGGTCATAGGAAAATATCCAGCACGTCTTCCAAACACAAAAATGCCATGATTCTGAAAAGAACTATAGAATGTAGTTCAGGTCTTGATTTAAAACAAGCAGTGCATATTCATGCTGCTGGTCTGAACCAATGTAACTAAGACAGGAATCAGAGCCAGGGTTTTAATAATTAGATCATGACAGAAAAGTATCAAAGAAGCATTCCCAGTTTTTTTGGTTTAAGTTGTAACTTCCATACTGAAAGAAGCTTTTATTTCATTCAGATTCGTGGCTGTATCCATGTTGGAGTGAAGGCACTTTAACCTTCAAGTTCCTTTCTTCATCATATATTTATATAAGAATTGAGCAGTAACTAATTGAGTTTGGTTGAGGCAGAAAAGCACTTTGGATTTGCTGGGTACTTGCTCTGAATGAGGCTTCCAAAAGTCGTGGCAGAATCCTCTAATCCAACTTTCCTTTTATATAATTTTTTTTAAAATTTATTTTATTTTTACTTTTTTTTGTCAATTGAACCTAATTGAAGGGAAGAGGTTTATTCTGAGTTGCTAGTGAATTAGAAAAGAGGAAAAAAAGATCTTGTAGAACATGTGTGTTGTTCTTTAAAAGGAATAAGCAATACTAAAACTGAGAAACTGAAGTTCTCTAAAGGTTGTTATGTGCATCTGTTGTTTTTCCTGGAAGTTTTCAAAGAAAATAACTCTAGAAATAGTCTCCTAAATCTTATTCATTTTGCTGGTATTGCAAGTTCTTCTTTTGTCTCTCTTGTGTTCTTTGTCCACTCTTCTGCAGAGTCTGTACCCAGGGACAGTCTCTGGGGGGTTTATGGGATATATTTCCATACATACTGTTGAATGTATAGAAACCAAGACATTGCAGACTTTTCATTTCTGTGGAGAGGGCAAAGCCAGAGCTGCAGCTGGAGTGGGCCTGGAATGGGCTTTGTCTGCACCAGGCTCCTGAGCAGTGTAGCAGTGCTGTGGCCAGAGAACAAACACAAACCAAAATGCTGTGCTGTGATTTCAACTTGGACGTGGGAAAACACAAAGACTTTTCTCTGATATCTCAGTGCCTGTCATCTCTTTTTGCCCCTTCGCTGGAATTTCACTACCAGGGAAGAAGAAAAGCCATTAGCTCAGTACATTCAGATTTCATTTTAATCTAACTCCTGTACTGGCTGCAAAGCTGGAGGAGACTTCAGACATTGTTTCATCAATTACTGACACTCTTCGTGTAGGATTTGTTCTCAGGAGTCCAATTCTTTGTGTTGAGAACCCTTTATGCTGCCAAAGTGACATAAAAATATCTTGGTGTAAGACCTGCTTTTCAAAGATAATATCTCTTTGCTCAGTGAAAGAGTCCTTTGGCCTTGAGGGATCTTCCTGTCTGTCCATTCTTTTTCCCTTGTGTGTACACTCATCATTTCAGATCTTTTCTTCTGTTCTACTGTTCAAAACAAGAAAATTGCATATGTGTCAAGTTAAAAATTTATGAGAGTAAACAAGAATTCATAGCATTCACTGTCTTTTTGATAATAAAATAACTAGAAATGCGTATCTGAAATAACTTTCTACCTCTTTGGCTGAAGAAAAGTAGAGAAGGTAAAAAATAGAAAAGCTGCCAAAGGAAGGAAGATCATCTTTTCATGTCAAATGCTTTAGTCCTCAGCTCTGCTGAACTTTTCCCAGCCCCACCGTCACAGTGTTCAAGCTTTGGCAGGTACCTTGCAAGGCTTTGGCTTCCATGAACAAGGCAGAAACCACACAAAGAAGCTTATGCACGTTTTCCTTTCAAAATACAGGCTTTTGCTTTCAAATTTTCATCTTATTGTAGTAGTCATGTATGTGAGGAGATGAGAATCACTGAAACAAGAGCAGCAAACGAGGCACTGGGCTGACTGCAGAGCTGTTGTTATTATGCCCAGTAATTGGCTTGTGTTGAGTAAATCAACCTTGTTAATGCAGAATGATTCAAGACAATTAATTCTTTTCAACCCAGGAAAAGAGTTTGTGCAGCCCAATAGGTTTTCATGAGACGCTGGTAACAAAATATTCTCACTCACCCTGCTCCTGCAGCTACTGCAGAAGGACATCCCTGGTGGTGGCTGCCACTGGAGCTCAGCAATTATGAGCTCAGCCCACAAGAAAGGATTGGTGTCGATAAGCAGAGCCTGACAAGAATATTGCAGCTTGAGGATGTTTGCAGAGGGTCATATGGCTGTTAAATAATGTTGTTTATTCAATTCATCCCCTAGCACAGGCATCCTAACTCAGCATTAATGTGTCATACAAGTGACTTTGTGGTCAGGTTCCTCAGACTGTTTGGACTTCTCCTCCAACTCCTTAAGCGCTCCTTAGAGAACAAGGTCCCACATTCCTGTGCTTTTCTACAGCATTACCAGAAAGACCAAAACACATCTTTCTCTGGTAAAGAGTTTGATAGACCAGAAATCCTGAGGAGCACCAGCTCTAGATCTCTAAGACATTACTGTGTTTGGGTCTGAGGGCTCTGAGATGGCTTTAATATTGTTGGGCTCTACCTCACTGACTATGGCATCAGCTTTATCTGTAGTTGATACCTCTATCAGCTATTTCTCCAGCTATACTGGGCATACTTATAGCTAATTTCAACACCTGGCTCTCTGAAAATGAAGAAATTCAATTCCTGTGAGCCCAAAGGGTGCCCAGCTTGGATTTATTCTGCACAGAAGATGCATCTGGGAGAGGAGCCATGCAGTGAGTGAGCTGGTAGGAAAATCTTCTGTGAAGTTCAGTGGCATTGGTGAAAACTCAGGGGCTTCCAAGAATTGTTTCACTTTTGGTGAGTCAATAAATCAGATATAACATCTCTGATCTTTCAGAGGTATTTCCCCAGCCAGTTCTGCTGTCCATTAGACATATGTGAGTTATTACACAGCTGCTGGAGTACCTGGCCAAATGCTATCCCTTTGCTTTGCTAGAATCTACTTCCTTTTCCCAGTTAAGTCAATGGCAAAATTTCTGTTACCTGTAATGAAAACAAGCTTGAGTTTTTGATGCTGCCAAGGGTATTTCCCTTTGGGAATTTTTTAAATAATACTAACTTGCCATGTTCTACTTTATGCTTCAAATTGCAGGTGCAGCAACTTCCTTAAACTTGTAAAAATAGTATCTCCTGGATTCTTCTTCTGTATTTTTCTGGGAAAAGAAGAATCCAAAGAGCCCAGCACCATTCAGGCTGCATGAAGCACCAAATATAACCCTGAAAGTCATAACCCGCTCAAAGTAAGAATGTAAGATCAATTTTTCAACATAATAATATCATATGCAAATACAGTTTGGGAACAGATGCATTTGTTTAAGATGTTACAACCCCCTGCTGTTTGTTACAATCCCTATTAGCTATGCCACCATAACAGATTGTCAGACTGGATTAGGTTGAGCCAGTCAAGAAAAAAGTTTAAAATAAAGTGTCTGGCTTTGCCCTGGAAGACAGTGGGAGTGCTCCCTGCTCAGGCAGGCAGTTGCCATCAGCTTTAGAAATACCAGGGCTATACAAGTACATCTGGCTTTGCCTTATGTGACACAGGTACTTAAGCCTTATTTTCCAAAGTGACTCAAGAATTTTCAAACATAAGTCTTATTCTCTCTTAAACATCCAAATTGCTTTTCCCACTCTTCTCTCTAAATAAATAAATGATCAGCTCTGACTACACATGCCAGAACAGATAGCTGTACTCTACATGCATTCCTCACTAAATATTTCAGGAGATATTCTAGAAGCTCTTTGTTATTAAGCAGTTTTGTCATTCTGTGAACCATCAGTTACCAAACTAACTTAAAATAAACAATACCTCTTCTATAGTAAAAAATGAAGCTGTTGTTTTAACTCGCAGCTGCCTTGCCACATCGTCTTTCTGGAGTCTTCACTGTTTAGGCAATTCTGCTTAACTCTGCTGGGAAGTAAATTATTCTCTTTTCCTTCTTTAGGCCTTTCCATAATGCATTTACATCCTTAAGTGTTTTAAAAGACCAAACTCAAAGTATATCATATTGAATAATATATCAGTCAGTGCAATTGTTTGATTTCTCTCCTCAGCTCATCTGGTCCAGACTCAGAGTTTTCATCTCCTTTCTCCACTGGGCCCTTAAGAGGGCTCACCTCTACCCCCTCTCCATAACTCTGCTCCCCCTAAGCCTGCATCGGAGAGCTGACAGGGAAAAGCCATTCAGCACTCTGCAATCCTTCAGGGCACAACTCATTCAATCAGGATGGGACAGATTTATGGCTCCTGCATCTGGGTCCCAATTTTCTGCACTGACATCCTGATTTGTTTCTGTGACATTAGAGGTTTGCCAGGAACGATGTTTGCTCACTCTCAAGGTACCTGAAGGAGGTTGTTATGCCAACAGCCTGGGACTGCCCTGCAAAGGGATGGGGAAAGGCCCTGCCAAAAAAAGGACCTGTTTGAGGTCCCTTCCCTCTGTTTTAAATGCGTTTTGATAATCTGGTTTTCCAGTTTCTAACAGAGCACAAATTATACAATACCAGTAGGAGTATTCTGTAAGGGGGTAGCATGAAACTAATACACAAAAACCCTTCTTGCTTTCCAGTATCCATCATGCTTGTCAGATGTGTGTAAAGTATATGCCATCTTGTGTTGACAAGCCCAAAGAGCAGCTGTGAATTTGAAAACTGAAATTGCTTCTGCTGTTTGCTGTTTGAAAGGCAGGCAGTAAAGGAGACCATACAAAGGTTTGATACTGCCCAAGTTGCATCTGCTAGCCTTCCCTCAGATGTCCTGGGAGAAACATGGATATGGATGCATAAAACACCAGAGTAATATTTCTCACTAGGGCCATGCAGATAGGAAGAAAAGGGTTCCCTGGTTTCCCAAGAACATGTAAATTAAGCAGTAATAATTGTGAGAACTCTTTCAAAAGTGCAATTAGGAGGAGCTTAAAATGATCTGAGCATGAAATGACCTCTCTCTTGCCTCCGTGGAAGGGCACATTTGAGAGACTTCTTCCCAGGAATTTTATCAGACATGAACAGTTTTGGAGCAGGTATTATAATGTGCATCAGCAAACACTGAGTACCGAAATGTGCTGTCCAAGTCAGTCAAAGGCATTGTGTGTAGCTCTGAAACACAGATCCTGTGGTTAGCTTGATAAACAAAAGCCATGTCTGGCTTAACTTTGTTCATCATGGTCGTAGAGGATTGACAAAGGCGGGTTGTTGTTTGTTCCCAAGTGTTTATAAACTCTCTCTTGGGTTGATTAGATGTTTTAGGCTTAGAAAAGGCTGTCGTGATCCTGACCTACATAGTCCTGGATATAGAACATGGCTGAAATAAATTCTGTTTCCAGTCAAGCAGTTGTGGTTGGATGATATCAAGAGGATTAAACCAGGATTCACACAAGACAGTTCTTTGTTTCCCAAAACAGCAATGGTCCTTGCAGGGGTTTTTTTGTTGTTTTTTTTCAGTTTTTCACCTCTGCAACTCACCCTCATATATACTGTGTAACATTCCTGTACTGGTTCCATGTTCAAAAGGAAAGTGCTGTGAAGGAGCTGAGGACAGAGAAAACTGTTAGATCCAGTGACTGTGAATTAGCTTTCACTTCTTTTATAGTAGTTTTGTTTGTTTGTTCAATGGTTTAGCTTTGTTTTAAATATTTAGTGTGGAGAGTCATGCAGCTCCCAGATTGTCCCATGCTTCTGGAAACAGGGCAGGCAAGTAATAACTCCTGCTGCAGTCACATTTCTTTGTTAGCAGAGGAGGCATGAGAGGAAGCATCAGTGCTGCTCCCAGTGCAAACAACAGCTGAACCCACTGCTGGCTTCGTATCACAAGGCTGTTTTTCCCTTCTGTGTGATATGCTGTCTTTCCAGGGCTGCTGCAGTCAGAACTGGCCCTGTGGGTGATAGTCCATGCCACAGTAAATCTTCACTGCAGGCAACATTTCTGGGGTGTGTTAATCTGGAGTGGAGAAGCAGCAAGTACCTCTCTCTGCTAGGTTAGCTATGGAATCTTAATTTTCGGAGGATGCTCCTTTGCCTGGGTAACTCCCCGTGCCATGCAGGGCAGCCTGTGCACCATGCAAAGGGAGGGCAGCTGTGCTGAGAGGCCGCAGTGCAGCCTGCCCAGCCACCGGGCAGGGCAAGGGCTCCTGCTGGATTATGGCATCCATCAGCTCAGGTTTTACTCCCTGCTGTCAGCAGGTTTCCTGCTGCTCTCCCAGTCTTTTCTACTGACCTAGATATGCTGTTTTCTGGGTCTTTTGCTTCCTGCTTTCCAAAAATTTTCTCTGTTTGAGCATACTTGGGAGACCAGTCTCACCCTTCATTCCAGAGCGGGCACCACCAACACACCAGCCAGGGGAGGTGCATTTCTTAGTGCCCACTGTGCCTCTTTCACCCTGTTTAGAGGTTAAGACACTACACCCACACTGGGAAATGCCCTTTCCAGCATGCCTGATTCCAGGGAGGACTAGAGACTGTGGGGTTTGGATTAAAATGACCAGGGCAATAGAATAGGGCGCAATGGGGGCTCAAAGTGTTCCCGCAGAAGAGGTTGAGCCAAAAGTTTATGGGGTGCTTAGATTGGGCTCTAAGGACCTGCTGGGGAGGCAGATGTGAAAGACCTGTACTTTCAGAAACAGGAGTCTTTGCTTCCTACCCTAACATTTATCTGTAACTTGTAGAAAAGGAGCTTCCCACCCATCTGCCATGGATATGCCTCCCAGCCTGGCCTGGGAACGGTCAGGACTGGGCTTCTGATTCCCTCGAGGCCGGAGGCTTGTTCATGAGGGCTGAGAATGTGCTCCCTGAGTGAGATCAAAGGGTAAGGTGCTTTTCTGTTAGCAAATAGGGTTATTCACACTCAAATGTATCAGTTGCTCATCGCTCTGCATGTAGTCAAGGTGCATTGGTTAATTCTACATGGGAAAATTGCCCTGGAAAACCAAATACTTACCGTAGCCTCAGCTGCTTCCTGCAAAACGAACACTGCACAGCATTAGTCAGAATTTAAAACCAAAGGCTGATATCTCTTGCAACAGAAGTTTCTTTTTGAGTTAAACAATGATGAAGAGATTAATGGAGCTCTGTAGGAAGATGATTTTTGATGGAGATGAAATTCTGTCTGTGCAATTTCAGATGATTGATTTTTGTTGATTAGGTACCCATCAAAGTGCAGTCAGCAGTGCCCAGGATATGATCACAGTACGCTGAAGAAAGGGGCAACTCATTAAATGAAGAGAATCACCCTGCCACCCCATCACACCCCCACCCCCATATTCTCTATTTCTGCTTCAGGAATTCAGGCCTCACAAGGCTTCTGTGCTCTTTGGAAAAGGGTACAGGATATATCAGATTGCAGTAAGAGAGAGTCCTTGATATGCAAAATGAGCCATGCAGAGATTTCTCTTCATTTATTTTATTTATTTTTTAAAGTTTTGAACAAGGATAAATTATCCTCTGAATATTCCCTACTTTGAGTAGAAGCAGTTCAGTATAATCGGAAGAGCAGCCTTCAATTTGGCTATTCCCAGAGTAGGAATATGCTGCTAAATCATCTCTGTTATCAGTGGAGCTCTAAAAACAAGGCTATTGACCATGAGATGAATTTTGTCACAAGCTTGATGTAGGAGTCAGTTTTGACATTGCTCTAAATGTTCTCTTCTCAAAGAAAAGCTCTACTGAGAGCAGATGTATAAAAGTTAAGCGGGAGATTTTAGATTACATAAATGAGAATGAGGCATCTGATTTGCCCAGGTTTCCACTGAGAGTTGAGCATTCCACTGTCCTTCATGTCTTTGAAAAATCTCTTCCTAAACCACCATCTTACAAAATGTGGTAGGAATTTAGTAACAGGGTAAGTCGGATTACATCTATACAGGTTTCTTGATTTCTATATCACAATGCATGTTCATAACTCTTCCAAAGGGCTCAGACGTTTTAATGTCACTTATCCTATGCTCTGTGAATCCTTGCTGTCACCTGTCCCATAAAAAGAATGCATTTTATTTCATTTGAGCATGTTTTGGTGGCCTCAGAGTAATTTATTGGAAGACATCTTAGCATGTCCCTTTATGCTGATGGAAAATTTTGCCATTCACAGCAGCCAGGCCATCATGCACTGATGTTACTTCAAACCACTGGGAACTACCTTTGTGCAAGCTGTGAATTTGGCTTTGCCAACTTCATTTTGGATTCATATTTTAGAAGTGTAACTCATAACAAAAGTGAAAGCTTATGTCGACTCAGCACTACTGCTGTGTATTGGGGGATTAGAGAATTTATTACATAAATGAATTTGTGTGAATATTTAGGCTTCATTAGTTACTCATTGGTGTGGAACATAGTATGGGAACTTTGTAGTTACTGATTTTCTCAAGTTAAACTGCCAAACTGTTCGTGACTGATATTCCCATATTAAGTGTGTGCAGCTTTTAACACTTGACTTAACAAGTACCTTTAATTTCACTGAACATAAGTTATTGATCATGAGGCTTGTTGCCTGGAAGCTCCATTCCTGATTGTTAATTGAGCCATTGATTTTTTTTAACGTTATCATTAACAAAAGGGTGAATGCAGCGTTATAAAGTGGTCTGCTTAGAGCGGGGAGGGGAGGACTGTAGGAGACCAAAGAAAATACATGGGGTTTCTAAACTTATCACAGCTGAAATCAGCTCAAAATCTCCTGTTGAATGAAGGAAGAATTTTGATGAATATGGATTTGATTTGGCAAAGTAAAGTTAAAAGGAAAGTTGAGCAGATTTCGGGGATGCCAGACCAGAGCAGGTGTTTGGTACACGTTCTGGGTGTTAGCGTGCTTAGCATGATGTTAAACCCAGCCCAACCCAACAGGCCTTGCTGAGAAAAAGCTCATCTCTGTAAGCTCAGGCTTGGCACCACAATCCCACAGCCAAATAGCTCCTGCTTAGAGGTGGCTTGTGGCCAGCTGACTTGCAGCACAGGCACAGGGAGCTGTGTCTGCCTGCAAAGGGCTGAGCCGAGGGCAGTGGAGCCACAGGGACTCACACCAGCCTTTGCTGGGTCTGTGTCTGCTTTGTCACACTCCCCATGCACAGCACAGGGACACCCAGCACACACCTGGCTGGGGAATGAAAGGCAATGTCTCAGTGATACAACCTGTGGGTGTGAAGGCTTAGTGGGGATAAGCTCAGGGTTTCAGGTGAATAGCCATGCTGCTGGGAGATGGGGACCAGTGTAATATATATATATATATATATATATATATATATATATATATATATACACACATATGTATCATATATATGTGCCTGGTTTTACAGCTATGACCTGTAACTGCATTTTGTACAGTTGTGGCAGTCAGTGGTATGCAGCAGGTATGCTCTTAATTAGAACTGCTTCATTGTCTTGGAACTATGATTACTTTCCATGGGGTCATCTCAAGCACCTACAGGCACCAGAGAAAGTACCTCGGTTCACTAAAAGCCTTTTGCTTGTGTTCTGTCATGCACAGCTTCTATGATTTTTAAAACAGAACAGTAACAATGTTTCTGTCCCAAAGGCATGTGATGGAATTAATCTTCCCCTTTTCCTATGGACATTGTTTTTAGGAGCACACACCACGTTATTCAGAGAGCAGACTGTTTCCTCTGAGCTGTCGTGCAGACTTACACGGTGATTTTTAATTAGCACGACTAGTAGCTAGAGTCTAGATAGTCTTGAAAAATTCATTATTGCTGTCCTTGTAGAATCACATCCAGAAAATAAAAACACCTATTAGAGGCTGCTGCAGAAGTGCTCATATTCATGAGCCCCCTGCAAAACACTGTTGCAGTTTGACAACTCTGGCAAGAAAGTATTCATGAGTTTACAAATTTGAAGGGTTCGAGTTCTTTGTAGTTCTCCAAACAGTTTCCAGAAACTATTTTATGACAGTTTTAAAAGACTTCAAAGTCTTTACTCTTGGGTATAGCAGCTTTCTCTGGAAGAGAGGAGTGTGGCAAGAGGTCTGAGCAGAGGTAGTAATGATTCAGGTGACATCAGCTCTCCTCATTTCCTGACCTTGTGTGCCTGACAGGTTTAGTGAGGGTGGAAACAATGCTGATTTCTGAAGACTGTCAAGTGCGAGCAGTTTTCTGCTGAGTTGTAGGAGGCTGGAGATCTATAAACCTTTTTAAGTGCTGGGAGGAACGAGAGGGCATTGTTTTCATTGCAGCTGGTCTTTGAGTTAGAAAGAGAATGGTAACTATTGAGGGACAGACCCCTGCAACAAGGCTAAGCCTTATTTATTAACTAGTAAAATTTCTTAAAAGGAGAGTGAGCAAGCAAAAATTTCTTAGCCCTGCTGCTGTGTGCAAATAAATAAGAATGCAGAAATTGTGACAATAACATAGCATGAAATTATATTTTTAAAGCAACACAAGTTCTTCCATTTTGAAAAATCAACAAAAATGTGAATAGCATTTCAAGACTACCCAAAACTAAAATACTTGCCACCAGAAAGCAGCAGCTCAAAACTGTGGTTAAAGGAGAACAGCAATGATTATCAGTTGCAATTTTTCAAAGCATTTTTTTGCCTAAGATGTTTCTGTACTGAATTGTTGATTCTATTCCTATTCCAATCAGCCATATTTTTTAAGGAGTTCAGAATGTATTTATTGAAATTAAAAGTCAGAGATGAAACTGGTGGGGTACCCAGCAGGCCCTGAATGGACTGAAATGTTACTGTGGGAGCTTAGTGCTCGTTAACCTGTATTTATTACCAGTATTTCAGGATAGTCTGTCAAACTAAATATCCTGAGCTCTACTGAAGATCTGGTTACTTTCTTTGTGCCTGAAAGGAAAGATGAAGATGTGAAATTATTCATGAACATTTTGTGGTCCTCCTCTACACAGGGCTCAGCCACTGGCTTTTAGAATGCTTGTCTTTAGAAACACCAACTGGGAGAAGACTGTGTAGTGCACTTCCATGGTATTAACTTAAATACTTTCTGAGATACCATTTGGATACTCACCTCCATGAAAAAATGCACGTGTCTGCCTGGGGATTTTTTTTGCAGATGAGCAGAGGCGCAAATGAGAAATTTTAGGGTAGCACTTAACAAAAAACATGTTTTGTTTCCAAAATACTCTTGGCTTCTGGGCAGGCTATACAGAGATCTCCTGTCTTATGAATGTTTTGGATCTATGATTAAACCTGACAATGAAAATAATCATAATGAATCTACATGAGAAGAAAACATAAAAATGTGCTGAACCCATTTTTTTTCCTCAAGGGAAGGATTTGGTGTCAACTATGTCATAATGAAACAACCAAATCCTTTTCTCTGACACAAAGGAGAAGAAAGCCACTGGCTTTGGGCTGGTTCTCCTCCCATCTTTTCCTGCCCCTGACATTAGAACTGTACCTTCCAGGCTTAGAGAGCGTCTTTTGCAGCCTCATGACAATGTTGTAAGCTGTAATTTTCCAGCTAAGGGTAAGTCACCCAGTGCACACATCAGTGTGAAGTGCTCTTTGAGGGAACAAATCCTTCATTAAACTACGATGGAAGCTTAATTTACAGTAATCCCATGGGACACGTCCTTGATCTTATCTCATGCATTAACTTCCAAGAAATTCAGGTCCCAAGACCCCTCTGAATAGTTAGTGTCTTCCCAAAGACTTGATAGGATTAGGTTGCAAGGGTTCTTTTTATACTGTGTTGGTTTTTCGCTCATATTTTTCCTGTACTCAACATGTGCATACTTTCAGATCCTGGCTGGACAAATCACCCAGTCTACAGCATTCACAGCTAGTTTCCTCCACCCTGTTGTGCTAAAAGTGATAAAAAAACCCTTAAAAACCAACTAGTCTCTCAACCCCTTTGATCTCTGTCCATCTAACATTATTAATTGAATCTGAGGTCCAATTTTGAGCAATCCAGTGAAAGACACTGGCACTTTGCTTCTCGTATTTGACCTGTCCAGCTAGAGAAATAACTTCCAAATGCTGTCAGTGAAGTGATTATGAGCAGCACACAGAATTTCCACCCACCAAAGGGATTTGTTTTTAAGCTTCTCTGAACTCCAGTATCTGGATGAGAGCTCTGGTGTTTAGAGTTAATGATGTCTTGGGTTAGCTCACACAGCTTGCAGCGCTCTAGGTACTGCGGTTTGATGACTGTCACTGTTGGTTGGGTCAAGAATAGCTGCCACAGACATAATCAGCATGTTTCCTCATTTTATCAGCCTGGTGCAAGAGGTAGTCATTTTTTCCAGGGGACAGAATTAATGGGTGAATGTGCTGTGGGGTTGGCACACGCTGCCTCCAGTTTAACAGCTGAATTAGAATCTTTTTAAACCCTTGGCACCAAGAAATGTGATTTCCCGATGCTTAGGGCTAATGCTGTGGTAAGTGCTGGGAAATCTTGACTGATAGTGCTAAGAGTTAACAGAGACAAAAAATAAAGCACAATAAATCTCACATGAGGTGTTTGGCTATGTATGAATTACATATGTGCATATATGCATTGGTCTGAAAGGTCTGAGCACACGCAGAGAGATTAATTATAGCTTAACCTGCACTTAAGAGGATCATCAAATCTAATATTTTTTCGCTCAATATTTCAGGATTGCTGCTGGTGGCCAAGCTTGGGGAAAAAAGATTTACAACCACTATGTGAGAAACTGTATCAAATAAATAATGGGGCCAAATTAAACACATTGATTAACTATCATTCACTATCCTGTAATCTCTTAATGACTAAGGTCTAATTTAAGACAGACTAGAATCAGGATTAAATTCTGAATTGCTGTTATTATTACATGTATTCATTAGGTTCTAGAGGAATTCAGGAGAGATTAAAAAGGCACCTGTGAATTAAGACCAGCAATTAATGGGAGAAGTTGAAGGACTTACCCCTATTAATGCTATTTTTCTTACTCAGGTAGCCTAACGAATGGAGGCATTAAACTTTACAGATTGTTTGTGCATTCATGGTTTTCATTGGTCTGCTTTATTGTCAGAAAATTTGTAGAGCACCTGGAAATATAATAATGGCCACAGTGTCACATTTACTAATTGCAATAGCTGAAAGCAATTAAAGAGCTTTTCAGGGCAGTTGAAAAGGATGAGATTTGGTCAGTTCTGCAGCAAGTCCAATGAGACAAAATGGAGGAAGAATGGGAGAGGAAGGGAGAAAAGCACTGTTTGTTTTAATTGACCTGTGAATGATGCTATTTTTATTTAACACTTCAGGTTTCAGACTGTTTAAGATGTGCCAAACCAATGGACATTTTCCACTGACAGCCTCAGAGAGAGACAGGTGGTTGCTCCAGTCCAGGTCATGCTCAAGAAATCACTTCAGTACATGTACAATTTTCTCTGGTCTCTAGAGTCCCTAGAATTAAGTTATTAAATTTATGTGTTTGTGTTTAGGAGTTACAATGAAAGAAAAATACTGCATATTTTTCTGGTGTACAGAAAAACTCTTAAGAGTTGAGTTTTAAGATCATTTAAGTCCATCTCTTGCTTAATAACCTTTTCTTAAATCTTTACATTCCTAGGTGTCTGATGCTTAATGCCTGCATGATCATCTTTAATACACAGGTAGCCTTGCAAAAAGGAGAATAAAATGATGCTGCTCTCTCAAATAGTTGATTCCATCTTTGCTAATGAAGCACTTGCTATCTCCAGTCCCTCCTCTTCTGCCATTTTTAAGGCAGCTTTCTGATGTTTTGCTTTCAGTAAAGAGGCCATTATTCCTGCAATCTATCATTATAAGGAGTGCTGCCTACTTCAGAGAACCTCTTGCAGCCTAACTGGAATCACTCGATGATTTGGATCATTAATATATTGCAAAATGACAATAAGAACTGAAGTGAGGGGGCAGGCAGACACAAAGTGCTGATGAAGATATATCTGCTCTGCTGTCAAAATTCCACATACAAATATAGGAGCCACCATTGGATTTTTTTATAGCTAGAAGGTGAAGCTTTAGCAGGCCTAAAGAGTATTGATTGTTAACCCTGTTGGTCTCAGTTTTAGAGTGTACTCAAAACCCTTAAATCTGCTTTTCCTGTAGCATTTTGTTTCTGGATTTTACTGAGAGATCTTTTAAAACATTCTGCTATTGATATGTTTGCCTTTCTTAAACTTTGTTGTTATGATGACACTGAAAAGGGATTATTTTTCTAAGTGGTTTTTTTTTTTTTGGCACATGATTTGTCTGAGTTCTGCTTCTTTTCCTAAAATAATAAAAAAAAAAAGGACACTAAGCTTGTTCTTAATTAGATTTCATTATATCAATGATTTTTTTAAAGGATTCAAGCTTAGGAAGAGCAGTTGTTCATCTTCTCATCTGCAGCAGCAGCACTAATCTTGTACACATTTGCATGCACACAGGACAATAAAAAGTGACATGATGTAACATTTCAGTGAAGAATTGTAGGCACTGCAGCCAAATCCTGTCATTTAAGACTTTCTGTGAGGAGTGATTTATTCTCAATTTGCCAGTGTGGGCTTTTTTGAGAGAGAGAGAGAGATTGTGTGGGTGTTGGGAATTATGCCTACGCTGTTTAAGCTTTACTAGTGACTTTGGGTGTCTCTGCCTTCAGGTACCTAACTTGACATTCCAGAGAGGCTCAGTTCTTGGCATGCACATATTCAGCTTGTTTAGAAAAACTCTTCCTCCAGCAGAACCCCCCAAATCATTGGGTTTGACTCTCTGTTAATTTCTGTTCTGAAGCTGCCAATGATGATGGCTAGAAGGGACAGTGCTTCAGATACCATGCTCTGATCTAGCAAAAAACTTTTAGAAGTTAACATTTGCTTCATCTGTAGAGATTTTTAATTGTCAGAAATGTTCTTTTGCTGCTAGAATAGGAGCTAGGACAGAGCCTGATGGGACAAATCACTTGATTTTTCACATTATTAGTCTTCTGGAGGCACATATCAATTGCTTAGAGCTGTTTCTTCCTTTTTAGAGGAAACTTTCTAATCTTATTAATGATAATGGGTTTTTTTGCCAACAGCATGATATTCTGTATTGTTCAGTTTAATAATCAGTATGAAACTTATTAACTGCATGAGATACAGTGTCAGAAATCTGGGTAAAATCTTTGGCACTTGGAAATATTAACTGACTTGTTTTCAGTGCTGCAATCTCCCACAGTTAACATTCTGGCAATTACTAAGATACAAGCTCCTAAAGATAAGCTTTCTGTTTTGTGCTGTGCCTGTGCTTTATCCTGTAGCCAAAATCCAACATAAGCCTTTTTGGAAGCTGTGACAGCTTGGGAGAGTTTAATCTAATTTATTTTCTTGTGATTGTGAACACTGGGGTCCCTCCTGGTTCTATCTGAATTTAGCAATGACTAAATCAACAGAGCACCTCTTCTCGAGCGGTGTTGATTTGGGGGGAAGCAAATTGATTTTCCCAGCCAAGGTTGTCATCTCAATCGTGTGTTGAGGCTCTTATGGTATATTTTGAGTGCCATCTCACTTTTAGCTAGCAACAATGTGGAATTAAGCTGCTTTTATCCACTGTTTCTGGTTAGAGTCAGTTTTCCTTCCCTTGCATGTCTCAGTTTCCATGCTCGTCTCAGTTGCTCAATTTTGCTGATGAAAGTTTGAAACTTTGCCTTCACAAGGGGTCAGCAAATCTTGCAATTTGTCACTTCTAGACACCAGATTCTATAGCAAATCTCTCATTACATTTTCCTTGTGTGTATCAAAGGTTGAGGTCATATGGCCCCAGGTTGTCTCATCTCTGAGGGGAAAGCTGGCATTGGACTATTTGATTGCTCCACCACAGCTGTGAATTTGAAGAAGTCAATCTTCTGGTTTTCACTTCCCCCAGGACAAATTTCCTCCTCTACACAATTTAATAGTGATTGGCTGTTTTAATAGCTTTTGAATAAGTTTGTTCTTAAACGTGTCTCCCTGCTTTCTCCTCCATGCCCAGTATGGAGTTTGCACTCTGGATCACCGCTTGATGCTTTCCATGCCCTTTTCTCCCTCTAACATCTTTTAGTATAGAAGTCAGTAATTAGGGAATGTCATTTACACTTCCCACTTTTCATGGTGCCATGGAAAGGATTGATGCTTATCGTGGTGCTGAGAAGTTTCCTCATGACTTTCCTTTAACTGTCCTGCTGTCTGCCGAGACCTGGATCTCTCTGTAATTCCTTTCCCAACATTTTTCTGGTAGGAATACCATCTGCAATCTCTCCATGACAAGTTTCCTTCTCGTCCTTCCTGTAGACTTCCACGTTTTGGAGCTTGTTGCTTTAGATTTCTTTACTTTTCAGAAACTGGGCAGTGAAGATGAAGACTTTCTACATCCATGTAGCCGTTTCCCTGTTTACTAATGCTTTATGCAAACAGTATTTCAGTGGAAGGTTATAGCTAGCACTATTTCATATGCTCTTAATGTCTTTGGCTGAAGTAGGTGAGATTTTAGCAAGTGAAATCACCCCATTCTTCTTTCTAATGCAAAGCATTTTAATTCATTTTGTCTTCTTGAAGGACTATGCCCTTAGTGTTTAATGAAAAGCACACATATGAATCAGAATTCCTAAATATCCTTGATGCAAGCAACAGTGCTGACAAAATATTGATTTGTAAGAGAAAATAAGAAATATAGTTCTGACTTGTGTGACAATACCATGCTTGTCTTCTGTTTTAGGCTGGCATTGCTCAGAACCTCCATGCCCAGTCTGGCAGGGGCTGGGTACATCAGGGAGGCTTGTGTGCTCACAGAGCAGTGGAATTTGCAGTCAGAGACACTTTCATCCCCTGGGAAAAGCAGGCTGTAGTGAAGGAGGAGAAAGGCTCAGCTACAAGTCACCAGTGCAAATGCACAAAGAAATTGGTGCTTCTAATGGGCATGGCTTACCAAAGGATTGGGACACTTTGTTACAAAATAATTAGCAAATACTTTGATCTGGAGAATCTCTTGTGCTTTTCAGTGTACCCTGGCTTGCAGCAATTTCCTTCCCTTTAAGAATGAATTCCCAGTTTACAGGTTAGTGGTTCTTACTAAGGAACCTGGTGTAGTTTGTCATCTTTGCAAAATATATCCTGCAGCTCCTCATATGGGCTCTCTCTGTGCTTCCCTGAATGTGTGCTCTTGATGCAAGCAGTGCCTTAGGAACAGTGCAATCAGCTGAAGGGAACAAAATGTGGAGAGAGGAGGAGGCACCCTTAACAGAGAGCAGCATGAGCTGTTCTCGACTGGGGCATTGAGCTCTAAGACACAACAATGGGCTGCAAATGCCCCTGTGGCTGGAGAAGCGGGCAAGTGGCCAGAGGCTGCTGGCAGAGGGAGGCACTGCACCACTGCTGCTGGCATGGGGAAACTCAGGCTCACAATCAGAAAGACATTTTGGTGAGAGTTCAGGCATCAGAGCAAAGGAGCAGACACTTTGAGTGGGACGATTCCCCTCATCATCACCGCTAGAGCTTGAAACAGGAGGGTGTGTCAGAGCCCGCAGCTGGAGCTGCTCCTGCCTGGCTGTGCTGTTCTGACAACAAAGGTCTGGGAAATTGAGGTCGCTCCTGAGGACCAGGTTCTGTGGGTCCAAAAGTTCCTTCAGCAGCCAAAGAAAGGTTTCATCAGCCTCACCATCCTGATTAGGGGGTCAGTAAGGGACACCAAACCCAAGATCACCCTCGGTGCTGACCCCACTGGTCTTGATCCAAAGGCACTTAATAGCCCTCTTGTGGTCGCAGCTCACCTCCATACATTCGGATTTTTCTGTTACATAAAATGCAACTTCACCTCTTCTTCTTCACTTCCTGTGTTCACAAAGGAGTTTGTAGCCATCTATTGTGGCCTTCCAGTCTCTCAAGTTTTCCCAACAAGTTCCTGAGATCCCTATGATCAACACATATCTCAGAGCAGGCGTGGAGCTCCAGCCTCCCCTGTTGGAGCACTGCCATTGATACACCTGGGGCTCTTGACTTTGAAGAGGGTACAAAGAAAACATGAACAAAAGGTACAAAACATCACAAATAACGAAAGCCTCAGTGGCCTGCTGAGGCACTGGGTGCTGATCTTTCTCATTCTTTTGTAATTGTAATGCAAGGAATCAATTTCTATCCATAAATTTTTCACAGTCTGTTCACAGTAGGGTATGGGAGGGACTGCAAGGATCCCCTCTGCCAATCCATACAGAGAACTTTCCCTGCTGCTATTGGCAGGCCTTACACCTGTGTTGGTTGGGGTGCCAAACAAAGGGTAACTCCCTTTGGCCTCGTAAACAGCGATACCTGAACTACTGACAGCTCCCATTTCCTTTGAAAATCCAGGCAGTGCAAGTGCTCCTGTGAAGTGTATTTGACTGTACAGGTTGCATAGTCTTTCTACCCTCATATTAAAAGGTAATAATAATTTAATAGTATTTTTAAAAGAAGTAAGTATGATATTTGTCACTATGCAGAGAGGCACACTATTTGTGTTTCTAATAGAAACCACTGGGAAAAGAGAGATTTGGGAAAAAAAAATCAGCCAGAGGGAATAGTTTGATGAAAGCTTTAAGTTCTAAGAGGTTTTTATTTCTTTGCTGCTTTGTAGTTCCTGTGGGTGAGTAAACCTGACAGTTCAAACTACATTTTCCTCAATATCTCAAAATTCATTCAGCTTCCCATGTTGCTAATTATTTTTCCACCCGAGAATCAGCTATTTTGTTTCAGGCTACAGCAAGAAAAAAAATCAGCTTTATTACCTGGGTCAAAAAAAAAAAAAAAAAGAGCAAGGAAAAAAAAGGACAAGTCTTCATCTTTGATAGCATGCAGCCTTTTGTAAATAAAAACATAAATTTCTCTGGGCTTTAGTGGTTATAGTAAGCTCTAAGCACATACAAGGTAGAAAAGGAGGTGAATCCTCTTCTTTCTCCTCTTAAATGAATAAGCTCTGTTTTTTTAAAAAGTATTAATTTCTGTAATTCTAAATATATAATACATTCAGGAGATTTTAATCAGCATAGAATCAGTAGGCTAGTGTGGAGAATTGTGAATACCATGAGCATTAATTTCACTTCTTTTTCAGAAAACCTCATCCAGGCATTAATTAAGTCTTTAATTAGGCATCCTATTAAATTTTGCTTTAGAAACATTAAAGGCCTGGCAAACATACTCTGTCAAATCAATGTGAGTCTTTACATTGATTTCCACAGGATCTGGACAGGTCGCAAAGGAGCTGAATAGATTTTTTTATGGGGTGACAAAAAATTAGAATCCAGTTGTTCAACCTACCCCAAACTTTCCTTTTCCTTTGAGTCTTTGATGGTCAGAGAACACACTGTGAGAAAAGCAGGGCTGAAGTAAAAATATGATGTCCAGAGTAGTAGCTTAATGGTTCAGCTTGTTTGGGCAAGTTCTGTTGTCATTAGGTAAGAAATTTAGATGGTAATTCACAACATGGATACAAATTCAAGTAGACATCACTGTATATTTTGGATTTTTGGCTTAATAGGAAAGGTGAAGGACCAGAACTGAGGTGGTCTAAGGACAGGCCTTCCTAAAGATAAAAGTAACAAGCAACTTGCTCACAGTAACTTGTGAAATTATTTATAGATATAATTTACAACCAACCTTCAGAAATGCAACCTTGCAATAATGAAATGGGATTATTCATAGAGCAAAAGTTTTACAGTAAGGTCAGAGCTGAAATATGGAAATAATTTATTCTGTGGTTTTACAAGGTCCTAGAGCACCTTAAAATATAAATTCACACTGCCTCACATGGGTATTGTGTGGAGCTGCTGCTTTCAAAGCCTTTTTCATAGAAGTTTTTCCTGGTCCTGTGAAGAAATGGATGCTGTGAGAGCTGGGCATGGGGGTGGTTGCTATCACTCATGAGGGTTATGCTCAGGATTTTCAGACCCCTAAAACACATCCATGCACTGCTGCTCTTAGCAAAGCCTTGTGATTATTGTCTCATAAAGCTTAAGGTCTGGGCTAATAAAGATTTTTATGAGAACTTTCAAAAATCTGTGGAAGTTAGGCCAGTTTCTGAGGGATGTTTTGTACCTCCCATTCCTTTTATCAATGAGAAGAGCTGATGGTTAATTAGAGGGAAAAACAATCATGGCAGAATTTTTTGTCATCTATATCTACCATACTGGTTTTCCTTTCACCTATACTCTCAAAAGCCTATTTATATAGTCTCAAAATAATCCTATAATGTATCTTAGGAATGGGTTTAATGTCCTTCTCTGCTTCATTAGATAAATTACATAGTTTTGGAAAATATGTAACTACATTAGGAAATATAAACTTTTTTTTAAATTTTGTTTTCAGAGGGTAGAATGGCATTTTAAAGTCAATTATGCAAAGGTGTAACAACTTGTCCACAACATGAAGCTTCTGAGATGTGGATCATAGAAGTGACAGCAGAAATTCATCTCTGATTCATCACTGAATTGTTTGATGCACCAAATATCCAGCGTCAATCAAAATAAAGAAGTTAGCTTCATAAAATGTAGGTAAGACAGTTAATTTACTGAATTCTTTTTGTCATTTGAGAGTAAGAGAAACTGAAAAATTCAGTCATGTTAAAGTTGAAAAAGATCTGGTTCTGCCATTTCATTTGCTGTAAAGGTAGGTGGTGGTTTTGCTTGTTTAAGTAGCTGTGATTTCTCATTACAATAAATGCTTGTAATGGGATCAAAAGTATCAGACAGTTGGCAACTTTGTCTTGTACCTTGTCCACTCTTGTCTCCAGGATTTCAGTGAATTCAGGCCAGGGGATGATCCAGTCACAGGGGTTTCAGTGGCCTGGCCTTGTTCAAATGAAACTGGCAGTTCTGATGCTCAGCTGTCTCTATCTTCTGTCCCCATTATCTGGCTTGGGAAATTATTATGATTGTGTAACTATCAAAACCCATAACTTTTATAAGTATTTTTCCATCTACATTAAGCAGTGAAAAGACAAGCAAGAGAAATTTTGACAAAGGAAATTTTACTCCTTATCAGTTTTTTCTTATTTTTCCTGAGCCTGGCCTGGGTTGAGGGACAGGCCAGGATATTTAGCATATCCTCAAGAACTTCCTTTGCTCAGATATTTAGCAACTTTCTGCAATTAAACAAATGTGTTTGCTTTTTCAAGCAGTTTAAACTGCACAGATAGAGCAGCCACAAGGAATTTAAATCCCAAAGTACATTAAAGGGAAGGGTGTCTGCAGTTTCTTGAGTGGGTCTGCATAGACTGCGAGGGATGAAATGACCAGTACAGTGAAACAGATCACTTGGAAATATCCAAACAAGGCTTTCTGACAAGATTCTGATGTAATAGATTATTAAGGGAATAGCTGCAGAAATAAGGGTTTATCTCCTTTTTCTACTTCCTGGAGGAAGATGAAAGGAGGGGAGAGAAGATCTAAAGCCAAATACTATAACTTTATTGACTTAATTGAAATTGCTGCCAAAATCACCTGATGGAAGCAAGACTTGAATCTGTCTCACAGTAACGGTTTCACTTCCATTGCATTAAAAATATAATAGGAAGTCATGACTTTTTCTTTTTTCAGAGAATTTATAAAGGAAAGCAGCTCTTTAGCTGCTTACACAGTGATTTAGATAGCTTTGCCATTGCACTGGGTCTCCTCAGATATTTGGCATGTTTAATGAATTTTTCAGACATTTCATTTCCTTTGTAAGTGCCAATTATCAATCTATGGTGATGAAGGATGGTTTAACGTGAACTGTCAAGGAAGTTTATAAAATTATCATGTCAACACTGTACTCTTCCAGCAGAGTTAGAGAGGGATTACAAGAAAATGATATTGTCATTTAATTAAACAGGGTGTACATTAATATTTCATTATTACTCCTTTCTTATTTTTCATCCTGACAAGTACTAGCTATCATTTTTTGGAGCCATCAGTTGTGCCTGGTGATGGACAAGTCCTTAGATGGCCTGAAAACTTCAGGCATTATGTTGGAGGGGGGGCCTGTGTGTGGTGGAATTCGTGATTTTTTTTCACCCTCCTCATGCTACTCTAGTGTGATACCAAACAAGGTTTCAGCCACAGTTGACTGTGTAAATATTTCAGATGTGATTTCCTGTTCTTGCCTCTTCAGCCATCAATGGAAGGAGTTCCCATACCTTAAACTAACATTTTTGGAGGTGCAGTCTCAAACTCTCTGTATGTTCAGGGTTCCAGTGTCCCAATGTGGACAGGCTCAGATTAACTCACTGGTGCTAATCCAAATTTCCACCACTACAGAAAAATTCCTTTGAACCTAGCTTTATAATTCAGATCAAGAAAATGAATGTGTCTTTCCAGTAGTGTTTAAAGATCTTTGGCAATGTTAATTAATGAGCATTCTGTTTTCCCTCTAGTAAAAATAGATTTGCCCTAGACTCTTTAGGAAGATTTTTGACCTCTCTTGTGGCTACCCTCAATTACTCTTTTTTATTTTGAGATTTGTGTCAAAATAAATCCTGTTCTCTTTAGGATAGTTAAAGGCTGGTGGAAGTTCCCTATGTGATGGTTCTGTTACTTTTCAGAAGCTAACTAAATAATCACTGCCCATGATTTTGCTTTTTTAAGTAATCTCAAGCCTGCAAGTGCCTTACTTAAATTTAGAGCTTGGCAGATTTTGTCTCTGTCAAATTCTGGTCATTGTGAAAATGGTTTTTTTGCAATGTGTCTCTCGCTTTCGCTGAGGAGGTGTAGATATCCTCCTAACGTTCTGAAAAGGAGTTGTAAAATTCTCCTGTGGTAAAAACAAACAGTCCAGAATGGCCACAGTGGTGAAAACTAGAAAGCTGTTCAAAGACAGTCAGTGACAGCCCCTCCTTTAAGACCTTTTAAACTAACACTCAGTCAATACAGAAGTGTACACAGCTCAAGGAGGGTTTGATGTGATTCAGAATAAACCAGCATGGCAAAGATGGGAAGTGGCTCATGAAAGTGTTGTCAAGCACTGGAACAGCCTGCCTGGAGCATTGGTGGAGTCACCATCCCTGGAGGGATTTAAAAGATGTGTAGATGTGGCAATTGGAACGTGGATTAGTGGTGGACTTGGCAGTGCTGGGTTAAAGGTTAGACTTGATGGTCTTGGAGCTTTTTTCCAACCTAAATGATTCTACGTTGAGCATTTATTTGCTGGATCCTTGAAGGATTGAACACTGAGTCAGGCTTTGGCTCTGGACAAGATACTGAAGCAGACAGAGCTTTGAGTACTCTTAAAGTTTTCCTTTCTTAGGAGATGCAGATTGCTCAGTTGAAGAATGTCCCTCCTTTCTTGAAAGAAAAGAATTTGATTGGAGGCTGTAAATGCTTGGCACCTCTATAAATTAGACCATGTGCATCTCTTCAGTGCCAGAGAGGGGTGTACATACCAGCTCCCCTTATTTAAAAGGCCGTTTACATTTGGCATAATCTGGCCTTCAAATTTTAATTAATTTTACACTGGAGATTCTGTAATGTTATGCAAGCAAGAAGAAAGTGATCTGTTCTTGCTACATACCTAATATATGTATCATTACAGGTACCTAGCAAAAATTAGTAGAATGATTAGAGTCATAGGATAATTTGGGTTGGAAGGAACCTCAGGAGGTCAGCTAGTGCAACCTTCTGCTTCAAGCAGGGTCAGTTATCAAATTAACGTGCTTCCACATATTTTGTGGGGTTTATGGTTCCCAGCGGATCACAGGTTAATTCCAGCAAAGTGATAATCTCACCAAGTATCAGTCATTTCTATAGAAACCCAGCTATTATCACTTTTATATGCTTTTAATTCATGGGTTAACTATGGGAGCTCAGTAATGTATAGTGACAATTCTGTAGTCCTTTAAAATGCTACACTTATTATTATACTACCTTCCAACTTTCCTCAAAGTTCCAACAAGTGCTAGAAATACTATTGTTATGATAAGTTATGGATCCCCAATGGAGGCATTTAATTTCATGGTATGTTAAAGGCTATAACAGCCTATTAAAACAGGGGTGGAAAATCTTGCTAAAAAAAAAAAAAATTAAATGCTTAGTGGCACTTCTCCAAGAGAGACATTTTTCAAAACCTAAATCTTACAGACAGGATTTTTTTGAAGTAATACATTCTTCAAGGGCTAACAATGAGAATGGTGTGGCCATCCTTCTCAGCAAACACTGGCTACCATTTGTAATTTGAAAGAGCTATCAGTGGCAGCAGGAGAGAGACTAAGCTAATACTGAAGTATGCATATGATTTTCCTTTCATTATTCTTACTGAAATAGCCAAGGAATTAGGACAATTAACAATTCTGCACATGTGTGTGATTATAATATCAGTGCACAAACCTGTGAAAGCTTGCTCAGTGCTTAAATTTGTTCACATAAATAGTCCCCTTGGCTTAAAAGCAAGGATAAGGCCCCAGCGTTTGTGCTGGCCTTCTGGAAGTTTTCAAAATGCAGTTATCCCTGTGTGAACCTTGAACAGCACTTATAGGCTTGACTGAGAATCTGAAAATGCATCCCCATGCCAATAGAAGTGGCAGAGCACAGCTGCTTGCTTTTCAGCTCCAAAACCTTTGGGTTTTGTTTGCAGCTGTCTGTCATAAGTACTTGCTTTGGAGAATGTAAATAACCAAAGATTAAAGGTGATTTTTGTATAAGGGGGAATAAGTAAATAGATGAAACCTTTCCTAAACTCACTGCTCTGTTTAGTTGTCCGAGCCCCTGTTTCAGTGCCACTTGTAGCCAACCAGGACCTTTCCATTGGCTTTAGCAGAACCTGTGCTGATCCCTGGAGCTGTAGCTCCAAGTGCAAATGAAGACTCCTACAGAACTCACAGAGCTGAAGGATTCAGGAATTTGGAATAGGATTAAATATTAATTTCTGCCTGGTTGGTACCACCAGGGACTTAGTCACAAAAGGCATTAAAGAACAGGTTAAAATAAAAAAATAAACCCACAGCCTAAAGGTCACTGAAGTCATTCACTCTCCCTTCCCCAGGAGTGCAATTCCATTGTCCTTTATTACTAATATATCACAATATCACTGAATATGGCCTGAACATTTCACAGTCTGCAGCAATATACAATCCACAACTGAAAAACGTCAGATAAAATTACAAACTGATGAAGAGGGGAGCTGGAGAAAGCAGAGAGGTGAAATTCACGGCTGTCAATCACATGAAGTCGTCACCTCAGTAGTTTTTTGACAACCCCATGATGTCTTGGGAGTACTACAGAAGGAAACAACAGTTAGCACTGGCTTGGGGAGTTAAGGAGAGCTGTAGAGCAGATTCTTTCCAAGGTAGTTGCTTGGAAAGGTGTGAGGAAATTCAAAAGATGGGGGTGTGGCAGCCAGCAGAAAATATTGACATAAAGTGAAAAGAAAATCTTTGGTCAGCATAATTCCATGGTAATAGTAAGGGCCTGGATTATGAGGGCAAGCAGCCTCAATTTGGAACAACTCAGAGAGCCAAAGTTTCAGTAGTTCAGGTGGGAAATAATTTGCTGCTTTATCATTGAAGGAGCTGTACGTACAGAGGGAATGTGGGGCTATGAATTGGAGACAGAATGATTTAGTACAGCAGGATTCTTTTGAGAATATAATGAGCTTCTGCCCCTAAATTAAAACTTTTCTTTAAAGATTTTGAATCCAAAAATAACTATCAGGGGAGTTTCACAGAAGCATTAATTACTTTCATTCCCAAATCTGACGGTGATCCAAATTCATGTTCCAACTACCTTCCTTTTTCCCTTATAAATTAAGGTTGCAGAGCTAAGTTATTGACTTCAAGGACTGCAAAGGCAATTTTCTACATCATATCTCATTCCCAAGTTGAATGTTATACGTAGATTATGCACAAACAATACTGAAAACCTTTATAGCAATATCCCTTGAGCCAGAAAACTCTTTGTCTACTAAACAGAATTTCCTAATGACAATGTGAAAGCGTGTGACAGCCTACAGTGGGATTGTCTTTTCCCTAACCCTCCAGTGCTCTCTCCTTGGTCCATATTTGATACAAGTATTTTTCTCCTCTTTTATAAGCCCCCAAATACTATGATTTTGTGAGTGATATTTCTTTGTGGTCCTTAATTATCCTCTTTCTATCGGCTTTGAAAAGTGTATTTTGCTTAAAAATATAGAGAGATTCATACAAGACATAGAGGTGTCCTTCAGATGGATCTCCTGTTTCAGTTATTGCTAGCTTGGATTGGTTTTTTTGTTGGGTTGGGAAAATGTTGGTTACCTGTGGGGATTTTGTTCAAGTAACACTAGGAACTGATATTCCATAATTCAAGAGAGATTCTGCATCTGTCTTACCCACGTGCTGTTTAACCCAGATACTGTTGGAAATAACAGTATTTTTCTCAGACCAAGATAACACCTGGGGACAGCTGAAGTTTCTTTCTCCTTGTGTAAGATTTAAAAACTCCCATGCTTATCTGTGTCCTAAAATTTCAGTACAGAGGTCCATCCACCTTCTACATGTTTCTTTGACATGCTAAATTCCTCTTTAAATACCCCTCTCAGTTCAAGGGTAGGGACAAGGAAGCCACACAGAGCAACTATGAGATGCTAAGGGTGGGACCCAGGAATACAATCTTATTTTTTTTCTGTGTTTAAATAATGAAGGAGAATCTTCCTGCTTTTTTCTGACACTTCTGGACTGGTGTGATGGTTGCAGGTCACCTGAGCACTACGCTGAGGCCTCCACCTGAGCTGGCCATGTGCGTCCTCTGTCACTGAGTCTGCTTTAAAGCAGTATCTGAATGAAATATGCTGTATGAGCAACCTTTATCTTCCTTTTTTTTTTTTTTTTTAATTTAATTGCATCTACTCCCTTTCTTTTGTTAGATTTTGGCACTGTACAAATATAATTGAAATATCACAGACCTAAAAGTCCTGTGAGCAGACAGCAGCAGTTTCTTGGCACAGCTCAGTTTCGCACAGCCCCGGCTGGGCTGTTTTTGCAGGCATAGGGCTGAGGAATAAATGCCTTTCTAGAAACTAAAGTTTGGATTTATCTGGACTTTGGGTGAGCACAGACATCAAAAGCAAGTGTTGTTGGCTGCTGTTTGTGATATGGGGGTTTTAAGCTGTTTCCCTGCAGTCATCAGCTCCTCCATCTACACAGTCAGAGAGGGTCCTTGGTTTTCTGCTTCCTCTGTGTCAGCAGCAGGGAACAGACTCTGGATGTTGTCATTCATCTGAATGATGCTGGAACAAAAGTCAAATTCAACAGATTCCACACACACCCACCCCCCTCAGACTGCTGGTGCTCTCTGAGAGCTGTATCCCTGTTTCCCTGTAAATACAGCAGCACAAGAGTCAATGCCACTGGTGGCCTCCTGGCACAACACCATTCTCCCAAAAATGTATGCCTGAAAAACAAGGTGCTGAACAAAAATCCTCTCACTCTACACCAGTCACATTTTGAAACTTCCAAGGATATTTTGCAGTCCAGAAGCATTTAAATCCTACTTCAGTAACTAACTTCCATTGAAATAACTGGATCATGGATTAAGTGGAAAATGTGGCTTGTATTTTTAAGTAGATATTTTTTAGGTGATGCAATGAAGTTAAGGATGTGATAGGAAACATAACTTGTACCCTTTCTGCTTGGTTTTGTATTTGGTTTGGTTCACTTAAATACTTAAGGTTTAAGATAAATGCGCACATTTCTCTGTAATTTGGGCCCACTCTGAAAGGTCCCAGAAACACCTGAATGGTGTAACAGTTCAGCACAGTAAAGCCAAGAGATGCACGTGAGCCACTTGACCTGAGGCCATCAAAACAAATGGAACTAGAAGAACGGCATCCTCCTTGTTTCAATACAAATTTTTTTCCCAGTGTTCTTGGTAAGGGAAGCTGCTAACAGCCTGTTTCCCAAATTGTGCATGAGCCTGAAAGCTCTTCTGGACTTTAAAATCTGACTTTACTTGTATTTTAACCAACTCATCAAACTTCCTGGCGTTTTTCTGCTTCGAAATGTATACGTGGGATGGCAGAGCTGCAGTTTTGTGCTGCAGTGTTGTACTTGTTTGGGAACCAATGAGAGGGGGAAATAACCCGGGATCTTTTGCAGGGAAATAGGGAAAGACTTGTTTACCAGATCTCACATTTCTGGCAAACAGCTGGCTGTAGTTTTAATAATGAGCTGCCCATAATTGGAATGTATTTAATCCAAGTTAACACACATGCAGTAAACTTGCTAATTGGGAATTTCTTTTTATAAGCACATTACTCTTGTTTTTTCAAGTAATGTTAACGTGCTGATACAGCAGAGAAAGTGCACCTCACTCCACGACTGCAGCGAGCAGGCCCCAGTGCATGGTAATTTTTGAAGAAAACATATGGTAAGAGTAATGGCTGAAGTCTGTAGACAGCTTGCCTAAATTACAGTGCATCCATTGAAACCAGGACACATGCTAAGCTGCTGAAAGCAAAGAGATGTCATTAAAAAATGATTCATATACCTTTGCTTTAATGAGTCCTCACACTTGAGGATTGCCAATTGCCTGATCAATAGCTTCACTGCAGCACAAGGCAAAATTCCTTCTACAAGTGAAATATTTCCATCACCGAAATCTGGAACTTCAGCATATACACTTTTGCCTTGAAGGAATTTGAAAGTAATAATTTATTTTTTTATATTTCTGAAACCTGCCTATATTTGAATCTAGTAAATAAACAATCATGCACTGCCATATGGAGCAATTTCATAACAGCACATGGTGAGGCTCTAATGAGTTTTACCATACTGTGCCTGACAGGTGAATTTTCAGCTTTGATTACAGGAGGCCAAAAATAATTCATCCAGGCCAATAAAGTTTGATTTAGGTAAGACTCGATTATTTTTGCTATCAGCCATTAAGAACTGTTCTATCCTCATTTTCATTTTCAGGCACATAGCCTGGCAACAAGCAATAATGGATATTTATTGGGCTATCAAATCCACAGAGACTTGTTTACTTATCCTAGTACTGCAATTGTCAATATTCTCTAGTCCACTGACTGCTATCTTTAAAAGATGTCATGTGTAGGAGTTGTTTTCAAGCTCAACTCTTAAACTTTAAAAAGGTACTTTGAAGTTATTATTAGCAGTGCAGTGCCTGGAGACCCCATTATGCCAGACAGGTACAAACAGAGCAAGAGACAGACCTGGCAGAGGAAATTTGGGGGCAGTTTTTGTGTCTTTTGAAGAGCCTGAGCATCTCCAGTGCACATGGGGGCTTCTCTGTGAGCTGAGGGCAGCCCAGGGCACATCCCAGTGCCGCAGGATCCATCAGGAAGCAGGATCAGTGCTGCCTTGCTCAGGGGGAACAGAGCTCAGCCTCCTGCAGCACAGCATATCTTGGAACAGACAAAAGCAACTCCCACAGAGGAAGGCTGAGAAACGTTGTGTTAAGCCCCTGCATAAGCTGCCAGTAGCTCAGATCTCACCCTCACCTCTGTAACTGAGTAATGGCCCTGGACCCTTGTTACACCCCAGATCCTTAACTAAAGGGGTTAATCTTGGGGTTCCCTTACTCTGTTTTAGCACAGAGAAATCCCCACCAGATATTCTCAAGAAGCGAAAAATCACACAAAAGTTTACTGGCAAAAATATGGAAAATTAAGGAAATTCTGGTGATATGACCAAGGCAAAGTCACACAGTTAATTTTAACGAAACAAATAAATTTTGGTTTATTCCGTTTTTCCACCACACGGATACATACATGTCACCCTACTACTTCTGATACTCCAGTTGCTTTGGTTTTCCAGCAGCCCAGGGCATTGACTTATTCACAGAAGGAAGTGCAAAAGGAGGTGTGTGTTGCCTGGACCTCCCACAGCTGCATGAATAAGTAACTGTGCTGAAGCTCTTGCCTTAAAATTTGTAAGAGTTTCTTCCTTGGTGGTTCCCAAATTAGCTTGATGTTCAGGGAGGATGGCAAGTCTCAAACTCCTCAAGTTTCACCTCAGTACTAGCTGCTGGTTTTTAGATATGTCAGGTGCTATGGTACACTGGATGTCATCTTGATCTCTCAGAGGCCCTTTGGTCCCATTGCTTTATTCTGCACTACTCTCCTCCTTCCCCTTATGTTCAACAGGTGAAAAATGAGCATTTATGCCTTTTCACAAAACCAGCAAATACGTAGCCATGCCATTCCTGCGTAGCGTGTGACATTTCACGCAATGTTTTATCTCTGACCTTTCTTTTCTTACCCTTGGTTCAATTTCTTTCTGCCCTGGGCTTTGAGACAATGAAATTTAATTATGTCTCCTGTAAGGCCCTTTGGGGGCTTTAGCTCTTCATATGCATCTACACAAAAAAAAGGGACCTTAAGGTTTTTATTCAACAAGTGGCCTCTATCAAACTTCATTTCCTTTTTCTTCATGTTTCAGCAGAAATTTTAATTTTGTCTTAAGGGAGGGTTATGTAAGAATTCAGTATGAGTAAAAAATTATATCAAGTGAATTATTTATTTATTTACTACTTTTCAGGGAAGGATAATCTTGGGTTGCTGCTTATGGAACTCAGAAATCTCTGCCTAAAATTCAGATCACCTTTGAATCCTAAAGTGGAAATCTAACTTGCAGATACATTCCCAAAGACAGGGAGGTTCAGACAGATCTTTTAGGTTCCCTATTTAGAAATGAAATAGAAGGGGCTTCCAATGGTTTCCAGAGTTGTGGGAATGACTTGTCTGCTCATTTGGAAGTATCACCAGTGGCTTGCAAACAGTTCTTTCTTTGCGTTCATGAGCTGTGTTGCAGCCTGGTGTCCCACTTCAGGACTGAAAACTTAGAATGAGCAAGGAGCTATGAAATTAAAACAGCATATAACTGAGCCAATCTTAGGTAGTATCTCTGAGGTAATTAAGAATGGAGCAACACAGTGATCAAATCAAGGTTGCAATTAAAACTGAATCAACAGATCAATGGGTTCAAATGAGCAAATCATCATATTAATATAGCAGGTAATCAGGTAGAATTAAGTGGTTGACACTGGTGGGAATTTCTGTTAGTTTGAGACTTAAATTGCAGGGAGAGATGAGAACCTATTTTCTTTTAGTCTGAGATCTGATAGTAGTGATCACTGACCAGAGAAATAACCGCATGCATGATCTTCCTGTCACTACGTTTAGTCCCTTCTTTACCAAATCTTTGGGAATGTCCATCCCAGAGATCTTCCTCATGCCATAAACTTAGAAATAAACTTAGACTCAGAAATTGTTAGAGTCATACAGATAGTGCAGTAACACAAGACTTGTCTCCTTGGGTAAGAATAACAAGATCTTTTTACATTTTATTGTAATAAATTCTCCTCCTGGCTGATGTATCTTCCCGGACTCAGCTAGAATGTGGGCATTCTCTACAATTCTCCATAAATATTTTGCTATATAGGTTAATTTCAAGATTAACTCACATTCTTTTCACTGATATTAAATAACTACAAGCACAGGTTATAAACACAGAGGTATTTCATATGTGCCTGCTTAGTATGATAAAGTTGTTTTGCCTTTCCTATGTTAAGAGGGATGGCCTTTTGCAAAGACTGTGAAATTATTATGGGAAAATGAGATTGTTTTAACTTCAGCATGATCTGGGGAGTTGGGCTATGCTTCTCCAGTCAAAGTTGATGCCTACAAATCTTGCCATCTTAATTCAGAGACCAGATGCAACACAGGTCAATTTAATTTCATTACTGTCAAAAGGTCTTCTGAAAAGATTATAATGTTTGCAAGCCACTGCCTGCCACAAGGTGATGCCACAGGAGGAGAGTTCAGTGGGGACCACATGCTGGAGTGAAATTAATTAACCCTTGTCAGCAATGGAGAGTTAAAAGCAGGCCCATAACTCCTTCGATCGCTCACCAAAGGCAAAGTAATAACCAGTTTAAATTTCTTACCCTGTTAAGAATCAAACTGTAAAAAGTTAAATGAGTAGTTTGTTTAAAATTGGTGGACATTGTAGCAAAAAAAGGAAAGACTGAAAAAGTAAGAGTAGGCATATTTTTATATTCTCTTTTTATGGTAAGTGCTTACTAAGCTTAAGCTAACAGAAATGCAGCTGCAGCACTGGATTGCCCATGATATCTAATTTTCAAACAGACATAAATACTAGAGAACAACTTGTCATTTTAAAAGGGTAAACAGAAAAATCATATAAATTAAGTGACATTTAAGAAGTTCAGGGTTTATATCATAACCACCAGGGAAATCAGACCTAAGGAAGAAATGTTTCTTTAGAGCATTGATGTAATCAGACTTGGGAAAGAGATTTTTTTCCCCCTAAATGATTGTCCAAATAATTTAGAAGCATAATTTTGGACTCAGATTGTCACAAAGGATTAACTGTTACTTTTTAATTATGGACCCTGCACTTGGAATTCATTTTTAAGTTGATTGAAAATTAGTTCACTAAAGCGGTAAAAGGCTAAATGCAATCAAGTGCCTGTAAGAAGTAAAAAGCCCCACTGAGGCCCTGGTTTATTGAAAACAGAAGAAATAATGGCACAGAAGCAAAGATTTGGGGTCCTTCCCTAAGTGTTTGTAAGGCCAGCAGAGCCTGTGCTGGGAGAGAGCACTTTGATCACCTGCTGAGGTCCATCCAGCACATTTGCTATAAGGCTCAGTCTGTCAAATATTAATGCATATCTTTGCAAAAAAAAGACTGCCTCGCTCTGGAAAGGACCTTGAGGTGATGAGTTAAGAACCATGGTGTTGTCTGTGACTAACTGGGAAATATATTGAATTGTTCAAGGATGCTCAAGGCCAGGCTCTTCTTAGGCTGGTTGGGCTGGGACTCGACGAGAGAAAAGGGAGTTTTGCACTGAGCCTTTGAAAGAATGAGAGTAGCATGAGAGTCTACCCTGCAGTCATTTGGGTGCTAATTGCACCCTTGGTGAAAGGCAGCCTGAGAGGGGCATGGCCCTGTCCCCACGTGAGGTGGGGAAGATCCCGGGGTGCAGCCAGGCTGCTGCTCTCACTGGGGCCAGGTCAGGCCTGAGGACCCCTCGGGTCCCTGCTTAAAACACGCACCTGTCCTAGGGAATGACAACAAAACAGCTCTTGCTGTGGCTGCTCAGGCATCCTTGTGGCCAGTGGTGAGTGAGGGAGCAGCCGGGCACCCTCCAGCACAGCTCACTCCTGCAGCAGCTGCTCTCACACGGTGCAAGTGCTGCTTCCTTCTCAGTCTGCACTCGGATGCTGCTGTATCAATGAGCAGATGATGAGAAGAGCAAGCAAGGGGAAAGGTCACCTCCCACACTGTCACAGCACATCAAACAGCCAGCTGATATTTCCAACCCACACGTGCAGGAATTCGCCGCGCTTATCTCTGAACAGAGCTCCGTGCGCCAGGCAGCAGGCAGGGCCCGTCCTCGCTGCGCCATTTATCATGTTAGGAAATGACCTTTGGAGGATAGAGCTCCCAAACACCACAGCTGCTGGCCACAACTTTTCAGTCTGTGCAGCCACGAGCCAGCTGTAGTGCAGGGCTGTGCCAGCTTGCTCAGCCCAAACAGGACCAGGGCTCAACCTCGATCCAGCACATGACCCATCCTTTGCTGTATTATCCAATTAGTCAGAGTCATTAATTCATCTCTTTAAGGTCTTGTTCTAACAGGAGACAGTCTTATTGCCAAGATAATCCCTAACATTTTACAAACATAGCGTTATAGACAGTTCTGATGAAAGGCAACCTCAAGGGGGTTGGCTAATCCTCCCCTATCCTAGGGCAGGATCAGCAAGACATTTAAGCTTTTCATGAAAGATATTTATCTAACCCATCTTTAAAGAGAACCTGTAATTCTGGGGAGAGGGCTGGGTTATAAAACCTTTCCTTTATTCTGTCTTTCTGTACAGCTTCTTTTTTGTTTTGGTTGTTTTGTGGGGGGGGGCATTCGACTCATTTCATCCAGCAAATGTTTGGTTGCAGGTGGTAGAAAGAATACCTTTATACATTGCCTAGGAGTTAGTTATTCCTATATAACTTAATAAATTATTAGTCAGTGGCTTAGAGTTCTTTAAATAATAAACTTAGGCAATCTGTTGTAACATGCCCTGATGTATTAAGTGCTGTCTATATATATACACCATTCTGATCCATTTTATACATATAACATTTAATTGTTCACTTAGAAATCGTCACATCCACATTTAATAGAATCAGTGCTCAAATAAAAAAAAGTCTTTAACTTAAAGACTTTTCATTCAAAATTGTTTTCACTATTTTTTTTTTTTAATAAAAGTGAGAAGACATGCGTCTATTTTGGAGACTGCTGTCTGAAAACCAGGCTGCTCTTCTGCTTTTCTCAGAGGCATTTTACACACAGATTTTGTGCAGCAGCTATATCATGATGTTTGGGAAGTAGAGCTATGATCTTTTCTGGTCCTTGTTTGCTTTTTACCAGTGACATCTCTAACATAGTAGATTTGTAGCACTTTCATATACAAAATTATTATTATGTCAGCAGAGAAAGTGCAATTTTTCCTGCCCTAAAGGGTTTCATAAAATGTTATGCAAGTGTCTGTTGCAGATGGAGTTGGTAACACTGCTTACTTTTAAGGTAGTCCAGCATTTGGCATTTTCACTTGCCAAGTTTTAATTATTCAAACTAAAAGTTTTTATGCAAATATTTGCTTCAGGCTAGATATTTTAGAGAACTTTCAGGAAAAATAATTAATCTGCATCCAAGAGTACAGAAATCAGTGGAAAAGACGAGGTTAGCTTTTCCTCATGATAAACAAAATCTTTAAATGATTTAATTAGAAAGGTTTGCCTTCTCTTTGTTTAAAAATTGGGAGAGCAATTTGCTCTAACATCAGAGATCAGTCTTCTTCAGCTCCTTGAAAATCCAAGACAAGTTTCCAGACAGCCTCGGCCTGACCATGCTCTGTGGATGTGCTTGGGACAGTCACAGGACCCCAGGGAGCTCCTGCTCTTGGCCTTTGGGGGACTGTGCAGGACCATGGCCAGCTAACATCTGTTTGATTTGCAAGGGCAGCTCGAGGAGGTCACAGTCATCCACGTCTGCTTTCTGTCTGCCTAGCACGTATCCATAGGGCCAGAACTGTTCCTTCTTTGCTCCAGCCAACACTTCTGGTGGGGGGGAGCACTGTGGTTTATTCAGCATTGCCCAGGGGGCTCCTATGTGCTATTGCCAGGCTTCCAGGTGGCCCTGAGCTGTGTGTGATTGCCAGGGTTTGCTCTGGGTCTTAAACTGGGAGCCAGGAGTGTCATATCGTGTAAATCAGCAGTTGATATTTTGTTTACATATGTAGAAAAATAAAATTTAGAGTTACTTGAGAAATGTCCGGCCAGCTTATATTTGGCTGCTACACCTCTGAGCCACCTGACCAACACTCTGCAAGCAAGTGGCCCTAGCACCTTTAGCTGGGGTGAAGTCTCTTGGCATCAACTTGCAGAGGGCTCTGGAGAGGACAGGGTAGGGATATACAGACAAGCACTTGCAGTGGTGTTAAGCCTAGCCATGCTCATCTGGTTATTCTAATGTCGAAAATAAAATAAAAGCTCTCTGGATTCAGTCCAGAAAGTGTCTGTGTTGAGCCTGCTGCACCACCAGACTGCAGGGACTGCACAGGACTTAGCCTGGCAGCTGGAGGAAGCAAATGCAGAGACAATTATGGTGTTAAGCACTGACCCAGAGCACAGGGAGACAGTGAAACCCCCCCACTTGGAGCACTTGATCCCTTGTGATGATAACAGTCTGCTTATTGTTGCCAGACGTCTCATCACAGCCAGAGGTAGAAGTCTGTGCTATGTACCCAGGTCTCTGAGACTCCAGCTTGAGGAGTCCTTCTCGCTTGATAGAATGCTGTGATCAGGTATTTCTTGAGACTCAGGACTATTTTCTCATTACAGATGGATACACAAACAACCTCGCTCAGGTTGGAAAAGGAACCAGCTACCTGGTGCCTCCAAAGTTGTGCATGCTGGACTGTACAACCTTAATAACCTTCTGAATTATTTATTTCTCAGAACCTCATATAGGTCTCAACTTTTGTATCAAATTGGAACCATAGGGGAAACCTAGGCAGTAGGACATAGTGGCAATTATCCCCAGTGCTGCTCAACTCTGGTGGTTTACATAACCAGGATTATACTCACTGATGCTGCTTTAGAGGAATTTTTCCCCAGCCTTTTGTTGCACTATTATGCAAAAACACCTTCTCCAAATCCAGGTGCTTGGTGCTGACATATGGTGAACCCCTGGCCCATTTCTAGCATGGCCTCAGGCATCTGGGCCCAATTCAGCCCAAATTTATTGTCATTAGACAAAGGGCAGTCTAATTATCAATTAACAGCAATTGTGACAGAGTAGCAATGTGTAAGTTTTTCTACTCAAAGGGCGATACCAGCGGATTTGGAGTGGAAGACACTATATCCGTTTTCTTCTTAAACTTGAAAACCAAAAGCAATTACTTTGTAAATCATTGCACATCATTGTACAAATCCTTTTTTTAAAAGGAAATCATGCTGAGAATACTGTTAAAAAGTTGAGCTCACTGGTGCTGGTTTGACATGCAGGAATTTGACTCCTTGGGAGTCTGGAAGCTGGCACCAGAGCATATGTCTATATAGCTGAAGGATGGGTTTTAGAGGTTTGCTGCTGCTGGGTTAAAAATCCCCAAAATTAACAATATTTTTTTGTTATCCTTCTGTTGCACCCAAAGTGGCTCTGTTTAGAGCTAAGAGAAGGAGTTTTCAAGGATTAAGTGTTTATGTGGAGGGGGTTTCTGGAACTAAGTTCCGAATCAGAGTATGTCTGGTTCTCACAAAGCAAAATTAAATGGATTACTTTAAGTAAATAGGCTTTCAATTTAACTCGGGAAGACTGTGCGATTTGGGTAAACAATTACAGGGTGGGGCTGTTTTTTTCTTTCAAAAGAAGGTCTGTCTTGTACTATTAAAATCCAGGAAGCACTTTCCTTACTGAAGCAGTACCTTCCAGAATGTGGGACAGGCTTCGTGCTGCACGGGGTGATAAAGCAAGGAGTTTAGTTTCGATCTACCTGTCTCCACAGGGTAATGTGTGTTAGTGTGTGTAATGACTGCAGGGACTGGGTAGATGTGTGATAGAACACACAGCACTGTGCTGTTATCTTGTTTTAATTACATGCAACATTTTTCTTCGGAATGAAGAAAACAATCGAGACAATAATCCGTGAGCAAGCAGATATGTGGATGCAAAAGAGATGCCTACAGTATTCCTCTGTTGGTAGTACCAAGAAGAAAGGTCATGAAAAGCCCCATAAATAGCCTCTATTACCCAGAAAGCAAGCCTTGGTAAGTGTCTGACAGAGAGATCCCCAGCTCCCAGCAGCCATTAAAGCAGACTTTCACTTTCAGACATTAGAACATAAAGCTCCTTAATGAAGGGAAGATGTTTTTAGTCAAATTGTTTTCCTTTAATATTTGTTTTCTCCACTTGAACAAAATGTATATGACAAATTACTGGCTAAGCTTACAAGAAAGATCATTGTTAAAATGGACAGTTTGAATCAATTTTTTTAACAAAATTCCCATTACTCTATTTAAATGGAAACAATCCAGACATCATTAAAATAAAGCAGGATTCCTTCAGGGAGAAATTATTTCTGGTTTGATTTCTGTCAAAATGACTTTGACTTTCAGAATACTTTTACAAAATGTTTTCCTCAGGCTTTGTCTTTGTGAAGGGTTTTTAAACAAAGGAACTATTTGCCACTAAACAGAAATAATCTGATAAAAGATTTAATTCAAATTAAATGTGCTGATTTTTTAATGGAAAAGGTTCTTTATTATTTTATTTTGTTTTAAGACATGTCACCTAATCAGCACATAAATCTTCATAGAATTCATCTGACAACCTCATTAATTTCCTGTGAATATTGCAGTGCGAAGAAAAGACCATAATTTCATGGAGGCAATTTATTCTAAAATCAGGTGCCTCATATTTTTATTTCTATGAGTTTGTGTTTTAATGAAGCTAATCTGAGTCATAAACACATCTTGTGGCCACAAGATGGTTGTATTCTGGTTCTGGAGAAGGCCTGATCCTGCTCTCACTGACACTTCTGTAAACCAGGGTTAACTCCAGTGAGGGCACGGGCAGGTATGAACAAAGGTAACCTGGATGGAACAGACCTCACGGGGCTTTAAGAGCTGCATTTATGTCACCTTGTAGCAAAAGCAGTGTAAAGGACCCCAAATATTAATGTGGAACAATGTGTCTGGTCATGCCGTGGTGTTAGAGCAGCAAAAACTTAAACTGATGCAACCTTGAGTCAGGTTTCCTATGGATACCAAATCTCCTGCTTTTCCCCAGCCTCTCCCACTTAATTTCAAGTTCATTCTTTCAAACTCCATCCAGTACCTGGAAAAGGTGAATTTTCTGTAGAAAAGCACGTTATCTAGGGACTTATTTTCAGTGCCTCATTCACTTAAATTTATGTAACTGAAACTGAATTTTTCCAGTTATATGAATTGAAGCTTTTTTTCCCTCATTTATTCTTATTTTGTTATGCTTTTGTGCTTCAGTTGGTTGTGTCTAGGAGTAAACAAAGCAACAAGGAGCAGATGTTTTTGTTGTCTCCCCAGCTTCTGTGGGTGAGAATGTGACAGAGGAGGGGGATGAGGCTCTCCTACTACCATTCTGAGCCCAGGATAGCACCATAGCAGCATCAACTGTGAAGATTCTATGGCTTCTTCTTGTCTATTCTTTTCTGTCCCACAGTGGAAGTGATAATGTTCTGAGCTGTAGCTCTCTAGAATTTGGGCAAATCATCTGTACAACGTCAGTGTTCTGTAATGGGCTTGATGATGAAGGTACTTATATAACACATATAATATTGTTGTCATAAGTAGAAGATGGGATATTGATAAAGCAGAGGAATTTGATGTACATTGATATAAGTTACCAAGCACAGGCTATGGAAAAACCCCAGGCTGCTACCAGCAGTGAACTAAGACTTCAGCAAAGCATAGTTTATCCCACATCCCTCTAACTTTTGTGTCTTCTTCAAAATCCTGCCCACTTTTCAATGGTGTCGTTATCTTAATGCTGTTTAAAAGCTTGGTGGTCACAAGCTCTCTGCAACCACTGAAAATAATGAGATACAACATCAGAGAAAAAACGGAACAATTTGCGTGCAAGTAACCTGAGCTCCAAGCAAATGAAAATAGAGCCTGATTCATTGTCAGAAAGTTTCAGAAACTTGGCATGCAGAGTTTACGGAAAACATCTTTCAGACATGATTTTGAAAATCGCTAATATTTGAAACCAGCTGGTGTAACAAGGTTACTGAGGTGAGGAGAGAACTGCTGCCTGGAGGACATGTATTAGAGAGATCAGAAGATGTTGCAGGCAAGTTTCAATATCAGTAGCTATTTTTTACAGTAATTTCATTGCAACATTGACCACTGAGAGCAACCACTCGTCATTTAACCAGTTCTTCAACTTCTTTTCCCCCCACTTTTAATCTTCTTGTGGAGGCAGCTGAATAATACCTTTTTCAAGGTAAGTGTCTGATGTGTTACATCAATCACTAGAATTTCTTCTAAGATCCACATTATACTTTAAACCTTGACCTTAACAGCCATATCAGCATAATAATTTTTAGGTATCTGAAGGATTTAATACTTGATCACGAGAGAAGTTGTTGGGGGCTCCTTTTATGACCCATGGCAGGTAGGAATGTGATTCTGTTGTTCCTCTTTGCATTATCCTCCATCACCAAGAATTTAAAGGCAAATAGCTGAGCTGCATGGGTGCAATCTTACCTGTATGGCAGTGCCTTATTAAGAAATAATAACCAGATCAGGTGAATAGCAGGTAAGCTTTTTTTGGAGAAAGGTGTTTGGTTTCCAGGCCAAGTACAGCATGGAGAGCAGCAATAAAAATGTCACCTCCCTGCACTTAGTGAGAGAGAGCTCTCTTTAGCAAGTTACAATATTCCAGGCTTCAAAGTTGTTGGGTGTTTTTTTGAGACTTGAAAAGTGTAATGATGACTTTTTTTTCTTAATGGTGGTTTCTGTAACATGAGACATTAAGTAGATGGTGATCTATGGAACCTACAGAGCATCTTTCAGGTCTTGATGAGCTTTGATCCTAGAGATTTCTTTAACCACACCCATTGTCCTGACACTCTTGTGAAGATGTCTTGCTTTGCAACCATTTTTGAATGTGCAGAGTCAATTAATTTACAGAGCTGTTTGGTAATGACAAATTAGTCCTGTTTCCATTAGGAGACATCAGAATTCTTTCAATATTTGTGAAGTTTTTATGACTGTATTTTGGGAGTTGGGAAAGGTCTCCAAAAGCTGCCATATTTAACCAAGACATTTTACAAAAAAAAAAGGAATTATTTAAAAAAAAACTGGTAAAGTACCATTTTCACTTTCCCCGTCCCAGGGAAAGGAGATATTGTTTCATCGTATTTAGTGCTGAAGACATGCAGCTGTAGCTGTAGTAAGCATGGTTCAGTGACAGGGACTGCCAGCTTGGCCTCTGTCATGCCAGGCCAAGACTCTCTGGTTTCAAGCTGGTTCTACCGAAATGAAATAGTTTTGGTGTGAGCAGGCTGCAAAATGTGGGTCAAGGCTTTCTCCTGCATTCAGTGGGCATCTTTCATCAGCACTGGGGAGACATGCTGTGATCATATTCTAGCAATTGTGATAAATGAATTTGTTTGCAATATTTATACTGCTCTGTGAGGAACAGAGTTCTCAGTGAAAATGGTCCTGTTTGGTTGCAGGTTAAAATGAATATGTGAGAGGTTGTTAATTCTGGCCTTTGCAGGTTACTAGTTTAGAAATTAATTCTGAAAGTACCACTCAGCTTGACCTAGTCAGGCCACGGGGGTTTTTTATTTTCTGTGAAAGCTCTGGAGTTAGCCCACAGTGTTACAGTAGGGTTCAAAATGGATGTTTGAGTAGGGATTTCCATAGCATAAAATGATTCTATCAAAGCATGTATGGATATGCACTGCATGTGCTTTATAAAAGGAAATGCTTTTCTGTTATTATAATCCCCTCTGCTCCTCCTAGCAAATATTCATTTCACTTGTAGGCTGATCCATTTCCATAAAGCTTCTCTGTCCTTAACAATCACGTCATGTGACTGTCAGAGTGCCCTGGCTGTGATGAGGCATGGTTTTCCTGGGCTTTATCCTGTCACAACCATAGTAAAGCATTAGACATGAAGAAGCAGATGAGTTGTGAAAAGCAGAAAACCTTTGGTGCAGCTTTCTGATCTTAGATTTCAATTAGGAAAATTAGGAAGTGTATTTAGAATGGCATTATTTCTGCACTGGACAAATGCTATTTTTGTGCTCTAAGACCCTGGGAGGAGTGGAGTGTTCAACAACACAAACTATTTGATCAAAGGTAATTTGAGAGAGGGATTGATTTGTTTTCACATGCATTTTATAATCAAACTGAATCCTAATTATTCTTTCTATTGACTGCTCCATGGATGCCTTGAGCTGTGTGCAGTACAGCACACTTGGTTCACGCAACTCCTTTATGATCATTTGTACAAAGTAATTGCCTTTGTGACCAAGCTGAGAGCGGGGAGACATTTGGTATGAGCTTTATCTCAGCATGCTCCCAGACTGTGTTGGAAACCACAGGATTCCTCTATGCATTCAATAAATACCACGTCATCCATCCATCAGCTGAATTACAGTGCCCTGCACAGGCTGAAGCAGTCAGCTGACCTGTTTATCTTCTCCCCCCCACCCACCAGCTCTATTCACTGCAACCAGAGTTATAGAGGGGAAAAAAAAAAAAAGCCATTAATAGAAGAGAGGCAGAAGATGATGAATTAAGGGAGCCTCCATTAATTTTTCATTTTGACAGATTATCGTCTGTCAAAAGGCAGAGGAGATGTTCCTCGTACACAGAGCTGGGGAGCTCGCTCTTTGTAACACAGACTTATGTTTTTCGCATGAATTAGGTAGTGGGCACCAAAAGGATGAAAAATTCATGGCAATCTATAATTTACATGCTAGAAGATAAATAATGAACTAAATCCTGTCATTAAATTGGTCTTTCGTTTTTTCTTAATCCCCAGGGTGATGAATCTGATTCTGCAACAACATTTAGTATAAATTGATTTTTTTTTTTTTTTTAGTGGGGGGCAAAGCTGTTTAAAATACTTTGTTATAAATAGCTTGAACAGCACAGTACATTGCCTTAGGCTGAATGATATGCCAGCCTATTAATGTAATAGTACATTAAGATTGACGTTAATTAATGTCAATATTAACATCACCTTTCTAAACCACATTGAGCTACAAAAAGAAGTCATAAATATTGTAGAGTTTGGTTTAATTAACTTTGAGTTTTGTTAAAAAATAAAGAAAAGCCTGACATATTGGGAAACTTCTGTTATTCAAATGGTATTAAAATGGATAAATGGGCGTTAGGATAAATGGGGGCTTTCCACATCACTTAATGTATGTCAAGGGACATGACCTCCTTTCAAACAAGTGTGTTTTTTTCAGCTAAGACATTAGGGAAAGTGAGGTTTCACTGTGTATAATAAATAATAGAATTACAAGCCTCAACAGAACATCTGAACAATTTGAATTGTGTTGTAGGGTGGTTACTGAGTGCTGGTGGATCTGTTCAACTCCCTTTGTGTGCTGCTCATAGAAAGGAAAAAGCCACATCTCCTGCTATATGGATCTTACAAATTAGTTTCTCTTTTTTTTTCTTTTTTTAAACTCTTTCTTCCTTTTTTCTAGAATGCAAATACCTCTTTAAAAAAGTAATACTGTTTGTGTTGGTGTCCACAGATACACACACACCTAGGTATGGAACATAAGCCCAGTGAAGCTCAGTTGCTTTCTATGGTCTTGTCTGACCTGATATTCACAGAGCCATGCAGAGCTCTCCTCAGGAACTGCACTGTTTCTCTAGAGCAGTTTTTCTTGCAGATAACAACAGCCTTGATCTCCAGTTCCCAAATGCTCAGAGTGGCTTGACCACCAGGGCAGGCTGGATCCCTGCTGGAGTCAGTGGGGCTGCCAGCAGCGGCAAGGCGTTACTTGGGTCTGCGTCCCCCTCTACAGTATTGAGAATAGTGGGATTCTCATCCCACTGACCTGCACTTTGAGGGAGAACACCCCTACAGGATGATGCCTGTTTCAGATGGTTCCCTTGTCCCTGTGATAACTCAGACACAGAGCTGCAAGAGCAGTGAACACAAGGCCACATTATCCCGTTCAAAAGTCCCAAAGGAATTAATCGAAGTGGGGCAAATCCTGGTGGCTGCTGAGTCCACAGCCATGGTGTCCCCAGTCTGTCACCCTGTGTTCATCCCTGGGGACTGTCACATGCTGTGCAATGCAGCTGAGCTCTGCAGAGAGCTAATGTGCCATGGTGCTTTTTAACTGGTGTCTGCAGACGTTCTCTTGGCTTCTGGCTGGCAGGAAGTGCCTCGTAATGAGTTGCCATAAAGCCAAGCTAATGACAGACTGATTTAATGCAAGTTCATACCATTAATTTCTAGGGACTGGTAAATTGAATGAGGTTCCTGAAGAGTATTACAAAAATGTTTCAGTTAATTCTAGCCATTATCTGGAGTAATGAGCAGTAGCTGCTGTGCATGGCCCCCTCCCCATCATGCAAGGTTTGGGATGCTCTACCTGGGACCAGCAGGATTTCTCTGTGCAGCTCCTGAGACCTGCCTGGTGTCACCGAGCTGGGGATGTTGTGCCACACCAGCCCATTTTCCCGTGTAGAGGTGCCAGCAGTTCTTGATGTCCCAGGTGTTGAGCAGAGGCTCTGTGGGGAACATCTGGCTGCCAGGGAGCTAGGAGCTGCCAAAACAGCTGCTCCCTTTTTCTCTCAAGGACAGTGGAGACAACCTAGTCCAAATCATCCTGTGGATCACATTTCACTTCTGGGTGTTCATATAGTCCCAGAACTTGAAATTTCCAGTTCTTTTACGTACTTAGTCTTGCAGAAAACTGGAACAAGAAGTAAAATTGTCAAAAGCACTTAATTTCCAGAAGGGTCTGAACCTGGCAGTGGATCTCAGGCTTGTAAATTATTCTTGTGGCACTGTCACTAACTGCTTAGAAAACCACTCAGAACATTGGATTTTGGGTTTGTTCATAATGGTTATTTCCACTGTCATGTAATGATCAGTCAAGCTACTTTGTGTCAGCCTGATGTTTACTGACCAGGTATCTGCTGGCTTTTTGGGGATTTATTGAGAGGAAAGTGTTTCTTTTGTATGTTCCTGTAGTCACCAAATAGACTGGGTACTAAACACTGCATTTCCCCTGCATCCAGCACCAAACCTTTCCCCAAGAATTTGGGAGACCATGTGCTGGGGCTCCACATCTGTCCACTGCCAGCCGTGGAGTTGTTGCCAGAGGCCTTTGGGGCTGCAGAGAGAAGGTTCCAGCAAGTGCCCCCTTCAGCCCAGCCCAGCTGATGTCAGAGCAGGACCTTTTGGATGGAAGCCAGCCCCATTTTTTTTGTTGTGTTGAGCCCATCTCGACACCATGGCTTCCCATGTTCCAAAATCCTCTGGAAGCTAGGCCAGAGGGGATGTTTTGCTAGTTTGCTCCAGCAGAGGATCTAACCAAGCTCTGTATGTGCTGCAGCAGGCTCCTTGCTCTGATTAACAATGCCAGTCATGGCACCATGACGGAACAAGGCAGGTAGAACCTCTCCTCATCGAACAGGGTGTTCTTTAGCTTGTGCTGTCTGTGCTCTTGGGACAAAGAGAGTCTGAATTTCATCCTGAGTAAAGCAGAAAGATTTTTTTCCAGCCATTGGCGTGCTCCTGGCCAGGAGGAGGCCATGTGATATATTTTTAACACATCTGGGCTTTACAGCTTATTTTCTGTAAGAAATGTGTGGGAAATATTGGTGGGCTTTCAGTGCGGATTATGCTTTTGTAGCTGTCCAAATTATCTTGGCCTATTTAAACACGTTTAATGCTATTTTGGGCTAGTTGGTATTCACATTGCTCACTGCTTTAAATGTAGCCTTGGGGGCCCTGCGGGCTGGAGCTAGAAATGAGGTTCTCCCTGTGGAAGCCCTGTGGAGTCATATGGTAGATAATGGGATTGATCCAATTTCCATTGAAGTCTGTGGTGGCAGGATTGAGTCCAGAAGTTGATTAAAATTTTGTGCTTGCTCATGAGACTTGGTATGCAATCAATAAGTAGAATGACATGAAATATCAGAAGAAAATTTATGCTACACTTTTTGTGAAAAAAAAAGTGTACATCTTTCCAGGACAGCCTCACTGTCCTGTGTATATTCATTGCTTTAGAACCTTTATAAGCACCGCATTTAAAACTTATTGATTGATAGATATTTTCTCCTGACTCTCTTTAGAGTCAAATCTATTTGTCACATGGGGTCTATATTTAGATTTCACAGGGTAATGGGCAGTTGATGTGGAAGGCAACATCCAGAGCTTTCTCCTTGAATCTGAAAGCAGTGCTACAGTTCAGATCTTTAAAGCTTTTGAAATGTGTCAAACTAATATCTCTTTTGTTCTGGCCCCTCTTGTTGCCTGCTCTTTTCCCAGTGTTGAACACAGCGAGTCTGAGACATTGTCCTACTATAAATGTACTTTGGGTTTATCTTATTTTCTAAATGCACACTGAATATTAATGTCTGTGGAAATTAATCATTTTTTCCATTTGATCTTCCTTTTATAGCATTGACTTTTCTTCATTAATTTTATTAAGAGCCTTGAAAAATCAAGTACTTTAGATACTGGCTTCTTTAATTTTTGTCATTTTTTGGGAGGTCCTTACAATTATAGCAAAAGGATTTTTACAGGGTTCCTCAGGGTTTTGATAATCTTCATAACTTTTCAAAGTTGGAGTGAACCAAAGTCACCTTAGTAAGGCAGGATTAGTTCTAACCATGTCTTGGCTAACTGTAGGAAAAGGAAAAAAATAACTTGTTCCAACGCTTACTGTGCTTAATTTCTTGTAGTAGAGATCAGTTTGAAGTACTTCATAAGGTTTATGAACTTGCTAAGCAAATTTGATTGCTCGTTTGAAAAGTTTTCACTGAATCCAGAATCTAGAAAAGGTTAAAAAGAATACTCCAGAAGGACATTTCCCTTTTTTTTAACTGGGAAGGCATATTTTCTGAATGATAGTGTATGATCAAATACACTGGCTAGTGTTTTGACATGCATTTTTGCTTAGTCCTATATGAAAAATAATTTCCCTTTTATTGTTCCTTAAATCAAGCATGTAACGTGTTACATACGTTCTTAGTAAAAAGAATTGTAAGGTTTAGTAAAAATTGAAAAGTAGGGATTCCATTTCTAGTTTTACTCAGTTAGCTGGGAGACTTGGCTATAAGATTGAGATATATGGTGGTAAGGCTTGAGGAGTTTTTTCCATACAACATGGATAGGTCATAATTTTCTCATCTTGAGAAGAATGAAATTGGATATAATTTTGAATATTGAGTAAATTCACTCCTTTATAGCATCAGTGAATAATGTTTTCAGCAGTTTATTCTGGGTTTACATCTAATATATCCACTGTTGGATTTGATGGGGCTCTTTGATGGGAATGTAGTTAAGCCAAACTGATTGCTTCTGGAAATTTCAACCTTGTACATTCTTAGGAAATATTTAAATAAATCAGACCAAAGTCTTACCCTGTGCCTCTCAAAGAAAACCGCTACATGTAGGGACAGATTTCAGCTCTCCATACAATGTCACTGTTTGTAACACAAGAGGATCTTGGAACCAAGCCACAGATCAGTTCTCCTCTGTGCTACTGCAGTGCAAAGACAGGAGAAAAAAGAAGAGAAAATAAAGAAAACCCTGTTTGCAGAAAGTGGCTGCTATTTGTAACAAGACTTGATATAAAGGAAAATAACACAGAGAGAAAATTTCAAGATGAAAACAAGACCTGATGTTAATTAAATGAGTGACAATGAACATAATCAACTATTGTTTCTGTACTGACAGGACAGGCATTTTGTACTGTGGAAGCAGCAAGAACAGCTAATGTTGAGTACAATGGAGTGATGCACGTCCACACTGACTCTTAGAAAGGAAAGAACAAAGTTGGCAAAGATCAAACCGATCGTGTTTCCATTTTAATGTTGTAATACCTGTCACTGCCAGTCGTAAATGACTGCTGCTTCAAAGATATCCAGCCTTGCTGTGAGTACCAAGATGAATATTCATATTGCTTAGCACAGGAGGAAAAAATTATTGAAGAACTTTGGAAAGACAATGTGAAGCTGACGAAAAATGCACCCGTAATCAGCACAAGTTTTAGAACTCTCATGCAGAATGGTGTGAAGCAAGGGAGTTGTTTATCATTTTGGAAGTAAAACTGCACAAAACCTTTGGGGTTTGCTTGATGGATACCCTACAGGACACTTGGAGGCTTTTGGGACACTCCATTAACTTTGCATCCTGAAATTTCCTTGGGAGCATATTTTCTCCTAATCATAAACTAATTTTAATCTATTGAAGGACAACAAATATGACCAGCATGGCCATTTGGAAAAAAACTCATGGAAAAATGCATTAAAATGAAATGTGGTCATGACAGATGACTAAGCATTTCACTTGCTGAAAACCAGAAAAATTTAAGCTACTGCAAAAGAGAACAATGAAATCTGTCTCACAGGAAATGGAGCTTTGTGAAGCTTTATGGCAATGAGACATCTTTCTCTGCTTTTGTTGCAATGCAGTGAAGATAGCTTGAGATTTTTTTTAACGTCTATATGGCACACATCTGTTAACACTAATGACATCTGCACCCAAGACATGGCCGTGTAATAACAGGTTCAGTACCATTGTTAACAAAGGGCATCTGCCTAGAGCCAGAAGCCAGAAATAATTTTTTGTTTATAAATTCTAATTCTTTATGGCCCCAAATGTTGTTTTGTTCAAAATCCTTATTATAATGATGAACATCTGGGGGAACAAAGGATTTCTTAGTTAGCTGTTTACAGTACTTTTTTTTTCTTCCCTGATTTAAATCCATAAGTTTAGGATCCAGTCCTGTTCCCATGCCATAAACCATTCTGTCTATCACAAAAATGTAGCAATAAGGCCCACGTTGTGTTGTTTATAGCATCTCTTACTCTTGGGACTCATCTTTGCTTGACAGATCCTCCTCTGCCTGTTAGAGTATCTACAGACTTCTCTGCTAAAGAGTTGTGACTTCCATGGGATTATTTGTAGTATAGGGAATGGAAACTGCAAAGAAATAACTTTTAAAAGAAACCACTATTGTTGAGCTGATTTGTTCTTCGAGGATTCCTTTTAACTGGGGAAATCCATCTTGGAGATGGTTCATGCTGCTTGGGCATGACATTCTCACCTTGATTTTGAAGAACAGCCTTTGTTTCATGGAAAGACCAGGAAGACCCAACAGATAAAAACTGCTCCACAGAAGTATTTTTGAATTCTGTTTATCTGGGATGTAATGTGTTAAATTCTGTTTATCTTGTGCTAAAACTCCCACATCCTTATCCATGCAAGAACTGTCAAAATATACTATTTTAAAAGAAAATTTTGAGGGTGGATAGGAATTCCACATGAAATTCTGTTTTAAAATATTGTTAAACACACTGAAATAATTATCTTGCAGAGGAGAAAGAGTCTCAAAATTATTCTACAATTAGCATATTCAGTCTTGCATATAAATGATTTACTTAAGTGTCAACCTGCAGACTAATATAGATATATTTCAGTCAAGAAGAAGGGCAAGGAATCTTTATCACACTGCTATGAATCTGGACCCTAAAAGAGTTTGGAAAAACAGACAGCAATTAATTTTGGCCTTCAAGGATTATCAGAAGGCTTCACATAAATTAAGAAGAATGCTGTGGAAGTTAAGAAGGTAGGCAACCACAGTTCTGGAATACCAATGACTGTCCTTGTTTGTTATAAAATAAAAGGCTCAGTTATAAGAGGAGAACAATGCATTTCTGTAAGGATATGAAGCTGAGCATTTGCCATTACTCTTAATTTGCTCATAATAGAAGCAGAAGACATCTTCCTTTGTCTTTTGAAAAGAAATACTCTAACATGGAGAATAACTTTTTTGCTGGTCAGTAGCAAAAACACACTGCTGTGGTATTAAAAACCACTAGAACAACACAGACTTTTTCAGGCATTTGATAATTCAAGAGGAAAAAATGAAAAAAAGTACGTGGCTTTAAATAACACCAAGTGCATTTTTTCAGGTATATTCCAGAAAAACACCGCTGAAATATTTTTCATTATAATTGAACAGAGATCCAGATGTAAGCATACTGACATCATACTCTGATTTTGAGTGCTTGCACCATATTATTGGTTTTGGCTTCACACAGAGACTTGACTCCCAGATGAACCTTAGGATAATGCTGATAAAATTACTTGCCCACTTCATGTGTTGGGAAATCTTCAACAAGAAACCATAGTTGAGACAAGTACGAATCCAGTCTTCCAGGTTCTGTATTTCTGTTTTGTCTTGATCAGACTTCCTTCAAATAGGGAAAACTGGCATTACTGCACACACCAAAAAAATGAAAGAACTGGATAAAGACCAGTCAGGTACACTGTGGATGTCAATTATCTGGTTGTATGTGAACTCTTAAGGGCCACTGAATTATCATCCAGATTTGGTCTTAAAATTAGTATTAACAATAACACCTTTACATTGTGGAGTTGAGCTATTACTGTAAAGAACTATTTTTGGTTTGGATTATTTATTTAAGTCTGAATCTTATATTCTCACAACTCTACATTCCCCTTGGGGTATTGTTATTTTTGCTAAATGAAGAAGAAACAACGTTTCCAACAAGAACATTTCATGACAATAAAGTTCTTTCTTTATGGTGAATTAAACTGCTAAGTGTTCCTTTTATGTTCTGATCTCAACGTTACAGAGCAGCACAATTCCAAAAGTTAAGGAGCCGAGCTGTGTAGGTTTTGTGCACCATACTGCTACTAAAACTATTAAATTATCCAAATCATTTTTCAGAGGAGCAATGACCACCCAATTCAGCCTCCTGTTACAGAACCCCACTGGTTTCAGTGGTGTGAGTAAGGAGGGAACTTGATGCTCCATTCCAGCCCTGGCACTAAAACAAGCACCCTGAGCAGATGCAGAGGGAGAGGGATAAGGGTGAAAAAGGAGGCAGATCTTGTTGTCATCACTCTTGGAGTCAGATTCATTCCTCCTACAACTGCAAATGGTGTCAGAAAACTTTCTGTTCTTCTCTAGTGTATAAGTTCTCAGTAAAACATACCCCACTGAAGCCTTATAGAACAGGCTGTAGGAGGGCAGGCTGGAATTCCAGCAACAGTCCAGCTCAGTGCCAGACGAAAAGTCAGAAATAAGGCTAACACTTCCTGGAATATTCTCCTCCTTGCTTCTGGCTAATGTTTTCCTTTGTTTTTACAAATTGTTGTGACTTTTTCTTCCAGTAATTTCTCCAGCTGATATTTGAACTCATATATATAATCACTATCCTAGAAGATTTACATATTCTGGGGAGTAATGCCTCTTTTTGTTCTCTAAAACTTGCCTTTTTGTTATTGCTGTCCCTCCCTCCTGCAGCAGAATAGAGATGGAGCAGCTGTTGGTTTCCTTTGTTAGCTCTTTCTCTGTGCTAGTCATGATTTTATAGACTTCTGTCATCTCCCTTCACCCTTCCGCAGGATCGTCGCAGTCAGGCTGTGTGACAGTTCTTTGTGTGGAAGCTGTACTTTTGAAAACATTTGGTATATTCTTTGTCTGTTTCTACCAAATTCTTTTGGGGATGTGACTGAGAACTGGGCTGTCACTTTCACCAAACCAGTTTCTCACTATTTGAGGTCTGTTTCTCGGCGATGAACAGTGCAGAACCTGTTTCTGTGTATGCAGATGGGAGCAGTTTTTCCTGTACACACTGTGTTATGTGTATCAGTATAGGAGTTGATTTGCCTTTCAGTATCACAAGAGCCTCCTGCACCTCTTCACAGCTGACTTCCAGCTTCCCTGGAAAAAATAATTTTACCTTGAAAAACTTGATATCCTGAGAAAACTTTGTCAGCTCACTGTTGGTGCCCTTTGGGAGCTCTGTTTTGGGCAGGCTTGGTTTGGATACCTGGGGATCCCCCAGGGATGTCCTGTGCTGGGAAAGCTGCCCTGCTTTTGGCCCCTATCTCTCAACCACCCCTTTATCTGTGAGACACCATTCCCTTGCGTCCCATGACAGCACAGCTTCTTTAAAAGCCTTTGATGAGGAATCAGTCAGATACCTTTTGGAAATACAAATAGACTATATCAGCTCAAACTCCCTTCCCCCTGTGCTTTTTGTTTTCTTCAAAGAACTCTTAGCAAGGAGCTTTGGGCAGCAGGAGCTTTGAGGCTCATGGCAAAAGCTGTGTTGACTTCTCCACAAAATAGTCATATTCATTCATTTATCCAGTAATTCTGTTCTTTATTATAATTTATGCTTATTTGCCCAAGAAGATGTTTTTTGGGGGGTTGAGGTTTTTGTTAATTTGGGTTTTGTTTTTTTTCTTTTTGCTTCAGTTTTACTTACCAAATTAGGATTTGGCATCTGTCTCAGACTGCCATAGGTAACTTTCAAATTAAACAGTGCAGGGAAGATAAATCCTCAGTGATGTGCCCCGAATTAGAGAGATAAAAAGGAGCCATACCTGGAGAGACAGGGTGGTGTTTGTGATGTGCCAAAAGGATTAAAGCACTTTACAGCACTGGCTGTGCCACACAGAGACCTTCCTGCTGTGTCTGCCCCAGGGATCCATGGCTGTGTAACTGCACAGGTGGGTCAAAGTCTTTTTTTAAAGAGCTCCATATTTTCCTGCTTTGTCGTACGTGCATCCAGTGTAAATCCATGTGGGTCTAACCCATGTTCGTGCCTACAGATATCAGGATTGCATAGGAATAGGCAAGACTGTAAGATAAGGCAGGTAAGGAATCAGTGCCAGCAATTGCACTGTGAACAGTAAGGTGGTGGAAATCAGAGTGGTTTTTGGAAGAAAGATCTTGGATGGCGTAATTCTGCAGCTGTGCAGTTGGGAAATAAAGATAGTCAGGTTTTCTAAGAACAGTTTTAGTTTTATAGAAATGGTAGCATATTTCTGTCTTCATAGAAGACAGACAGTTTCAAAAGTACTTTAATATGACCAGTTAAAAGTTAGATGTGGAAATTATCTTATAACCATTTAAAGAGTAGAGAGAACCAATGAGGAGTGGGTGATACAGAGTCTGTCCCTGAGTCTTCCTTACCTGCCTCTAAAACCACTGAAACAGTGAAATTACACTTGAAGCTTCTGAAAGACTCTTTGAAACTTATGATTACAGTAATCCATAAGTATGACCTGAATTCACCATTTCCAGAGGCAGCTCTGTGCTCCCCACTGGAATCCCCACTCCCATTCCAACAGCCAGCAGGGAGGTTTGGTGTTTCAAACCAGCTCCAGATGATTTAGTTCTGCCAAATACAAACTTGATGCCCTAAATTAATTTCCTCTTTCTCAAGCCTCCCAACAGGAATTTCTGCAGGGGGTTCTCTGGACCCTTCAGTCCAAGCCACTGCAGCCCTAGAGCAGCCATTTGGCAGTGAGCAGCTTTAGCTCCTGTTTTGTTTTTCAGCTAAGAAATACCTTTTCTTTTCTTCTTTTTTTTTTTTTTTTTTGAGCTGGCAAATCTTCTTGAGCTGCATAAACATCAAAGAATAAAGCATACCTTTCTTTTTTTTCTAATTCTAGAAGTACAAATTACAATGATGGCTTCCACATTTAACATTAAATTCCCACTGTTTGCATCACAGCTCCAATTCCATGTGAGCAAGCATGTTGCTGTTTTTCCCATGGCTTTTGATAAGACTGTGGAGGTTTACTTTCTTTTAAGCCTTAAAAACCATTTCCTAGCAAGGGATGTAACTTGAATTGGTACTTTGTCTTTCTCCTGTGCCTTTTGTGAGCGTGTTTTGGATCAATGTTTGTAAGCTCACACTTACTCTTGGTCTGACTCGGAGAGAAACAAATTCCTCCGCTCCCATCAAAGGTGAGTGCCTGTAAATCAGTACAGAGGTGCCTGACAGTGACAATAAGTGCTACATACTGGAATGCAAAGGTTACTCCTCTTGACTACTAATGCATCAGGTCATGCCTGCCACAGCTCCCCTCGGTGTGATACTTGCATCAGTGACAGTCATTTGAGCCTGCTGTTTGCATCCTGACAGCAATGCAGAGCCATTCCCAGAGTCCATCCACAGCTCCAAATCCTCCCAGAGCAGATGGGAAACACAGGCAGAGGCTAAAACATGTACTGGTAATACAGGGAAACAAATTTGTCGGAAATCTTGCATCCACAGATGCAAGGGCTGTCATTAGAGCATTGAAAACAGGAAATACATGAAGATTGCTAGACAGTATCTCTGCTAGTTCTTTGACCTTAGGAGAATTTTAAAGCAGATGCACATGATTTATGTAAACCTTGAGGGTTGTCTGGCTCTTTATTGGTTACAGCAAGCTGGGTTGATTTCTTGTATATTCTGCAGTGACACAGGATAACAGCAATGAATAACTTCCATTAGATCTGATACGGGAGGGGACTGTGGTCTCCAGGGGATGCACAGGCACAAGCTTCTGCTGAAACAATTGAGCAGATTGACTGAGTCCTCCAGGTTTAGGCATCACCTGTGGCTCCAGGCAGCGTGGATCAGTGTCTGGAGATCCCAGCAGGAATGAGTTCATTGGGATCAGCTGTGTGTGCAAATGGGTTGCTAAAGCAGGACCTACAGAACCTGTGACTCCCTTCAAGTCCATGAAATTGTCTTGATATTGAAATGGAGAAAATAAGAGACTGCAAACTTTGGATGCCTATAGGTTAAAAGTTTATTATGAATGATGTAGTTTTCACATGGTCAGTTCATAGATTGCAATTGTTGTGGTGTGGTTTTGCTGGGGATTTTTTTTCCCCACAAAGGGTGTAATAGGATGCCCATTTATAATCAGAACAAATGATCTAAGCACATCTAGAAATTCAGAAAGTATTTTCAGTCTTTTACCCTCTCTTCCTTTCATCGTACTCCCACGACTATAAGGGCTAACAGTTATTTTTTATACTGTGCTTGCTCCTAATTTTGAAGCCTTTGGTGAGCTTTAATGAAATTAGCTGTTTGATCCCTCCATGAGACAAGTAAACATATGCCATTTCCCCCTTGCACACAGCCTAGAGGTTAGATATTGAAAGTTGTCAGAAGAGTTTATACCAGTGGCTCTCAGGCTGTATTGTCACAAGCCTCAGCTTTGGTGTCACATCTCAGCCCACTTTGGGAGTGAATAAGTAGTGAGTCCCTGGTGAGAGCCTTATACCAGGGGTTTGGGAGCTGGGATTTCATTTTAGTGCTGGTCACCTTTGTATGCTCACTCCTCTGGTTTCATTTACCATCACGCACATCATTAGTATGACCAGGCTGGAATTAGGTTTGGTTTGTTTCCTTTTTCCTTTCCATTAATTTTTATGACAGTGGCATTCATGCATTCTGCCCTAGGGAGAAAAGGAAAATAAAAATTTGATGAAACTATGGAGAGCCTATGTGTGCTTTAAACAAGAAAATACTGTATTTATATCTGAAAAAGAAAATACCTTCAGTTAAAAAATATCATTGCCTAAGAGTAATTAGCTTACACTGATGTTCACAGAACCCTGTGTAACGGGCCTGTGTGTATAGATTTACAGGTATATGCAGATTTTCTGGATATAAAAATTAGGAAACCAAGCTCTAGTATTTGTATGTGTGCATCCATTGCACAGATTTTATGTGCAGCATAAATAATATAAAGCACACATTTGCACACACAGATATGTGGGCTGTAATCCTTCTTGATCTATAGAGTCATGGAACACAGAGGAAAATTAGGAGATTTATAAAAATAAAGCACAACAAGATTGCAGGAAATTGCTCCAGGATATTCCCTCTGGCATGAGAAGCCTAGCTGGAGGACTTGTGCAGCTCTTGGGCAGGTACTGCAGCTCACACTGAGCTCGCTGGGGCACAGCTACATTGCTGGCTCACTAATTTAAACACAGGTGGAGAGTTCAGATGCAGCATCAACAAGCACAGATGAGAGCATTTCTGAATGTGAGCTCTTCCAGGGGAATTTATACTCCTGTTTTTTCCAGGAGCTGAAGCTTTTGGAAGGGCTGTTATCATCTGCAGCACTTGGGTTTTGTGCTGGTTGCACACCTTCAAAGCACAAGTGGGGCTGTAGGACAGATACATTTGTGTGATGAACTGAAGAGTCCAATGAAGCTGAAATGATCCCCCACGCAAGCAGGGGAAATTGAGGGAGCTTCTCAGTTTTCTGAGTTATATTTGGTTCTTTCCAATAAAAACTAAAGTTAGAAGCTTACTTCTAAAGTTAACATTTCTGTCTCTGCTTAATCTGCTCTCTCATCTTCCCTTCCTTAGCATGATTGATTGCAGCATTCTGAAAACAGCAACAGAGCTCTTTGGCAGCTTGAGATTTTGAATTGTGCTGTAGTGGCAGGAACAGTTGGCAAGGGTTTCTGAAAGGTTAATCCACTGAGGATTTATGGGTTTGTGTTACAGAGAGTGCAAACATTATTTGTGTTGTCGTGCTATAAAACTATAATCTGACATTGATGGTTATTTTGATTTTGCTTATATTTCAATGAATGGGAATTACATAATAACAATTTTCCTATGCAGAACTTGAAGTGGCTTAGAAAAGACAGTGAAAGTCTTTCTGCCAGGGGAAGGAGGCAAGGAGGCTCTCAAGGTCAAACAGCGAGCAGAGGGTGGAAACTGCGTGCCAGGTTTTGGCATCCATTGTTCTGTTGTGATGCATACTTCCAGCTTTCTCTGCACCCTGTCCCAAGCCATTTAATATTATTTTACCTGGCCAGAACCAGGGAAAGAAATTCCAAAATGTTTTATTCTTCTGTATGTTTATTAACATGGCTTCATTCAGCCGTCCCATTCCTAAATGCCTGGCATGTTTTACATGGTACATATTAGTTTCTATATTTGAATCCCACATCTTCTCTTGCAGACCTCAAGCTTCAGGGAAGTGAGAGACAGTGTCAGGAGTTTTTTCAGCATTTGATGTGATACTAAAAACAAACACCTTAATAGAAAGGAGCTGTTTTACCCATTATTATCTCTTAAACCCTTTGTGATAGTGCCAGGAGCATGAGTCAGTACAAGATTGGACATTTAGATAAATACCAAGAATGTATGGAGTAAACATAAATTCAGAGGAATTTAAATGTCCAGGATGCTCTTGACAGTGACTGCTAACCAATGGCCCAGGAAACATCTAACCTTATATCACAATTATTACCTTTTTAAGACATTACTGAACGAAGTAGTTGGATGTTCTGTCTACAGTGTGTCAGACAGAGAAAGGGTTCCAAAAATAAGTGAGAGGTCAGTGAGGACAAACAAAAATGAGACAGTTTAGGCAGAAAATTATTTTCTTTGATAATAAAGAAGTTCTCTTCAAACTTTGGTCTGAAGTCTGGGCTGGTTCTTACTTAGTTTGAATCAGTTTGCTTGTCTCTAATTACGATCATTACTTCTCTGTAAGTCCAGTGGGAATGTTTTTGCAATCTGTGCCCAAAATTTAAGTTGGACAGTTTACCTCTGGGAAGAAGGAGGGCAAATACAAAACTCAACAAACCTGATAAGCAGATAATAAGGGAAGCATGCAAGAAAACAGAATTAAAATTTGATGGTTTAATATCAGTAAGAAGGTTCTGGTCATTCTGTAGAAAAACAAACGTTGTAAGTTCAGCTTCTGACCAGTTCACATCTGTGCAGAGTAATAGTTAGGAACTCCTCTGAGCTCATTCAGATTTCACTGCAGTTCCCACCTCTTGAAAAGCAAATACATGAACAGAAACACATCTCTGAGAGACCGACTTCCTTCAGTCTTCCCTGCAAGGCCACGAGGCCATGCTGCCTTCAACAACAAAATTTGGTTGCTGCTACATTTCTTTCTAAGTCAAACTCTCTCAGAGCAGTGATCTTCAAATTAGCTGTGACACTGAAATACTAATAGTAGTGTGTCAGAGCTCAGTGTGCGTGATCTGGAGCTATGAATTGGATACCTGTTCCAGATGTTTCATCTCTATACGGCTAAACACTATAATCTTCTATATTCAGCTGGGAAATGTTGGATACTTGCTTTGCTTTTGACATAATGTCCTCTTTCCTGGCGAAGCCAAGCATTTTAGCCTCATCTGTTCATCACATACTCTCACTTGAGTATCAGGCAAAGCATGCATTGATTTCTTTCCCATACCCCAGAAGCAAAGCAATTATTGTCTTGTTAAAAGTGGACATGAAAAGGAACTGTGACAACAGGGAAAGATAGAATTGTTGTACCATTAACCTTGTTAAAGCAAATAGAACAGAATTTTACAGGAAAGCAGTAGGGGGACTGAGAAGGAGTTGGGTGAGAAGTCCATTTCGTTCTTGGCTCTGAGAAAGGAGTTAAAATAACAATATTTGGAGAACAGTCACTATTAGCATTTGGATATTTGACGGTTACCACAGAAATTCCATATTCTAAGCATATGGAACAATTGCAGCCTACTGGGTTGATATGTTGGCAAACATTGACTTCCTAATGGCAACTGCTGTGCAAGTGACAAAAATGCCTCTGTGCCTTCTGGTGTGAGGAAACTGTTTAAGCAACAGACTCTTGGCATGGCTCAACGTGCTGTAGGAGCCACTCCTGCACTCTCAGCTATGAGGAATATCTGGAATATCTGCCACCCGAGGGGAAGCTCGTGGTGTCCTCAGCAGGGAGAACTTGACCTCAGCCATGGCAAAGGTGTGGGCTCCATCCACAGCAAGTTCAGTCGGCAGAACCCCACACCCATCGAGTGTCACTGATTTGCACGTGCCAAGGTGGTGTCAGTTTGCATTGCAGTGTGGAAACCATCAGCCACTCCTTTATTTCTGAGACGTGTCTGTTCTCTCTTGAGCCTTGTCTGTCTGTCCAACTTGTCTCAGGAACTTTAGATTTCATGGCCATGGTGTTGTCTGTAGGTTTATCTTCACCCTGCTCTCTAAGGGAGAGAAATGAGAAGTGATAGTCTCACTTTTTAGATGGATAACAGCAGCATAAAAAGACATAATAATCTTGTCAGAGCTCATGCAGGAAAACTTTGGCAAAGCAGGTCCAAGTTTCATAAGCTTTTATCTATTCCAGGATTCCAGTTTGCCTTCAGTGTTTCCTTTCACCTTCCTCTTCTCACTTCCTCTACACTTAGCTGATGTTCCAAATTATATTTGCTCTGTTCCATCCCCCTATATCAAACTAAAGGATACTGTGGATTCCAAAATGCCGCTTTCCTTTTTTTCCAGCTAACCTCAGAAAATTGTCCTAGAACCTAGATATGGCTTTAAATATTTCATACCTGAAAATCACATGACCTGTATAACTCTCAAATAAGAAAATAAGAAAGCTGCTTAACCCTTAATTTTTAATTAATTTATATTTAAGAAAAAATAAAAGGAAATAATCTAAATGTGTTAATAGAAAAGATCAATATCATTTGTAAAGTGATGGTACTCTCAAGTTGAGATAATTAGCCCAAAGGAGTCATTTCATATCTGTAAACACAAAGGGCCGTGCTAGTTATCTGAAAATAGGTTTGAATGTTCAAAAAGAGTAGCTTGAACTTTCTAGTTTGGTTATAAGATACACAATGCCCTCTAGTTCTTATTCATGGTAGTATTGTTGCTTTAGAAGTGAAATTCAAACTACAGCCATGGTAAAATCTGTGCAGTCCAATCATATTATTGGATAGCAGTTATTTAAAGGTCATTTATTTTGATTTAGTTGAAATTCTTTTGAGAGGCTGGATGCATCAATTATAAATTGGAAGCTACAATAATCCTCCTCTAGATTTAAAACTCAGGTAGGCTGAACTCTTGACCTCATTGTTTCCTGCCTCCATACAGCTCAGAGACGCTTGCAACTTAAATTGAAATTGCCCTTCTACATAATTAACTTCTGCCTGCAAAAATTTTGCACCTTCGTAGGGAAGTTCAGTAGCAGAGTTTTAATGTCATGTTGTGGTTTAATCTCAGAGAACCAATTACTGTTGCTTGGTTACTAGTGCCATTGCTGGCTCATTTTTAAACCAAAACCCAAGCTAATAGCACATAGTTTCAGGTTTAAGCCTTAATAGAAGGTGCAAGTGAGGGTTAAGTCTGATTTATGTCTTTGAACATTTTTTTTATCAGAGTCTGGTGTTTTTCTCTTTCTGTGCAGGTACAGGAAATATTTTTTCAGTGGGCTGAAATTTTGGTATTTTTTTCCCTGATACATTCTTGTAAGTTCCAGGAGATTTTTGTTAGTAGGATGAAGTGCTGATAACTACAAGGGTTCCAGAGCTGACCAGAAGCCTGATAGGTCTGAGTTCAAACAAAAATGAGACTTAAAGATTATGAAAACACATGAAACAAAGTCCATGGAAACACAGCTGATAACCTTGTGGGCAGAAACAGATGGTTTCAGTGTCCTGTCCTAGCAATGGGACCTGGCTCCGTTTTGGCAGACAAATTTAATAGATTTCAGAATCTTCCTAATGGGGGTTTCAGTAACAGGGACAGAGGATCTGCTGGTCTGGATTGTAACAAAGGAAGCATCCCATTGATTTCATTGGAATTGTTGCCTAAGGACTATATGCTAAATATTGTAACAGTGTTAAGGAGCTAGCAGGAATTTCTGGGCTTGAAGGATCACCTTAAAAACTTCATATTCATTCTTGTGTTAGTCAGATGGACATGGAGGTAGCCAGTGTGTGTTTGACTCCAATGTTATTTTTTGTAGACACCCTTCCTTTCAAATGGAAGCATTCAGAAATCTTGACCTGAGACCTGATCAACAGATAGACACGGTGGAAAGCTTATGCTGCTGGGTTTGAGAGGAGCATGAAATTGGGGCAGACAGCCACAGCCATTCTGATCCCCTCTCATTAATTCATCTTCAACGCATATTTCATGTCTAGCAGTGCTCTCCCTGTTGTGTGCTTGTCAGCCTTCCCTCATGGAAGTGAGGAGCTTAACTGGAACTTTCCTCTTTTGCTCGTTGTAAGTCTCTCTGACTTCAGGTAGAAAACTCATGAATGCTATAGATTTATACCCAAAGTCATTCCAGTATTCTGAAGCTGTAAATTATACCTCAGAACCTCTCCCCTTTCGCAGGAGACAATTTTAATACCAGGGCAATAAAGTGTATCTCTCATGAATAAGGATATAATAAAGCCATCAGTAAACTAAGGGAAAACACAAGCTCTGAGCATGGTACATGTGATGAACAAAGCTTAAAAACAGAAAATTCAGACTTATTGCTGAAACTGAAGATGAATGACATCCTTACCCTGCCATCCTAGAAAGAACTTTAAACTTCACTTAAAGCTCAAATGCAAACCATTATATTTTTCCCCTTCTATAGGTTTTTTTTTCTTCCCCAGTTGCAGTTATCAGGATATTTAAAGTCTTGCATGGATTTACAGATTTGCATGTTCTCAACCCCTTACTTTCATTTTGCTTAATGTGGGCTTCTAAGAAGTTTCTTTCCAGAAAATATGTACATACAGTTGGCTGTCTAGAAATATGCTGTCCTTAAATAGCACTGCATTGAAAATGCTCTGAAACAGAATAATTTGGAAAATGGGAGGACATAGGATTGAGGGCCTGGAGCTCCCCTTTAGGAGGGCAGTCTGTCTTGGGATGAGAGTTTGTATTTGGAGCAGTGATCACTTTCATCATTGTTTTCCTGTAATCCATACAAATGAGCTTTATTTCATGTCTGTGCAATTAAAATAGAAAATAAGAGACCTGCTGTCATGATGGGGAAACACTCAAGAGTTATAGCCTTAAAATGAAACTTTGATCTGCAAGAAGCAGCTGGGAAGCAAGTGAAGGGCCAGGGTGCTGCTCTGGCCCCATCCCCTCAGGATGAGCAGACTTTGGAAGTGGAGAGCCAGCAGTGCAGCCTGGGGGCTGTGCTGCAGCACCCCCGTCCCAGCTCTGGCAAGGAACATTTACTCCTGTTTTGCACCCTTCAACCCCCCCAGCCAGCTGACTGATGATTTAAATTTGGCATGTGAAGCACCCAGATGTCCAGCTCCAGGAGGAGTCTCTTCAGTAGAATCATCTCCTTGACAACTCATTTTTCTTTGTCTGTTTCTTGGCTTCATAGCAGGGACCTGCGTGCGTGTCTGGTGTGGAGTTTGACTGCTGCAACTCTGCTTGATCCTCCTTGATGTATTTTATTTTCCCTTAAGCTTATTAGAGGTGCTATTACCCACAGTATAGGTCTTGGGGAGGAAGGAGTGGGTCATGAATCATGTATCTGAAATGAGGAGAAATATCTCCTTTCTGGAATGAATTTCTGGGGTTTTTAATGTGAGTATCAATAGAACCACCTATACTGCCATGCATGGAGTAGGTGAAATGTGGAAAAGTATCCTTGATATTCCTGTGTATGTAAGACAGAGGAGTTTTATAACACTACAGCAGCAGGTAGTTGATGGGAACAAATACATCCAGGTGAGCAAAGGGCCCAGTTACAGTGCTCTGCACAGGAGGACCCTGGGCAGGTGATAGGAAGTCAGGTCAGTCGAAGTAGAGATACCTGCAGAGGGCTTTACTCTTTGAGGTGGGTGCTTGGTACCTTCCAAAGCAATATAGAAGTTGCATTTTGTCTCAAACTGTTCACCCAAAGCTACCAACTGCATTTAGAAATTGTCATCCCACGTGGCATTGTGTACTGACTGTTGACAAATTCTCTCTCATTCTGCTCTCCTCAGTAAGTGTACCTTTGATCTTCATTCTTTGTTGTGGATGAACAGAACACGATCCGCACATTTGTCCCTCCCATGCACCCCTTGTGTGACAGTCCTCCCTTTACCTACCTGTGGCTGAGAGCACTTTGGGTCCCATGGCATTGATGGAACATTGCCTTCATTTCTGTGCAGAAGTGATAATCTGTATTTTGGTGCTGGTAGGACTTTAGATGTGCTTGAAATAGTAGATTCCAATGAGAATGGCAGCCTTTTTAATGAAAGCACATCTACTCCTCCTAAGGCACAATGTATTCAAGAAAATAAACCACACACTGAAAGCCTCGATGTATCCTTCTGCCCTAATCTTAACCCTTTTATCTGTGCCCAAGAAAGGCAGTTCTTTTGGGTTGGAAGGTCAGCCTGCCCTCCAGGTCATGGCAGGCCTCTGCTACACTGCCTTATTCAATCTCCTCTGATGTTCCTTAGAAATCTCCTAAAGATGCACTGGGTACACTTAAGTGTCAGGACAGTGTGTTTAGACAGAAGGTAACCTACCAAGGGAGCTCTCACATGTGTTATTTCTTGTCAACACAGACACCAAGAAAGAGATTATTTACAAATCTGTGGTGTACAATTATGACACATCCAACCTGTGATGGATTGTGCCACTCAGACTCCTATGCTGTGTCCTTGAGACTGAACCATCTCCTTGCCTTGCTAATCATTTTGACTGCTTGTCTCTAAGCTGAACTGATTTGGATTCAGGTACTTTTTGAATCAGACAGCTGAATCCCCAGAAACCATGGAGAGAATAAAAGTCTTTCTAATAGCCCTGTAATATCAAAGCAATGTAGTTTCCACACTTATAAATTGGTTGGAAGTATTTGTCCCATTGGTAAAACTGCACACTAGCTCTTCTCTCTAGGCAGTTTTCCAAGCCTTCACCTGCTCTCCTCACAATGGGTGTCTCATGCTTTCAGCAGGACGTTGGGGAGTGTGAGGTTCCTATGTAATCCTGTTTATAATGTTCTTACATTGTCTACAACAGCCAACTTCGCTGTGCCACCATGTGTAAGTCAGCTGGTGAGCCCTCACACACCCCTGGAGCCTCTCCTGAGCTCCTCGGGGAGGTACAAACATGTGGACAGACTGTGTGCCTTGTGCTGCTGTGGGGGGCACATGGCACCTCTCTTTTGGGAAGTGCAGTTCTGAGGGGCCCTGAGGAATTACAGAGTCCTGTGGAAACAAGCATATTTCTCCTGGCACCAGCAGAAAGCAGATGTTAACCTGATCAATTATCGATGAGGCAGAAGGACAATATGCAAATTGTAATAGACTACAAGCAGCATCTTGTATGTGGTGAAAAATGGAAAAGGAGAGGGAGCTTTGGTAGATGAAAGAGAAATAAAAAAATATACAGGCATATGAAGCTCTCAGTATTCCAGGATATATTTCTGCAAAACAGCAAATGAGCCACAATTCACTATTAAAACTGAAATGCGTTTTGCTGGCTTTACTCAGCCCACTAATTGCCCATGAAAATTCAGGTCTGGTATTTGACACATTAATTACTCAAAAAACATTTACACTAGGGTTTGCAGAAAGGAACAAAGAGAAAATGTAACTGAGAGAATAAAAAGCTGGAAAGCAGAGGGAGGAGGATTTTAAGACCAGACTTTTGATGCATTAATCACAGGATATTCTCTGGGGCCAAGTGCTAAGCACTGGAACACGTGGAATTGAGCAAATGCACATTAGCTGGACCAAAACAGAGTGAGGAATGGCAGCTGCCCAGCAGGCATGGTCAGTGCTACCCACCACACCACACATGCCCAAGTGTTTGTGAGATGTGGAAGGGAAAAGATCTTGGAGTGAGGAGACCTTCAGGAAGTCTCCACTCAGCCTCTGCATTTCTCTAGGGATTCAAGGAACAGCTGAAGTCACAGCACTGTTCACACCAGGTGTCCCTGACTGTCCTCTGCAGAGTTGTGTCTTGGAAACACTGTCTTTTTAAATGTAATCACTGGTATCAGGGGCATTGTCTGCACCAGACATATCACCACTTGCTAACTCTGAGATCCCAGGCACCAGTGGAGAAACTGGGTGGTAAATCTAGAAGAGAGGAAGGGAACATGAATGATGTGCTGGTGATTATACCTCATTACAAAACCAATGCCATTTACATAGGAGTAAATAAGAGCTTAGGGGAAATTTGGTCTTTATGAAGCCTCTGAGGAATAAAAATGAATATTTTTCTCTCCCAGGTTCTATTGATTGCGGTGTAAAGAGTATTTATATTGTGTGCCAGAAAGGAGGGAGGGAGGCTTGTTGCTGTGAGGAGAATTAAGGCGTGAGTTACTATTGAAATTAGTACTCTTTATCGACTCGATCCAGTCATCTCCAACCATTACAGTTTCACAGAAATGTTAAACTGCTTTAAAACTTTCATTTCCCCTTTAAAACTAAATTACTTTTGTGTTTTCCCTAGCAGTAGTGCCACCATAAGGCAGGCAAGTTACAGTAGAGCAAACATATAAACAACAATCAAGGCATAATTACTAAATGGGAATCACACTTTCTAATGCTGCTTCTCCCAGCCCAGCTCTGTGTGTACTGTAATGGAAACTCTCTCCTGCTATTTGCAATCGAGTTCTTCAAGCAGATGTCGGATATGCTTGAGCAGTTTGGGATTGTCTGGTTCACTGGTTATGCAGTTCAATCCAAAGCTCTTTTACTTTTTCTCTTAAATTAAGAAAAATCCTTCTTAGGGATAGATGGAAAACTCTGAATAAAATAATAAAACAGATGAATATTCCTTCTATTATCTGTAGCTTTTACTGAAAATTGAAATCTTATTTTGGATTGCAAGATTCACTTTCCTCATTTTCCTACTATTACCTGATGTTTCTGTCTCAGTCATGAGCATTAATCTAAATTATGATATGCTTTCTATGGAATGACACAACCAAATTCACCTTGGGCAAGAAAGACTATGATCTCCTAAACTCTGCTTTACAAAATACGAATTTTGCTTCCGTTTCAGACAGCTTTCCAAAATCTGTGGTGCATATCCCATTAGAGAATAGCTTCTGAGCTTTCTGAGATTTATTCATCACAAATCACCCTGTTCCTGTTCATCTTTTGATATTTGTCCTTAGAAAGAATTCACACTGTGTAAGTTTGAAAACTCAGGGAACTGAAGTAAAGGGTCACAAACCACATGGGCTTTCAGGTACCTCTAGATACCACAGCCTCACGAGCTTCTCTCTAGATAAAGATTGGGTTAAACTTTGATTGCAGAATTCAAAAATTACCATTGCTGTAAAATATTGAGCTGCATCCTTTTAGTCTCATTTATTTCTATTGTTATAGAGCTTAAAGCCCTAATCAAACACCAGTGCACCATTTGGCAAGCCATTGCACATTAAAAGGGGAAAAAATATTCCTGTTCTCAAAGAACTTCCAATTAGCATCTCAAGGGAGAAATAGAGGAGAGCAAGGAAAAACACCTAAGCAGTAAGAGAGATGCAGTGGTATCAGGACGCCAGCAGGCTGCAGTGGGCTTTGTGTGGTTTGTGTGCTTGCTTCTCATTCTAAGGGATATTTGAAAACACACTTGGTGAATGGTTGGAAGGCAGCAGAACTGGTGCTAAACTTTCTTGGGTAGGAGCTGACATGTTAAGAAATAACAGATCAGATATTGGTGACAGCAACAAGCATCACCTGTGACACCTTTCCAGACTCTGTTAGATGGAATGGTTTTAATCCAGGGCTGACCTGGTCTGGACAAATTTCCAACACCTGTACCCAGTTGTGGATTGCATGATTAAATAAGAGATCCTAAGCAGTGTGCAAGACTGGCTCCTGGTTTGGGTGTCTTGTCCCAGGACTGGGGATGTAGCTGGGATGGAGAGCAGGGCTTGCTGCTCCTACTGCCACTGCAGGATGGGAGTGACAGGGTCAGTGACTGCTCCGCTGCAAGCCAAGGCTCCTAATCCCTGTCACAGTGTGTACCAGACACTGAACTTCTCTGCTAAGGGCTCAGATTTTCCAGGGCTCTCACCTAGGCAAAATAAGCAAATTAACCACAGCTATTTTGCCACGTTATTCCACTGCTCTCCACAGCTGCCTGCTCTGCCTACAGCAAGCATTGACTGCCAGCTGGAAGATTCTGAGGTCAGGAGTCCCAGGGAAGGTCTGGCACCTTCTTTGCCTGGGTGGTGTGAGCTGGATGGGTGGAGGAAAATGTTCAAAACACTGGGAAAAGCCGTATTTTTGTGGACTGCCTTTCCAGGTGGGTCAAAACCTTTGCTGTTCTTAGCTGCCATTGCCTCTTATTCTGGATCTGGTATGCACATATGGGATTGGGGAAGGGGGGTGTTTCTTTTCTGATCAATATGTTTCAGCAGCTGAAAAGATAGTTTCAGTTATTTGGGATCACAATCACAGATTAACAATTCAAAAAAAAAAAAAAAATCAGCTGAACATTGTGATCAGTTGAGCTCAGAGTTTTCAGATGCTGTGTTTCACCTCATAAAGATGGATGAGAGGAGCTGAATATTTTGGTTCTTCAATCTGTTCTTAAATCTCCATCCCAAGTGCAGTCAGATATAATCACGATGCCAATACTGGTAATTTATCATTAAAGTCACAAATAACCACTTGACATTGATAGAGAAAAAGAATGTCAGAGCCCATCAGTGTGCCAGGCAAGAGTCCTTACGCAGAGACATTCCTCAATTAGGCATTGCGCCGGAGTGACTCGGACTTGACTTTCTCGCACTTCCAGTCACAAGCACTTTGTGTGAGTGAGAGTGGAAGGAACCCTGCACCCGGTGCGTGCTGTGCCTGTGACAGGAGCACTTTGAGCAGTAACACAGCTTCAAAATAAATTAACGCTCACAGAAATCGGGAACTGCGAAAAGGCATCAAATCTGCTCAGAAATGGGAAGATGTGCTTTGTTCAGAGGCCACCCCGCAACCTCTATTTGTCCTCTGCAGAAAGTTATTTAAAAGCCTTAACAAGACCTTTGGAAACAGTTGGGCACAACCCACGAGAAAATCATTTTCTCCTTTTTTTTTTACTTTTTCAACTTTGAGAAAATTCTTGTTAAAACTGAGCTTTGTTTCACCGCTGGGAGTGAAGTGGTTGTTTCATAAGCCCTCATCTAAGAGGATCTTATGCAATAACTGAAACTAAAACACATTCAAGGGCAGTAAAGGAACCCAAGGAAATGTGCAGCTGGACATAGTGAGATGTAGAGGGAGACTGACTATAATTTATTTTGTAGTGTAATTGCTGTCTGATAGTCTCTAAGGATCTCTGTGTACTTTGATCTCTACAGAGTTGAGAGCCAAACCTAATGCTGCACATATATATGCAAATAGATATAAACTTTAATGCTCAGGGGCATTGTGTCATTCACAAAATATAATGAGCCAAATTATCCTTTTCTTATAGCGTGAGGCCAAAATTCAGCAAAGCATAGCAGCACACACTTAACTTTCATTCTGAAGGCAATGACACTTAGATACATGTTTAAGGCTTTGCTGAATTAGACTGGACTTAAGCATCTGCTTACACTGAGATGTGCACTGGAGGGAGTTGTTTATTTGGAACTTAAAATACTGTTCTGCTCAGAGTAATGGAAATTACAGTATTTCTTTCCTTTCTGCCTGGAAAAGAAGTATGGGAGAGAATCTAGCTTGTTCCTCAGACAAGCCCATTTTTACAAAAACATCAAAATGGACTGTGCAACCCCATAAAGTGTGTGCTGCTCTTTGGAGGTCTCAGATGCAAGGAACAGCAAACCAATCTTAGATGAAGGGAGCAGTGAACCAGTCATTTGAGCTGGAATGATCATCAACTTGTTTTTCTTTTTGACAACAGCAGTTCTTTTTAATTAAGCTGCAATATTGTCAGAGCACCTGAGGGACAGCAGGACACATGGCAGCTGTGTGCTCCTGCAGCGGGGCAGGCCAGCAGCTTCCTGGGCAGTGTGAGCCAGCAGGTGAGGGAAGTGATCCTTCCCCTTTCATTTGGCACTGGTGCCAGTGCATCTGGAGCCGTGTGTGCCGGGCTGGCTGCGAACAGACAGCGACAAAATGGAACCAGCCCAGCGGAGTCACCGAGGGGCCGGGGGCTGGGAGCGCCAGGCGTGGGGAGAAGCTGTGGCCATTGCTCAGCCTGGAGGAGAGGAGGGCCCAGGAGGAGTTCTACAGCTGCCCGAGGTGGGACCAGGCTCTGCTCAGAAGGCACAGGGGAAGGTCAGGAGGCAACAAGAACAAGGTGCATTGGAAATGCTATCCAGGCATTTTAGAGCTTTCTCCCATGTAAGTGATCAACAAGGGTCCTGGGAGGTGTCCCAAACTGCTCTGTGCTCAACCCACTCTACCTACCCCTGCTTTGGGCAGGGGGTTGGACTGGAGACACACAGCAGCCCCTTCTGACCAAAACGATTATGTGGAGAAACATTTTTTTTGTAAAAAACACCCCTACAATCTCACATTTATTTTAACTTTAGCAGTATTAAATCTGCTTGTGTTGCACACATTTACTACAAGTCAGCACTTTTGTCACTGTCTTTGTGTTTAAATGAAGTGTTCCAACCTGGAGCCATTTGGTGAGAGAGGAGAAGTAATTATGCACCAAGCTCTTGTCGACTGCAGATTTCCCGCTCATTTTTATGTACCTAGTGATAATCTAACTCTCATAAAATTTAAGCACTGCTGCATTGCTAGCATTTCCATTTTGCTTGGTGAATTTTTTTTGTTAATATTCTGCTACCAATTTACTTGAAAGAGAAGCCAGAGTCTCTTTTTATAGATAACATGTCTAAATTTTTCTTTTTTATGATAGCATGTCTAAATTTTGTTTTGATACTCCCAGAAACAGTAAATTGGGTGAAAAAGTCACTGGATTTTCTTTTATAATGTTCCTCCCAAAGCAATCAGTTGGATTATTATTCATCTCCTGACTTAAAAGTAATGTCAGTCCCTGAAACTCCTTGTTCAGGCAAACTGAATTATTCCTGACAAGGATTCATCTGTGCCAGTACTGAACATTGAGCAGTCATTGAAAGAATATGTAGATTTAGCTGCTTCTTTTAACATAGGCAGGGTAATGAAAGCCCGTCTCACCTGCACACTGCAGAAATCCATGAGTAATTAAGGTAACCAGCCTTGATTTGTATTTGGAAAAGCTGAGTGCTTGTGTGTGGTGCTCAGAGAAATGATCTGTAAATGAATGAATACAACTACATCGGTATTCAGCATTAGTTACTGCCATGGAGCGAAACGAAGGAGAAAACAAAAATATGGAAATGAGAAGGGTAGGTATTGTGAGAGACATGAGAAGGACAAAATCTTTCTGAGCAGCATAAGAGCAAGGAAAATTTCTTTCTGTCTCCTTCCCTCTGCAATAGAACAGTTGATGTTTTATATTAAAATAACTTCAGATTCACTTTTTAATTGAAATTTGTGTATATGGAAAAATTTGGAAATTTTGTCAAACACTGGGAGATTTTCTTTCAGGAGATTTCCAGATCAAACCCATAAGATAATGATATAAAACCTTACCCACCCTCTTTGAACACAGGCTCATCCTTCTCCTCTTCTGAGACATGTTTAAGAATAAAATTTCCCTCTGTATCAGATTGCCACTTTATTAATTCAGGTTTAGGACTGTATCTCTCTGTGTGTTTGTACAATACTTATCACATTTTGATACCATTAAAAAGAAATCTGTAATTGTGATACAAGCAACATCCTCAGAACCACAGTGAAAACAGGCAGTTCTCTTGTAAAGCCTGGCAGGAGAGGTCAGCACTGTTCCTGCTGCTCTAGGGAGCAAAGGAGGAAACCAAGTCAGGCAGAGAAATGGCTTGACTGCCCACCAGACAAGTCAGGAACAAAACCTGAGGCTTCACCTGTGTAGACAAGTCAAAGATTTTTCAAGTTCACTTCCAATTCTGACCACATTTGTACCTGTATGTGGGAACCCAGAGTGCAGAGAATATTCCTCTGCCTGTTTTGAAGGGTTCTACCCCCCTGGACAACACTGGTTTTGACCTTCATCCTTGGAGAAAATTGCCTACCCTCTGGGAAGAATTAGAATCTACACTGGTGTGAACTAGGTGATAGAATATTATGTGAGATTATCACTGGGTGAAAAGTTTAGAGGATTTGGGTTTGTTAGTATTGTAAATAGATAAAAGGAAAAACTTCAAAATGGAGGATTGTTGTTGTTCTCCAGACCTTCTTCCTCTTCTTCTACTACTCCATATTCTGCAGTAGAAGTAGTTTGGGATGATTGGATAAAGAATTCTGCAGTTCCTGTCTACATGACCAGACAATTCACTAGATTTTGGAAGAAAAGTGAAAATACCTTTTGTTTTAAGTTTTCATTGGGTGATTTACCTTTAAAAGACTGTATAATCTTGATAATTTGGCATTCTCCTGCATTCTCTGCTTTGTGCTATGCCTGAGTCACATTAGTGGCTCTATTTCTCTGATAAGACTTAATAAACAACGATCTGAAAGTAGAGAAGGCTGAAGGTCCCGTTCGTCTCTTGGACTCCTGGCAAAGACTAAAATTCTCCCCCACCAGGGGAGGTGTAATTACAGCACAGACAGTGTCAGCTGTACAGTTGTTGGGCTCTGTTTCTGTCTTTAAGCTTCGTAGCACGAACATCACCTTTGTCAGCGCGCCCACCGCTAAGCTCCGTCCAGCCAATGACTAATGGGGCAATAAAAAGTCTCCACCACTATTAAACTCTGCATTCCTAGAAGGTCAAAGCCTAGAGGACTTCATAACTAGGTTCACATTAAACACTGAGCTTCCTCCTATTCCTATACTGTTAGACATTAGGTTATTTTTGTGCAGTATCCTCAGAAAGCCCTGGTATTCACCAGTTCTGCTGAGCATCTGAGAGAGTAGCGAGGCTGGGGACCCCACAGTCCCCCAGCAGCTGTAGCTGTGCCTGGGCTGAGGTTAATGAGCTGTGTTTGTACAGCCCATCCCTGAGGGAGGTTCTGGAAACCCAATGGCTTTTATATTTTGTTCTAAGGATGAGAGAAATGTGGTGCTGGTAAAGATGAAGAGGGGAACAGCAGAAAGAATCTGCAGGGTTCAGGAGAAATCTCTGAAAGTCAGGTTGGAGAATCAAATTATTTTGTAAGGTTGGATGCAGTCTGAGAGGATGAGTTGACATCATATTTCAGCATGAGTTTGTGTCACGAGGGGAGGAGAGGATGTCTGTGTGAGCAAGTTGTTGAGGCTCTAAAAATGGAAAGCACCAGGGTCTGGTCTCTTCTGGCACACTATTTTGAGCTTTTTAGACACACCAGTGATGTTAACCTGTGGTTGATGGGAGTGACGAGTCAGTCTGGAGAACCTGTGAGGGCACAAAGTTCTCCAAGTGCTCGTAGCCTCAGGCTTGGTCCCGAGCTCTGTCCTGACAAACCTCTGACCTACCATATACATTCAGAAATTTTCTTTCAAAGCTATTAGCTCCAAAACCAGTCAGGGAACAGGAAACTCACGTGCCATTTTTTTAAAAGTAAGAAAATTTCTCACTAAGGACAGAGTAAATCTATGTATTTACCATCCTTTAGTCCTTCTGGGCAGTTGCAAGCTGTCCCCTTGGGACACAATTTAATAACCTAACAATCTGGGTAAAACATTCACCTGTTCCTCCAGGAGAGCCTGTAACTTTTGGTTATTACTTTTCTTACATGAGGTGGCTGACGTGTGATTATTTTTCACATATCAAATATTTGCAATAGGTCAATTGTTATTTGGGTATTTAAAAGCCCCTCTCCCTTTCCTTCGCAGATGCAGTGACAGCTTCCTCTGTAGAAGTAAAGTGCTGTGGTAGAAAAGAGGTTGCTTGACATAAAGGGCTGCTTGGCAGCCAAGTTGTGACAAAGCAAATCTAAACTAATCACCACCACAGCACACTTTGATAAACTCTTTCCTTTTTTAAAGGGACTGGCATTTGGCAATTTCAAGCAATGTGACCCCCTACTGGAGCTATCTGAGCTTGTTCTCTCCAGTTTTTAGTTATTAATACAGACACTTTAGTTATCAAAGATTTGACAGGAATGAAGGATTGACCTCCTGTGATTGAAGATGCAGACAATCTCAGCTTGTTAAAATAATAAATGGGCACCTGTCAAAGAGACACTCTGAGCAAATGTGGCCCCTGTAGATATCTCTATTGTAGATTTTTAAAAACTCCTTCTGCTTCCTTGTATGGATATTAATTAATAATAATATTTTCTTTTATTGAGATAGATGGAACTGCTAATTACTGTTTCCCCATGAATCCCTCACTAGTACCATTTATCCTGTAATAATTAAACATCTCAAGGCAAAAAAATGGTTAGAAGTAGTTAGTAGTGATTTAAGTGCTGGTAAAGAATTGGCACATAAATTACTGCAAAAAAGGGTGTAGGATCTGTCTCTAAAGTGATCAGAAATAGCAATGCAGGACCAGGGATTCTGTTGGGTGCCACTCTGAACAAAGCAGAACAAGTGCATGATGCTGGAAACACAGCAGGCCATGTGTAAAACCCCAGAGCTGTATGAGCCCTCAGAGCCCAGTGCACAGCCTCTGGAGGCAGGAGCAGCGCTCCCCCCACGGGGAGAATTAATGCATCATCATTTATATTCCTGCTCTGAAATACCCTGCAAATGACAGGATATCCATCCGGTCTGAGATATGGGACCCCCTTTGTGGGAAGAGCTTCATTTTGTAAAGACCATATGACCTTCAAGTAACTCAGTTACCAACTAAGTTACCATTTGCTTTAAGCTGCTACTCTTCCCATGAGTTTCAGTGACTGATGATGCACCAGCACCTTCTCCTTTAACATGAGGTGAAGTAGGTTCAGGTAGATCCCCTTCAGTGCTCATGTTGTCTTGGAGGAGGCTGAGGACAGCAATTTTCCTCCCTCGGCTGTTATTGTTTCCAAGCTGAGTTCCACAAGACAGAATCACAAAGCAGCAAAACGATGCACACTGAGCTTTAGCAAAAACAGGCTGAATGGTGCTGCAACAGGGAAAGTTTAGCAATTCACTCACTTGTGTTCCGTGCAAAGAAATACCTGTAACTAAAGAATAAGGGAGAAAACATTAGTGGAGTTCTCTCAGGAATCAATGTGGTGGCAGAAATCAGACCATTAGCTTCAAAATACTGAGAATAGCACCTGAATAACTTTTTTAACCAACTGAGGACAAAGGAACTGACTCCAGCATTCATTAGTCTAGCCAATAAAATAGTATCACTCCATCAGAGTCTTACTAAGATTGATGGAGATTGAGGCACAAATTTGATTTTTGTCTATGGCTAATAAAAAATCATTTACCACTTTCTAGCCAGTGCAATATCTTTGGAACTAAAGCTAGACTTGGAACTCACTCTGTGAGTATATCATGATCTTCAAGAAATACCTAAAGTTCTTCATTTATCAAAGTATTTCTGATAGTTTCCAAGATAGGAAGGTTTAACACAGCCTTGTTGAGTGTAACACATGTCTTGGGGAAAGAAGGAAGAGAAGTTCCAGTGTTTTCAATATGTTTTTTCAGACTTGTGATTCTGTGTTGAGATCAGTATAGGCCAACATCACACTAATATACTTGTTTGTAGGAGTTTGGGGAAAAAATTAGTGGTTTACCCTGGTTTCAAAGAAAACTCATATTTCATCTATCTAATCATAGATTGTAATTATTTTAATATTCAACCTAAACCTACAGAAAAAGCATAATAATGGCTTTGGGAGTTGTACTGTCAATTAAATTTGTCGTTAACCACCTTAGATTGATTAAAGTCTATGTGTTAAACACAGGCGCCAATGTTTTGGACTAACCATCATGATGACTTTGTTCCTTGGGCCTGGATGCACCTCTATTAAAGATCCTAAAATGCACATGAGCCCAAGCCTCACCCTCAGAAAGGGTGAAGTATCTCATCTCCAGCAGGAAGAAGTTAGTTAGGCTCCTAAATTTGTTACCTGACTTTTATTAGGTTTACCATGAGACTTTATCCTCTTTTTCATCAGAGACTCCAGGCAGGCAATTTTGCTTTTTCAGCACCAGTTCCTAGCAAACTGTACCAGGTAAAGATGTAAAGATGCAAGTTCTATCAATAGGGTCAAAGAGCAAATAATGAATGAATGGCACATCGTATTGCACAAATGAAGCTGTCCTTGCACTGGAGCTGCACAGGTGGCTGGCAGCAACAAGGCACTCACTGCTCAGCACTGACAGACCTGCAAGGAGAACACGGGGCAGGTTCAGTGCAGCCCTGTCTTTTTCTTCTTGCTGCCTTAGGTTATTATTTTCATGGGCCTTGGCACTGTTTTGAAAGCTAGAACACAATGAAAATAAATATATATGCTGCACCTGTATGTTTCCTGTTTCATCTTCAGAGAATGGATATTGTCACAGATAAGGAGGAGAATATAAATCATAAAATCATTCAAGTGTGTTACCTCACCAGTATCATGTCTTTGCTACTACACTGTCTTCCATGACACTGATTCCCTTGGTCTGGAGGAAAGCAGCAATTTCTGCTTCTCACTTCATCAGCTGTCTAACCAGGCAAGCTTTTAAACCCCTAAACACTGTACTTGAAATTCTAGATCTGTTGAATACAATGCAGAATAGCCATAGCCTTCCCTGAACCAAAGATTTCATGTTTTAAAGCATTAATCTAAATAGTGTGGGTGGTTTCTTTTCTTGCTGCTTTCTCGTAGCATCTATTTTTAGCATGAAAGCCTCCATTGAGATCCCTTTCCATACTGGCAGAAGCTGCACCATCTCTCAGTATCAAAACAGGACCCACCCAAAAGATCGTTCAGATGAGCAAGACAGACTGCCAAGGAGCATTACAAAAATATTGCTGTGTTACTGCTTTCCAGCTCCTACTGCGTGTCTTCATAACAGCACAGAGTTCTTGAGTGAGATCTTTAACTCAAAACTGTTCAAAAATGTTAACATTCTTAAGTGTGGATGTAAAAGTTCCATTTGAAATTATGAATCTTCAGCATAACAGGCACAGCTCTTTTGATATCAGTGAACTAACAAACAATTACTTCCCCTGAATATATGTGACCTGTACATCCTTTCATTTCACAGTGGAACTGCTCAGGTACTGCCAGGGCTCCCTTCCTTCCAGGTGTGTGGGGTCACAGCAGGGGATGTCCTCCCTCCTGGCCTTAGGGAGGATGGAGCACATCCAAAGGAAGGCTGCCCACAAAGCAGAACTCGCTCAAATGTGTGCCCAATGCTCCCATATCAAGCACTGGAAATAATAATAAGGACTTCTGTCCCCGCAGTAAAGCTTACAACATCTCATAAAGCACCAAAGGAAGATGAATGCACACATAAAAAAATATCTGTTTGATGGCCAGAGGATCCTGTGAAGGCTTCTGCTGCTGGAAGCATCAAGTGGGAGTAGTCCATGTCTGCAGATCTACTGATCTTTCTCTGCGATGGAGAGAAGAAACACTCAGAGATGGTTCCTAAAGTAGGACTTGGCACCCAGGAGATTCCCCAATTTGTTAAAAGTGCTATTTAAAGGCTCACATTGTGAGTCTCATGGTGTCTGAGTATCTTTTTCTTTCCTTTCTTTTCTAACAAGCACTGATACACCAAGTCCTTTCTTTGGCACTAGGACCAGATGGAGTCTCTCTGCTCTTGCCTTGTCTGCTTAGCTGGGATCTCGCAAGGCTCATCTAAAGTGATAAAAAAACAATAAAAATATCCTTCTATTCAACTCTTGCCGACTGGAGCCGCTGATCTCTTTTTGCTCTGGGGCCATAGCTCCTCAGAGACAATGACTTTGGTCACCAAACCTTTTCTAAAAGTGCCAAAAGGAAAGAAGCACAACTCGCTTATGTGATGGTCTCGTAAATTGAGCTGTTTCATATTCTGAGGGCAGAAATAACAAGGCTGCTGTTTAATTGCTGGTTACATTTGGCTAGTGAGAGGAGAGAAAGGCAGGCCAGTGGCCATTTGTCTTGTTTTATGGCTGGAAACCTTGCATTGAGCTACGGAGGGTTCTGATTGCTTTCATCTTTATGGGAGTTGTTAATCTAAGGGCAGAGGTTGCATATCCTTACTTTAAGCATTGATGAAAAGAATTGACTAAAACCCAGTTGTTCTGGAGTGGTTTAAAGTGTCACCCATTTCTCATTACCCCTATTTTTTTTCTGTAGGAATTCTGAAATCTATTCAGGTCGCATGAAGTCCAAACAAAGGGGAGCCAAGTGTTTTAGTGCAGCGCCCAGCATGCCTTGCAGATGGGTTATAATAAGATGAGAGCTGTCTTTGTCAGAGCTGAATCCATACTTTTCATGTACAACCTTTACAAATTGTGCCCATGTGGCAGAGTTCGAATTACTTTTTTTACAGCTCTAGAAAACAAATGCAAAAATCTTTCAAGTGCATTCAAAGTCATTACGGTTCTTTGCTGAACTGAATCAATTGTCGTAACCTCTGTGGGTGTGTAAAATATGAAATTACCATCACTCTCGTAGTCTTTCTGAGTTTGTAAATTAGAAGGAATTGATTATAGGTGCTTTTGGAAAGGACTCTGGTGTATTAAAAGTGTCTTGATGACAAACAACAATATATTATTTGCAAGATCTTGCTTGATGAAACTGTCTTGTCCACTAATGGCTGTTTGTCTTTGTTATTGTTCTGACTTGCCTTCTAACAAATTGATGTGTAGGCTGAGATTTATCATGTGATGGCTGGAGGAAACAGGAGACTTTGCCCATTAAAGTGGTTGTAATACTTGTTTTAGTTGATAATTTCTGATATTTTGAAGTTAGTTAATGTCAATATTTTCCAGTGGAGTCATTCTTTCCCCAAGAACCAATTTTTATAAATAGTTGCTGTAAATTTATTTTAAAATTAATAAAATAGTCTGATTTTCTCTCTACCTGTTTCACTATTCACATATTTTATTCAGAGGTTCTATAAGTTATGTTGTAGCATTTTTCTTTATGTGTTAGAATTACTCCACGGTTTGCTATTTTCTTCTCTCTTTTTTTGTTTGTTTTCTGTCACATTTTGAAAAATCTTAATATATATAGTGGAAAATAATTCTTTGATTTCTGCTTCGTAATGCTTTAATTCTAAATCTTCAGCTTCCTATTAGAAGAACCAGTCCTGCCTGATTTTATTAGAACTGCTGTTCATTCATTTTCCAGTGCAGAAATGGCATCTCATGGTTCCATTTAGGCATGACATGCAAGAAAAAGTGGAAGTTGAAAGGGGAGAGAGTTATTAAAATATAATTGTTATTTGGTTTAAAGTTGGGCTGGTCTGGATTATGAATAGTTGGATACTGATAATACTTAGACAATATCTAGAAACTGCTTTTCTGCCTTTCTCTGAACACCTTCAGCCTTTCTCTGAACACCAGCAAAGTCACCATGTCAGCTTTGACAGACTGACCCGTTCTGGCAATTTTTTTATGGGCCATATTCCATGGGCCATAAGTACATTAATAAACAGAAATGTCTTTTACAAATAATTAGGTCATTAAATATACATTTTCCATGTTCTCCACTGTGATGCAGTAGGACCCTCTGTGCAGCTGTGGGATTATGATTTACATCAGGTAAAAGCAAATTTTGGGAACTTTGAAGCCACACATTACATTGTTGTAGTTTAATATGTTCTGCAAATCATCACAGCAGAAGAGCCAAACTATCCACAGGGAGATGTTAAGCTGGATGTCACGGGATTTCTCAGGGTTAGAACCACGTTTCATGCATCACATCATTGGGAATCAGCCCTGTTGAAGATTCCCAGGGGTAACACCAAGGGGTTATGATATAAAAGACTGAACAACAATACTTGGAAGGAACAGAGAGAAATCTGCTCTGTGCCATATGGGAAGTTTAAGATGTGTCAGGTTGTTAAAGATGATATTCCCATATTTTTCATTGAAGCTTTTAGAGGGAGATGTAATGGAAATAGATGAACAGAGGAGCGTATTTTTCATCAGGTAGGCTTTCTCTGTGTTGCATCGGTTGTGTGTGTATCAAATGACTGCATATATGTTGTATGAGAAGATTACCCATTATATGCTGCTATATGCAATGCATTTGGTTTTTCACAGACAGAAAAATAGCAGTTACAAACTGAAGTGAGGCATTAAGTCTCACAGTCTCAGTGTACGTTTGAATTTGACAGGGAAGGGCTTAAAGACAGTTAACAGCAACAAAGGCAGGATCTTGTCACTGAATCACATGGAATTGTTCAGGTTGGAAAAGACCTCTAAAATCATTGAGTTCCCCCAGCACTGCCAAGGCCACTACTAACCAAGTCCCCAAGGGCCACATTTGTGTGGTTTTTCAAGTCCCTCCAGGGATGGGGACTCCACCACTGCTGCGGGCAGCCTGTGCCAGCACATGATAACCCACTCTGAACCTGCCCCGATGCAACTTGAGGCTGTTTCCTCTTGTCCTATTGCTTGTCACTTGTGAGAAGAGACAAAACCCCAGTTTGGCTACAACTTCCAGTCAGGCAGTTGTAGAGAGATGTGGTCTCCCCTGAACCTCCTTTTCTCCAGGCTAAACACCCCCAGCTCTCTCAGCTGCTGCTCAGACTTGCACTCCAGACCCTTCCCCAGATCTTTTCCCTTCTCTGGGCATGCTCCAGCCCTGTCTTGTCATGAGGAGCACAAAACTGACCCCAGAATTTAAGGGGCAGCCTCACCAGTGCTGAGTACAGACACCTTTAGTGCTTCCTTGGCACTGTAAGCTGACAAGGCAGTGAAAATGGTGACAGGTGGGGCTTTTACGGCTCTAGTAGAAATTGTGCCAAAATTCAGCCGAGTTCTAGTTTAAATGGCAGCTTGCACCCTCAGATGACAAATTATATCTGGTCAGCACAAGAACTGAAAAAAAGCATGACGACCTTTTTTTCTACCTCTGGGTTCTTTATGAAACAAAAATACTGCTTTTTTTAAGTTTGTTTGAAAAAAATAAAACCCACAACAAAAAACAGCAGCAGTGATAAATGTCCAGGCCACCAAGTCCAACTGACCAATTCAGAGGGGTCGTCCAGGTGTTCTTGTCAAGGAACAAATAGATGATGCTTCCCTGCATGATCCTTAGTTACTCCACGCAGTGCCTCACTGAAAAATTTCATCATGTAATAGCTGTCACTCCCTTCAAAACCGTAAGCCTGTGATGTCTTTATATAGTGCAGCAGTGCACTGTGGCAAGCTTTATGGTTTTGACAATATATGCCTTTGCTCTTCTTTAAAACAAAAAGGGTATTGTTGAAATCCCTGTGGCTTTATTACATACAAGTGGCAAGCTCTTTACTTTTTCAGTAATCCACATCTGTCAGCCACTGCTTACGAGATAGCCCAGGGGTTATCTGCCCTTTGTTATTGCTTTGATTCCTTTCATTCGTTTGCTTGCCCAATTTAATAACAGGGAGAGATCCAGCTTCTTGATGATTTTGTTGGCATAACACCAAGCTCATCGGCACTTAACTCCAAGGCGGAGCTGTGGTTGCAGCTCTGCGTGTTGGAAGCTGCTGTATTGGGTCAGCATCTTTGCTGAAACATCTTGCTGTTTGGTTTATTCTTTGTTCTTCCTCTGTTGCTCAGTAGTTGTTGTGCAGCAGCCATGTGGGCTTTATCATCTCAGAGAAATGTTTCGTAAAGCAACAAAATTTCCTCTGAGTGTAATGAACCATTCTGTTATGTGAATTTTGGGGTTTTGTCTGTCTAAATGTTTTAAATATGAGGGGATACCACTGCTGTAGTTCCTTGTTGTCTACCAGCATGCAGGAAAGCTGTGATACATAAATAACAGATGCAGAAGAGAACAGAGCAGAAAATTGCCAATTAAAGAACGTTGTATAACAACTCCTCCATCTGGGTCACCAGCAGGGTTTGAACCCAGAGCGTGCCCTGCTGCAAGCATGGGGAGGCTGTCAGCCTCTTCTGCAGCACCCGGAGAGGGCCATGCACAATAAACCTGCTCTCACTCTTGCTGCCTCCCTGCTGGGCATGGCCGAGGAGGAGTTTCTCACTTAAGTAGCACCATGCAATAAAAATTTGGCCAGTTTGTTTTCTAGTGCAGTCACAGCAAAACATCTCTCCAGACAATCGTTTCCTGACATTTAGCAGGAATGGGTTTCTCCTTCCACAGGTGCAACCATGGTAACTAATTTCTTTTCTAAAAGTGTTGATGTGTATTGAGTTGATGATGTGTGAATGTTTCCCACCTTCCTGCAGGTGCTGTTGCTCACCTTCATGAATGTTTTTAGCTTTGCTGATGGGTACCTACTCCTTTCTGGCTGCACTGTTGAACAGCCATCACCAGGCTGCCTAAGAAGAGGCAGCTGCATGGAAAGTACTGAGAAAGGCAGTGTGAAAGGCATTTCCCTTCCTCCCACATGCACAGTTCTGTCTGTAGTGCTTTACAGAGATTGCCATCTTACAGAAGGGAGTTTCCTGTAGTCATTGGTGCTGGGGATTTCTCTGATTCCACAAAAACTGATCTGGACACTGCTGGTAATTGTTATAGACAATAACTAATATCATCCACCTGTTTCTTTCCAAGAAGAGAAGCAGTCACCAGTAATGCAAAACAAATACACTTCGCACTGCCTGTTTCATGTCTGGGGAATGCCAGGAAGCAGCTTTGCTACCCGTGCTTCCCACAGCCCTGCTGCATTGACAGACACTTCCCATCAGGTACCCCTCAAACCATCTCCTCCTGACAGGATTGCCCTGAGTGCCTGAGCAGCTCTCAGAGCGTGGGCTGGGTTGCTACGCTGAGAGTGGGGGCAATGCTTTTCACACTCCACTCAGAAGAGGGTTTCTGACACATCAGAGGGGGAGGTTCCCACAAATCCCAGTGTCAGGCTGTATGTGAGGATAACTTGGCAGTTGTACACCAGCAGAGGTGTTAGCCTTCATTGTCAGCTCTCAGAGTGATTTACAAAATAATTTTAAAAATTCATGAACCTCCTTCCTTATAAAGTGTTGTTGTGAAGTTGAATATTTTATTACACAAGGCAACCATCATTCACTGCTAGGGAAGGGTATGTGACTGCTGCTTTGAAAGGCCAGGATGCTGGGATGGTTGGTACTGGAAGGAAGGAGTTCTGGCACTGTATTTAGGGACTAATCACCTCCACAATACTTTCAGACCTGGGACTTCTGAGAAAGGACTCCTGATGTTCAGACCAATCTTTCAGATTTCCTTTCTATGTGCGCACCCTGACTGTGATTTTTTTTTCTCTTTTTTTAGTTCCTTTTTTCCCTTATGATTACAAATTCATTCTCATAAATTAGAAGCTGATCTAGTTGGAAACAAAAGTTTTCAAGGTCAGGCACAAGTTTTCCACATGGTTCATTGCGATTGCAGCTGCCCACTCAGAGCAGAACCCGGCTCTACTGAGTTTTGCAGACAGCTCCTTCCCAGTCAAGAATAAGCAAACGCAGCAGAATCAAAGAGAAAATAGTTCCTTTTTTGTAGCAGTGAAGTCATACAGGGTTGCCTGTTGCTATGACCCAGCCCACTGCGGGGCTGGGGCAGCGAGATGCCGATCAACCCCGGACCCTCCCGTGGGTCGAATTTCCCCGGGACACAGACTCGCAGGCTGGGTCGAGGGGCGGCTCAGGAGCTTAAGCCTCACCCCCCCTGGGCTGCACCCAGCTCCAAACTGCCTCTCCCTCTTCGGGAGAATTCCCTCTTACTCACTTGTTCACTGGTTCTCTGTTACAGCTCCCGCCTCCCAGTATCCCCCGTTGGTTCTTGTTGAATTGTATCCTCCCCCTGGCTTGTAACTCATTGGTTGTTTTCCCCTTTCCCCGCAGTTTTCAAACCCCCTCTAAAACTGAGGGCTAAAGCCTCTCGGCGTGATGAAGATTAAGATCGTTGTCATGTTCTGGTTGCTAAACTTCTGACAATAAACCTGCTGGAAGCCGGACCAGAACCCTCTCTCCGTTCCTTTATCTCCGAGCTAACGCGAGCCGATCCCATCGGCTCCTGCCGTGTCTCCTCTGCGAAGGAGCCAGCGAGCGCCTTTCCCGATGCCGAGGTCGCTTCTGCGGCGCACAGAAGTAACGCAGCTGGACTCCCTCTGATCGAGGGCACGCCAGAGCTCACAGAACTGCATTAATTGCCTTTGCAGATAATAGGCCACTAGCTTTGTCCTGAATTTTCAAGGGCTCAGCGCCGAGGCCTGTCAGGCCCGTCTGATCTCTTCTTGGTCCTCCTTTGCTTTACTTGGTTTAGCTGGGATGGCAATTTCTGTAATTGATCAGGAGTCTGTCTCTGGTTTACTTTGGTTTGTCTGTGATGGACATTTTTATAGACAGCAGTAGCAAGCAAGTGTTCTGGGTAGAATGGGATATTTATGACTATAAATATCCTGTTCCATCCAGGACAATGATGAAGTGTGGAGAAATACAGGCTTGGTATGACAGAAGGAGGAGAAGGAGATGCAGGATGCAGCAGGGAGGGGTGAAAACATGGAATATAGGAGATGGGGTGCAGAATTGACACTGGAGTCACAGCAGCTGTAAACAATTCACTAGTGGTCAGTTTGCAAACCTGCAAAATGGTGTGTGTGCTCTTTACCCAAAAGCAATAATTTGACTGTAACATATTCTACATTACTTTGTGATACTGCACTAAGAAATAAAATGCTTGCCTGCCATGTTAAGAGGTGACTGGCAGCTATGCAAACCTGGTCATGACACTAAAATCCAAAGCCCCCAGGATAATTTAAAAATGACTGCCACATCTCCATGAGTCATGTAAACCCACTCAGCTGCACTGAATCAAACGTGTTCTGGTCAACTAGAGCTTGAGCACAGCCAGTGGAACAGGATTAATCATGATAAGGACCATAGGCTGGGTTTTATTTCTTTGTCTTTTATTGAAAAAGCAACCTTTCCCCCACAATTTATTAGTTTAAAGCCTGGTATTGACCTAAATTTGAGATAGTATTGGTAGAATATAACTCTGTGCCTCTGTGGTTAGTTACAGCACAAACACCTTCACATTCTCATTTTTCAGCATGTCAGCCCTATGCTTTGGGCCCCATCTTAGCCCCCTCAGCAGCCCATCCACTGGGACCCCCACCCTGGGCAGCCACCCCAGACTGACACAGACCAGCCCAGCACTCTCCAGGCAGGATTCCCTCTCCCCCAGCTCAGGGGATGGGGACCCTGCTGGCTTAGAGCTCTGAACACTGCGTGTCAAGCACTGGAGAACGGCACCTTGGGCAGTGTGCAGGGAGCACCACTGGCTGCAATCTCGGAGTTTCACCAGTCCTGCAGACAAGGTGCTGGTTTTCAGTGGGTCTGTACCCACCTGTGTTTGTGTGCAGCAAAGGGGCTGTTTATGAGCTTTTGTTAACTACTCCAAGAGTTCAGGTGGTGGCACAGTAACATTTGACAATGACCAGAGTCTTCACTTAGTTATTTTGGTAATTCAAACTACTAAATATCCCCTCTAAGGTTTTACTTCATGGTTTCTGACCTTTGCAATACCTGAGCCTCAACAGCCAGCCTCAACACCACCAGAAGAGAGGTGTCTCTCCCAGGGCATGGGCAGCCTGACAGCACTCGAGGTACTGGGGGTTAGCATTTCACACTTGAGAGACCTGGGTCTCCTGCTTCCTGCCAGGAGTGAGGGATGTGGTCTGTATTAGCATCTGACATTGTGGTGAGCTGTAAAAGCAGGTCCTTGGAGTGCCCTGATGCTGACATTGCTCACGGGAGCTGGCAGGTGCTGGCAGGGACACAGCCTCCTGTAATACTGAACAGGATCCCGTGGTTGTGGGGAGGTAACAGGGGACAGTCATAAGTCAGCAATCCTGGGTTGTAGCATGTTTTATACAGCACTGATTTCAGCCGCTGACCATTGGCCCAGGCAATCTGCTTGTGAGGATGACAACAAGCCCATTAAAGCATGAGGGGGGCTAGGATACCTGCTTACATTTTGCTTTAAAAGGGACAGTGACAACTCACAGGCAGTTACACCATAACTATGGAGGGCAGGAGGTCAGCAACAGGCTGTGAGTACTCTTAACAGGGCAAATGTCCTATCAGGTGGGTAAAACAAGTAGAGAGAAAAGCATCTTAAGTACAGTTTTAGGAGCAACAACACTTTCTGTAGAAAAGACAACAAAATATATCCGCTGAACATGAAAGAGTGCAGCCAAAGCAGGGCCTGTTGCACTATTGGAGTGTAAGCATATCAAACAAGATATTATTAACCTGGACATAAGCATGCTAAAATAGCATATCTGGTGACAGTGTATAAGTATGCCCTGATGTAACACCATTAATTAAATAAGCAACAAACACAGATTTCTGGAAATCTAAGCAGAAATGTAGAAATAATCTGTAACAGCAAATCAACCATTGGGGAATCGTACACTTGCACAAATGAGAGTATTGGAAAAAATGTGCATAGAGTAAAATCTGCAAAAAAGAGGGTACAAGAGGGTGGGAAAGTTGTGTGGGAAACAAAAAGAAATATATATGTTTTGTGTACATATTTATGTGTGTGTGTGTGTGTATACAGCACACAGAACAAGCAAACAAGATGTCTGCTGAAAACAGAACAAGTCCCTGTCCCCCTGAAAATAATAAATGGCCAGAAGCAGATTGGAGCTGCTTTTGGAGAGGTGTGGTATGAGCAGAACCACAGGAGTGATTAGAAAAGAAAGATAGGGAAGAGCTCATAAGCTTGGCCACCCTGAATCAGTGTTAACTGCTTGCACCACCCTCGTGGTAGCTGTACACTCACAGCTAATTTAAAATAAGATTCTTAAGGGCTAAGTTAGTTGCATATGTAATAAAAATTTTTCATGAAGACTAATAATTAACCTATATTGGTGGTGAATGTTGATCTGATATTGTTCTGAAATTTGAAACTGGCCTGATCTCAGTCTTTCAAACACACCCACCACATGGATCTCTGAACTGCCTGGTTAGTGCATGCAAACTGAGAGTATATGTGTGTGTATCCAGTTGCAACAAAGGAGAGAGAAAAAAATCCAGGAGAGGAGTTGCTCCAGCCTTGAAAGCCAGGTCAGAGGCCCTGGGATATGGCCCATGGCAAGGTCAATTACACAGCTGAGGTAGGCAGACAGAAAAGATGCCCTGCCTTTAAGTACTGACCACAGCCAGCAGCAGGGGCAGCCAAAAACCCTTGTAGTTTCTGATTGGGAATCAAAGGTTTCCCTCCACTCCTCCTTTTTGCCACCAGCTGCTCAGCCCCTCTCCACTTTAGCTACGAGCCCTGTGGTGGCACTGTGATGAATGCTGCTCGTTGTAAGGAGCTGTAAGAATGGCACATCCCCTCCCGAGGTCCCAGCAACTGACACCTTCTGCCTCGTTAGAGACCATACCAGAGGTCAGCCTCTGGAATGCAGCAAACCAATTTGCAGATGGAGAAAGGGAGGGTCAGTGATGCCACGGGCACAAATTAGAGAACTGCATTTTCAAACTGGCAGTTTCAGGAGTTTCATGTACCATTGCATCATGTGTAATACACATGCACTATTTTAAGAGTGTATATTATATATCGAAAACATTTAACATCCCTCTTCAATCTATTTCTCTGCCTTCTTTGTGGTTCCCAGCACAGATTCTGAAACACTGAGCAGCTGCAGAGATCTTTTAGATAACAGCAATATTCAATCTGTCATATAAATATTCTCATAATTTTTGTTTTCTTTGCAAAATTTCTCTCATCCTTGGCAAGTATGAATTTTTATATCCATAATAGTTTTGCTTTTTTGGTTGCCTTTGTAAGCACTTCTGTTCAAATAGGGAATTGACCACCAGGACAACAGTTCTCTCCCTGCACTCTGAGCTCACATTTGTGTTTGGGACACCTTCAGATTACCTGGTGCTACCCCGTGCAGAGTACCCACCTCTCAGACACATTTGCTCTGCACAGATTTTGTTTTCACTCACAATGCATGGATGTACTCAAAACGTTCAAGTTCTTCCCACCATGGCTGGATATTATTTTCATTGAGGTCTCAAGCCAGTTAAACTCCTTGGTACCTCTGGGCAAAAGCCCAGGTGTTGCTGACAGGCTGAGGTGGCAGCACCTCTGTAGGGACACGCACACCCCCACGAGCTGCCAGGGGACTGGAGAGCTCTGGGCCCATTTCAGGTGTACAGATGATCTGCCTGTGGCCATGATTGCATGGGTCACAAAATTACAGTATTTCTAGGCACCACAGTTAGGGGCAGACATAGGACCCCTCTGCTCTGTAACTGTGCATCTCCAGAGGGGGGGAATGAGTCCCTCGTGTGACATCTCCCTGCATTTGCCTTCCTGACAAACTATTTTGCAAGTGCAGGGAGGAATGCTGCTCTTTATTCAGTCACTTATTACATGAGGCTGTGGTACTGTTTGAATCACAAATTGCATGCTAATGGCCTAATTCATAAACCATTGACATTTTTTATGAGCCCTTAACATTCAAAAGTGAAGAATTTGTGCTCAAAAAATAATTGCATTGCAAAATTCAATAATTTAGTTTCTCATATTCATTAATGCCTAAGCCCACACCACATAACTTATCCCAGTCTAACTACAGTTCCCAGCACACTGATAAAAACAGGATACACACTAGTTCCCATAAAGGGCTTCTATTTGCAACTAACTCTTTACCTGCACTGATTGATTATATTTGTAGAGAGGAAAAATCCAGCTCTGCAGCAAGTGTGATGAATGCACTCAGCAATGGCTGCTTTGAAGCTGCTTTCTGCTCTAATCATGTTTTCCTCCAATGGCATTAACTACCATAAAATATGAGATCATAAAGGGTAATGATATCAGACAACAAAATCATCCTGCAGACTGCTCAGTCCCACTGTATTAGGGAAGGATTCATGTTTCATTAATGAAAACTTGCTTTGCTTTTGACCTGATATCACTGGTTGTCGAAACCAGACAAGAAAACTAATAATAAATGTGTGGCTCCTAAATCATCCACAAATTCCTAGTGCTGTGTATCACCCCCTTTTACACAGAGGGAAACTGAGGCATGTGCAAAGCAAATAGCCCAATACCTCTCGCAGGATCAGCTGGACCTCCCTGACTCTGTCCAGTGCTCAACTGGGGATGTGCACATGCTAAGGTGATTGGTGTTATCTAAACAAGCTTTATAAGTAGCTTTTTGAGTACTGAAAGCAGAATAGGTCTGTCCCCCTGGGCCTCTGTCCTTCCAGGACAAGCCAACATTTGTGGTTGGATGGTATTGCACAGGCACTCTCAGACAGGGCTTTTAAAAGGGGTGTGATTTTGAGGGGTCTCTGCATAAGGTAATGCTCACATGGGGAACCCAGTCTCCCAAAAAGGATGGTGGTTGCATCCTGGGTGGAGGTGGGAGTCTCTGTTGTAGGTGTCCTTGCAGAAGTGTCTTCAGCTGATTTAAGTGAGACTCCCCAGACTGCTATCACTCAGCTGGCCTGTGCTCCTGGGGGACAGTTCCAGCATGTTTAATTCATTGCCACTGGTATATCTTAACTAAAGACAAAACATCTTTTAAATAGCTTAACTACATACAAATGACTTCCCACATAGAAACAATTTCTTTTATTTACAAATGGTGATGCACAGCTTGATCCCTTCCACAGCAGAAATCACCACGGGGAGTCTCTGGAGGGCAAGGCTTCATTCTCCACCCAGTTTGTTAACTAACATAACACATTTAGGCATTGAGGCTGGGCTAAACACAGCAGGAGCTGCCCGGGGCAACTTCTGCAACTGCCCAAAATTCCGTCCCAGAGAGCTCCTACAACAATAATGCCAACATGCAATTGTGATAGCTCAGTCAATCACCTCCTGTCCAGCTGGCCTGTTGTCCCAAGCCAGTCCCTCACCCCATCTGTGCAGAGACTGCCTGGGCCTTCCCGGGTCACCCAGAGAATCAGTGTTGATGGCACCTAGGTGTGCCCACAAGCACAGCCCCCAAAACCAGCTCCACCACAACTGGAACTGTTGTTATACTTGTCAATGACCTATCCCTTCTGTCCCCCAGCCCTTGCTGCAGCTTTTTGCTGTAAGGTGCTCAGGTACCCTTACACCACAGCACAGCAAAAGCTGTAGGCATACAGCTGCAAACCCAGCGTTACTAGAGTAAGGATTGTGCTCCATCTGCAACAGCATTTCAAATAACAAGCTTTACATGCATCTTGAGGGTTTTTCTGTTATATTTTTATTCAGTTCTGGTAAAGAGAAAATGGTAATTGACAGGATAATTCACCAGCATCTGTTCCATCCCAATATAGGGTCTGAACTTACATGCATTTGAAGCCTTCTCCACAATACACTAGAGAAAGACATGGTTATTCTAGATCAGTGAGTGCTTTCCAGTGTCATTACCATGTTGAAAGTGACATTTATGCAGTCTCTTTTTTGAGTTGGCCCTGAGGTTGCAGCCACAGCATGGGAAGTGCAACATCAGGAATCACATAGGCACGTCCTTTTGGCATGGTCTGCAGGACTCTGGCATTTTGCTGCATTGTTTCTTTCTTATTTTAGGTCAGCACTTAATGTTCCTTTGGAATATTGGTCCCTTTTGAAATCCAGTAGCTGAAGTTGCTGATAATTAATAAAGAAGCAGCTACAATATATTTGCAGAACTTCCTGCCTGAGGTTGGCTGTTAAACAGACCTGAATCACAATTCCATAATTATGTGATGGCAAAGGCTTTGGGAGCTGCTGAACCATGGACACTTCAATTTTAAAGGTCAGATGAAATGCTGATTTGCTATAAAACAAATCAATACACAAAAAAAAAAGGTTGAAAAATGTGAACGTCCACATTGCCAGTAGAAAACACATGAATTTGAGACTGGCAGATAATGTATGTGTAATAAGTGGACATCACTTCTTCCTGCCTTTGCCAAAGCTAGAGCACCATGAGGCCTCAAGGACAGTTCTTCCCACATGGCACTCAGTGTTTGCAAGGAGGCCAGAGCTGGTACCCAACAGTCAAAGGTCCCCTTGACCATTAGGTCAAAGAATTGCAGAAGCTGCCTTTGGAATTCTCCACACAAAGCACATCCCAGTGTAGCAGGCATGGGCGTTCTCAAATCCCCAGGCAAGCTCTCGTTGGTTGCTTTTCCACCAGGTGAGCAAGACGCTAATGACACATTTATACATCTTTTAGTGATTCCTAAGTTCCCAAACCCTTAAACTGTGCTGGACATGTCCTTTTAAAAACATCCTGGCAAACTAGAGAAAGTAGCATGGAGTGTTGGCAGTTCAGGCAGGCCCTGGTGAGGTCTGCTCATCCCAAGGCTCTGCTCCTGTTTGGTTACACCACAAGCAGAGGATTGCTTTACTCCTGCAGTGGAAAAGCTGGCACACACAGGGACAGCAATCCCCCTCTCACACCCTCTGGGCTTCCAGCTCCTGCTCAATGGTACCACTTTCCCCGTCCCTGGAAACTGCTGTCTCACTGGGACTCTCCAGGTTTGGGCAGGAGTTAGTGTCTGATTAAATCTAAGATTCTGTAATTTGTCTTATGGAGCTAAAGATAATTTTTAAACTGTAGTTGGGCACCCTTAATATTTTATGCACAGCTATGCCCATCTCAGATTTCAGAATTGACACAAAAAAACCCCATGCAAGTCTGGCTCCAGTGAAAGCTGAAAGGTTGTAGTTCTTTTAATTGCATAATTTTGGCAACAAGAAGGGTGGAAGCTGCTTGAGGCATTTGAGTGGTCTTGGGTCAGTCATATTTTTCTGCTTTTCTCTCTAGCTATAAGCTCTTGAAAACATTAACTGAGAAATGAGAGCTGATCTCTGAGTGTTCATATGATGTACTATTTTAAATAGTTTATTTATTTGGAATTTTAATTTTTTAAAATGAACAAATTAATAAATCTCTTTGAGTTCTAGAAAATAAGATCTTCATAAGCAGAAATGGCCAGATCTCAAGTGCCACCAGCTTAACAATACAATCCTAAAAGGTGGTCATTCTGATTTTGAGCAATACTTTATAATTTATCTCTGAGGACAAAGTAATTGGGTGACATAAATGAAGGTACCTCCGTGGAGTTTTTCTGACCAGTATGAACTTTAATTTTTCATAGGCACATTTCAACATGTCCTCCTGCAAGCTGGAAGCTGTAATTATGAGTCTGCCTTTTATAAGACAGACTATATTTCCCTTAAAAATGCATAAGCCTCCCTATTATTGCTACACAGCAGATGGAGTGGCAGAACAGAGCTGCCTTGTGGATTGTTAAACCAAACCGTTGCTAAGAAAAAAATACCACTGAAGACCAAGATCAGCAATCATTTCAGAAAAACAGGTTCCTGTGCCCCTCCAATATATTTCTGTGTTACCTCCATAGCAGAGACTGATGAACACATGTATTTGTATGAAATGCAGAAGCAGCATGAGCTTAATGTTACAACTGCTTCTAAGTGCAGTTTGCATTTGTAATTTAAAGTTGTTTCAAAGTAGTGAAGGGAACTAGGGAGTTGTTTGGGGCGATAGAATATAGAGGATCATTACAAGCACTTGCAGTTCATATTTTGCTTGAACTAATTCTTCCTGATATTTTAATATCAAACATAACCCATGCCAGTTTTATATCTCAAATATATTTGGTATTTCAAAAAATAATTAATAGTGTCAGTTTTATTAATGTGTTAAAATATGAATTAAAAACATGACAAATCAATGGGAAACAGCAGTCTGTTTTAATGAATATTTCATACTGTGCATCAATAAATCATAGATCAAAGGGAATGGAGCACATTCTGCGATACTACTTTTCTGTCAGTGTGGGGTTACTAAAAGTTTTACAAGTTGTTTTGGCACTTACTTAGTTGCACATTTGAATTAACATTTTAGGAGGGAAATAAAAAAGTTATGGCACTGAATCCCAGAAGAGTCTGGTGTTCAAAAGAGATTGTCCTGCTCCTTATTATTTCATTGCTTTAGAAGGTCTGTGGCTGACCACACAGTTGCAGGTCTATGTGCTCTGTGCAGGTGTCTTGCTCTGCCTCCCCAAACCAGGCTTTTCCCAAGCTTCCCACATGGGCACTGGCAGAAGGTGAAACTTCTTAACAAAGCCCCTTGACCTCCTTGTCCATCTTTGTGGCTGATGTGCTGCCTGTGGCTTTGAGTTGTGCAGATCTTTGTGGTGTCTCTGTTTTGCCAGAGCATTGAGGGGCTCAGATACAAGTGCCTATCTTATCAACTGTGTGTGCACAGATTCAGCCCCTCAGATCCTTTAATGATGTATGTTGTATAAACAGAAAACTTGATCTTTTTTACATCTGAAACAGGAACCATAAGATTCAGATACTCAGGCCCTTTGCTAAACTTTCAGTTCAGGGATTGGTCGGCACTAGGGAAGTTCCCTGGAGATGGTGATATGGCCAAGGCAACTTCTCTGGGGGAAGCTGCTCATTCAGGATCTCAGGTTTTCTCTAACCACAGAATTTAACTCTTTTAGGCTACAGAAATTACCTTCAAACCAGGAGCAGAACTGACACCTGCAGCAATGCATACCTGAGTTCATGTAAACAGTGACCGCAGTGGACAAACTTGGCTTGTTTGTTCTTCAAGACCTCAAGATTCATCCAGTCCTCATAATGTCAGTGCAGCTGTCAGACGCAGTTCTGTGCATTTTAAGTAAGAAATTCCTGATTTGCCAAAGATCTCATCAGTGTATTAGAAGCAGCATCTAATAGAAATAATTGATCAATTTAGTAGGCCCATAGCTTTCTCATGCAGAGACAAATATTGGAAGTAAATCTCATTCTTGTTCATAGATTCAGCAATGAAATTACATATAAACATGGCTCAGGTGTGAAAGACTTTACCCTTGGCTAGTGTTTGTCTCTTTAATCTTCTATAGCTCTCAATTAAAAGAAATGCCTGGCCTCTCCAAAAAAGAAAGTGAGCTGCCTTCTCTCAAGTCTCCCAGTTTTCATTTTTATTTTCTACAAGAGGAAGAGTGCTGTTTGCATAGTGCTGTAAGATAAAAGGAGGGTAGGATGAAGTTGCCCATACTACTGCAATTGATAGTAATTGGTCCTGCTGTATATCACTGATCTAAGTAACAAAAACGTGGTTTAACTCAGAGTGGCTCAGACTTGGTGCTGTACATTCACAAACCCCCAGACTGAGAATCATATGTGTGATTCTAGTCAGACCACTTTATCAAGATCGTATTTCTGGAGCAAGAACAAATGCATTTTTTTACATTGAATTAATTAAATTCATGGCAATGCTAGAGTCCCCTAGCAAATCTGACACAGGAAAATTCTGTCCAGCTTTGATGCTTTTTTGTTTGCTTGTTTTATAGCAGTATTGATGCAAATCCCCGATTATACTACAAATTGTCTTTATAGTAAAGTAAAATTCAGGAAGCCTGACAAATGCCAAGTAAACTTATGAGCAGAGGGAGAGGGGTAGCAGAGGCTGATATCATCAGTCCTGCAGTGGGGGCTGCCCCAAACCTTGGCTGAGGAGCCAGGGTGATCTGCAGAGGGGACAGGGTAAAAATAAGATGTAAGAAAGCTTTAACCAGAGACAGAGCTGGGGTGTTTTCAGTGTAAGCCATGCAAAGGTTAGCACTGTTCAGTGAAATGCAAGACTGGTGGGAGTGAATGACACGTGCATCTACACATGGACTGACAATATCTCACAGTTGGTGGCTCATCAGGTATGGAATGTCCTCCCGTGGCTGTTGTGATCTTGGTGGGAGAGGTGTTTCCCAGTGGGTTCAGACCACTCCTGTTGGACTGCCCTAATGCACTGCACTGCACACAGAGGGGAACAAGCTCTGCTCATCCTCGGTGTCACCCAGCAGCCACCAGCCCCATTACCTCACTGCACCCCCTCGAGCTCTCAGCTCAGCACCATCATGGTCCCAGAGCTTCTGACCCCTGTCTGCAGAAGATGGGAGAACAGCAAAGATGGGCACAGATTTCCTGCAGTCTGCCAGGCAGATATTCCCACGCAGCATATTTATCTGTGTGATACCACCAGCTCCCTCCCTTTCTCTAATAGAAGACCAGAGAGGATTACACACATTCATTTAGTTAAAGATGCAAGGCTATTCACAGTAATTAGCTACCACTAATTAAGTAGGGAGATCAGGGATAGAAATGGAGACAGAAGTCATTCAGGGTATAACTGCTGAGTGAGGTGATTTTGCTGTACTCCACTGATGTTCCACAAGAACGATAAATCCCCAGATCTCTGCAGTAGGCAATGAGGAGTTTAAGCCTAAAAATTATTATACTAACGCCAGAAAAGGCTACAGGACGTCTTTGAGAGTGTAGATAATGGGGTCTGTCCTTTTTACCCTCATCTCAGAGGCCAGGTCACAGTACTGCGTCCTGCCCCACTGATTCCTCTGGGAGAGCCCCAGCAGTGTTGTAACATGGAATTCCCATGTAATCCCAGCTAACAGAACAAAAACCCAACCAGAAAGGGGAAAGCCCTCTTGACCAGCAGCACAGTGAAAGCAAATTCAGTCTTTGAAGACAGAACTGGAATGCCAGAATGTGCAGAGATTAATCTGAAACTAATACCGATTGCTTCCTATCACGTTCAGTATATTTGACATAATTACCTTAAGAACAGCCTCAAAGTGTTATATTGTTAAAGCTGCCAGATGGAAGACATGCTCTGCTGATAGCAAGCATATCAGATGATGATATTGAAGAGACTTCTGAAGAGTTTTAATTAATCTTTCTCTCTTTTTTTATATAATTGACATTACATTGGGCTCATTTGTTCTGTGGGACCCAAGCACTTGGCTCCTGGTTACAGGACTTTAATGGATAAAGGTTTCCCTGAAGAGAGCTAATAAAAGTCGAGGCTCTCAGCTTTTATGAAAATGACTGCAGGTTACCTTAAAGAGAAGATGGTTTCCTCCACTATGTGAAGCAAAACTTCATAGATCAATGTTGACATAAGATGGTGCTTAAATGGGTAATTTTTTTCCAGGCGTTTATCTTCTCTGGCTGAGACCCATTATTTTATTGCCCCGGTTGGAAACCACCACGCTGCATGACACAAGCATGGTTTTAATTAGTCTGAAAAGTTTTAATTGGGAAACAAAGAGAGATATCTTATAGATTATTATTGCAACCTTTAATTGTCTGACTCGAGAGACCATTAATTATCTTGATGGGGAGATGACACACCTTTTTGAACTATGACACCCATATTTACAGCACCTTTTACAGAATACAGTACCTGTTGACTTTCTTCCAGCCTTTCATTAAGGAACTGCTGTGATAGGAATTAACTACAGTAATTCCATTACAAAACCTGCTGTCCAGTGGAATTTTTCTGGAAGATTAGATTTCTGAAAGGGAAAAAGGCCATTTAAGCTAAGCATTTCCTCAAGGCTCAAAGTAAATAACCGATGAAGAAGGTCAGAATGAATTTAGAACTCTTAAAGGTCTGCTGTACACTTGCATGCAGTGTGCGAAAAATAAACAGTGCAGCTTTCCAGTACAGTGATTTTTATTGTTTTAAATGTTTCACATTTCAGTTTAGGGGAGAGATGAGAAGCGCAGAGGACAGAATCTGATCAAAATGATTTTACTTGGAGGAAGAGCAGCATTTTAAGCAGACATTTCAAGGTTGAAGTGATACTGGTAGCAGTTGCTTGGCATTAACAACAAAGAAAATACTTGTTAAGTCCATTGGGGCAGAACAGCAGAGAGAAACCTGTGACCTGGGGTTCAGCTCTTGCCACAGTGCATTCACCATGTGTAGGGAAGAGCATGGGGCTGGGTATATATTGTGTCTGTTTATTATTAGCTCTGTACTGGTATCCACTGTCAGTCTGCAGTGGGTGGCCCTCACTGCCTGCTTTCAGCTCCTCTTTTGCAGCAGAGATGTTTTTGGGACCTGGTCATTTTTAGTAGTTCTGTAATTGAGTCTGTATTGAGTAAACTAGTTGAGAGACTTTTAACCTGACTTTATATTGCTTACTGGAAATTCAGAAGATTACTTTAAGCTGTGTTAATATAGTTGTGTTGGGGTTTTTTTCCTGGAGGTCAGCAGTATCTACTCTGTTTCTGTGCAAGGAAATTAAAATATTCCCTGGGCTACCACAGGCTAACTAGATACTGAGTTTATTTTAAAAGTACAGCCAGGTGACCGACCTCTTTTTTTGACCAGGAGCAGGTGGACAAGTGGAGGCTGGAGCTTTGATCCCATACAAACCTCCTTCCCTACCAAGCTTCAGCTAATACAGATCAGTGGGAGACAATATTGCACTCCTGCTACTGGGGCTGGAGTAATGAGGAAAAAGGGTTGTGTCTGAGTCATGGAACCTCACAGGTGTTTCACAGGGAGTTGCTCTGAGATGGAGCTAACAACACAATTGACTTTATTGTGCCTTTCCTGCACACACCAAGAGAGGCAAAGCTAATCAAAGCGACCTGAACATATGCTGTAGGCTAACCAAGGGGGCATGCCCAGACAAAAACCACAGAAATGGATTCTCCTTTGTGTGTGTGCTCTGTCTGACCGACCTACGAGTGGGGAAACAAAGTTTTAACAAGTACTTTCACTTGGGGAAATCTTTCCACAACTACAGAAGTCGTTAGGCTTCATCTGCAGTAGCTACAGTCACTGGAAGCAAAGTGGCCATCAGCGATGCTGGAATGTCTCTACAGCAGAGCTTTTGCAAATTAAGAGTCTGATGCTGCATACTGATTGAATGCTGCAAACTACTTCCCCCTTCTCTGTCCTTAATTTCTTCTTCTCTCAAGCTGCTGTCAGGAGTAATCCCTCTTCTAATATACTGAGATGGGGAAAATCTCTCTTCAGGGTTTTTCTGGTTGGTTGTTTGTTTTTCAATTAATCTCAGGGAGGGCTGTGCTGGGTTGGTGACATTGGTTTGCTCCTCACATGTGCAGCTGTGGCATGTGCTCGGTGCAGAACGTGCTGAGGGCAGGATGTGCCCCAGAGGGAGAAGGTTCCTGCAGTAGTGGTCATTTAGGCTTGACATCAGCTCCAAAAACATACATGTAGCTGTGTTATGGGATACTAATTTTAAAAGTCTGTTCACCTGATGGCAAAAAAAATGCTGTTCTTTGAACAACTTAAGCAGTTTTAAAATGTAATTATTGCCTGAGTGCCTCTAACAATGATGGCACAACTCAGGTGCAGCAGTGACAACTGAATGTGTCTTAGGGCACTGGCATGTGCAGGGCTACATATATATTAGTGTGAGGAAAAACTAGTGTACAAATTTAATTTAATAAGCTGGATATATAGCATAAATCTTATTTATTGTTATTATTTTAATTTTTTGTGAGGAATGAGACAACTCTTTGTAGAAATTAAAACAATTTATTAAAACAGAAAAATTGAAAAATTGCAAAAAAAAAAAAAACTAACAAAATATAAAAATTTGGGATCCAGATGGCTCGGGAGATATGCCCCAGGAGCGCAGGGATTCAGGAACTTTAGGCTTAAGACAGCTCTGAACCTCAGGTAGAGAAAAAAATAAACTTGCAGTTTAGGCTGGTCAAAAAGAAATCTATTTCTAAAAGCCCCTAGAAAGGGGTAGGCTTCTCCAGCACTGCCTTAGCAAGCTGGAGAGGAAGGGAAAAAAGAGAGTGGGCGTGTCTTTTGGATTCCTTTTATAGCTTTTGCTCCGCCCACAGTCCGCCCACAGCCCACCCACAGTCCACCCCCCTGGTTCAAGGCGGTTGGTGTTTTCCCCTTGACAGACCACCTCTGTCCACCAATGGCTCCTCCTGGTCAGAGGGGTGATATTAGTTGAGATAAGGGTCATGTGCTTATGGGGGGCTGGGCTGTTTGTTGCAACTGGGGTTTTTTTAAAATCTGCCTTGAAACCAAGATACAAGTAAAACATAAAAAAATACATCCAACACATCTTAAAACACTTGTAAAGGTATACAGTAAACACAGGAAGATCATAAAAACTTGATTAGTGTACCTGGACTGATGGATTGCTTTAACATTCAATTTAAAAATATTAAGCTCAAATTAATTAAGGCACTTAATATGCAAAGACCAAGCACAAATAGGGATTTCATGTATGACAAGTCCCCCCTTTTTCTCTTATGTTCACATCTTTGGTCTTTGCATTTAAGTGGAGGTGGATAACTCTTCAGGGATAGATTCAAGCTCTTTAAAACTGTCCCACACTTGCTGGGCAATTTTTCTCTCCTTTCTAGTTTTCTTATTGTTACTATTATTGATATGCATAATCTTTTGAGCGAATGGTGGACGCTGCTGTTGTCCTTGAAGATCCTGGATCAGTGGCATGCTTTGGACGACAGTGGTGATTAGACGGATGAAACAAGGGATTAAACAAGGGAGAAAAATAAGTCCTGTAAGGGAAAGTCCAACAATAATTAAAGCTTTCTTCCACCATTGTCCTTGGAAAATATTTTCCCACCATTCAGAAGTGATCAAGGGCTGCCATTTCTGCACTGGAACATGGGCTAGTTTCCTGATGTTTTGGGTAATCTTGGTGATGGCTTCACCGTGATCATCAATATGGATGCAGCAGTCTGAGGTGTTAAACTTGCCACATACTCCACCTTCTTCAGCTAGTAAATAGTCCAATGCCAGCCTATTTTGGTACACGGCTGCTCGAGTTTGCCCTTGCTGTGTGTTAAGTAGTTCAAGAGCAAGAGAGGTCTCATTAGTGATTACCTCAATTAGTGCTTGCAGTCTGATGATCCGGTTTAGCATGTAGATGGGAGTTCGGTACCCCCAGCTCCCATCCTGTGCCCATGTTGCAGGTCCATAAGTCTCTAGGATCCTCTCAGGTGGCCACTCTTCTTCTCCCCATCTCTGGGTCCCTCCTATTACATGTCTCTTAGTACGGAAAAGTTCATCATAAAGGGAGATTCCAAGGTGGGCTCCAGCGTTTTCAGCAAGTAGGAAGAAGTTTGGTTGAATGGCTCCAAGAGTGCAGCTCCCTTTCCAGCGAGGTGGTAAGTTGGAATAAGCTCGGTTACCACAGATCCAGTAGAGGTCTTGTGGTGCTTCCCAGAAGTGGGGTTGTATACTTGCTGCTGTAATCCAGTACTTGGAAATTTGTGGCAGGACAGAATATGGATTTCCTTGATCCCAGCACTGCCAGAGTTTTTTAACAGGATTCAAAATGCAATTTTTGTTTTTAACCTTTTCTGCAGACCAGAATACATCTGGTTCTTGAGGTATCCACCAATGTTTTTGCCCATCAGTTACCAGGTACCTTTTGCATATTGTCTCACCAACTTCTTTTAAAAATTTTCTTCCTTTCCTCCAGATGCATTCTTCTCCAATAACAGTATTGCTTAGCAGCCAGGTTTCATTGTCATGTCTGGTTGTGGGGGAGAGATTACTCAGTCGGAGTAAATCGGGGGGTCCAAGACTGACTCCCCGCCAAGGCCAACTCTCCGATTCTAAAGTTCCTCCGCACACCCAGCAATTTGTTAAATTTAGCTGTTGTCCAATCCTTTCTGCCAGGTCAATAAACAAGTTTTTCCTTGACATCAAAGGATTGTTTTCTTTTTGTTTTTCCTTTTCTTCTATGACCACCTCTTGGATCAGGTCAGTGTCATAGGTCTTTCTTTTTAACAAATCTTCTGTCTTGGTTATGTATCTAAAATTGAAACAGAGCCAATCGTCTTGGGAGGGGCACTCTCCCTTCTGCTTATGTATTTGGGTGCCAATGTTTTTGCCAATCCAGTACTTGTGACCTTTTTCTGAGCAGATACTCAACCTTGTTATGTTGTAACAAGATGGATTAACATAAGTATGTGCTCGGAAAAAGTGTCGAATTTGAAATGAGCCTCCTTCTGCCTGGTACACAGTCTTGTAACATCTGTTACAGCGGCTCTCGGCTGCTTGTGTAAAGGGAGGCCAGAGGACCCAGAGACAGATGACACTCAGTAGCAGGATGTTGCTCACTTTCCCCTTTAGGCATACCCGAGAGGAGCTGTCAGCATTTGGGTTGCCTCTGCTGGTGGGGGTTGTCATCTTTGCTTCTTTCGTCCTTTCTTTAGGCATCTCACCTTCAGATGGTTCTTCAGTGACCTCAGGCTTCTGGAAGCTCATGGTTATTTTAGGGTTGGCCTTGTCAAAGATTAGAGTTATCGTGCCCATAATTTTGGAGTCTGATTGGACTGTTATTGGAAGAGAATGCTGGCTTCAAATGGAGCCTTACTATACAGTTGATGTGACAATATGGTTGTGTGAAGGCAGAATCTGTAAAAGGGAATAACAAAGAACAGAATTAACAGCAAAATATTTTCAACTTAGTTTAACAACTTGTAGCTAACACTTATTACTGAGGTATAACTGGGGAAGAACTGGGAGTACAGGATTTTATTAACTTGGAGTGAGGGATGCTGAGTGGAGCTTTCAAACAGGGTGTTTAGTTTGATGGTTTGTCTGGAGGTTTCTTCTCTTCAATTGGTGGTGCCACTGGACCCTTCACCCTCTTGACATGCGTCCAGCCCTTTTCAAATGTCCGGACAGCTGTTTCAGTGGTTAGCTGGACCTGAAATGGACCTTCCCAGGATGGGGTTAATGACTTTTCTTTCCAGGATTTTATTAACACCCAGTCACCTGGATTGATGTGATGTAAATTAAAATCAAGTGGGGGAGTTTGTGGTAGAAAACCTCTTTCCCTCAGCAACTCTAGATTTTTGGCAATTATCTGTACATATTTTTGTACATTGGTGTTTCCACACTCTTTCACATTCAACTCTTGTGGTGTAGCAAGGTAGGGTAATCCATACAACATCTCATATGGTGAACAACCCAAATCAGATCTTGGCTGTGTCCTGATTCTAAGAAGAGCAAGTGGAAGGCATTTTACCCAGGTCCATTTTGTTTCCAGCATTAATTTTGTGAGGGTGTTCTTGATTGTCTGGTTCATCCGTTCCACTCTCCCAGAGCTCTGTGGATGCCACGGGGTGTGTAATCTCCAATTTGTTCCTAATTGCTGAGCCAATTGTTGTACAATTTGGGAGGTAAAATGAGTACCTCGATCTGAATCTATGCGGTGGACTATCCCATAACGGGGGATAATTTGCTCGAGGATCACCTTACTCACTGTCTGGGCTGTTGCATTGACAGTTGGAATAGCTTCCACCCAGTGGGTAAGGTGATCAACGATTACCAATAGGTATTTCCACCTCTGGACAGGAGGCATTTCTGTAAAGTCAATTTGAATGTTTTGGAAAGGCCTGATTGCTAATTCAATTCCTCCGCCCGTGTTCTTTTTCATTACCTTTTTGTTAACTTTTTGACAGATTACACAGTCCCGGGTTATTTGGTTGGCTATTTCATAAACACCAGTGCATCCAAAGGTTCTGAGATAGTGATCCGCCAGAGCCTTTGAACCCCAATGATTGCTTTGGTGGATATTTTGTAGAATTTCTCGGGTTAAATTTTTGTTTAAAATTTGGCGTTTATCTGGTAAATACCAGCGACCTTGAGAATCCTCATTAGCTCCAATTAAAACTAATTTCTGTTTTTCCTGATCAGTAAAAATGGGCGTGGGTAAAATGTTAGTTTGTGGAATAGTGTCAGATGTGGTGGTGTTAGTTGGAAGTTGGTTTACTTCCATCACTTTTACCTCTTCTTCCACTGCTGCTTCTTTTGCTGCCAAGTCTGCTAGGTTGTTCCCCCGAGCTTCTTTTGTGGTTCCCGGTTGATGACCTGGAATATGCACCACTGAGATCACCTGAGGCAGTTGCAGTGCTTTTAGAATTTTTAGGATCAATTCCTTATGTAGGATATCTTTCCCTTTGGTGTTTAGGAACCCCCTTTCGGACCAGATTTTTCCAAAGGTGTGGACTACGCCATAAGCGTATCTGGAGTCAGTGTAAATGGTCCCGATGCTCCCTGCTAGTCGGTGGAGTGCTTTTTCTAGGGCATAGAGCTCACAGACCTGAGCTGACCAGGTTGGTGGCAATCTGCCCTTTTCTAGCACACACATTTGGTGTCCATCGACCACTGAATAGCCAGAGCATCGCTTTCCATCCACCACTCGAGATGACCCGTCAATGAAGAGGATTTCCCCTTCATTGAGGGGACAGTCCACCAGGTCCTCTCTGACTTTTGTTTGGATATCAATTATCTCAATGCAATTGTGTTCAATTTCTTTTTCTGATGGGGTCCCATAAAGAAATTGAGCTGGATTTTGGTGTGTACACACAACTAACCTCAGGTGGTCTGAGTGCATGAGAATGGCTTCATATTTGACTATTCTTGGGTCAGTTAACCACTCTGCAGCCCTGTGAGCTAAAATGGTTTTGATTGAGTGTGGTGTATGCACTGTCAAGTCTCCACCAAAAATGAGTTTTTGACTCTCCGAGACCAGAACAGCTGCTGCGGCGATGGACTGGATGCAGACGGGCCATCCTCTGGACACTGGATCTAGTAATTTGGAAAGAAAAGCAACCGGCTTCCTGACTCCTCCCCACTCCTGGGTTAAGACGCCATAGGCAATTCCCTTCTCCACATTAACAAATAGATCGAAGGGTTTTTCTAGTGAAGGAAGGCTTAAAACAGGTGCTTTTGTTAATTTCTCTTTCAGATTTTGTAATTTTTGTGTGTCTGAATTAGTCCAATTAAAAGGTTCTTCTTCTATTAGTTTTTCATATAAAAATTTGGCAGATTGTGAATACTGATCAATCCACAGTCTGCAGTATCCAAATAGGCCTAATAATTGCCGGATTTCTCGTTTTGAAGTTGGAGGTGGTAGATTTAGGATTCCTTCTACTCTTTCAGCACTGAGTTTTTTTGTGCCATGGCCAATTAGATGTCCCAAATACTTCACCTCCTGTAGCACAAATTGTAATTTAGGTTTTGACACCCTCAGCCCGTTCCTCCCTAGAAAATTCAGTAACTGAATTGTAGCAGTTCTTACCGTAGACTCCTGTTCCCCAGAGAGGAGCAGGTCGTCTACGTACTGAGTTACCTGAATCCCTTCGGGTGGAGAAAAGGAACTTAGCAAATCTTCTAGCGCTTGGCCAAAGAGTGTGGGTGACTCGGTGTACCCTTGAGGCAGGCGAGTCCAGCGCAGCTGCTGCTTCCGTCCAGTGTCTGGATCCTCCCAGGTAAATGCAAAGATGTCTCTGCAATGAGAATCTAGAGGACATGACCAGAAAGCATCTTTAAGGTCAATAACAGAGAACCAGGCATGTGCTGGGGGTACCCGACTCAGGAGTGTATAGGGGTCCTGCACCAGTGGGTACCTGGTTTGGACTCTCTTATTGACCTCACGCAGATCTTGTACAAGCCGGAATGACTTATCTGGTTTCTGGACAGCCAAAATTGGAGTGTTGTAACTGGATTTGCAGGTCTCAAGAATTCCATCTTGTAATAAGTCCATGATAACAGGCTTCAGGCCCTTTCTTTTGTCCTTGGAGAGGGGATATTGTGGTACACGTACTGGCTGGCTATTTGGGAGCAACTCAATTGTTAGAGGTGTGATGTCCATTTTTCCCCGGTTGCCAGGTTTGGCCCACACTACCGGGTCAATGTGTTGCTCATCTACTAAAGATAAAACAAACAATTTAGTGGTCATTTTTCCACCCTGCGGTACCACCCCAACCCTCAGAGGTATTTGGAAGTCACGTCCTAAAAGATTGATCCCAGCTTGAGGTAGGTATAGCACATCCCCTGTATGGGTACGTCCTTGTATGGAAAGGATTACATTTTTAATTACAGGAACAGCAAAGCTTTCACCATTAGCACCATATATATCTAATGTATCTTGAGAAATAAAACATCCTGGAGGTGTTTCAGTGACACAGGTTCTTTCAGCACCTGTGTCCACTAAAAACTCCACTTGTTGTCTCTGGGGTCCAGCTTCTAATTTTATCAAGGGCTCTTTAAGATGTTTTTGCCCCAGAGAATAAAGCCCCTGACCCCTTCAGTTGTTCAAAATTTGTCCCTCCATTTGAAGGACTCCTTGATCTCTCTGCTTTTTAAAACAGTACCACTGCCCGTGGCCTGGTTTATTACAGTATGTGCAAATTAACCTCTCAGGTCTTTGAACAATTGGGTTAGGTTGTTTATTGCAAACACAAACCTGTGGCTGTTGCTGAGAGCAGATTTGGGTTTGCTGTTGTGGGATGCCCCTTTGGGAAGTTCTTTGTGTAGGAGGGTTGTGGATTGGAGCATTAGTACTGTTATTCATTATTCGGCTTTTAGCCTTCATCCTCTCTTCATCCCTCCTAACAAAGACTTTTTGGGCTTCCTCCAGTAATTCATCTAGTTCCCTCTCTGGCCATTTTTCCAATTTTTCCAATTTTTTCCTGATGTCAGGCCAGGAGTGAAGCACAAAATGTACCTTTAGCATAGTTTTGCCTCCCTCACTGTCTAAGTCAATGACAGAATAAAGTTGAATGTTATTCCTTAACCGAGCCATCCAAGCTGTTGGGGACTCATCCTTTTCCTGTTCCCCACAAAATGCTTTTTTCATATTATTAACTCGAGGAACAGCTTCTCTAATCCCTTTTATAATTAAATTTCTGTAGTCTTTCATGTTCCTCCTGCCCTCTTCTGAATTTGGGTTCCATTCAGGGTCTGTCAGTGGTAATTTTTGTTCTCCAATTGGGTCTTGATTAGAATTATTTTCTCTGTCCCAGACTGTCACTCCTGCAGCTCTAATCAATTTTCTTTCCTCAATGGTGAATAAGGAGTGAAGGATGGATTGTATCTCTCCCCAATTATAAATATTAGGGCCGAGGAATTGATCAAATTGGTCAGCTAGACCAATGGGGTCAGCCATCAGGCTTTTCATTTCTTTTTTAAATTCCCGTACCTCAGATGAAGCTAGAGGTACAACTACATAACCAATTCCTCCTTGAGCATTTCCCATGGGTACCTCCCTAAGAGGTAGAATTTTAGACTCATGGGGAGTGCTAAGGCAGGTGGGACAGTCAGGTGTTTTAAATGATTTCTTTCTAGTGCAAGATGCTGGGCCATCCTGGCTAGAAGAAATCCTTTGTTTGGTTGTCTTTTTGTGAGAGCAGGAAGGAACAGAATTTTCTTTTTCACTTTCATTCTCATTTTCTGAGTCCCTTTCGATTGGGTGGCTTGATGAAGGAAGGACCCTTTCTTGTTCAATTTGGACCCTCCTTTCTGGAGGAGTTACTGGAGGAAGGTAGTCTAGGGGGTCCCACTTTGGTTTATTTAATTTAGGTTTTTGTTTTTCTTTCTGTTTGTGTTCTTCTGCAATGGAAAAAATTTGGTTTGAATTTTTATTAAGTCCAATTGAATTAGATTTAGTTTCCTCTTCCAATTCTATTTTTTTGCTTTGGTCTTCATTTTGTTTTTGCCAATAATTTAACCAAATTTTAGCATAGTCTAATTCATCAGAATGTTTTGGAGCTTTGTAATGTACATAAGAATGCAAAGCCTCACAAAGCCATTTTTCAGAAGACCCATACTTGGGCCATCTGAGCCCATCTTTGTTAATTCTATGTTTTGGCCACTTAAAAACACAGTACCTAATCATTTGACACTGGTCTTTTTCTTTAGTTAAAAGATTTTCTTCCCACTTTAGGAGCATTTGCCCTAACGGACTGTCTGGGAAGATTTTGTATTTCTTCATTAGGTCTTTCTTTTTGCTATTCGCTTGTCCCATTTTGTTACTGGGAAGCAAACAAGCAGCTAGTGCAGAAGAAAAAAATTTTTTTTTTTTTTTTTTTTCTAATTAAATAAACCAAAGTATTGTATTATATAAAACATTTAAAATATTGCATAAGGAAATAATGTTACAAAATAACCTAAATTCAATACACTATCACAATAAAAAAATGATAATAAAGTTATAAGCATAAAATACAATACAACTAATATAGAGAAAAGCAAGCAGGGTTAGTAGATATATAAGGGAATGAATGATGGCGAATCTGTGGGAAAATTAAATATGGTAGGCTGGTGAGAAACAAATATGTTGCAAGAAAATATTAATTTTAATTATAAAAAGAATAATTAGTGAATATTTAAATTGGTTAAAGTATAACTGAAATTTAGATAGTTTTATACATATATACTTAGAATTTAAGAAACAAGAGTTGTCTTTATTAGCAAAGGAGAGATAAATTTAAAATATTTATAATCGAATTAAAGGAAAAAGATTATAATGACTAACACAAACAGTAATTCAAAATATCAAAGTAGTGTCTTATGATTAAAGCAGATAAAGCAAATTACAACTACAATCCAATAACCCAAACACTCCAAACTAACAGGAAGTATAAAGGTGCTAGATAGCACTGACCAGAAGAGTGCAGCTAAAACAAGTTCACACATGCACTTATAACAGCAAAAGGGGTGCAGTTCAAATTAAAAGGACACAAAATGGCGGCCGACCACGTGGCGGCCCGAAATTTCAAAATGGCGGCCGACCACGTGGAAACCCGAAATTTCAAAATGGCGGCCGACCACGCGGCGGCGTGAAATTTCAAAATGGCGGCCGACCACGCGGCGGCGCGAAATTTCAAAATGGCGGCCGACCACGCGGCAGCCCGAAATTTCAAAATGGCGGCCGACCACGCGGCAGCCCGAAATTTCAAAATGGCGGCCGACCACGCGGCGGCGCGAAATTTCAAAATGGCGGCCGACCACGCGGCGGCGCGAAATTTCAAAATGGCGGCCGACCACGCGGCGGCGCGAAATTTCAAAATGGCGGCCGACCACGCGGCGGCGCGAAATTTCAAAATGGCCGCCGACCACGCGGCGAAAAGAAAAAGAGAGGGGTTTAAAATGAGGTTTCTCCTCAGTTCTAGACCCGAGGAGACTGAGACACTAATAAAAATGAATTTGGGGCTGCGCACACCCCTAAAACGTGGAAACCTCCCCCCAGAAAGGCTGATCACCACACTCGATCTTCCCCTCTGTGTCTCTAAAGGGGTGATCCCTCGTGGTGCCCTTAAAAATGAACCCTTTCAAGCACACTCACACACACACTGGGGGCGGCCAACCCCCCCACACACTCTCTCACAAAAGGAATTCCACTCGGAGGTTCCCCAAAAACTAATAGCCCTTAAAAAGGGTAAGTCCCTAACTAAGTTCCCTTTAAGAAGGGTTCAAGCCTTACCACAAGTCTTTCTCCACCGGAGGTGTCCTTTCTCTGCTGCAGTAATCCTTGTGGGAGCCCAGAAAATCCAAGGAGAAAAACCAAAAAAAATCGCAAAAATTCAAAAATAGTAAAATTAACCAAAATACCTGGATTTTAGGGCAAAAATAGGCTCCCGGACGAGCCCCCAAAAGAGTTGTGAGGAATGAGACAACTCTTTGTAGAAATTAAAACAATTTATTAAAACAGAAAAATTGAAAAATTGCAAAAAAAAAAAAAACTAACAAAATATAAAAATTTGGGATCCAGATGGCTCGGGAGATATGCCCCAGGAGCGCAGGGATTCAGGAACTTTAGGCTTAAGACAGCTCTGAACCTCAGGTAGAGAAAAAAATAAACTTGCAGTTTAGGCTGGTCAAAAAGAAATCTATTTCTAAAAGCCCCTAGAAAGGGGTAGGCTTCTCCAGCACTGCCTTAGCAAGCTGGAGAGGAAGGGAAAAAAGAGAGTGGGCGTGTCTTTTGGATTCCTTTTATAGCTTTTGCTCCGCCCACAGTCCGCCCACAGCCCACCCACAGTCCACCCCCCTGGTTCAAGGCGGTTGGTGTTTTCCCCTTGACAGACCACCTCTGTCCACCAATGGCTCCTCCTGGTCAGAGGGGTGATATTAGTTGAGATAAGGGTCATGTGCTTATGGGGGGCTGGGCTGTTTGTTGCAACTGGGGTTTTTTTAAAATCTGCCTTGAAACCAAGATACAAGTAAAACATAAAAAAATACATCCAACACATCTTAAAACACTTGTAAAGGTATACAGTAAACACAGGAAGATCATAAAAACTTGATTAGTGTACCTGGACTGATGGATTGCTTTAACATTCAATTTAAAAATATTAAGCTCAAATTAATTAAGGCACTTAATATGCAAAGACCAAGCACAAATAGGGATTTCATGTATGACATTTTTTAAATTTTTTATTCAGTTTTATCTGTTCAGATGTAGTCTACTTTCCTACCTGGAAAAGGAGCTGAATGAGCAAGGCCAGCCTGAATGCCTTAAACTTTTGGGGAATTTTCTCTCTTGGAAGCCAGTGGCAGCTTCACATCTTCATATGAATATGTGATCAGGAATATGCCAATTTAATTCATTGCACTGGAAATACAGCTATTATTTCAGATTTATCTAAATAGCAGGGTGTTATAAAAATTCGTTGGAACCAAAATAAATGGAAGAAAATGTAACTTGATTGGTAATTATCCTAATACTAAGTTTTGATACATTCTTCAGAAATTCTATTTAATGTGTCTCGTTTAACTGTTAGTTTTATTAACGGCCTCTTAAATGTTTAATTTGAGGGGTGCAAATAAGAGCAGAGCTCCCAGTGAAGGCATCAGCATGAATAGACTCCCTGGTTTTGCATTCAAGTCAGTGCTGTAGGCAGGAGAGTGCAGCAGGCTGGACGGCAGGAACGCTGTAATTACTGCAAACTTTAATCACATGCTGAGCCACTTCTAATGTTAACAAGCATTAACTGTATGAATTGATGCAAACTCAGCTCCAAAGCCTGATGTCTCCAAGAAGACAGAAAAAGTGCATGAGAAGCTGCAGGTGTCAGTGGCTGAGTTTGAGCTGCGTGGGGATGAGCCCAGACTCTCTGCTGACCCTGAGCACAGGTGCTGCTGCTGGAGAACTGAGCCTTCATCTCCACTCTTCTGGGCAAAGAGGAACCCAGAATCATGCAGGGATTTCTTAGGCCTCAGGGGCACTGTGATAAAAATTCAAAAGCTTTGAAGGTTCTTTCTTTTGACACCTCTTTCTCTTCTGACTTTTGTTGTGGTTTGTGTGTTTGCAGGTGGTTTTTTAATATGTTTAGACCTTATGCATGAATTGAGATTTTTTTTTCTTGTACTTTAGTATATCAGGAATTGAAAATATCACTGATAACTCCAATATTTGTGGGTTTTTCCTTTTGTAAGCAATTTTGGTTGTTGCTACAGATGCATCACAGAAATAAAAATTACCACTTTTAGTCACTGGTGAGTGAGAGGAAAGATGAAGATTCTTGCTTAGGTGTAGTAGGAAGTAGTTTAGGAATAGAACCACGTTGTTGAAAAATATCCTCGCCTCTCATTCCTACTTGCACTTGCCAGTTCTTGTCTAAAGACCAATAAAGCCAATGGAAATATTCTCCCAGATGTATTTGACACCAAATAAATTTGTGGACCTGGACTTTCAGAGGACCAAAACTAGATGAAAAATTAATCTGGCTTTTATTTTCTTCAAGTTTTAGAATGTAGATGCCTTTTTTGAAGTGTTTAGAGCTGAGAAGGCACACAAGCAGCTGTGCTCTAAGAGCACGAGGATCCTGCTGTCTTTGATAGGGCTCCTTGCTCACCTGAAACAAAGAGCTTTGCTAATCAGGGGAAAATGTGAGTGACTCATTAAAGTCTGCTCTGAGAGGGTGAAAGGCTCGTGGCTGTGCAAAGCTTCAAAGTAAAATCTCAGTTGTATTTAAGATGCTCATGGCATGAGAACACACATTGTGGTTTTCTGTACCTTTCCTCTCTGCCCCTTCATTTTTCACATCAGCAATAGCTGCTGATTATTTGAATATCCCCTCTGTGTTTTTCAGGGAAGACAAAACTCACAACTAGGAACTGAGTCTCCTGAGACTAAAATCCCAAAGAGCCATTGAGTACAGCAGAATTAAATTATGTAAGGGATGATCTTAGGCACTGGAAATTTCTGTGCAGAGCTTCATAAAGAACCATGAAAGGGGAAAAAAGTAACAGCCAAGCCCAGTTCAATATAAAAGGAAGCCTTCAGTATTTGGAACCATTTGATTCCTACCTCTGAAACTCCACCACTGCTTTCTCCTACTGGCTGAAAGTGGACTCCAAGTTCCAAACATCTTTAGTGCCAGGAAGGGCTCATGGTCCTAAGACAGCCAGAATGGTGGGGTTTGTTATATTTGTACCAAAACTAGGTTTTAAACTGGATTTTCAGTGAGCATTCTCAAAGGAAGGACTCTGTCAACAGACAGATTGCAGGGACACATAGTCTCTAATTGATAAAATGAAGTCCAAAGGCAAGGCAAAAGTTTGGGACACCCAGCCAACTTGATGCATTCTGTTACATTTCTGTGTACCTATCCACAGAATGAAATCATTTGGCTGAGATTATCAAGTGACTCCTTTGTGCTCTGAATGGGGCTGAAACTCCCTCATTTCCCAGGTGGCTCTGGCACATGCCTCCATGGGTTTGTCACTAGGTTTGCTCGTTCCTGAAAGATGGGTAATGCAGTTATCCCAACACATTGGGATGCTGACAAGCAGCGTCAAATCTCATGATAGCATATAATGACTCTCATTTTCAAACAAGAAAGAGAAATGGTTGTTATTGGAAAAATGTTGTTAGATTTTTGTATTAAATCTTGCATAGTAACAGTATAATTATAATGTGTCATCTCTGGCTCAGTAATTTGACAATTCAGTTCTTTTTTGGGGGGCAGATGGCCTACAACATACCATATTTTTATAATTAGTTTATTCTCTGCAAACTCAGTATGTAATTACTCCCTCATTCATTACTAGTTTCTTTGAAATCTTCCTTTTCAAGAACTAATAAATCCTCCAGCACAAGTGAAGCTTAAATTTTTCTTTGTACTCTTCTCTATCCTCTCTAAGGAGCTTTAATATTTACCACCCTGGTTATTTCACACTCCACATTACTTTAAATACATCTTCATCCTCACTCTCTGTATAACACTTGGCCACCTTTCTTTTTTACCCCCTTTTTTAAAGAATAGAGAACTTTAAGATGAAGTTTTCTTTGCAGGAGAGTTAGGCACATAAATAAGCAGAGTCTAAAATGCAAGGAGCTATAGGTAGATATATATATCTGTGTGCTCCATTCCAGTGTGTGATGTGAGAGCACTGTACCTCACAGTGCCAGTGCAGCAGGCATCTGTAGAAATAAAACCACGTCACTTCTTTTTTAGCATTTGAATCCCTGCTGCAGTACTTAGTTTGTTTTAAGTTGTTTTAGGTAGTGACATAATCTTCTGACAATAAAGAGTTTTTCCAAATCCAGAGCCTCCTATGTAGTTGCAGGTGCTTCAGACTATCTCAACCACTCCTTTGAGTCCAGCTTAAAGCTATGCTATGAGCTCTGCTCCCCAAGAACAGCCTTTTTGTTGTGATGCTTCTCTGGGTACTGCCTGTGGCCTGCTGCTCCAAAGTGCTTCCCATACTGGAATCACAGCCTCAGATTTTCAGTTTACCTTCTGAATAAATCAAGTCTTTAACAATAAAATAGCACAAGCAAGCAAATTTCAGGCAAAATTTGGCTTTTTCTATCCCTCTTCCTTTTAGGTAAGGTTATGTTCTGTCTAATTTCAGACTCGCACGTTATCTTAGATTTAAACCATATCATGGAGGCTGAGATTTTCAAAGCAGCTTAAAGGATTTAGAGACATTTTCCATTCAAATTACGGATCTTTCTTTCAAAATCCTTTTCATCACTATGTCTTGGTGTTTTTGTAGTTGTTCTTTAAGCAGTGCTTCCCTTCAGTCACACCGAAATTCTTTGTGCTGCTACTTAATGTTCCCCAAAAGGGCAAAGAGGAAAAGGAGTGGGAGAATGGGAATGCTGTGCATTGCATTTGCTGCCTGCAGCATCTCAGTGGCTGAGCAGCGCTGCTCCAAAGTGCTTTAAAATCCCCCGTGCCCCATGTGACACTGACTTCAGGTGTTCTCCTGCATCCAAGTCTTTGGGAGAGTGAAAAAACTTCCCAGGATTTAAGGTGGCAGCTTCCTCTCCTGCTGCCTAATTTAGTCACTGCCATTAATCAGCTCTTCTTCTGCCTATTTCTTCATCCCTTTCCTGCCTGAAATGGGATGTGGATTCCTGCCCTGCTGTGCCGCAGGGGCTCCTGGCAGCCCTGCAGCTGCTGGTGCCTGTGCCAGGGCCCCTGAGCCCCTCAGTGGCAGGGAGGGAGTGAGCCCACCATGGGCACTCAGGGCAGCTCCAGCTCCCCAGGATCCCCCAGAGGCTGCAGGCAGAGCCCACTCCTGCCCTGGTACCGAGGGGCAGCACCCAGAATCCACCTAAACTTGCCGGTGAGGTGGGCTACGAGCCTATGCCAGCCTTAGGAGCCAAAGGGGTGTCACTTCTTCTGACCCTTTTACAGCAACGCTGCTGCCCGCCCTCTCTTGTGGTCCCAGGCAAGAAATGAGGCATTGCTTTCCACATGGCCCTTGCTTTCCACTCTGCCTGCACAACACAAGCTCCTGAAAACAAATATGCTATGGGGAGCTGTCCTCCGCACCAGAACTGATGGCTCTAGGGGGAATTTGTTGCAAATGTTTGACTTGTAAGAGATGGCTTGTGGTGAGCTGTATGCCATTGGAAATTCAGATTTTCATAGGTCAGAGTAGCCTCGGTACATGATATCAGTGGCCTGTTTGGTTCAGAGATTATCTTTGTGGCTCTGGCACATATTAAGAACCGAAAGAAGAAAATATTTTCAAAAAACCTTCACACAAAAGAAAATATTTTTCATTTGCTAAAACTTTTGCTGTAGAGCTTGAGACTTGACACAGCCTAAATTAGTTTAGATTTTTTTCTTTCTTTCTGATTTTGGCTGTTTGTGTAACCATTAGCGTTTCAAATCTATAGAAATTTTAAAGTTAATTATGTAGGTGTCCAACTTATTTTAAGACGTGTTATATATATTAAAATCAATCACTTTAAAAATTAATATCTCCTGCTGCAGTGGATATCTGAGACTAGCTGAAAACTTAGTTTAGAGGATTTTGTCTTCCCTTAGGTTCAGTGGATGTCTTTGTTTCCACAGGGAAAGTGTCAGAAGTGTCACACCTACAGAAGGTACAGTGCCAGCACAGCCCACCCTTGGCAAAGGGACAGGAAAACACCACCACGGAAATAGGAATGGGCATGTAATTCTTGTGTGTGTGCATGCAGTATACAAATACACCAGCTGGAAAGGTTCTGTCCAAAACTCTTCATGCTAAATGGAAAAATGGCCAACAGCCAGATTAAACAGCTACCAGGGAATTACAATATTAAAAAAAAAAAAAAAAGTGTAGTGATGGGACACATAGCACAAAATCAGCAGGAATGAGTGACTCTTCCAGAGCATCACACCCAAAAACCGCCCCCAGTGTGTTTCACTTTTTGATATAAGAAGAATCCCCACTGTAATCTGGAACCTGGTGGTTTGTCTGGGCAGGTACTGTTCTGCTGAAGGGACAGCACGAGCTTTTTATAGAGACTACATTTTAGATCCTGTTGAGTCACAAATAACTCTTCAGGAGCTACTGTTTTACTCTCTGCTTTTTGTAAAGCAGCTGGGAAAAGCACAGGATGAAATGCTGAGGCAGCTTATCTGAGTCAGACAAAACTATCTAAAATTTGCCTGAATGAAATAAGAGCCCTGATGATGGAGTTATTCCCAGTTGACTCGAGTCCCCTGCCTCAACAGGAGCACGGCCCTGCCTGTGACTTTCCAGACCCTGGTCTGAGTTTCTCAGAACCATTTGTGCCAGTCAGCCCAGGCAGTGCCCTCCTGAGAGCTTTTCCCCACAGGCAAAACTTGACCACTCTGCTCAATTTAAACCAAAGTACCCTTCAGTGCTCTGTGCATCCTGATCAGTGAATACCTGCTGCACTAAGGGCATGATGGCTGTAATTGTAGCCAGGACCTTTAAGGAGCTGTATTTTTTTAATGAACCCATTATAAACCCCGCATTAAAGCACATTTTTTTGCTGTGATGTTTCAGTTTCAGACCATTTCCTCCCGAATTGTAAACATGCAGCTCCATGAGCAGCACAACTAATGAAGCCTGCTTTTCAATAGATTTATATCTCATTGGCTGGATTCCCTGGTGTCCAGGACCACGCAGGCTCCTTCCCAAGCTTTTATTGCACTGTCTCATTTCTGCCCAGCTTCTACGCCTTCCCCTTGTGTATGAACTCTTTGTGTCTAACAAATGGAGTGTCAGGCTGTAGTTTTCCCCTTAGAAAGATCTCTTTCCTCAGTGAGATTTCCTGTACTGGAGATTGAGAGGACTTGATCTGATAGCCCTGCTCCTGGTGAGCGTGGATCAGAGCAGTTAGTGGGCTCAGAAGGTATCAGGAGCAGATGAACATGCACAGACATAACTTCAAGAAGCCAAAAGGAAAACACAAATTTTTTTCTCTCTCTCCTTGTTTTTTGGTTTTTTTCCTAATTCCAAATTTGTTCCCTACACAAGTCTTTGCCTCCCTGATGGAGGTTTAGTGCTGCAGTAGCAGTTACAGTGCACAGAACAAGGCACTGGTGCAGTTGTAGGGAAAAATGTACCAGCCTTGGCCCTCCTTGAAAGCTGAATTCAATTATTTGTTGATAAAATCCCCTTGACAGGTAATTTGCTTCAGTATTCAGCTTCTGCAGTGCAGTGTAACGTGGTGTTGGATATTGGAAGGAGAAAGAGATATAATGGAATACACTTTTTTTCTCTTTCTAAACTGCACAGGCTTCTTTTAATTTATTTTTTTCTTTCACTATGTTGAAGCTTTCTAAAAATCTGCCAAGTTCATTGTCAGTATCTGTTTTAAAAGCCTTACAAAACACAGATAGATCCTTAAGTTCCTTTCAAATTAATTGTAATATTGGAAAGTTTTTTCAGAGTTTTCTAGTATTTTCAGGAAGAAAAAGCTGAAAATCAAACAGGAATTTGTATGCTCACATAGTCTCTGTGCTTTTAATGGTTACTACCAACTATGATCACCAGGGAGACAGTGAATTCAGCGAAATTTATTCCAGTAAATATCTAACAAAATACTATATATTATTAGATAGAATATGGGGTTTTTTTCTGCAGAAAGATCCTCAGATAAAAATTTGTCTGTCATCAGGTCCTTTGCTATAAAGGACAAGGTGATTAGAGGTGTAGCAACCTTTACTAGCAGGAAATTATGGATGACTTATCTATAGAGAAAGCGTCATCTTAATCGATACCCATTAGCATTCAGCCCAAGCTTACAGAAGTCAGTAGAAAACCTTGCACTAATTTTTCTGGGGTTTGTGCCCACAGCCCACTCATGGACTTTTTATAAGGAGTGCTATTGTAGATGTTCTGTCCCACCAAAATGTTGAATCCTTTCCTGAAATCCTCTAAGATAAATTATACCTACCTGTTCCTTGCACACTGCTTGAAGAACGGAGCTACAGAACGTTTCTGTATCATCTTTGATCTCTAAAATTGAACAGACAGCATCTCGGCAATAATCACACTCATGAGATTCCTGATACTTCCAGATTTTTACCTGGATGGAAGAAACTGCACTTTGCTTTCTTGTCCATCTCTGTAAGGATTTAGCTGTATAACTTTCAGACCAAACCTTGGAGTAAACTCTGTTGGAATTTAGCATAGACGTGTGAATGGGGTTTTAACTTTTCTGTGTCAGTTTGTTGAACTCATTCAGACATCCCCAGCTGTTAGGAAATGCAAACTGCTTTGTGATCTTCTCAATAAACCTTGACATCGTATTTAGCTTTTGAGGATGATGAGACAAGCCAAAACATGAGGGAGTTGGTACAGCTGAAACTGCTGCACAATTTGCAGTCTTTGCTCGAAAGGTAAAACATCCAAATCCATATATCCTTTACTGAAGTGCTGTATTTACCTTGGTGTGACCATTCCAAAAGGAAGGTCTGGTGTCACCTCTGCTTCCTGCAGAAATGAAGTGCACGAGCTTTATGTCATGTACTCTACCCATATTGATTAACAAATTCCCTAAGAAGCAGAATAATATTCTTACAATAACAACTCATTGACAAAGAAATGGACTTCTGGGACTCCTTGCAGCATGTAACCTGAAATCTGTGACCAGACACAGGATCCAAAGATGGATCCAGCATTTTCTGGCGTAAGGGATATTATAAGAGCAAGTACTGTAACCTAGAGAGGTTTTACTGCCATTCTTTTGACATCAGACTATTGCACTGGCTTACAGGATCTGAAGGGTTGTGTAATGCCTTGTTCTAACAAGGTAGTGGGGAAAACATACAGGAAAGTGAGGTTGATCCAGTTCCAAAGAAATATGGATGAGAGGATAGTACATGTTGTATATACTATTCTCTCATATCCATATACACTGGTTTGAGTAAATCAAAAAACATTCCAGAATTCCATTCCTTAAAATGTGTTTTGGGGGAGGAATTAAAAAAGTAGTGTGATGTAAAAAAGGAGTAAAGCCAAGGCAGATTGTCATTTGGATTAAACTGGCTGAAATAAAAGCAGGTACTCTAATTAGCCACTGCCTTCATTATCCTTCTTCTGAGACTGGTGCTAAAAGGGGGGGAAATGTCCTGTAGCACCTGCATGCCCTTCTGCCTTGCTGATCATGTGTCTAGGCAAGAAGCCATGTCACCTCCACTGCTAACCATTGTGATAAGGATTTTTCTGTCTCCAAGTCTGGGCTGCTGTTTGTCCCACTGGCCCCACAGCAGCACTGGCTCCCTCACAGCCAGAGCCAGGCAGACACTGCACATATTGAGTGCTGCCTCTCCCTGCTTCTGAGGAGCCAAACCTCATCCATCACCCACAGTTGCCTTTTCCTCCATGCTATTGTCTGCCAGCCCAAACCAGAAGCACAACCACCCTGCTTCTCCAGCACCGAACAGCGTTTGGCAACTCTGGCCAATTATTTGCACTGCCCCAAAGGAAACTAGGAAAAATCATCTTTGGAAGCAGACAGATTTTGCTTGCTGTCACCAGAAAGGTTACTTTCTTTAGTCTCTGAAGGCTTTGGTGGATCAATTCTTGTGCATGGGAAAATAGATTAGAAACACGCCGTCAGGTACACTGTGCACAAGATAGACAGATGGAGACAGTGGTATCTATCTGCTACAGGGAATTGTCACAGGGGCACAACTCATCACACTGGTTCTTAGAGGGCTTAATATGCTGCTGGTAAATAATCTATTTTTTATTACCTCACATCCCCAGATTGTCAACATTCTCAGCTTTTTTGCCACAGCTAATTAGACAGGCAAAAGCCTTATAGCCTAAAGAACAAGTCTGAGCTAAGCACCTGCCAAAATATCTGACTTTTTTTAAGAACTGGAATGTCAAAGAGTGAAGGGGCTGCAGATCACATTTAAACGCTTTGAGCATCAATAAGATGATTAGACCCATGAGGCAAACGTTCAGAATTTCTCTCAGACTCACCACTGAGAGAAGGCAAGATAAAATTCTGATAGATAAAAACTACTGTGCAACGGTACCAAAGCTAATTATTCTGCTGAACTCTCAGAGAAATCTTGCAGGGATGTGTTGACAGCATGCTCTGTGTGGCCACTTCTGTTCAGGAAAGCAATATTTAATTGCATATGTGAATGAAGTCTCTCTGTGTAAAGTATCGCTTTCGGAAAAGAAATTGTCTGAACCAAAACAAAGAATGACCTCGCTGTTAGCCAGGCAAGGCTGACTTGGCAGGGAGAAGGGAATTTTCTTTATTTTTTCATGGGGGTTTTATTTTGGTTTTCCCATCCTTTATTTAAAAATCCTGTTTTCAAGCAATTATTATAGGAGATTTTACAAAAGGCTCTGCACCAAGGGCAAAAGGCACCAAATGATGCCCCTGTATCAGGCATGCCATGACTAAGGCTATTTGCAAGCAAATAGCAGCAAAGGTATCCTTGCAGTCCCTGTGTAGCCTCAGTGGACAGACTCGTGGTGTTCATGTTTCAGTGTGTCCATGTCCCACATTCCTGGTGAGCCTGCTCCAGGCTGGCTTTCACCCAGCACAGGGACCACAGCCCTCACTGCCTGCAGCACCTCCTTACCCTGCTCTTCATGACCAGGAGCAGATATCGTGTATCCATAAGGCTGATGGGGTGTCCAATATTTGTACATCCGAAGGAAGAGATGATGTTAGAGATGCTGGAGAGGGAAAATGGCTTCCAGCCTCTCCAGCCTGAGCAGCAAGTCTGCTCAGCAGGACTGTTACTGTTTAAGGAGTGGTGCAATCAAGCTATTGACTACCTTTGGCTTTCCGTGGTTACGAGCCCCAGCACCTATTTGTGCCTTTGGAAGTCATCCCAGAATTTGCTGACTTGTGATTACTCATCAGGGACCCCTTTCTCTCAGCTAAAGAGAATAACCTGCTTTTTCCATATATTAACTTTTACTGCAATAACTTTCTGTACTTTCTTGTTTCTGATATTGCAGAGGGAGAGATGGAGTGGAGTTCAAACAAGGGAAGTTGAGATGTATCATCTGCCTGCACTGAAGTATAAGCAGTTACCAGCTGATGTCATACACTGCTTGATGACGTTGATATTGCTGGAAATATCTCTGGGGCTGAAAATAGTAAGGATAAAAAAAGTTGGCAGACTGTGTGTTTGTTTTCCTGATTGGATAGAAGGTGATAAATTTCTTTTGGTTCCATTTATAGGCATGGTCTTGTTTTATATTGATTTGCTGTTCTTAAAATTAAAAAAAAAAATCTACTCTAAGTAATTTAGGGCTACAACAAAACCTACTGTGTTCTGCCAGTGGCTTCTGAGTAGCAAACTATAAGGCAGCTTTCTTCTCATTCTCCATGCTGAAGATGTTCTTTCTCTCTGTCACTTCCATAATTTCTATCTACGTAGATTTTGTATATTCTGAAACCAGCCACACTTTGAGATGGATTATTCCTTCTCTCTCTTATGAAGTAACTCTGCTTCAAACTCAGCCTCCAATGCAAGACCACAGTACCACCCACTTGTGGAGGAACCACTTGTGCAGAGCTCAGGGTTATAACCCCCAGAACAGGCATGGAAAGGGGCCTTGACTGTGTGTGTACAGATGATGTTTTGTGGTAACCCCACTTTTCTGTCACTGCATAAGGGTCTTTCACATAGTTTATAATTTGGGTACTACGAATCGTTGCAAGCTGTCTAAAGTGTTTCTTGCATAGATGGACTCCCAAAGCTCCTGTTGAGGAGGGGCAGTGGGAGAGCAGCTGGGTGGATGGCTGGCAACTGGCCAAGGTCAGCCAGCACAGATGGCAAACTCTACATGGCCATGAGTGAGAAGAAAAGTCAAAATGCTGACATTTGTCTTTCACTTTTTTGAGTTGAGGCTTGAGTGATATTTAGTGCTTTTAGCTGTTTTTGTTTACCTGAGTTTTCAAAATTCAAGTTCTCTGTTTCCCCCTTTTCTATTGCAAGGAAATGAGTGAATTGTTGTCATGATTCCTTTCTATCTGAGATATTTTGTGGTATTTTTCTCTCCTAGGCAGAAATGTCAGTAACAAAGTGGCAGAGCTCTACAGCCATGGTCTGGTTTTGCCGTTCAGAGTTTATTGTTTGGCTGAGAAAGCCTTGAAGATTCCCAAACCAGTGACATGAAAACCAAGCTAAGCAGTGACTAAATTAAGTGCAGAGACTAAATTAAAATTGGACATTGTATTGTGTGTCCATATCTGGAAAGGGAAGTTAAAATTGAAACCAAAAGGCACTGTGGCCACTCTCTTTTCTTAGCTCTGGATTTAAAAGTCTGGCTAATATCTTTCTTCATTCAGGACAAGGTATGCCTGATTCAAGGACAATATTGAGTCAGGTTTAGTGTGTCAACAAGAGAGTCAGCCTTTCCTTTGAGAAGTGTATTACCCACATGGGCAGCTACAGAAAAAGGTGGGGAAGGAATTGGTAGTGGTAACTGAGGTGAGGAGCTGGAGTGGTCCTGCTCTCACTCTCTCTTTTTCACACATGAATATATACATGTAGATGTCTTTCATATCCTTCCTTGTGTCTTTTCCATAGGCTGCTCTGTCAAGTTTGGGATTTCTTTTTAACTAATATAACATTTCACATATCCAGTGAGAGCTTCTCAGGCTGACCATGGCTTGTTTGCAGTTGGCACTGAGCTGCACAGCTTCCCCAGGGGTGCTGAAGTTTGGGCAGGGGCCCTGCAGTACTGCTGGGATACAGAGCTCACCTGGGGGCTGTGCTCAGATTACACACAGGGAGCCAGAGCAGCAATTTATACAGCAGTCTGTGATGCACCTCCACCTTCCCTGGCAGCCAGGTTAAGCCATCTCAGAAATCCCAGCCTCAACAGGGAAATCACTCAGTTTTCTGGTTCCCCTAGCCTGGAAAAGCATTCCTTTGCTGCCAGGACCTGAGAGAATTGCATCCATAATACACTACTCCTGTTTATAGGAGCAAAGCTTGCTTTACTGCGCTTGAATTTAAATAAAGGTATTTGCACATCCCTGATGAATTTTTTCCACCTGTATTTTTATCCATAATAGACTGCCTCTGTACTAGCAGTGACTGATCAATTGTTTGGGGGTTGTTTGTTTTCAAGGCAACGCGTGGGTGATTCTCGATCCTCTCCTGTGGCAGAGCCTGCTGTTATCAATATGTTACTTTCTTTTCACTGGGAACGTAGCTTGCAGAAGGCATGGAAAATAAATGGGGTCTGGTTTAACTCCAGTGACAGTTAGGGAATGTGTCTGATAAATCAGCATCCAACGCCTCTTCCCCCTTTGGAACTGGCCAGGGCAAGACCTGCACTTGGAAGGTCTGAATATTTTTATCTTTTTCTAATTAACAGGAGTTAGCCTTTCAAAGTGCTTGCAGCAAGTGAGAGCCAAGAGGCTGGAGTGAGTGCTCTCTGTGGTCTCCAAATCATTTGCTTTTCAAGGGGAATAGGGAGATTGAAGAGAGGCCTGACTTAGGCTGCCAGGTCTCTAAAGGAAAATCTGTGCTTGGTGGGGCCAAAAACGCAGTGCTCATGGAAGTGTATGAGAACAGTGTTTTCTCACCTGTGAGTTCAGCAGGTGCAGTGAACAACGTGATGGAGGCAAGGGCTCAGCCCAACACAGATGTCACCCTCAGGGGTGTGGGTGCCACCCTGAAGCTGCCACGAGGACACATGCAGGGCTGGGAGAGCAGCTCTGACTCCAGCATCCCTGCAGTCCTGGGCAGAGGGTGCCAGAAATTTGTGTCCTGCCAAGGACCAGAGATGGTCACACTCCATCTCCTTTCCCTTCCACATTTAGTTTATTTGCTTTATCAAGGCATAGAACCACAGAATAGTCCTCATGTAGTTTTTACCCTTCCTACTGTGGAGGGGTTTCTGTCTCATTTAGTGGCTTTAGGCAGTGCTGAAGTTCAATGAGGAGGAGCAGGGACTCAGCTGGAAATGCCAGTGTGCCTGCCAAACTGTCACCCGAGGTGTTTTCAGATGAGGATGTCTGCAGAAATTACACTGAGGCTTGGCATCACCAGGCAAAGTGACTCTCTTAGCTCCACTGCTGACTAATACAGACAGCATAGTCTGTCACCCCATTAAGAAACAGTAGCTGTACTGAAAATAAAATTTTAGAAAGAGTGGAATTCAGTAGGAGCAACTTTTATTACCAGAAAAGAAATATCTCTCATATAAAGAGTCAGTCCATTGCTGCAAATTTAGGTAATTTTCCTCATATTTCCCCATCCATTTCACTCTGATGTGGTGTGTGTCCTGCAGCAGGATGCTGCCACTGCCATGGAGGCACCTTAGGGGAGCAGCACAGCCTCTCCAGTGGGTCCCCCTGTATGCTGGTGCCTGCAGGCCTGCCCTATGGGATGTCTGGGTGCACTGGGAATGCCCCACTGTGCGCCAGCAGCACTGTCCAAGCAGGACTGGGCACCCTCCACATCCACCAGTCCCAGCCTCAAGGCTGATCCCTCCAGCTGTGCAAGTGGCTGGAGCTGTTCAGGAGCACTGCTGAGCTCCTGCTGCTGTTGTGCTGCTGAAACACAGTTCACCTTGGAAAAGGGGTTTTCAAAAAGTGCCATTCCTCACCACAGTGTTTCATTCTCCCAGAAATTTTTAGTGGGGAGGTTTTTGGTTGGTTTAAGTGTAAGGAGGGGGGACTCCCCTGCCTATCCACAAGCTCAGCTTGGTCTCTCTGTGTCAAGCTGTGCTGTTTCTGGCTCATGTTTGATTACCAATAATAATGAGAGTTTTCTGAACAAGAGAGGTCTTGAGGCTTTAGCATTTTCACCAGGCAAATGTGAGGACCTTTATCTCAATTCTTGTAGACCTGAATCATCCTTGCCTATGTGGCACGCTCTTTCAGTGGCAGCAGCACAGTTGAGAAAAAATCAAGCATGAGCCTTTCCTACAGGTAGAATTTCAAGGGCATTTTCTCATCCAGGTTCAGCTTTATGTGTCTGTAACACTGAGATTTTTCACCTCTTTACAGGACATCCTACAGATTTTTATATTCTTCCTATGCATCTTTTTCCTGGTAGTCTATTTGTGTTTTACTGGCTTAGTCTGTGGGGCTTTTTTCTTTCTATTTCAACCTTTTGTTCTTAGTTTTTGGATTCCCAGATTTCCTCTGAGGAACCATCTGGGGCAAAAATATAGCTGTTGTCCCTGTCAGGTCTTACAGCTGAGAAAGTTATAAACAGAATTCCTGTGCCTGGTCCTTTACCTGCTCTCTCTTACTATCCATTGCAGTTGATGATGGGTTTGTTGTCAGATTTAAAAAAATAGGGAAAGATTGCTGGTCCAGCTGGAGGAATGCTGCTTTGTGGTTTGTTTGTCTGGAAGATATTTTAAGTTGGCTTGAACACGCTGATTGGTAAGACCAGGATTGCTGAAAAGCAAATAAAACCTTGAGGGGGTTGGAGGAGACATTTTTTTCCTTTATTCTAAAGAATATATTAGCCTTCAGTTCACAAATAAATCACACATTCCAGAAAATCTGAGTCTCTTGCTTGAGCCTCTAACAGAGTAGGAATAAATGTGTACTCTGTTGCAGCATGTGAGGGGAGTTAGATATTTCTGCTTTGCTAACCCTGATGGCTGTGTTTGATTCTGTATTTACCTTAGCCAAACCTGAGGAGTGTTTCATTAATTTGGGGAATGCCAGAGCTTTTTAAAAATTCAATCTCTTGCTCATATCACCTATTTTAATATCAGTATTATTCCGGCCAAGGGATGTTAAGCTTTGTCAGGGCTTTGTGCCCAGGAACAGCATTTCAGGTGTTTGTGTGCTGCAAGGCAGTGCAGTGCATTTCTTGCAGTACTTGACTGGCCTGCAGAGTCCAGTAGTGCTGATTTTCTGTGTTGGCAGAATAGGAAAAAGTTAACTCCCTCTATTAATTCAGATATTTCTATTTAGACCTGATCTCCTAGTCTGTGCTGCCTGTGCCCTCCCTCAGCACTGCTGGCAGCAGGGGTACAGTGCATCAAGCACAGGCAGTGCTCAGCTCTCCTGGTGACATTCGTGTTCTCAGTGACCAGGTATTTTGGGGGCAGGACTAAAGAAGCCTAACTATTGCCAAGTACTGGGAACTGAGTCTTTGGAAATCTTTTAAGAACCTTTTGGTTCACTCTAAAAAAATATCTGACCACTTCTGACAAATGCTGGGAGTTTTACAATCTGGTTTTCTGCAGGAATCCTCACTTACTTTCTATAGATTACTCGGTCTCTGTGTGTGTGTTTTCCTCCACTAGAAATCTCTGAGCCGATTGACAGACTTAAACTTAGTCCATCACAGGTTAGAAGTCCTAAAAGATAATTAAATTCCTGTATGTTCTCCTGGAAATGGTCAGTCAGATGTAAGAGACTAGTGTTGGAACATTCCCAGTAGTAGTTTTAATAACTTCTGGACTCTGCTTTGGCATGGACTTAATGATCCCCTCATATCCTCCCCAGCCTAATGAATTTTATGACAGTTAAAACCTCAGTGTGATTTACTTGATGGTTTTTTTTTATTTAAAAGGTCATCCAAGAGACACCAACAAATAACAAGCAGAATTTCTCCATTGCTTTTGCTGATCGAACAGATCATTTTTCTTCTGGAGTGCCTGGGGGTTTGGATCCACACTGAGCTGATGGAAAGCAGTCTTTGGCACAATTCTCAGATGTTCATCATGGGCTTTCAAACAGATCTCTGATACCACCTCCTAAGTCACTTTGGTTAAATTTGTCTTTCAGAATTAATTTTAAACCCAAATAATAATTTTTCTAGTTGCTGAAATAGCCTGTCTTTTTTTTCTTTTCCTTCAGAAAACATACATCCCCAGCACACAGACAGAAAGAGAGAAATGCTTAAATAAGTCAAAGATGCCATTTTGGGACTAAACTATTCTTAGCATTTACAAGGAGGAAATTATTTAATAGACCTAATCATCTGTGTTAGTCAAAGAAATTCATAGTAAGACATTTACAGGATTGTGGCTTAAACTGTACATTCCTTGAGGCTTTTTGTTTTCATCTATAAACCCTCACTGTGATGTCTGGGGCACTTGAAATGGCCCTAGGAAAACCAAGAGTCAGGAGAGCTCACTAGGTTCTCTGGATGCTCAGTTTGTAGGGGATGTGTCAGAAAACACCAGCCCCATCCAAAACAACTGGCACTCACATGTATAGACACATTTGTCACTGTTGGGATAAAAATATGTCAGTCTTTAAGCACAGGGTTTCTTTAACCAAGGTTGTCTGTAATTATAAATCAAACATCACATAACATAGCTGGAAATGCTCCTGGTTTTGTCATTCCTGATTATTCCATCTGTGCTGTCTCTCTTGTCATTCATGACTCCTTAAATCAACCATTGTCTTCATATATGCTGAGAGTCTTGATTCTAAGCATATGAAAAAACTCTTCAAATCTTGAACCCAAAATCATATTTAGCATGAATGCTGTTTGCACCCCAACTAGGAAAGCTGGGAAATGCTTGCTCTGCTCCCAGTCTCAGCAAAGCTCTAACAGCCACCAGGCTGTGCTGAGAAAGAAATGAGATTCTTTAGAATTTAGACTGGAAATCATCTGAGGACAAGACCGTGTGAATTTGCTTCAGCTGTGGTGTGTTCCCCACGGCTGGGTGAGCTCTGAGGAGCTGTAACCCACAGCAAAGTGTTTGTAACACAAACCCTGGCCCAGCTGGCCCAGCTCCATGGCCTTTCTCGCCCAGCAGGGAGCTGGGGATGTTCTCGGAGCTGGGAGGGCTCAGCCACAGGAAGAATGTTTAGCTGGGGCCACCCATCAAGGCCCCCAGCACCATCCCAAAGGAAGGCAAGGAGTGTTCTCCCAAGGGAGACCACCCGGGATCCAATCATCCCATGGAGAGGGGCTGCGGAAGGTGAGGAGGAGAAGGGCCCTGGAGCACCGCAGTGCCTTGCTTTCTCAACTCTGAAAGGAGTTTTGAGCTTCAGCTGCTGCCAGCAGTTTCATTAATGGTTAGCTGCTGGTTGAAGCTTCAAGTTGAAGACTTGGGATGTTTGAGCTTCATGGGATTTAGTGATTTCTCAATGCTGAACAAGACCTACAAGAAGTGAAACTTGTGTGGGCCAGCAAATAGCAAACCTCAAAGCTGGGAGAAAAGTTCTCCCTGCCAAAAAAAATGCTCACAAGTTTGGTTTTGGGGTGTTTTATTATTTTTCTGTTTGGAGACTTTTTTTTCCTAAAGAAATAATCTAGACAAAGTGGTGTTGCTCCCAAATCTAAAATCAGTTTGGCATATCTTTGATCCTCAGCTTTTTTTTTCCCTCTTCTGGACATCTTCAGAAGGACATTGAACATAGAGAATTGGAAGGAATGGGTAATTTGTTATAGGTGACTGAAATATGTGAGGAAAATTAGATGTACTTAGTAGACAAAGGTCAGAATTAACATTTATGTATCTGAACACATACATTTAGAGGAAATGGTGTGTTAAACCTGAACCTCTATTAGTAATGATCACAAAATTCAAATAAAACATTTTCATATTGGGAAACAGGCTTTTCTCACCAATTTGTTGCATGTTGGCCGTTCTGGTATCCCCAGCTATTTGAGGTAATCTTCAGAGAGAACCCTATTTCTGAAAACACCGGTCCCAGATGAACAGTCAAACTCAAATGCTTTGCTGATCTGATTCTCAGACTCTAGATCTGAAGCTTTTAATTTTTGCTCTGTGTGCGGACCCTGAATCCCTGAAACATGTGTGATTCACTTAGAATTAATCTTGTCTCTCTGCACACTATTATTTTCTCAATAGCTTTATTTCCCTCCCTCCTCCCCCTCCCAAAATGAACAGAGGCTCTACTGTATAAAAGGTATCCCCTCCTGGCACAAAGCACTTGCAGCTTCATTCTGGTGCGAGGCTATTGCTGACCAGGTCAGCCTTTCAGTGAGCTGACCCAAATCCTACAATCCCCTCAAAAATACGTCTAAACCTGCCTGTCTGATTTCCATCAAGGATTGGGATTCTGAGGTCTGGTTGCTTGGGTTTATTTATTTTGTTCCAGTTCAGCTTTTCAGCACATCACAAACACATTTACAAATACCTTGAATTATGCATTTCCCATGGGGTGAAGGATCTTTAGTCTAAACCCTCTGTATTTTCTTATATCTTATTCTGGTGCTGTTACTCCCCAAATGGAAGGTAGCTGTAAAAGCTAATTTAACACAGCACCATAACACAGTCCACGGTTTCTGGGGACAGGAAGGCAGGGGTTGCAATGTTTGGGGGTTTGGTGGTTGAGGGGTTGCAATACAATAAGACTTATATTTTCCTCTGCAATAAACCCTAAAGCCCACAATGTGTAACCCGCCAGAACGAGTTACCTAATGATTATTTCCAAGGGATCCGTGATTTGCAGGCGCCATCATCTGGGCACAGCCTCTGTTTGCAACTGGAATTAATGGAGAGTCAGAGATACAAACTTTGGAGCCTCGGCAAATCTGCAAATGGTTCCTACTAATAAAACAGCGTTTTTCTCTAAATAAATACATGTGTCTGTATCCCCCAACACACACACACTCTCTGTGAGTGTTTAGAGATGATAAATACTAGACAGTAAAGATGGATTAAACCTTTCTTAAAGATTTAATTATGTTCTAGACTGTTGGGACTAAATCCATTAAATCAAGATGGAATTTCTAATCTATCAGTATGTCTACTCCAAGCATCTGTGAGATACAATCCCCCCTGGCTCCAGGCCATGAGACCTTCCCAGACTGTTGGTTCAACTTCTTGCCTCTTGGATGTTGTGCTCACTGTTCTTTTCACCACTATCTGTTGGAGAGTAATATAGGAGTAAAATTGGGTTTAATGGGAACCCAAACCATCTTTTCATGCTCAGGAGTTTCAGTCATTTATCTGATGGTGAGGAAGGGAAGACCACCCTTTTGTCTTCAAAAAAATTACCCTTTGTTCACCCAGTGCAAGACAAGTCTTTGCTCCCTGAGCCTCTGGGAGAGGAGCAGAAACTGAACTTGTGTGACTTCAGGCACAGCAGCCAGGGCAGGGTTCAGGAACTTCCTTCTGAGATAATAGTTTCTTCCACAATGATCTGAAGAGCCTGGGTTTCATTTGCTTTTCTTTTTTAAAATCTTTTCCATGCTTTTTGGGATATCTCCTCTGGCAGAAGAGTTCCAGGGCACTGATGTTTCACAGTGGTTTCCATGGCTTTGACAAAAACAGGACAATGGGCAGTTTGACCCCCAAGGTAAAATCCTCACAGCTCTGAAGTTGATAGGACCTCCTAATACCTCTGCTCTGGATATATTACCTTTGCAGAGTAATTCAAATGGATAAATATCTAATGAAACATAAGAAAAACATTGGATTTTAAAATGAGAATCACTCTGGAAACGGCAGAATTGGTGTGCTGGGACAAAGCAGATCACACGCACATGTTTTTGCTGTTCCTTCCCTCCTGCTTTCTTTTCTAAAATTCCTATTGGTCCCATGAGGAGCAGGAGAATAAACCTGTTGTCAGTTTTATTGCAGAGCTGGCTGCCTAAACTGATGTCTCACTGCAACATGGTTATAAAAAGGAAAAAAGAAAAACTGCCAAAAAGCCTTGCTGATGTAAATGATATTCCTGTTGGAAGACTCTCCAGGAAAGGGCCTCTGAAGCAGGAGAAGCCTAATACATGCAGCAATATTTTCAAAACACCGACTTAAAAATTTAAAGCCCTATGGCTTTTTTTTTCCCTGCTGTAAACTGTGAGCAGAGCTGCCCAGGCTCTGCTCTGAAGAGGATGGAAAGAACAGATCAACACAGTAAACCACGGCTGTCTGGTGGTGATATGGTGATATGAATTTTAAATTAACCTGCAAGACAAATAATTTTCCATACTTTGGAATGCAGCCTGACATAAAATTTTCATTTACATGTTCGTTATAGCTTCAGGAAATTGCCATCACCGACACCCCTGATTTCTAGTACCTAACATATGATGTTCTTTCTTCTCTTTCTCCTTCTCTAAGGGAGGCATTTTGATGATATAACTCCTTGTGTCATTCTGATGAGGCACATTGTTGATACAAACTCTCCCAAGGTCTGGCATGATTGCTCAGTTGTAGGCTGTGTGTGCTCTCTCCCCAGGAATCACTGCACCCTTTTCCAAAGTCAGGCTTGTCATGTTGTGTTTGAAAATGTCAATACACTTGGTAATTTCATTAAAATCTTAACGTTGTCTTGGGTTTGCATAATTAGGATGGAAATCTCATGAGAATATTTTTCCCTGTGATATATCCAGGCAGAGAGCAGTACCAATACAAAGCTCACTGAATTCACGTACATTAAAATGAAAAATAACCAGGGAAAGGTACTGATTTCTGCATGTCCAGAGTTCAATTTGGTTTATTTTGGGACCTACATAGTGAGCTGTTCATTTGTTGCATTCATTCCAAGGGGCCTGTCACTGATGAGATACCAGGCTTCCCAGAAGACAGTTCAAGGGATAAGTCATGATCTCTCAGAGCCCTTAATGCCACCTGTGAGCCACAACTGCAGCTTCTGGGCAGTCCCAGCTCTTGCCAGTTCTTCATTGCCAGTGCTCCCTTCAAAGGGGATTTAATTACCAACTTTCTCTGCTCTCTGCTTGAAATTTTAGAAAAAACAAAACGTGTAAGGATCCATTTGACCTCTGTTCTGAAAAGCAGTGATGTGAAATGAATATTTGTTGGACTATTGATCTTTGCTTGTTCTTAAATACACTGCAGCCTTAATAAATGCCTTTGGTCCATCCCTCAGCTGGTGTAAATTACCACGGCTCAATGCAGCTGAGCAGATTTACATCATCTGAAGACACAGTCCTTGGCATGTTGGAGCAGCCTGCTTTTCAAGAACCTGGCAGTGAGTGTGCCATGGATAGCATTTACAGCACCTCTCACCCTGCAAATCCACTGCTGGCCTGCTGTCATCAGGTAATTTTGGGAAAGAAGTGCAAGCACCCTTGCTTTGTGTGGTGGTTTGCATCCTGTTCTCTGTGTTGCTTTGCTCGGCTCATGTGAAACAGTGGAGCAAGGGTGATTTTTGGGGGGTCTGTACACCTCACAGCCCTCGTGGCACAGGTTGGGAGGGCTCCCTGTGCTGCCCTTGTGCCTGCTGCTCCTCACCCCTGAGCCAACCCCACTGCCAAAGCTATTCAGTGTGCAAGTGCTCTTACTTTTATGGGCGCTTTATGACTCTTCTGTGTGGAACATATAATTTTAATGGGTGGAAATCAAATTAACTCTAAACCCCACTTGACTAGTGCTTCTTGTGAAGACAGTGGAAATTCTGTTTGCTGCATTCCCAGCTCTCCAAACCGTGGTAACCTCTTGGCCTCCAATGCTTGCTATGTGCAATGGGAGTCCAGGAGTCTGTACCATTTCATTCTGCTTTGCTATTTCACCACAGTTTGGATTTTCATAAAGTGAAGGACTCAACTAAAATACTGTCTCACTCCCACACCAGAGCAGCACACATGCACATTGATGGAGAGAGGACTTATCTCCATTTGCATGCTGCTAATTGTGAAGTCTTGCAACATAACAGGGATTGTGCTGGGATATAGAAATTCTAACTAAGACACAAATCAAGACAGACTTTGAATTTTAAGAAACCTTTGTCCAGTATCTGGCTGTATTCCTCTGCCATTTGAGATAGTCAAAGGGAGTTGGGAATAATTGATCCAATATAAATCTCTGACTTCAGATGCCTGCCCTCTTCTTGCATGTCTGATCTCCTCTTCCAGGCCTGCTGAATACCTCTGCTTTGTATGCATTTCTGTGCTTTTACCTTTTCCAAATAGTTTCTGTTAACTGGTTGTAATATAAGCAAAAATTTGCAATTAAATGTTATATTGATTTACTCATGAAGTATGGCAATTGTTAGGTAACTGTATGTTGGTAAACACTATTTGGCATCTCTAAAATGAAAAATAGATTATGATTATAAAAGATCATAAAACATCCTGAAGACTGTTCCTGTATCTGTTGGAAAGGCTTGCAAGGCACAGTTATTCATATATAATATCTTCAATAAGAATTTGGCTGGGAAAGGAGGGAGTGCCAAGTTTTGGGTCTGCAAATTTTGTATGATTTTTATTGCCATCATATGCATCCCTCTGAGCTTTCCCTCCCTCAGACAGTTTGTCTTTGCTCTCTGTGTTTGAATATTCACTGTTTCTTTGCAGGTGCATTAATTTTACCTGTGATTCAGTTTGCCTAAACCAAAGTAGCACATTTTGTAAGTGGTCAAGGCTCATGATTTCATAATGCAGATTATGCATTACTGCTGACTCCTTTTTTTAAGGAATCTTGCGTGTAAACTCATGGGAAGGTGCACCACTGTATGGATTTGCATTGTCTGTGGCCAGATGATTACTCCTCAGTGGCAAGATTACATCCCTCTGTCCCCACAATGTGTTCTTGCTGTCATTTGGGAGGGGACTGAGGTGATCCAAGGCACTTTGGGTTCCTCAGCTCCCATGTCAGGGTGTCATTTTTCAGCTCTGATGTAATCCTCAGCCTGGAAGCAGTGGCTCTGACATACAAATACCACTAACACAAAAGCAAGTGACAATTGTATTTGTAGCCAAGGGCAGCATTTGGTGAGACAAATGCCCAGGAACATCCCAAATCAAAGAATTTGCAGCAGGAATGACAAAGTGCAGTTATACTTCCAGTGTTGAAGGTTTGGGTTGTTTGTTTTTTAAACCAAGTTTAATTTTTTCAAACAGACACCACCAGCCTCCCCTGAGCAAGCAAGCAGCAAGATTTCAGCTCTCCTTTTCAGTCTGGTTTAAATGAGCCGAGCCAAGCAGCCAGACCTTGGTGCAAATGTTATATCCCATTGAGTCAGACAGCTCTAAAGGCCAGTCTGGGTTTTAAGGTCTTTCCAGAACTAAGGACTCCTTGTAGCTAATCATTCAGTCCTTGTCCTCTCTTCACCCTTCTTAAGAGTATTTTTCATTTGAAAGTTTCTGCTCCTTTCACACAAATCAAGCTTTGGGTCTCCAGTGTTGCTAAAAACATTTCCCAGGCAACTGTAATCTGCATTGGCACCAGTAAGGGAGACTTACAAGAGAGAAGTTTCGGGGAGGGGATTAAGTGTTTGATCTGGAAATCATACAGGGAGAATGAAGGTAGAATTTTGTGCCATTGTTTCACAGAATTGCTTTTTTTGCTAGCACTGTGCTTTAGTTAGCACAGATAGGAATTTATGCTGACACTGCAGAGCTGAAGTTTGAATCTTCTCCAAACTTCCTTACTGACCAGGAGCCTTAAAGGTTTTTGAGAACTACAAAGGAACATCTGTGCAACAGAATTCATTGAACAGAAGTCTGCTAGAGCCTCTCCAGGGCTGCCTGCACCCTGCTTGGTTTCCTGTTATAGATTATTTTAGAGGGGGTTTTGGCATCCATCTGATTCTGTCAGATCTTCCAGCACAGAGCATCTCTTCTGATCTCATTCATTGTATTTGTTATAGTTATTTTTCAGTACATTTTTATCATTCACAGGTTACAATTCTAATACTATTGGACTGCAGACTCTGTGATGTCTTTTGGCCAAAATGCTCTTTTATATTACACACCTTTGGCACTGGTACTAGTCCCATAAAGAGTTACCCTTATCTAAATCTCCTCTAGTCTGCTTTGCAGCAACAGGAACCAGTACAGCTCGAATTTTCTCATGTGTAAACTTGCATCTAGAGTCTGCTTGTTATCCCTTCTGATTTTCAATATTTACTCTTCAAGCAGCTTATTAGAAATATCTTTCATCTTTGTAAAAATTGCTTGCACTGAAAGCTACTGTATGAACAAATTTCTGTCACAATGCTGATCTAGGAATATGGGTAGTCCATGCAGGTAACAGGAAAGAGCCCAAGTCCTTGCAGCATCAACAAGCACCTTTAGCATGGTGCAGTCCCAGACAGCCTCACCTTCATGTCCAGTGCCTAAGAACAAGGTACAGGGTTCTTTCTCAGGGGATTCCCAGCTGTGGTGGGGGCAGCAGCCTCAGAAAGCAGCAGGATGGTTTCTCTGGAACCCAAGAGCACCAAAAACTGATGAAGATTATATTAGAGGGAGATTCCTTTCCTGTGCTTGTGCATATGAACTCCTCTGTCGTGTTTGGGTTGCCCTGTGTGTGCACGTGTGCCTGTGCCAGTGTCCCACTTGGGTGAGGCTGGGATCATGCTGGGGGTGTGGAGAAAATAAATCTCACCACCTCAGCTCTTAAAAGGAAGGTAGTTATTCACCTATTTCACAGGGAAAGAGGAAAGCAAGACCACAGCCTACCAAAACCAAGATATATATGTAAGTGACTAGATCAATATTTGAAATCTCTAAAGACTTTTTTTGATTCTTTTCATAAAACTGAAATTAACTGAAAGTGTCTCAGGGTAATACATAAAACAAGATGGCACAGCTGTCAAGCCTAAATTCTGTGCTGATTTATAGGATTATGGTTCATAGTCACAGGAATGATATCTGGGGTGGATGTGGGGAGAATGAATAGAGGAGACACCATCACTGCTCTGCAGTAGGACATTCCCACATGGTTCCTTGCTGAAAGCTTGCACCATGATCTGTGTTTATGTGAAAGCCTGCTGGGTAGCTGGCTTCACTGGCACTTTACAAACTAAGCACTGGGACTGTGACAAGTTCAAACACAACTGGAAGTGTAAAACACAGCTTTGGCTATCTGTAGGGTAATGCTAGTGTCTAAACAATTTGAAGAATTATGTGTGGACTTGGATTTGAAAAACAGAAGTGCAGATAGATGCCAAAGCAGAAGAAAAAATTGCTAAAATGGGTTTTGTATGGGTACAGTGTGAGCAAAAGGCAATACCGATTATTTTATATCAGAGACACTATGAACTGTTAGCAGATTTCCTCTACTTCATGTCTAACCTTCTGCACTGGTTTTCATCTAGTGAAGGAGGGTGTGCTGCTGGATGCTCTTTGAGCAGGTATCTGCAAAGAATGGGGAAAAAAGCTCCCCATGTGTCATTTCAAGCCATGCTACATGTTTAGTTTCTAAAGTTAAGATAGCTTTCCACTGGAAAGGGAAATATCGAACTTCCTCATGAGGGACAAGAGGAGTTACTCAGTTACTCAGTGTTTTAGCTCTAGGTATTCATAATCTGAACCTTTCCTTGATGCACACAGAGCAAGCATGAGCCTGCTAACCCCTTTTTGACCCTGTTTTGAGTGGAAGGTCAGATTAGATGACCTCTTGTTGTCCCTTCCAACATGAATTATTCTATAATCCTATCTACCTGCTTTTTTCTCACAGCTTGCAGTGGTTGTCAGCATTCCTGATAAATCACACTAATGGAATAAATACTGGACATGTTCAAGGATAGTTTATTGAATGCCCAGGAAGGTGCAATTATTCAAACTTGTACCAAATTATGCTGGGCATAAAAACATCCTAGTTAGAAGAAATATGCAAAAAGAGATATAAAAAGAACAAAAACATCATAATAATAAAAAAAAACAACCACATAAAAACTAAAAACCCCCTAACACATAAAAATACAGAATAGAGGATGGGAAGAGAAAGGAAGTAACAATTTGGTGGCCACAAAGATCAGACACAGACTGTGTCTGGATATTCATGTTAGCACTAGTGAACAATGTTTGATGGCACTTGAAAGTGGAAGAGGTTTTGAATGGGTCCAAGGAACTTGCAGAGCCTTTTGAAGCTAGAGGCAGAGATAATGAGTCTCTGCATGTGTTCACTGTTAAGCTGTTTTAGTTGCAAGATAAATTAAATTTAGGAAAAAATAAAACCTTTAAGCCCCCAGAGTTAATGTTGCAGTTGAAATAAATTTTGCATTCAATTTTTCACTCAGATGTTGGGTGCCCACAGAACCTTTGTGGTGCTGGAAGACCAGGCTAAAATGATAGGAAAGGACAACAGCCAGGCTGTGTTTCTGGCTGTGTGGTTACTGGCTGAGCCAGACTTGGACACTGGAAGTGGTTTGGTTGGGGTGTTTTTTTTAACAGTGCTTTTTAGGAATCAAGGGACTGCCTGCAGGATCACTCTATTCCCATGCACCAGGCTCTTTTCAGAAGTCCCCAGAGCAGTTCTGATGGCTTTCCCCTGGGCCCTGATCAGGTGGGTTGCCAGGAGTTTGCATGTCCTCACCTGCTGGGATGCAATAAGGCTGAGCTGGTGGAGCCAGGGGCTGAGCAGCTTTGTCCTGACACAGCCCATCCCTCCCTCTGCACCTTGATAATCCAGACTCAGCCACACCACAGCACTTGGTAGTTCTTTCCCCCAAGAAAGAAGGTGGGAAGGCAGAGTCCAGCTGCTGCAGCATCCCAGTGTAGTGTGAGGAGCAGGACACTGCTGGGTCCCACGGCTCCCTGCAGTGTCACTCAGGGGCTGCTCTTTGGGCTGTCGCCTCGGTCTGCGTGTGATTTCTTCCTCAGCAGCACCACAAGCCCACACCATTTGTCACCCAGTCCTAAAAACTGACAGGGATGCATTTTCCAGAGCCAAGCAGCATTTTGCAAGACATAAATCTTGGCAGTGCTTGAGGAGGGCCGGCTCCATGAGGGCAGGGAGTGACCCTTTGTGCTGCCCTGGGTTTGCAGGGATAAGTCTGTGTTGTGTTGTGCTCAGTCTCTGGCCTGGGATGTGGAATTCTTTGCACGTGTACAAATGATGGAATGGGAATGTTTCTGTTCATCTACAAATCCAAATTTCTCGTTAAAATTGGTCATTAGTGGAATTAGTGGAAGTATCTATTAATATATGCATTATCATTTGCGAATCTGCTGCAGGCCTACCAGCTCAGGAATCAATTTAGATGGCCATTTCTGTGGCTTTGGCTGTATAATACACACGGCTCAGTTAATTCACATTAAGCATTAAACCCCTTGCAGTTTTTGTTCTTTTTAACAAGTGTTAGCAATGCATAGAATTTTTTTTTTTTTTCATTTCAAGTTTATGGGCAAATTTTGGCTTATTCCAATTTTATATTTAAAACAATTTTCTTCTTTAACGTGTTTTCGGGGATAATCTATTACTGAGAGCACTAATGACCTTGGATATTAAGTTCTAACTTTTATTTCCCTGCAGCTGCTTGTGGTATCAAAATGGAGGAGGTACAGGGCAATGTTGGCAGCTCTGATGCCTTTTTCCTTCAAATGGGCTCACACCTAATGCATTTTCCTTTGGATTGCTTTGTTTTCAGTGGTGTTTCTTCTGAAAATTGCATTCCTGTCTCATCCCATGAATCATAGCTTATGTCTTGTGCGTGGGTTTTAGTATTTGTTTCCATTTCTTGTGACTCCCACATATAAGCGGATTTTGATGCATATTGTGCTAATATTGTGATTGCTGCTGGCTGTGCTGTCTCGGTATCAGGTAACCTTATTGATCTTTTTTTTCACCTCAACCACCAGCAGTTTTGCTATGCCTGACCTAATTTCTGCTGCTGAAGATGCTCTAAAATATTGATACGAGCAGAGAGGTTATCCTTCTTTAACCATGACTATAAAAATAAGTCTGGCATTATCCTAGGAAGATCCAGATTCCAATAGTTGCCTGTACCCATCTGAGCACTGCAGATGAGCTGAGAAACTACATTCACTGCAGTGGACGTTCCTGGTCTTGAGGGACCCAGGGTTTTCAGAGGAGATTGTAAGCACTTTATGAATGCTTAAGCACCCACATGCATGGGTGTCATGAGTACAGTCCAGATAAAGGTAGACAAATTCCTGAAGGCTAAGAACTTCTTTAATTTAAGTAAGAAATTTTCTTAAAATAAATATTTTTCATGAAGGTGCAGAACTTTGTTAATAAAGTAAAAATCTCTCTTCAGCAGCACCTGGAACTCCTTTTTTTAACATGCTGAAAGGTGAATTGGACTGGGGTTTTTAAGACTATTCTTTTCTTTTTAGAACTGCATCCCCTTTCCTCTCCAACTTACTGCATTTGTTGGCTGTGAGCAGAGCCTGGAGTGTGAGGGCTGTATGTTGCTCACACCAGCCTCTTTTTGCATTATTTAGCTCTTGAAGAGCATCTGCTGAGCATCCATCAGCATGGGGTGTGTGCCACCACCATATGGGCAGCCAACTGCTGGTGGAGCCAGAGAGGGGCCGTTGTGCTCCCATATATCCCCACAACAATGCCCTGCACATCTGGCGTGCCGTGGTGGTGCAGGAACAGCAGATCACTCATCCCTAACTGTGCTGGAGCTCCTTGGTGGCAGTGACTCAAAAGGACATTGGGGAAACCGTGTCAGTGCAGCTCTGCAGCTGGCTGTGCATGAGGGTCATCTACTGGGCTTGCCTCACCCTGAGGGCAAAATCAGCCCTTTGGAGTGTTTGAAAGGTCCTTCTAATGCTGCCTTCTGCCTCTGGCTGGGACACAGGAAGGCAGCTACGACAAAACAGCGTTGTCACAGTCAGTGGAAGCTAGGATTAGTGTCACAGTACTTGGTGCTTTAAGACATGCTGGTCTGCAAGCCCTCGGTGTCACTGTGAATGCATTTTCCACGATGTATCACATTCATGACTGTGAATACTTTGCAGAAAAAAAAAAAAAAAGGCTTGTGTGGTGTTTTATTGCTCTAAGGCCCAAAGGTCTAATGAGGTGTTGAGTGACCACATGTTTGTTGGTGGATGTTAGAAATGTTTTGCCTTCTGTTTGATGACCATAGTTCCTGCTCTCCAACTATGAGCAGAAGGCAGGAAGGATCGTTTGGTTTCTTTATGTCGTGTGTCTCTTTCCACAGCCCCGAAGTTGCTTTCAGTTCAAATTCACTCTTCTGTGTTTTTGGGACATTCAGGCTTAAATCTGAATCCTTCATGCTCTGGCAGGATGAGATTACAGAAATGTTTCATATTTTCTTGGAGTGTGTTTCTGGCTTACAGAAATTTGCTGACAATTTTTTTTTCCTTATCCCTAAGTAGCTTTGCAGTGATCAGAGCACCATTTGTCCCTCTGAAGTTCCTGAGGGCCCTTGTTGTGACCCTATCTTTCATTCTTTATCACTAGGTAGCTGCCAAGGCACATGAATTAACTCTCTCACATGTACATTTGCCAGGAATCTTATGGTAACATACCAAAATTCATTTTTTTACACTCTGTAGTTGGTGATTTATGTAAGGACTTCTGCCAAGAGAATGCACCACTGCAGACTGCTAGAAAATGCTATTCACATGTAAAGAAGTATTTTCTCCTGGGACTCAGCCATGTAGGTAACTTTATTCATTTCCCTGAAGGAATTCCAATTTAACTAAGATTTATTACATGAACTGAATTAGCAGAAAAAATGTATTGTTTATTTCATGCAAGCTACCAGGTGCCAAAAGGGGAAAACCAGCTTTGGAAGTGTTTGTCATACGTGCAGCAGCCATTCAGATTTTTAAAAAACTGGATAGAGACTCAAACCAGCCTCATTCCACAAGAGAATTCCCCATTTTCTCAAGATCTAGCTGCTTTATTCAGGCAGCTCCATAAGACTTCAGACCCAGCTTCTAAAATGTATCTGGGGCTGGACTCCTTTTAATGTCAGCTGGATCCAGATGGTAAAATGCCTACTGAGGAGCTGGATATCAGCTCTCCTGAAGGTCTGTTCTCAGCTGCAGTGCAGAGCACTTCTGATGCAGGGTTCACAGATCCGGTTGTACTGAATTGTTCAGTGCAGACCAATTTAGGGTTGATTTTGCTCTGAAAGGGAAAGAAATAGTGATGCAGGAAACTGTGTCTTCTTTAGGATAGACAGAGTAAGTGAAATGCAGTAGGAAAAAGTCTCATTTGTGCATGGTTCCTTGCTCCCTGAACTGTAAGTGCAAACTTCAGCAGTGGGATATTTAACTACCACACCCTGAAAGATTGTCTAGAGTGAGCAGAGCCTTCTTGTCTAGCAGGACTGAAATGCAGGCAGGAGTATGATTTCCCGTTACAGCAGAGAGGACATTCAAACTTGACTAATCCTGACATTCTTCAGTGCTCTGCACGGTCCTGTTCTGCCAAACACACCCTTACATGCTCTAAAGTGCACTAGCTGCCTCTCTGGGCACAAAGGCCAAGTCAGAGTAGGAGGGTCCTCTAAGCACAACCAAAGGATGTGTGTGAATCTGGACATAAGCTGGCAAAAATGGACACTTTTTTTATGACTTGTTTCTTTATGGATACTTCTAGTTTGTGCTTGCAGAGAAACACCTCCCACCAGGTGCTTTAGATGTGGAGGAACATGGATACACTCATCCCTGTGCTTTGCCTCTTGGTGTGGCCTTGAAGTGAGCCGGGGAGAGGAGAAGCAGAAGAGATGCAGGGCAGTTTGGTTTCTGTCTGTAGCCATGAATTACTCGTGAACTAAAAGGCCATTGTGGGAACCCCATGCCCCATATTTTCATAACCCCATAACCTCACATACACCCACTGATGAAGGATTTCTGTCCTGTTATTGACTCATATTTGTGATTAGTTTGGTGGACACAGTGAGCAGGTTTGAATTTGTCTATAATTAAATCCCATAAAAGAAAAACCTGGGCTGCTAAACCTTCTTACTCAAAGACTTAAGGCTGCTCATCCAGTCTGAATAAATTAGAATTTTAAAAAAACTGCAGTGAGGTTTTCCCAACAGTAAAACCGGTAACCATTGCTTTGGTGCCTGAAGGGCAGCAGCCCTGCCCATATAAATGGCAAATACAAATGGGACATACCAGAGGAAGAAAATGTAGAATTCTTTGATCTCTTCTAACCTACAAATAGGTTAATTTTTAAAAGTTGTTGGCTAACTTGCATCACAGAAGGAATAAAATGATTTACAGGTATTTTGTCACAGCCATATGTCAGAGAAGGTCTTTCTGAACAACCTCTTCTTCTCAGGCTGCCCCAGGTGTGGGACACGTTCCTGATGACACCACTGCTCTCATCTCATCTGAATGTAGTGCTGGCATCCTCACCCCTCCAGTGCCGCCCGGGGACTCCCGCTGAATTACTTATCTGCTGGCATTTTGACCAGGAAGTTTGCGTTTCCTCTCGAGCCTCCAATTCCTGCAGTCATTGCCAAAATCCTGTCAGAGAGTCTGGACAAGGTCATGACTGCAATTCCTCTGTGGCTGGCGAAACCACGCTTCTCAGCTCATTGCTAGACTCCTTAGTTGTCTTTAGGAAGGTTATCATCTCAGGGAATCACTGCTATCAAAAAGATTATTCTTAAAAGCTGCTGAGTTACTTATTCAGTCTGTCAAGCCTCATTACATTAGAAGACTCCATGACAGAATATCTAAGAAATTTATCTTTTTGTTCGTGGAAGGAAATGATGGTCCCACTAAGGAAACTGCAAATTTAATTATACAGTAGATTTCCTCACAGACAAAATTTCCAAGGACCTCAGTACGTCAGCACTTACTTTCAAGTCTTAATCCTCAGCACTGACTGTGGTTTTCGCTTGCTAAAACACTTCAAGTGACACTGTTCATCCAAAGCAGTCCTCTAGGTCCCAGGTCTGCACCCCTAATTCACTCTGAGCAGTATTTTCTTCCCAAGGAGGCCAGGGGATTCCTCATTTAACGTAGAGTTGGTAGGAGTGCGCCCTTAATTGCTGTTTTAAATTCTTTATTAAGCATTATCTGTTGCTGTTGAGCCGAGAGACCCGTGTGCTATTCCTGGCGCTGCTCTGCCTCGCTGTGTGCCTGCAGATAAGTCGCTCAGCTGCTCAGAGCCTCACCTCCCTCAGCCCAAAATAGTGGCACTTTCCCTTTGCAAGCACTTTCCATCTGTGGTGTGCGCTGGAGTCAAGGGAAAGACTTCCCAAGGTCGCTGTCACTGCTCCTGCTCTGCCACGGAGAAACTGAGGCAGGCGAGGGCACAGACCTGCCCCGGCACTGGAGATTCAGCCCCGGGCTCAGCTCCCACACTTCTCCAGCACCCACAAGGCCAACTGCCTCCCCAAATTATTCCTCACATGCTAAATCATCAGACTCGGGTTCGGATTCACTGCTAAATTTCACGTCTTCCTCCCTGTGTCCTTTCTTTGGGTATGACTCTGACTTTTGCAATACCCGAGCAGACACTTTTTGAACAGCTGAAAGAATTTCCTGACAGGTTTGAAAGAGAGCCCCTTTGGACAGCAATTGCAAAGCTTAAGCTAATGACCTCCCGGTTGTATTTGCCAGTTCCTTTGTCTCTAGAGACGTCTAGATTTTTCTCTTGGCTCACAATCATTATTAATAGATCTTTTTCAATTTAGGAGAGAAAGATTTATCCTCTGTATTTGTAATTCTGGCCTTTCAGAGAAAGCCAGTATAAACAGCACTGTGTCCTGGCCCAAATCCATTCTGCGTTATTAGGGTGGCATTGATTTGAGATCTCACTCCATTAAAATTTGAAGTCTAAAGCAGTTCTTGCTACAAATGGGGTCTCTCAAGGTTTATACATTAGCTTAGCCCTCAACATTGCCAGATGGTCAAAAACTGGAATGTTTCACAAATGTTACCAGTGCCCTTCACAAAGTGACACTTTCAAATTAGTCCCCACTTGCATCCATTTACTGTAAGGTGCTACTTCCCATATGTAAATAAACGGTGATTCATTATTCCACCAAGAGGAAAACAGATTTTATTGAAAGAGGTTGCTGGGATTTTCTTTTTTAGGTGGATGAATAAGCATTTTCCTGCCTGCCATTGGGGGTTTTTTTCAAGTCACTTGCACACTGATTATCCTGTCCCTTCCCAGTGTATCAGAAGAGAAAGGCAGTCAGGAAACCCCCAGGTCCTTCTCCAGTGGGTACAGAGGGGAGTGTTCTTCAGGCAGGGGGGACCCCAGCTCCCTGGAGATCTTGGTCTGGCCAGGCTCAGTGCTCCCAAGTAATGTCATTTACTTTTCTTTGCTATGAAGTTCATGTCTGAAATCTACTTAAGATTATTTTGAACAGAGTAGACTGTTCTATTTCACAGATCATAATGCTTTTTTTTTTTTTTAATTTTTAGGTTTTAATATTTATTTTTATGTATTTAGATTATTTCTATAAATTTTTGTTTATTTATTTTATTTTATTGGTTTTAATTTTTTTTCCCCCTGGTCCCACTGTTACTGTGATCCTGCCCAGAACTCTCCTCCAGCACAAGTGGGTCTTCTATGCTGACAAAGCAATGCTGATATCAGTCATTTATAGTCATATCACTTATTTCTGTCAGATTCTCTCATTTCCACTCAAGCCACAGATCCAAAATGTTGAGGAAAGCTACAAAACTAGGAGTATGTTTGCTACCTCTTCCCCACATACAGCTCCTACCTGGTAAACTCTATGTTGATGAGATCTGGCCTTAATGCAGGTAGACACATTGTCAAGTTACCCAAAATTTCAGCCCTCCAAAATGTAGAGGAGCTGTAATTCTGGGTAGGTTTTTGTATACCTGTATTGGTTTCTTTCTTTTAAAAACCGTTATATGCTGTGTGGTACGTGATGAAGCAAGAAATTCCTGAGCTTTCACTGTGTCTAGCTCATTGATTTTTAAGAGTCTGGGAGTTTGGAGCCTCTGGAAGCAGCTCGACACGTAATGTGAAACCTGCAAATCCTGCCAATTGCCACGGAAAGGTGAGAGAGGTGAAAAAAATCATTTTGCACTGTAGACTTTGGCTCATTTTTTGACACTGAGAAAACAACTTTTGCCAGCAAAAGCAAAACCTGCAGAGCATGGGTGGGGAACAGAAACCCAAATAGAGTTGCACTTGCTGCAGTCCCAGGACCAATCGTGTGTGCCTTGTGTACCCTGAGCACTGCAGCGAGGACAGCCAAAAGTTCTCATGCAGACCCCAACTGCTTTTCAAACCTCAGCAGGATTTTATTTGCAGAAGAAGTCTTTGAGACAATGAGGTGACAAGGGCTGTCAAAGCCTGACCCACCACAAGGACAAGTGCACCACATTTCTGCCACCGGAGCTCGGTGTGGCTTCGTTCAGTTCGGCGTTAACCTCATATTGTCTTTAAGAACCATGAGATGGGCTGCTTCCCTCTTTGAAATTGCTCAGGTTGTGATTCTATAATCCTCCTGCTGACAATGACTGTATCATTCTTTAACCCCTGCTTTCAGCATTATCCCAGTGTCCACCTTTGACTCCTACTGGTTACAAACTGGCACTTTGCTGCAGCCCCTGAAGGACAGAGGTGGGACAGGGTGTGTAGGCAGTGATGAGATCTTTCTTTAGACCAAGTGGTAGAGCTGAAAAACATTAGGCAAACTTTTTAGTGCACAGGTAAACAAATGCATATGTTGCACTCCTGAACCTGCCTCCTTATGGAAGTCAAAGCACTCCACAGAGACGAGTAAAATGACTCAGCCATTTCTGTGTGATTTGCTCACCCCACCAAAACGCATGGAAATGTTTGTCTCCTGCTTCACCAGGACCAAATTTCTACTGCTGTGCAGTAAAGCTTTATTTCCTATCTCACTGCAATGCCAGGGAGAGAGGAACAAGATAGAATCTCTTACGTGCAGGGTGACTCCTCTGACAGTACTTTAGGAGGGGAAAGGAGCACCAGTTCCAAAGTGCACCTTATTGCATCTAAGATGAAAAACGGAACTCTTGTCTTCTTAGGGGAGAGGGAACTAAAATTCAAGGCCCAACACAAAAAAATATGAGGGAAAAGTATGCTTCTTTCACAGAAATTATGAAATGGTTCCTGTTGGTACAGGAAATGGTGTCACTCAGGTGCTGAGTTCCCTGATAGGTCTCCCATCTTATTTGGCATACTCTTCCATGTATCTGCTTTTAATAGTTCAAGATCTTTGGGGCAGGGTGTGTGACATGTCACACTCAAACTTTTGAGTCCATTTCAGTGGCTTCTTAGCCTGAAGCCAAATGACTGTGTAGCATTTAAGCACTACTGAAAAATAAACAATTGTAGGCAGTATTATTTCTATGAGCAGACTAATGCTGAGTATCCTTTAAGGCTGTCATCTTTATCTAGAACTCCTGGATCCATGTGTGCCATGCAGGCTAAAAGCTTTTTGTTCAAGAGCTTTGAGAAAACCCCACTAGAAAATACTGCAGTTGCACATATGGCAGACGTAACCATTCATGTCCTAACTCAAAATCCACTGAACGGTTCGTTCTTGAGACATCTTTTGTTTTTCCTTCCTCAAGAAGGGCAATAAATCAAGCTAAGTTAAAAATTTTATAGCTACAGCTGGTTTTGACTTATGCAAATGCAACATTTCAATCACAACATATGGGAAAAGCATATTTTTTCCCTTCCCTCACACAACTCAAAAGCTGCTATCCTGATTTTTCTGAACCTCTTCAGAAATTACTATCTTTGGGTGGAAACTACAGACAGGAGGCACAACCCAACTCAAATTTTTGTTCAGTTGAAAGACCAGTGAGCAAATGAAGAGGATGGAATTGGAGATTTTAACTACTATTTGTTTGCTGACAAGAACTGTAACCAGGAAATATTTGTAGGATACCTCAATTTTAGATTTCAAAATTATGATAATTTGTTACCCGGGCTTCTCCCTAACAGAGCATGCCTGAAAGAGTTGCAGTAGATCAGTCTGTGTTTGATTATTTCTCTCTATCTCCTGTGTTGCTCATTGTGCTTAAAGCTGCTTTGTGATGGGATTTCTTTGTTGCAGACACAATTCAGAACCACATGAAGAGAATTGCTTCCTGATGGAAGTGAGTTGTCATTGTCTCCTCTTTTCCTTTTGAAGCATCAGCACATCAGAGGATCTGGGAGCAGTGGGCACTGAGTGTGTCTGCCTGCTGCCCCAGGCTGGGCAGCTGCAGATCCAGTTTAGGGATCACTGGGGCTGCAAAAAGGTGTAGGACCAGCACACATCCGAAGCTCACTTAACTCCACACCTTCTCCTCTCTCTTATGATTTAATTATTCCAGAGTTGTTCTGAAGGAACAAACCCTGCAGCACATGCAGTTACAGGCAGACTAATCCTGAATAAACTTGTGCTAAAGCCTAATTTCTGGGAACCCCCTCCACAAACTCATCCAGCCCTGGTTGTCTCCTCCAGACTGCACAAGGAGAACGAGGGACAGCTGGAGCTGGTTGGGAGGGGATGGTGGCAGGAGGGGAAAATCCACAGAATAAGCCTGTTTCTGTAATTATAATGATATGATTTATCATTCCTTTGCAATCCAACATAAATCCCTATATGCTCTGCCAGTGAAAGTGGCTTTTCCTGAGAAAACCTCCTGATGACAATCCAAGGGCTGGTGTTTATGCTGGGAGTTCAGCAAAGTCAGCTCTGGGGGAGAGAGCTGGGAGAGGAGGGCAGGAGGTCATTAAACACCAGACACCTTTAGAAATTAAAAAGAATATGCCCAACAAAGGAAACCCAATCCCCAAACTCTGCTCCTGCAGCTGCCTGTCTCAGGACATTAGCCAGTGATCTGGGTTTCACCAGCCACAGCTTCTGGCCAGTTCTGGATGAGTGACACTGAAACAGGGAAGAAGGGTTGATGTCTTTGGTTCTCTCTGTCCAACTCTGTTTTGGCTGGCAAGAAATTATATTCATGTTCCCCAAGTCAAATCTGTCTTGCCCATGACAGAAGTTGGTAAGAGATCTCCTTTTTCTATCTCAACCCACAACTTTTCCATCTTGGTTTCTCTCCTGTCTTGCCGAGGAGGTGATGAGAGCAGTTGGGTAGGCAGGGGCAGCCTGCAGTGGTCAGCCCAGGACACTGCCCTGTTCTCCCAGCATCTCTTGGGAGAGTCCAGCTGGACTCCAGGCCCAGCTGAAGGGCTAATCATTGGGAATGCAAAGCACATGCTCACCAGGCTGTTGGTACGAGTTAGAGGAGAAACTGCATCTTTCTTCTGCACGTCTCATTAGATGTAACACACAACCACAGTGTGGGACCTGAGGCTGCCATTTGTGTGTGGGTCCAAATGGAATGTAAACACAGGCATAAAGGGTACAGGTACAGCTGCATGCTGTGGTCTGAAGGCAATTGGTGGCTCAGGAAATGCTGAAACACTGACAGTGGAAGTCAGGAGCACTGTCTAGAAGGGGGACAGCACAGGAGGGAGACTGTCCAGGACCATCCTGCCCTTGCAGGATGCCTTCAGTATTACATGTCAGCCCACGCCAGCAGCAGGATGCTGAGCTAGACAGACCTTTGATCCTGCAGTTTTATAGCTGATCTTGCAGTCTGGTATTGAGCAGGAAGGTTTTTGTATGGCTTTTTGTACATCCCTCCACTTGAAACAACAGGGTTCAGATCCTCTAAGATGACTTTTGGGAATCTTCTATTTCTCATCCATAATACTGCAAGGGTCTCATTTGGGATCTGGAATTACAAAATAATATCTTCATAAAAATATCAGTATTGATTTCTAATTGTCAGAACTACAAAGCACATGAGACTTCCAGAGTCATACAGGCATGTGCATGCCAGCTTTGCTTAGCTCCTGCCAGCTCCCATCCTGTGATGATAGAGCGCACTGCTCTGTGTCTGTGGGCCACTGCACACCCAAGTACAAAGTGCTGTCACCATGGGAGTGCCCATTCCTCCACCACACACTTGCTCCAGCACAGGCCCTCGTGCTGCTGTCAGCATGAACCTTCTCTGGCTGCTTATTCCCAGCTCCAGGGCCTGGGTGTTAGTTCCTTTCCTCTCTTTTCTTCTCAGCTTTGGAAATTATTGTGGTTGGGGCCACATAGTTGGGTCTTCCTGGCTACTGTTGAACTGTTATTTAGCTAAGCCAGTGTTAAATTGTCCCTTAGAGGTGAATCTCATACCACACCTGCGTTTTGACATTTGTCACAAACCTGAGGAATTAGCAACTTGCAAAGGAGCTGGTCTGAAAGACCAGCTGATGCTCATATGGAGCAAACAGTCTGTGTTTTCGGGGAGTGGCAGCTTGCACACCCTCTTCCCCCACCACACACCTTTCTGGTGCTGAAGAGCTGCTGCCAGAGCCCATCCCCAGCCACTCCACCTCTGGTTGCAGCTCACTGCTCCACAGGGTAAAAAAAACTCCCCACATTTTTACCTCCCCGTTTTTCCCTCTTTCTTTGCTTGCTATTAAGAAATGGCAGAATTTTTCCCACAGAAATAATATCTAGCTACTCACATAAGAGAACAGCTGTATTTACTTGACTTACAAGTATCTTTACTGACAGATTTATTGTTTGCATCATAAAATGCTTATTTGGGCTTTTAAAAGTGCACTGGCTGCTTCTTTGAAGCTTGCAGCAATAGACCATTCTCATTTGAAAGACATATTATTACCCCAAAACTAAACATATTATTTTATACATCCCAGCAACCCTGATTCTTTGTGCCTAAGGGCCTCTGAGCAAAAGGTGTCATTTGGAGCATGCAGCAGAGAAAAGTTGGTTATGGAGATATCACATTTCTCTGCTCCTTCTGTTCCAGAAGAGCTGTACCCACAGCTCTTGCTGGGAAGCTGCTGGGTTTTTCCTCTCTGATGGCTAAGTTGTATCTGTGTATGTGGTAGTGTTATTTTTGGCAGGCACATACTTCACATTCCTAGCATGAAGAGTGGGAGCCGGCAGCCAATCTCATCCGGTAGCCCTTCATGGTTTGGGCTTGCCATGAGCCAGGTCCTCGGGGGTCAGGGTGATGCATCAGGAAGCTGAGGGGGAAAGCAGGGCCAAGGGACACGGGGGATGAGGCTGGGCAGGCTGGGGCAAAGGCAAGGCTGGACCGGAGCCAGAGGTTTGGCCAGAGTGCTGGGGAGGTGTATGGTCAGTACTGCACTGACCTGGAGCCTGCTGCCCCCAGAGCCCTGCTTGCCCAGCCCCACCCCGGCATGGGGGATGCCACAGACACCCCAAAAGCCAGCAGATTTCCAGCACAAGTGTGCTGATCCCAGACTATGGATCCTTACGGCCACAGAAGGGAGGGAGTGGGGTTCAACACCCTCCGGCTCCAGGCCAGAGCGAGAGCAGGGATGCTGCCAGTGAACCGCTCCTGCCTAATGAACTGCTCCTTTTCTCTGCAGCAGCAGATAAGAGCAATTAAACACTAGATAGCAGATTAATGATTACTGCAACATCATGCTAGCTCATGGTGACAAATCTGTATAAATATTCACCACAGTGGTAGGCGAGGTGTTCAGGCAGTGATATGCCCTCTGTGTGGCAAATCACTCAGAGACGATGCAAAGAGAGAGCGTCTGGTGCTTGTCACATTCATTAATTATCACTGCAGATGAAATTGGAGGAAAGACCAGCTTAAGTGCATTACATTGCATTTGCCAAAGTTGTTTTGGGCCCAGCTGCCACCCGGCAAACAAGGCAGGCTCTGGATGTGGAATTTCCACCTTGGGAGGATGCTTGTTTTTGTGGAATAGCAGCTTTCCTTAGAGCTGGCTTGAGTCTTTGTCTTTTTATTGGAAATTATGAGGAGAGTTGTGTGATGACACATTAAACCCATGGCCTCTGGCTTCCACCTTCTCTTCTGTTCAGCTCTTGCTTGCTGTTGCTGCAGATAACAAGCTGGACTAAGTGGATTTGGGGTCTGATGCCATCTAAGAGTTCCTGTTAATAAAGAATGGAATGAAAGAAATGAACTTCCTGTCACTTAAATTGAAGTGCTGGCTAAATTATCTTTCTGGATTTTGAAGGGCTCTGATATAGAGCCCTAGTAGTGTTTGAGATACACTAAGGGTGAGGCATCACTTGTGCAGTGTTTTGGAGAAACAGACCTGATTGTGGCCTATTTCTTATTGCACACAAAACACCTCCAGACTACTGGCAAGGGAGAGAAAGTAAAATGATAACTGGACTGGAGAAGATCTGGATTCCTGAGCTGAAATCTCTGTTTGATCAACAGATTTTACAGAGCAGCTCTATTCTGAGGATTCTGGATTTTGTTCCCTAAAGAGTGCTTTGCTAGAGTCTACAAGAATCACATCTGAAAAGTGGGTAAGAAAATAATAGATTTCTCTAATATGGTTAAAATCTTCAAAAATAATTCAATACTTTAGCTGAGTCCATGTCTGAAAAGTCTCTGTAACGGTGCCCTGGTGTGCAAGAGATGGGTGTTCAGCACACTCTGCCACATCTGGCTGCTGGAACATCTCACAGAATGGACAGAGCAGCCAAAAGCGTGAAGGGTTATCTGTAAATCTTGCCTTTTTTTGAGCAGAAACTTCAGCAATGGCTCCCCAACAATCACAGATGGCAGCTGGGTTTGAACCAACATCACAGTCACCTCACAAAACATTTTATGTACCTGTATTCACATATATTCCATGTAACCAAGAATTTAATTAGGTTTATCTCTTAACGTGTCAGCTATATCCCACATCAAAGGCATTTAAGTCTTTGCAATATCTCCAATCGTGTTTGGATCTGCCCTGTGATGGGCACAGCCCTGAAAACAGGCAGTCCCTGAACAGTAGCTGGTAATAGTATTTGAAAAGATGATTGTGTCTCAGAATGAATCATTAGATCCTATAAAATGCATCTGTCACTGTAGTGTTTAAGCTCTGCTTTCTCCACCCTCTCCCCACCCCCCCATTTGCACTAATTAGTGTAGGATGAGCTGCTGCCTAAAAATTAAGGATTCTAGAATATTTAATTGATCCTAGTCCCTGTGAACGCCACGCCTGAGGAGTCAGTAGCAAAGAGCCGCATGAGCACGGCTCACAATGGGACTGCACTTATGGTGCCCCCCAAGCCAGGGAGCCCGGAGTGGGGTGGCAGCCCTGCAGGGCTGGGTGCTGGTCTGTGGGCCAGCTCCATGCAGCCCTGCCTCGCCCTCCTGGCTGCCCACCCTGCCCTGCTCTCGCTGTCCTCACGCAGCAGGTGAGAGTGGCTCAGCCAAAGCCCCCCACCAGAGGAGTTACCTGAGCAGAAATGGCCTCCTGGAGGGAGGAGGTGTTTCAGCATGTGGTGACTTTTTAAACCCTGCTTTTTAGGATGCAGAATTTGCCAAGGATTATGAAGTTTTACTCTTAAAAGTGACACCGTGTGGAATCATGTTTATTGCACCCCAGTGGCTCTCCCCTAAATGTGCTCAGCCGGCACATAAAGATGTGAGCTGTTTTTCACTCATCAGCTCTGAAAATTTACCTTGGATTCTTGCTTTATCATCCATAATTTGTTTTAAAGGCTCTGCTGGGCAGGTCGTTACAGGAGTGCAGAGCACATAAAGCACCGCGGCCCCTGGGGGGCTGGCAGAGCTCCCCTGCCCAGCACTCGTCTCTCTGACAGCCAGCATTCCCAAATGCCTGACGCTTTCCTGCCGTGCACACCTCGGTGCTGCTCCATCTGTCACACCCCAGCAGTTCTGTGGGATTTGCAGGAGTTCTTTGTCATTAGGGATCTCTTTCCCAACACCCAGCAGCCCCCAGCTTGCAGAGTGTGAGCGGCCAGGAGGCACCGGGCACGGGAGAGGAGGATGCTGAGGGTGGTTTGCTCTGCTCAGTCCTCATTCCCAGCAGGGTCAATGGACCCCAAAGCTCTGTTGTTGAGAGAACCCCCAGCAGAGGTAAGAGCAGACACATTTTGCCAGCGGCTCCACAGCGCAGAGCTGAGCACCTGCAGGCTGCTTCCCAGGGAGCCCAGAGCAGGAGCATCCCGAGATGGCAAAGGGGAAATGCCACACGAGTTGAGCTTGCTCTTCTGCTTGTGTTTGGCATTTGGTTCAAGCTCTCTGCAGACCTAACCCCAACAAAAGCAATGGAGCAAAGAATTTGACAATTTGATTTCATTTAAATTCTTGTCAGGGCTTTTTGCTGGCCTCCTCGGCGTCCCCGCTCCCTTTGCTGGGACAGCTGCTTAGCTGGGCTGACAGGGCGTGGGGCTAAGAGGGCAGGCCCAATTAACTGCACAGTGATCAGTTCTTCTGTCTTAAAATCCCACACGCTTCTGAATTAATTTAGAATAAATTCAATCATAGTCATTTACAAGGTCTGCTGCTGGGCGCTGCGAGGAGCAATTTGCTGGTGGGATTCTCATTCTTTGCAGTGGCAAATTGCCTAAGTTCACCATACCACAGGGATAAAAAGCTTGAATTTAGGCCTGATGTGGCTAAATGCTAAATATGTGTGTCTGTTTACATTGAAGCATACTTCTGGCAGCCAGGTGAGCTCAGGGGCTAATGCCAGACAAGGTCATAGAAGAAGAGTTTCATTTTGCTTTTTCTGCGGCTAGGAACGGGCAGACATAAACACTTGGAGGGATACGTCTTGTAGCACAGCAACCTTCCCCAAAGTCCTTACTCATACCTCCATTTCCTGAAGCTGTGACTGTCCACAAAACTGAGCCACACACAGCTCAGTGTGTCCTCTCTCTTTTTTTCATTACACTTCTGTCTTCAGTAAATCTCAGGCTGAATGCCCATGTGTGTGCTTTGATTGCAAATGCCTGTGCTTTGCCCTATAAAAGGGAAGTGCCCTATCCAGCCAAGCTTTCTTCTTTATGGCCTGCTCAAGTATCACTTCTGCTCTGCTGTGTCCAGGCAAGTTGACCAGCTTGGGCCTCTCCTGTGATATGAAACAATTCCAAAATAGAAACATCTTCCTTGTGAAATTGATCTCCTCACCACAACCCTTATTGCTTGATTCCCCTGCTGCTTTTTGTTCCTTCAGGGTCTTTCAGCATGTGAATTCAAGGGTAAATAATCTCTTTTTTTGTTTGGTTGGGTTTTTTATATGTTTTATACCCAACTGATGGAAAATCTCTAGTTCAGGATATGGAACTTCTCTGGACATCAACCAGCAAGAAACATGTGCATTGGAATTGCCTTCCCAGATTAGTAATTATCACCTAATTTCTAGTATTTCATCTGCCATGCAGCTACTGAAGTGAGGAAAATTGTTCATCTTATATTAAGCAGAAGGATTGTTAAGCAGTCTTATGTAAGGCAGCCATACCACTCCCACACGGAAATATTTCTTACCTCTGGTCCTGACGCCTTCCTTCACACTTCAGCCACTGGATGGGCTGCAGTGGGTGCCTGGAGAGTGCTGTGGGGGTGCCCAGGGTGTTCCCTGGCAGTCGGGGTGCACAGGGAAGCACCATTGCCTTGGATGTGTGGACAGTGACACCAGGCTCAGGTTTAGGGCTTCTCTCTTGTCAGCTCTAATGGCTTCAAAGAATTTGCATCCACTTGGCTGAAAAAACGGCCAAGGGTGAATGAATGAATGTAAATGAGGCGACTCCTCATCCTGTATTTCTTTATCTGAGGAGCAGTTTATAAATTCAAGGTAAGTATATCTTTCCACCAGCTTTGCACATTTCTACTCTCTCAGGGTGAATAAATTTTTTTGATGGGTGAGTTAAAACATCATTATTTTTTTCATTATCATTGTCATCAGTATAAATGGCAGAGGTGTAGGGTTTTTGCCCAAGCTTTTAAATTTTCATGACAATTTTACTAAGCTGTTTTATACGTTATTAAACACACTCGTGATTTGTTTCAACCTATACCTTAATATGATGTTTTAAGAGAGTGTTCCCAGAAGAGGGCAAAGGTATCCTGCACACTGGGGACTCAGCTCCAGCCTTGGGCTTCTCCCCTGCTGGGGCCCACAAACAGGAATGGCCAGGGTGCCAAGAGTGCTTATTTCTTTCACTGAGGTTTTTCTTTTGAGATTCTTTTGAAAATCCCAGCCTAAGGGATTAACAGTGTTGATCATTCTTGAGAATCAGGACACTGGTGTTGCTAAGACTCAAAAGCAATGGGTTTTTGCAGGCTTCTGCTGGGAAAAGGAAAAAAGGGGCTGCAGATCGAAGGTCTCATTTACCCAAACACAGAAATAATTCCTTCTTGTGGCTGTTTCTAGAAAGCAAGGTCAATTCTCGTACTTATTTTTGAACAAGTCTTTTTAATGAGTTTTTACAGACAGCTGCTTTTTGTAAACCACTGAGAGAGAGCAGGGGCACCCAGATTTCAGCACAACTCACACAGCCACGTTTGGCTTGGGAGGAGCTGAACGGCCTCTACTCCTGAGAGAAAGTCTATTTTTATGACATGACACTGTTCTCAATACTGTACTGGCCATATTTCTTGGTAAAATAAGGTTTTCTGTAATTTGCAATGAGATTTAACTGACGAAACCCTGAACAGTGCAGTTATCTGAGCTCCAGATCTGCCTCTCTGCATTGTTCCAACCACTTTCCAAATGTTGGTTGGTGCTCTTTGTGACTGATGGATGTGGGACTTTGCTGGGATCTAATTTTTATTGGTTTGCAAAGAAAACTGTCTGACAGTAAATTTAGATTCTTGCTTTCCAAAATTTTTCAACCATAATAAATTTGATTTTTTTCTTTTAAGTATTATTGTGTAAAAAATATCATCGTGCATATACAAATTACTCTCCCCTTCCCCTCTCCTCAGCCCTGATTTCACAGAGAAGACCAAATCTTGAGCATTTTTCTCAACTCTTGCTGCAGTTAATGGGAGTTTTTTCTGTTAAAAAACTTTCTGAAATGCTTAGGGACTTCAGGATTAGATTTGAGCAGTGTTCAGAGGGCAGGATAATGCTAGAGGCAGACTCTGGCCTCCTAGTCTAACTGGACATGTCTCCAGGCTAAATTTAGAAGCTTCCCCCTATTCAACCTAGGGATTATTTAATTTTCGCCAGATTTCCCCTTCCTTCCCCGGGTGTTTTTTTACCAGGCACTCAACACATGTGTTCCCATGTCTTTACAAAAGTGCCAGTTTCCTATCAGATTATTCCACTCCCCTCCACTCTCTATAATTTCTTGTTTTTCCAGTAAGAGATTTCAGGCATAAAGGTATTTTCCTCTTCTTTTATGCTGTACACCACGGTGTTTCCGCCAGGCCCTTCAGATCTCAGGCACACCATTAGAAAAACCTAACACTCCGTATCCCAAATGGGTCACTTCCCAAGTCTAGAGCTAAAATCCTTTTAGCTAATACTGTTCAGGTGACTTAGTACTAAATTATATTTTAGAAAGATATGGTCTGCCCTTTACTTTTTCATGGGGCTACCATTCAGTCAGTTTTAAAGCCGTAATTCTTTTTCGGGTTGCCATGGAAACAAGTTAGTGTTCCACTGCTGCCTTGTGCAAACGAGCAGAGTGCTCATACATCATGTTTCTGCTCCTGGGTCGTTGTGCAGCTGGGTTTCTCCTCTCCCATGCACACGGGCAGGGGCAGGGCCCCACACTGCTTTGGCTCCTCTCCCCATCAGTCCATTAGAAAACCAAAGGAATATTGAAATTGTGGATGCTCTGCTCGTTTCTCACTGTTAGCACCGATCAATGCAGGCCCCAGTTTGGGGATTCCTGGCCTTTGAAGAGCAGCTTTGTGAGACCTGGGTTTTACAGCCTGTAGGGAAGGGATTGCACTTCACAGCACGGTTCCATCCGTGCAGGCGCTGTTGGGGCCAAGTTCCCATTCCCAGCAGGCTGAAGTGTCCTCAGCATAAACAATGTGCCTTTCAGACAGGACAGGCACTGCAGCAGAAGACAGACAATGAGCCCAGTGGTAAATCACCTGTTGACCCAGTTGGCCACTGTAACAGCAGCTTAGAAAATGATCAAAATTTGTAGCCTTGCCTTAACTGTTCAAAAACTGGCAGTGCTTTGAATAAGAAGCTTTACTGAACAATAAACATTAGAAAGAAAACCCCTCGGGTATCTCCACTGACTACCTCTGTGTGTACTAGACATATCTGTAGACTATACATACCTTTTAGAAAGTCATCTCTAAATAAATATGTTAACTATATCATCCTGATCGTCCATTTATCGTCTGATACCCTGCATTTAAACTCTTCAAATATCATGGTTAACACCCATCATCACAGCACATTTTTTTTTACATTTTTCTCAGAAAAAAAATTTATGCAGGGGAATATTTTGCAATTTGGATACTTTATTTTTTCTTAACATACTACTGTAAAAAGGCAGGGTCAAAAAAAGATTGTTGTAGTTTTAGGATTTCATGCCACAGACCTGAGGCTTCTTGGAGTCTGGTGTTTCCTCAGAAAGCTTCCAAGAAAATACCTGATTAAAATCTTTTTTATGTATTGCTGAAACTCTGTTACAATTTAAGATGACAAGAAATTCTTTGGGATGCAGTTGTGAAGTTACTATTTTATAAGTGCTGGTTAGGACTGCAGTTAAGGTAGGGATTTATAGGGAAAGGTGCCATATTTAAAGGCCAGGCTTGAAAGCACTATTGAATGTAGACAACACACACAGACAAATAAAGTCTTTTCCTGGGCCCCTGCAGCAAAGCACCATCAATGAGATGCATTAAGATTTCATCCTATCATCTTATCATTAAACTGATGGCTTTCCTTCCACTGATTAGTGGTGACCAGATGTGAGGCACCCCTGTGAAAGGCTGCTTTAGCAAAAGTGACTGCTTTTGCAACGAAGGATTAACAACTGAAAGGCGTGGTGTGGAAGCATGTCCATGTGCTACAGTGCAGCCACAAAGCTCCCCCAGATGTGGCTTAAATGAGGATAGTGCTTCCTGTTCTTTTCTTTTTCATTTCATGCTCAGAATGCTCTTCTCTTACAGGAATGTGCAATCCCCATGACTTTGACCCAAACACTCTGCAGTTACTCTGGACTGTGTTTGGTAAAGGTAGGAGCTGGTGTAAGGTGAGCAGGCTGATGGCTGCATCACTGAGAGACACAGAGCTGTCCAAGTGAGTCTTGGACCCAAAAGGTAGAGCTGTACCAAAGCTGTACACAAAGCAATTGGGAGCCACAAGGCTTGCAATGGGGCACTGCCTGTCCACTCGAGCTGCGGAATGAAGTCTGCCCACACCTAGGAGGAAAACTTGACCCTTATAGAAAGTGACTACCTTCATTTTATGATTGTAAAGTACTAATAGCAACTCTTGGTATAACCTGCAGGGCTGGAAATAATGAGGGAACCGAATACAATACGCCCAGGGCATGGGCTTAAAGTGATAACTATTCAAGCGTAGCCTTTGACGAATGCAGTTGCTCTTGCGCATCAAATAATGTCAGAAATGCCACACTTTATAAGAAAGGGCTATAAAGCTTCATTGTGATCCTTCAGCCCAAAAATCCATGCTCAAAAAGCTAAAAAGTTTTTAAATATGCTGTATGACGTATAGGGAAGTGGACACAGGAATGGAAAATATTCCAGGTCACCTGCATTACGTTAAAAATGTGTTCTCCCCACTCAGTGCTTTTACACAAGCATGCCCACACACATTGCTTTTTTACTTTAATCTCTACAGTTTTGTTTCTGAAGCATTAGATTAGCCAGATAAGGCTACTGGAGGGCAGCCAACAGTGATAGCTGGAGAACAGCATGGATGCCTCTTAAAGCATTTGGATCGTTCGCTCCAAGCAGCATCTTGCAGCACTGACTCTGATCCATCATGAGTTTAGCCATGTTGGCAGCCAGGACAGTAACAGCTGAAGAAAATGCAAGCACAAGCATTTTCTGCTCAGCAGAGGACTAGGACATCAGAATGAGTCCTCAGTACTGATTCTTGTGAGGAAAACCACCTGCTTTTGTTGTGCTTTCTGGGACAATCTGTGCCCTAGTGATGGTGTAACAGAAATAATCATTCTAAGGGAAAAAGCCCATCTCACACATGGGCTCAAGCAGCGTGTGCTTGCCTGGTCTTTGAGCACACACAGCCCTACTGTAACTTCCTATAGACTGGCCAAACCAGTGGCTAAGTGTGCCTGTGGATGGAGCTTCTCAGGGTACAGTGGCCAGTTAGAGAGTTTAATAAGACATTGCAGCCTCTATTCCAGGTAAATGGTCTTGAAGTCCATTAAATGCAAGATGATGATTTTTGTCTTTTGTAAGAAGCTATTCTGGTTTCTTTTTTTTTTTTTTTTTTTTCCAAGCATGATAATTGGTATTTTAAAGCCATTTATAACTGATAGTTCAGAGAAACAAATTTTCATATTTACCAAAACTCAGAGGTGCCTAGCACTCTAAAATAAAGAGTGTCTTTTTGTTTCATTAAGTAAATTCAGGCAAGCTGTTGTTTGCCAGCTTGCTGCCACTGGGAAAGCAGCACTTCCCTAAAGGATGGTGGAGCACATTTAGAGCTGACCTGGCAGGCAGGCACCCTGACTGCTGTACCCTGCAGTCCTTGCTCTGCACAAAGCTCCTCTCCTGTGTCCATACAAACCAGGTGAACTGTGCAGCTTTTCAGAAACACAATGGCATTATTCTAAAAGGCCACAATTTTCCAGCACTTGCATTGCATCTTAAATATCCAGTTTTCTCTAGAGAGGAAATAGGCAAGCTCTTATTCTACCTAATGTCTGACTTCTGTAGGCCTTTTGTCCTGTTCATATAATGCATCCCAACCAGGAACACCCCAAATACTTATGTCCAAAACACTATTTATTTACCCTTCAAAGGTGATTTGCAGTAACTTAAAACAAGCAAACAAAACTGTTTGCTTCTCTCTGCAAGTCGTTGTCAACTGCAAACAACCCTTAACCTCTTCTTCCTTCCCCAAAAGGTAACCACAGTTTGCTGCAGTTCTGGCTCCTGCTACCATCAGTAAACACCGTGGTTTCCTAAATCACTGCTCCTAAGTGGCATTTCCCAGACGCCTTCGTGCTCTATAGGATGAAGTCAGAGGGTTCTCCTGCTTGTTTCTTTCTTTTTTTCTTTTTTTTCTTATTTTTGACAAAGTAAAAGTGTGTTTCAATGTGCCTTTATTGTTGGTTTATGAGTATTTGTTGCAAAATAAGCATTTCACAAGAGTGAGCTCAAAATCTGTTTCAAACAATCCATTTTAGCATCCAAACACATCATTCCATACCCAACCCAGGTGTTCACCAGCGCTGTCAGACCTGACACCCTCCTCTCTCCTGCAACCCATTCTGGGCCTGAAATTTGAGCAAATATTACACAGCATTTTGCAAGACATTTCCAGTTTGGTTATCCTTTGACAACATGGAAGGTTCTTCAGCTCTCTCCATCCAGCCCCAGGAGGAGGGCAAGGCTCTGCCTGGGATGTTGGGGGCACCTATAAGGAACTGTGGGGATGCAGTGCATGTCAGGAGTCCAAATCTTGTTTTCATCTTTCACTCCTTTACAGTTTTTTTCCTGGAAAATATTCAATATTAAGGCAATCATTTGCTCTCTTTTTTATTACCCTTGGCTCTTCTCTGTTATATAAACCAGCTAATTTTCAAAGTCATCCTCTGACACAAAGACATAGACTACCTGGGCACAAAATGCTCTGGGCAACATTTCAAAGCAGTGGCAAGGTTTCTTGGTGGTAAAAAAAAGTTTAAAAAAAGCCTCTCTTGTTCTTCCATGCAGTGCCCATTTTTTGTTTTGCTGTATAATGCAAAGAAAAAATTATTTTACCATTAATACTATCAGTAGTGAATTAAGTAATAAAAAGAGCAGTGGTATCTTTGAAGGGCTGTTCTTCTCAGAACCATAAACACATATTGGCAGTACAGTGACTAAAATTCATGCATGGCCAGCACTTGCTGGTGTTTACCCTAGACCACTCCTACAGACAGGGCTCTGTGTGTAGGATACATGTGTATATATATTTATAAACTTTGTGGAGCCTTCTGAGTGAAATAAAACCAAATACTCCCTAAGAGCTAAAAGAAGAAATCTCATTTCAAACCTTCCCTTTAGGACAGTGAGTTAAAACCATCCAGATGGTCACATCCTGTGTATTAATACACTTTTTCATTTGAAGAGCTGCTAAGTTGGGCTAAGGCACTAAACCTATTGGAAGTGCTACCTTTCAAACACTGCTTCATATTATTGCTGCTTTCTTTTATTATTGTTGGTGTCTTGGCATGTACCAGGTGTCATCGTGGTGGAGAAAAGAGAAGGGCACAAAATTAAGCCTTTCCTCTCAAAGGGACACGTTAAACAATATCAACTCTTAAAGACCCAGTAAGGGAAAAACTCTTAGGAACATGATTGACTTGTAGGTTGCAGCCAGAAAAGCTTTCAAAGCATCCAACCTGGGCCAGTGACTGGAAAAATAATATCTGTATGCCCTAGGAAAAGCAGGAGAATATATATTCGTTTGAGTGTGACTGTTTTCTTTCGCTGTTTCTTATATACCATCAAATATGTATGGGTTTGTAAAAAATTAGTGTGTGTCTATACAGGCATTTACCAAAAAATCCTCATTTTAAGAAAAAAAAATCATTCCAGACTATTACTGGACTGAGTGCAGTCATTAAGCATTATACACTGATAGCTTATTGTTCACTTATGTGATAATTTTACTTCCAATTATATCTGGGTAATGAATAAAGACAGTTAAGACTTTAACCTATTTTCAGAAACCAGAGTTCTATCAACATGCAGTTATTTATGCTAATGAAAATAATGATCTTTTTATAGCGCTTGTCACTGAAATGGAATGATGTCCTGCCAACTGTGCATGTTTGCCAGTGGCTACAAATTAATCAGCTAAACTGGAGTGGTAATTGGAGTAGAGACAAGTCAAGGGGCAGCCAGGCCAGCTCTGGCAGAAAAGCTTTTGAAGATGGATGCCCTGTTCAGCGCACAAAACAAAAGAAATTGTTTATATAATGCTGTTGTTTGATTAAATCTAAGCAGCTGTTTCATTAAGAGGTCTCTGAAGATAAATGTGGAAGGTGATGGGCAGGGGAATCAAAATGTGATGATGGTTGTGTTATACAGGATTACACTGTACATTTCCCTCACACCTCACACCTGCCTAATGAAATTATTTCAGAGAGCTCCCGATCAGAAACTGCAGACAGACACCAGGGTGTAACCCCTGGCACTGAGCACACACAGGCACCACTTTTGGAGGGGCTGGCTTCAGAGCCTAACTGAGCCTGTACACAGCTCCACCTTGGTGGTCCACGAGTCACTGCCCATGGCAGATGTCCCTGTGTATGGGTGACATCCTCAGTATCCTCCCCTGGTTTGTTTTGGCTTCCTGTTGTAAACTGTAGGAGTAAAACATGGGAAGTGCTTGGGCCTTGCTTTGCTCAAACTGCTTTTTTTTCTCTAACCTTTCTTCTTTTCACCTTTTTAACTTCTTGCCACCTTCTCTGCTGCTTATTTTACCTTGTAGGCACAACTAGCACTTGCTCTGGGCAAAATGTGTGACTGTGCTGGACATTTCTCTCCCGTCAGGGGTGGATTCCTCCTGTCAACCACAGCTCTGTGGCTGGGGAGAAGCTTGCAGTGAATTGTGATGGTCTCACAACATGCTGCATAAGAGGGGTTGATGAAACCTCCAGAAGTGCATCTTCACAGGCTGAAAACCACTCTGTTCTCCTTGCAGTTGACCCAGACTGGAAAATTCCCTGCTTTTCATCCCACCCTGTGCTTGTGCCAAGAGCTTAAGCAATTATATAGGGAGTTTTCCTCAGCTGCAGGCTCAGGAGCTCTGGTTGTCTGGGTAGGAATGAACAGCCACGGACAGGAGCCTGGAAATGTCACAGGAGTTGTAGGAATTTGGTAATTATTCAGGTATATGACATTTTTAAATACACTGTTAACCTCCACAGTTACAAAGGAAAAACTGGAAAACAGAGTCTCCTGTAAGGACTCAGAAACCATAACACAGAGAAAAAAATACACCAGACTGTCAGATTTCTGAAGCATCCTCTAATTCTCTGCACTGACTTTGTGTTGATACAAAATTCAGAATTTTGCCAACAAAGGAGTTTGGGATCTGGATGCTGAAGGCTTCCCTTGTTTTTTAGGTCCAGGCTGCAGCTCAGATCTCATCAGTAGCTGCAGACTCCCTGCCTTGAGAGACATGGGCAGCAAGGATGCTCACTGACACCCTGGTCCTTGCAGGCTCTGATACACAGGTCTTGCACACACTTAGTAAATATTTTGAAAGAAGTTTTCATAGGCCCATTAGTAAAAAAAACACATTTTGTTGAAGGGTCTGGTCTTGAAATTATGAGATCCTTAAGCATTTTGCAATATAAATAATATATTATTTTAAAACAGGCTCTGGTTGAAAAAGTATTCACAAGGGTTTAAATTTCATCTAGAAAATGTGTTTTATAACATTCAAAGCACATTTTGGGAGTATTTAATTTGTAATTTCTTTTATTCTGTGCAGACTCAAAGCATATTTCCTCAATGATAGATGTGGAAGCATTTTGCTTAAAGATGAAAAATAAATTTACAAATTTTAATTTTCCAATGAAATGTATTACAAACAATTCACCTGTGAGTCATTCAGCCATTTCCCCCTGACAAAACGCTTACATGATGAGAAACTTACCCTACCCAGATTCAATAGGATCTTTGTCATTCCTTCCTATTTAAGAACTTTCTATAGTCCCATTAAGAGCTGCCACTGCTCTGTGCTGTTAAAGGCAGAGGCCCCATTGCATCCCAGAAGACACTACAAGGCATTCCTTTGGGAATATCTTTCTTTCCTTAACAGGTCAACAATTTTGATCTGTGCTGGATGGGAACAAGACCAGCAAAAGGAGCTTACCATCCCTATTTAAAGGCTGTTTAACAGGCTATTGACAAGCCACCTTTCATCAGGGATCACCAGGGGTCTTTGTGCTGTTAGAACACAAATCCTATTCCTCTTGCCATACAACACCAAGCCATTTTAGAGGTGTTTTGTGATCCTTAAGTTGAACTGCCTTTCCCCAGTGTCTCAGGGTGGATAACAGCAGGTAACCCGCAGCCCTGTGCTCAGCGAGGCCCTGCTGTCCTTTGTGGACATGAAGGTGAACTTCTGACGGATCCGGCCTTATTTGAGTAAAGCACTGTACCATATCCTATTAAATTGGCACCCCTGACTGCTTCTGTGAGCTTGGCCCTGTGGAATTTTCAATAAAATGTAATTATTTTATAAGGTGTATAAAGAGCTTATTCAAGGCACATGCTCATTAAGCTCTTTCAGTTGTCATTAACATCAACCCCTAAAGGAACAATGGCAATAATGCGAGATGGGGCTGAAAACTGTGGCATTTCTTAGGAGAGCACAGCAGAGGGGTTTAACAGCACTGATCCTCTCTCCAGCCTTCTGCTGGGGCCAGGAGAATGTGGATGCTCAGAATTAGTTAACGATGCTTATATTACGCTTGGACTAATCTGGAAGCTTGGCATTTAATTGGGAAGAATCTAGCATTCCAGATGGATTTTACGGTGATACACGAGAATGAGTGGTCATTTCAGACCAATATTGAGAGGCCAGGTGAGAGATGCTCTGTTCAGACAGCAGAATGAGCCAGCAGCACCCTTTGGTGGCCCTTCAGATGCAGAAGGGCTGGGGGACAGCTCTGCATGTGCAGGAGTATGGAAAGGCTTCACCCAGTGGATTCAGGGAGAGGTGGAAGGCTGAGTGCACATGGAGGCTGGATGAGCTCCCGTTGGTTCTCCACCACATCTCAGGTTTAACAGGCTGTTCAACACTGGCTGTTTAAACACTGGGTTTGCACTGCAGTGACTGGGACCAGATTCAGCCCTTCAGAGTTCTGCATCATGGTGGTCCCTAAATCATCATGGCTCAATGTCCTCACAGCTCTCTGCTGTGAGCTCTCAGAGACCAGAATGTGGTCCTGGACCTTCTCTTTCTTCCAGTTTGGAATTGCAGTCTCTCAGCTTGTTCTCCTCTGCCCTTCCAGAAAGGCATCCTGGGTGTAATATCCTCCTGAACAAACTGTTCTCACTCACTGGATCCACTGCATTCAGAAAAAAAACAGGGCAGTTCTTCCCTGACCCAGAATCTGTAAACAGTGAGACTCCCTGAAGATTTCTCAGTGGGTTATGTAGTTCAGAGGAAAAGCAAAACACACATACACTTCATTGCCTTGCAGCCCTACAGCCAGAGCCGTGTCCATGTTCTGAGCCCCACTGCTCTCCCTCTGCCCAAGCAGCAGCACCAGGCACACCTGGCAGTCCCAAACCTGACTGTTTCCTTCACAGCAGACTTTGAAATGTATTTTGATTCCTGTACTCACAACCTGGGCCTCCTCACTTGCCAAATATACCTGACAGACCCTCCAGGCATCCCAGTCCCAACCTCACCTGGCTGCTCAAAGGACAGTCCCTGTGTGAGCAGGCTCAGTCAGCTCAGGAAGAGCTACAGAAGACTGTGCCCCTGAAAAGGAGAATTGTTCTGTCTGTGTGAGGATTGACCCCCAAGCCCACTGGGATGTTATGTACAATGAGAGCTAACTGGCCAGCGTCCAAGTCTGTACCGCAGCTTTGAACACTCAGTGAAAAGCAGAGGCCAAGGGGCAGGGCTCATTCTGCAGGGACAGCTCTCTGGGTATTACAGGTTTAACAGAAGTCTGGACATCTTTTGTTAAAAGATGAGGAAGGAATAGAGAAGGCAGGGGAGGACCATTAGAAATGGCTGAGCCAGAGGGGAGGAGTAGCAAGCCATGCAGTGGTGCTGCCCCTGTCCAGAAGAACCTGAGAGACCTGCAAACACCTTCACCTGCAGCTCAGCCCTCACCCGGCCCCACTCTCTGCCCCTCACCTTCTGCCTCCCTCTCTCCCATCAGGAGCAGCAGCACAGCTCCTCCTGGACGTCACAAGGAGGTGGCTGCCAGGGAGCTTGCAGCCCTCAATAAGGGGGTGGACCAATAATGAAGGTGTGGGAAGAAACATCTGCTTTCCTCAGCTCTAGTAGTGCTTAGAAACCCTCTCCCGTGACTGAGAGGTGTCCTGCCCGAGGGGCCACCAGAGCCCAGATGGAGAAGCAGCACTATTTCCCCACCTGCCTCATCTCCCTCCCCAGCCTCCACTCCCCGCCCAGCAGAGCCTGAGCTCAAAAGCCACTCATCAAGTTAAAAGCCAGCCTGCAGTGCCAGAGGAGGGGCTGGCAAGAAGCATGTAAGAATAAATTCAGCAACGGGAAGGCACAAGTAATGAGGGTTAGGAGTTGAACTGATGGGTCTCTACCCGTTTGGCTGCTCCAAGATTGGCCTCTTTTTTCGTTTCCTCCGGTGTATCTTTAATATCCTCCTACCTCCCTGATACAAATCATTGATTCCTGCTTGGGTACTCGGCTCCTGTAAGATTTTCGAGCAGAGCTGAAGGCTACAAGGTTACTGAACAACAAGTAGAAACTGCTTTATTGCCAAGCATTTAATATCCTGTTTCCAGCAGTGGAGGCTTAGGGGGAAAGTATGGCATGAGACTTCTGCCAGCATATCCACTGTGCCTCTAGCACAAAGGTGAGGAGAGGGGGTAGGTTCAGAGCCATCAAATAAGTCCCTTTCTCAAATAAATCTGCCCCTGAAAAGCCTTTCACAGTCAAACAAGGCCAAAACTGTTTTCAGTTATGTCCATCACTCTCATCTTCCCTGTTGCAAATTTATTGCATATGTGCAGTATTGGATAGTGAGTACAATGGGACAAAGAACTATTAGTCTCAGAGCTGTCCACAAAATACCTAAAAATTTTAACCATTTTAAAAGTAAATTATAAATATATTGTGTGAAATAAAGGGTGTTTCTTTTTCTTTCTTTTTCTTTTTCTTTTTCTTTTTCTTTTTCTTTTTCTTTTTCTTTTTCTTTTTCTTTTTCTTTTTCTTTTTCTCTTTCTCTTTCTCTTTCTTTTTCTTTTTCTCTTTCTCTTTCTTTTTCTTTTTCTCTTTCTTTTTCTTTTTCTTTTTCTTTTTCTTTTTCTTTTTCTTTTTCTTTTTCTTTTTCTTTTTCTTTTTCTTTTTCTTTCTCTTTCTCTTTCTCTTTCTCTTTCTCTTTCTCTTTCTCTTTTTCTTTTTTTTCTTTTCAACAACTGATTCCCACCCTTTCCTTATATTCTGCCTAGCTTTTAGGAAGGTCTTTCACTCATGACCTTCAAAATAAAGGTCATGGTGTCCAAAAATTATTTTAATTTTATTACTTCCAGGCCACGTGCAGGTTTGTAGCACAGCGAGCTGTGCACATTGCATATTCACCAAAGCTTGCCAGTAGCTTTTTACTGCACACCAGCATTACTGCAAAATCTGCTGTGCTTTAGGACAGGGTATGTAAGGGTCTGAATGAAGAAACTTCCTGTGTTAGTGAGAGTGTAGACTGAGGAATGAATAGTTAGTTATGGGGGAGAGATTTTGTAATGCCATGAATCTGCAGCAGCTCGCGGTCCCTGTAGTTCATTTCCTGGTGTGATGCTTCCCGGGATGCTCTTGCTCTGCTGCCTGTTGGTTCCAAACCAGCCCTGCACCCCTGGCACCTGAAGTGCCCTCCTTGTGTCCCAGTGCCTGGGGCAGCTGCACCCCAGCCCCAGCCAGGGGTGCCCCATCCAGCCTGTCCCTGTCCCCACACTGCCTGCACGTGGCTCTGGGGCACCTCACTGCTCAGGAGCCCACAGCCTTGTGCTTGTCGCAATCATTCCCCAAGTTATTTCCCCAAGTGCAGCCATGGGAGATGGCTCTGGTTCAACAAGGTATTTAACCATCTGCTGAACTAATCAGTTCCTTCAGCTGGAATTTGCAGACTGTGATGCAGGGAAAACAGCCTGAGCATCCGCCGCACCCCCAGCACCACACATCAGACCTTCCCCAGAGGAAAACTCACCACGTTCAACAGGAGTTTTGTGTCCCCTCTGGAGCAGCTGCCTGGTCAGCAGGGAAGTCCCTGTGGCACAGCTCTCAGCAGCACTGACACGACCTTGGTTGGGGCTGCAGGCCGGGGATTTAGCTCTGGAAAGCTCCAGTTCATGGTCTTGGCCAAAATGATTGTCACCACAGCTGAATCACAACTTCCTGGGTCACTGCTTCTCTGCAGACCTCTGCACCCAACTTCAGCTCAGCTGAAGGGGTTTTTACAGCTGAAAAAAAAAGGCTTACTTTGAGTAGCATCTCCATTGGTATTCAAAACAAAGATATACATGTAGTTTGTTGTGGCTAAAGATTTTTTATTATTAAAAATATTTCCAGCTTAGCACTTTCCATTCTCAAGGTGTTCATTTATGGACAGGACATTAGCAGTAAAAGCGAATTTGAAAAAAATTACATTTTAAAGTAAAATGTGGTGAGATTTATTACCTAGAGAAACATTTATATAGCTATAGATCGACAGGCAAAAGAGATTGTAACATCTCAGGGCACACTTGTATGTGTGAAAAGGTATGCATGAGTCTAAGAGACAGTGCTGAATAATATGAATATAGCTATATGCAGAAATCCAAGGAGTAAAGACATCCAGGCTGGAAACAATGCATATATTTTTGCTTGTGTTTACATGGTATTTGGAAAAGATCATTATAAAAATGGAGACAAACCTGAGAGACAGAGGTGCACATATAGATGCAAGCCTGCACACAGCAGTGGTGGCAGATTGACTTAGCCACTAAAGGAAAACTCCTCACATGTTTAATGCTGAGTGGTTTTCATTGCTCTTTGTTGAAGGCATCTTTTTCTGGTTTATAAAACTACAAAATGGGGACGGTGTTTCTCCTGTTAACACTTTGAAGCCTATACAAGCAGATGCCAGTGAGAGAGATGTTCTGTAAGAGCTGGATTCAGACACGGGGTATGTTTGTAGAACTTAAACCCCTCTAAAATCAGGCCCACCTATAAAGCAAGCAGATTTTTCAGATAATGAGTAATTAGCTAAATAAATACATATTGCTGTCTATACTGTTGCTGGTTTTCCAGCAAATTCCCCGTTTCCTTCTGAGGACATAAGTCCTTAGAGCTTGGACTTCCTTGCAGTTCTCCCAGCAGACTCACAAGCAATCCCACTGGAGCTCTGGGCACACTGGTGAATGTCTGAGGGTGCCAGAGATGAGATGCTTGTGTTCCATTTCCTCACCTGTGAGACCCCTAAATACAGTGAGCACCAGCTGGAAATGGAAAGCCTGTCTCAGACCTTCACTGTCTATTACTTAGAGGGGGAAGAGAGCACAAGGAACTCCATGATGTCCCAATAAACTGGTGAATTACAGGTAATAAATAATAGCATAAAAGAATAATAATAAAAGTAACATAAATCCACATTGACTGCAGAAATGTTCATATTTTACCATACTTAAATCCAGCTTTGTCCAACTTGCCATAGCAGAGGAGCAAGCCTTAGGGAGCTTAAGGGAATGCTGGGTTCTAGAAGGCCACGTCTCTTTTAGATCTGGACATCCTAATTCAGGTCCAGCAAGTGCCTGGGGAATGAATAATTCATTAGTATTTCTCAGTTTGGAACTAAACTTCTCAGAGAATTTAGTAAGTGTGAATGTTGCTCCAGTAAACATATGCCGATTATTTTTTTAGAAGCTAAAAAATGAGGTTACTCCCAAAAAAGTGGGTAAAATAATTAAAATGTAAATTGAAATAAATTATTCACACTACTAAATTTAAATAAATGACTCGAACACCTAAACTCAATTAAGGCATGTTGTTAGTTAGAATACTCAGTATTGTACAGCAGATGTACAAAGCTAAGAACTGGCACCAAAAAAGTGTTCAATGTGCATGAATGTTTTATAGGTAACTGAGTGTATACCCTAAGGGCCTTGAATATTACATTAAATTATACATTTCTAATAAAGCAAATATAAATGAACATGGAAAAAAAGTCAACTTTCAGCTTAAAACCCCAAATACTTATTTCAAGTGAGAGCTTTACCATTGCATAACAGTTGCAATATTATCTTGTTTAATAGCTTAAACACTGTTGTCAGCTAAATAACTGCATGTATGCACGACAAGGCATAAGTGCCATTGGCAACTGTTGTGTAGTGTTATGGAAACCATTCTAAAATAAGACCACATTTACTGTCACTTAAAACTCTTTTAAAATTTTAATAGAAATAACATATTCAGCAAAACAGACTTATTAATTTTCTGTAACTCTTCCTGGGTTTTTTAGGTTTTTTTTCTTTTATGGCTCACTTGCAATCACAAAAGCAAGCTACTGTCAAAGCCTAGCTGTAGGGATGGAATATTCCTGGCTCTACAACAAGCTCCTAGTGTCAGAAGCAGGACTGAGGGGGAGGAATCTGGCAAGCAATCCGTATATTTTCTTTGCCATGGTTTTATAAAACACAGAATCACATGGTGAAAGTTCATGTATATGTACTACTTAAGCCTAGAGCCTAAGCTCCAAAATAGAAGGAATTTTTATTTTTTTTGGCTGAAGAGGGGGAAGAGCAGCTATACAGAAGCTTTGTTAATATTTTTGACATATTTGGATGCTCAGCCTGACTCCACACTTTGAGTGGGATGGGATGTTCCAGCTTTGCAGAGTGAGCAGACAAGGACCCTGCTGTGGGGACCCGCTCAGCTCCAGCAGCACCACAGACAGGGGGGCACAGAGCTGGGCACGCCGTGACACAGGGGCTGGTCTAGGGACCACTGAGCCACAGCAAAGGGCCAGGAAACCTGTGTTCCTTCAGCCCAGCAGGGGCTGGGAGGGGTTGGTGGTGTGACCCAGGAGTGGCAGGACTCGGGGTCCCGCAGTGAAGGGACTGAGCAGTCCCTCTCTGTGTTGGCCTTGCTGATCACCTGCTGGAGACACACACATAAACCCAGTCTCTTCCAGAGACAGAGGAGATGATGCACTGGGAAAGAGCTGCTGAAAGATTTTTTTTTCCCCTCTAATCAGTTAAGATGTAAGCCAGTTTTGTCCTTGCAAAGCAACAGAACAGATATTGAACTCAGCCCTAATTGGATCTGTTAACCACCTAACGAAGCCACTGCACATTAACCAGCTTCAATTACAGCACCTATGAGTAAAGTGCAAGGGAGGAAAACAGTGTGGAGATGTTTTAGTTCAGAGTCCCAGACTGAACAGGGGTTTTGTTTTGAGAGCATAATATTGGACCATAAGGAGAGGGAGAAATAGGGAACATCAGCTCTCTCCCTCAAAAGAGTGAGAGCCCAAACCTGCTCCACACTGACACAAATCCTTAAAGCAGGTTGTGCTCTTGGCCAGCAGCTGAGTGAAAAACTCCAAAGAAACATGCAAATTGTAGCCTTCTAAAAAGCCATGCTCTGATCCTTTACCTCCACCATTAGCACAGACTGGAAGCCAGTCCAGTGCAGAATTCACTGGGGAGAGCTTTCCCTTGACACCAGGCAACCTTGGGGCAGAACACATGGGTTGAGAATGATTCCTTCCTAAGTCCTACAGACCCCATCAGACGGGTGATGAGAAGAGAGTTAATGTTCTTTGCCTTGGCAGAGGACAGCTTACAGCTGCCTGTCCTCATTTCAGGGACTGCCAGGGAACCCTGCCATGGGGGAAGGAGGAGGGGAGGGGGAATTTGTGCCCGGGCCCAGCTGGAGTGATTTGCCATATCCCACAGGGAGCTATAAAACTCCTCTGGTGAGGCTGGCATTTCTCCTGGTTTAACTCTGCAACCAGGTCTTTCCCGGAGGAAAGATGAGGAACCTTTCCCAGAAAGGAATACTTCAGTGTTAGGAGTGAATGAATCAGTTTTATGTGTAATTTTTGCCTAGCTTTGATGTGGTCCTGAATAAAGGAGAAATATCTACATCAAGTACCAGTCTTGGCTTCATTATTGACATATGAGTGGTAATAATTCAACTAATATTGCTATATGCAAGGAAAATGAAGTTTGAACCAGTAGAGAATACAGTGGTGCCTTAAGAAAGTTGGCTTTTTACAGCCAAAAAGCATTATGAGCAAGATCAACTGGAAGAAGGAAATAAGGCAGAAAATATGAGAGCTTTGTAAGAACAACTTAAGGATATCTTATTTTAACAGGAGAAAGAAGGCTGTATCTCTATAAAAACACAACAGAATAAGCTCAGCATAATAAATCAAAAACCTCTGCAGTAGGAAGTGAATGCAGCCATAAAAGTAAGCCTTACCAATAAGGACAAAAAAGACAAATGCAATAGTAAAAGAGGATAGATAATTGACAAGAAAAACAAAAATGTGTTGTTGAGAACATTAATAAGGGAACAGTTTTTACAAAATATTTCTGGAGTGGAAAAAAACCGACTTGAAAGAGACCAATAGGTCTGTTCCCAAATAGAAACAACAGATACTTCTTTTTTATTCAGCAACAATGCAAATAAAAAGATCAATAAATATGTCTATTCTGTATTTGGAGGAAAGGATGAAGTATTTGTTAGATGATGATGGTAATATACTTTCTACTCCTACTGTAACTAAAGAGGATATTAATCAACAGCTACTGTAGTTAGACATAGTTAAATCAGAAGTTCTGGATAATTTGCATCGAGAAATTTTAACACAGCTGGCTGAGAAGCTTTTTTGGCAGGTAACGTTCATTTTTCAGTAGCCCATGGGCAGGAGAGAATTCCAGAAAACTTTAAAATGCTAGTTCCTCCTTAATTCATTGAAAAGTACAGGCAAGATGGCTGAGACACAGAGCCTGTCAGGTTGAGTTCAGTATGGGACAACAAAGGAAAAGCTCATATTTAATTCATTTAACAGAGACTGTAAGGTGTATGGTACTGTTAATGCTGGTCAAGGATGGAAAATATATCTGCTCAAGGTAATCTTAGAGAGATTATTAGCCTAGTTCACTTAGGAAGAGCATTTAATAAATACACTTAGGCTTCAGTAAAACATTGCTATACAGCTGACAAAATAAAACTATGGACTTAGAAAGTTTAGAAGGAAATAAATCAATAGGTGTACCAAAGGTCAAACAGAATAGAAAGGCACACAATAAGTTGGCTGTAGAGTAAATAACTGGAAAGGTAAAAGCCACCAGAAAGCAGAAACCTCTTCAGAACAAGGCAATCTGTAGTAGAACCCAAATTGCTTCAACTTTAGGCAACCTAAATTTTTTATGTTCCAGACATATATTTCAGCCTGCTAACTGTGATGCTTCCTAAATAGAGGGACAATTCAATGAAGGCTGTGATAGTTCTCATCACTAGCAATCTTTATATTAAAGGTGGATATTTTTCCTATCTCAGGCTATAGTTCCCCTATCACTCCTGGAAGTAAATAAAGCAGACAAAGTGTTCCAAGCCCAGCAGGACCTGCAGTTTGCCCCTGTGGCTCTAGATGCTCTGCAAGGTTACAGCATGTCTATTCCACTTGGAGATCCTCACCTCTCCTCACTTTCTTTTCTGCTAATTGCTTTTTTTATAGCATGTGGCATTGGCTCTTGCAACAGTATCCTGGAAATTTTATTTATAATGTATTAAAAGATGCAATCTTTGTTGCTGAACCAAATTTACAGTAGCAGCATTTTGGGTGATGAAACTGCAGTGCTCCAAGTTTTGTGAGTGATGTTTTACTTGGCTTGTGTTTTTTATTTGAACTCAAATAGAACAATCTTACTTGTTTTACATCAAGGAACACTGGAAGCAGAAGTGACTAATTTGATTGCTTATGACCAGCCCCTAGAAATTAATGTTCTTCAATGCTAGGAGATACAAATTTCAGCCAGCCATACAAAATCCAACCTCTTTCCCAAGTGAATTTCACTGCCTCTGTCTGTGACTCTTAAGATGTAAACAGATGCTGAGCATATGAGCTTTAGGGACAAATCAGCTGACCTTTAATGATTCTGTAAGTCCTTCCCTCACTTCCCATCAATAGCATACTTATTGATCACAGAGCTGGCTGGTACTGAATTCCTCTGGAGAAATTCAGTATCAGAAAGGCTAAGAAAAATCTTTAAAGTGCACAGCTTAATTCTCTGGTCTGTTGTCATCAAAAATGAACATCTGAAACTGCACTTTGCTAACCAAAACGGAGTCTCTTCCCTTAACCCTCTTGGTATTGCTCCTTTGGCTTCCAAGGTAAAATCTTCCCTTCTGCTAAAACCTGCTTGTAGGCAGGTGATTCTGCATGACTCCCCAAACTCACATCACTGTTTGGGAGCTGGGATGCATCAGTTCTTTGGGGAATCTCACTGGAGAGTTATCTCTGAATTATGTCATCCAAGAAGGCTTCAGAGGAAATGTCACTGCTGTGATGACTTGCATCTGTAAAAGCTTCCCACGAAGACAGGTGCCAAATTAAAGAAATAAATAATTAGGGATGAGAAATGTCTCTGATTTTTCACTTCAATTACTTGTCCATCTGCATGCATATCTGGTGTAATTTCACACCATTATTGCAGAAGAGTTGGTTGGCACTCCCAAAATGGTTTACAAGCTCTCTGGCAGCAATCACTGTCTTAGGAACAAGCTGAGAAGCAGTCACAAATTCAATTGAAAGCCTCCTGAACCTGATCTATCATGCCAGGGCCCTACACATCATTTTGCTGTATTAATACTACAAAGAGGCAATCACCCAATACCCTCACATACATGGCAGTGCAGGATGGTGAAAACTGGAGAGCTGAGTCCAAAGCAGTTCCATCACTCCATGGTCTTAGAAGTCTTCTCCAGCCTGAATGATCCTGTGATCCTATTCTGTGATGGTTTGCAAACTCACATTCCCTTTAGATTTTAAGTATTCAATGAGTAAGAAGAGCCCATTTCTGCAGTACACATTCCATATGCAGTCTCTGCTCAACACCCACATGCTGCACTATGTCAAACCCTGTGTTCAGAGGATGTACAACAAAATTTGCCTCTTCCACTAATGCCTAAACTCCATTGCCTGCTGATGTATGGCCACAGTGCATCACTGGAGTGATGAGGATCTGATGGGATATTGCCATCATTTATTACTGGAATATTATCACTGGCATATTATTGCAATGTATCACCAGAGCAGCACCAGCAGGGGTGGAGCTGCTGCAAGAGCCATGTATGTTTTATTAATTCCTAAGTGATAGCTGCAGGATTAGGATGACACAGAATCAGCACATACCCTGCTTTCCTCTCATTCACATGCTTGCAACATGAACTGGTATCTTTTGTTTGCTACTTTCCAGGTGTGAATCATTTCCTTGCTGAAGTTTTAGATTGAGACCTTCATTCTGAAAGTTTTGCAAGCAATTATGAAGTAACAAAGACCAAAAGAAAATGGGAATCTGATCTTGACTGTCTTGTTTTATCATCATCTCTATCATATATTTTCGGATTATTTTGTGGCCCTGACTATTAAATTGTTTCATGTTACCCCAGGTATTATACAAAGACTTAGAAAATGGGCAGTTCATTAAGGTATGACATCTATTTACAATGACCTTTTTTTTTGCATTTGCATATGCATTTTAAAATTCAGTATCTCATTTGCTGCCAAAAATAACATACAAAACCCAGAATATTCCTGCCACTCAGCCACTCAAATTGGCAAAATGACATCAGATATTTAAACATCTTGATGAAACCTGAGTGTTCTTTCTCCCATCAATGTTAATTCTGCCTGTCTCACCATGCTTTGCACGAAGCAAGAGTGTACTTACATTACAGTGTCTCTTCCACAGTCATTGCCTGGAGGAATTCTGAAAGCTCTCCTGCAAATGTCCCCTGGATTTATTTCATTGTACTACCAGAAAATAACATTTGCTGCAAGCTTTATATGGAGCAACTTCTGCAAAGAGATCCCAGTGTCAGCCTGTCTGATTCAGTCAGGACTCTGTTTTAGTTAGTGATAAGGCTCCTATCTGCATCCCGCTAGGATCAGACAGAGATATTGGATAACTACATTTAGTTCTTGCTGCTCACTGGAGGATTGCATTCATCATATCTCTGCTACTTCTGGCCATTATCTATCAGTACATAAATATCTTCATCTTACTTAGCATCACGCATTTTTAAGCTAAAACTCGCTCTCTGATAGACCCCTTCAAATCCCCATCATTCATCCATCCCTAATCTATTGTAGTAGAACATTAGGGATGAAATGTAGAGCTGCATATTTTTAAAAACCACTGATCTAGTTTCAAGTTGCTGCCCTAGGTGAGACAGTCAGCTTGCTTGACCAGGGTTGTTCAGACACAAAGAGGCAGGACCAGACAACCCTGGAGAGAAGCCCCCTGTGTGCTTGGTAAACTGTGACCCCAAACTAGAGGTAATCTACAACAGCACAGCACCTTCTCTGGAGTTAGCTCTTGGGTAAACCTGGTACTGTAATAAAGCCCAGCCCCAGAAGATCGTGAGCAGTAGAGCAAACTGTGAGAGAAGGGGTGGGCAGGGGTAGGTGAGGAGCCAGGGGGACACAGACTCTGGAGAGATGCTGAGGAGCACTTCAGCAGGAAGGAGCCCTTTTAGTGGTGCATTTGGCTGTCACCAATTCAGCACCACTCAGGGCTGGCCATCATCACTGAAAAGACAGAGCATGGTAGTGATAGAAGTGAAATGTCGCAGGTTATTCCTGGCTGTCTGAGAACAATTTCTTGCTTCTGGAGAAAGACTGCACACGGGTTTTTTTAAATTCTTCCTTCCTCTCTCCCAAGAAATGGTTAATGCTCATGTAGCAACACATAGATCAGGAGGTTAATCCCAGAATGTGCAGTGTATTAGGCATGATAAAAGTGAACAAAACAGCAACATCTGTTTCAAATGACAGCTTCTCATTAATCTGCACATCCACTGCTGAAAAATATGGATTACACTCAGCAAGAACCCTACCTAGATTAGTAGTTTAGCAGCCCAAGCAAGTCCTCTTGCCTGTTGTCAGCTAGATTGTCCCTTGCTGAACACAGTGACTTTCCCAGGACTGCCTGCAGTAATAATGGACATTCATTTAATCATATTGCCTGACACATAGCAGGGAATTCAGTAAAAACTGGTGGGAGGGATACAGAACTAGTGGAGATTTAATGTCTCTCTTCTTTCTGCATATGTTGGCTGGATGAAAGTGTTTAAGCTCAGCCTCAGATGTTGATGTCATTCTCTGACCAGCAGTAGATGTATTCTTCCAATGCAGTGTGACTTCTGCCATCACAAGTAAATATCTGCAGGATGGCACAAGTTTTGGCAGTCCTTCAGAAGGGTGTTTAAAACCTTTTGTCACCTTTCTGCTCAAGAACCCAGTGCAAAACTAAGAAATGATGGGTTGGGAATTGAAGGAAAGTCCTGAAGCAGGTCTGATTAGAAGTAGAAAAAAAAAAAACCCAAACCCACACAACACAGTTTGTACACTGCTACCACCTAGTGAATTAAAAGAAAACAAAATCTCCCTCTGAACTAAGATGAATCAAATCTGAGGGTATGAACCTTCACCACTGAGGTCTCTGGGACTTTTGCCATTGACTTTACTCAGAACAATACTTAATGGGATAGGCCATATTAAACATCAGGCATTTGAACTTCAAGGGCAATTACAGAAAGTACCAAGGAGTGTTACATATATTTGTGATCTAGATAATTGCCATAATTTGTCCAGAATAACACTGAACCTAAAGAATCATTAGCAATTACTGCTTTAAGTCAGTGCAAATAGGTTGAACTGGATGAAAAGACCCATTTGAAGACTGGAAAAAATGGGAGCTTTTTCATGGGTACTGCATTTTATTTTTCAAATTAGGTTAAACCTTAGGAAAGAAGTTTACACAGCAGCTCTGGAAACCTCAGTTCTGCACTGGTGCAAAGAATTTCTCCAGAGAGTTTGACCTTCCTGCTCTCTGGGGCTTCCCCAAAGCAGGAAGGAACCAGCCACTCCCACTCAGTCTTTAGCTCTGATTTAGTGGGCATTTTTCTCTGTTAGATTGGCACGTGGTAACTCATCTCCCAAGTCAGTCATGCTGAAATGTCAGTGCTAACATCCAGTGCTATTAAAATCCACACTGATTTTGACACTTCCTCCTGCAGAGTCAGCATTTTATTTACCCCAAGGCATACTTTCACTGGCAATGTGAATCTCAGTATAAAGTGTCAGGATTAAATGATTCATACCTTATTTGCAGTACTTGATCCTTTCTTCCCTATCCTGTGCTAGGAAGAATGCAAGGACCTTAATTACCTAATATTAATAATACAAATGCACTTCTATGCAACCATGCTTTAATCACTTTCACAATATTTATCATCGTTAGTCTCATATCATAGTTCAGCAAAGATCTGAAGTGTATTCATAACTCAAAGCACCAGTGTTTTACCCTTTATTTCTCAGCCTTAAAATGAGGGACATTATTTGAGGCTGAGCCTAGAAGCACATCTCACAACAGCCCTACTTTTGTGCCAGTTATGCTGTGTTTGTTTGGAGCTCAGATATGTTCAGAAGAGAATCTTTCTAACACAGTAGAACACCCAATTAATTACCTCTCTCTTTTTTTGTTTGCAACAGAAATTGCTTATGTTAAAGCCAGTTGCAAAAGAGCTCTGTGGAACCTTCTGCAAAGCAGTTTCTTGTCACAAAAAAAATTAGTCTTGCAGTAATTAAATCTTCCATAGGTTTACTATTTTAGAAAGATTGCAATTTATGTATCATAAAAATCATGCTTTAGAGGAAGAAAAGAACTTTAACATTTTATCAATGTTAGTCTCAATTTGAAAATAGCTTCTTAAATGGTCTGTATTAGAGAACATAATGTTGAAAGTAAAATCAAACCTTTGATTTTTTTTTTCTGAATTTTCTGTAATGTAGGTTTTGTGATATAGGGGGTCTCCTCAAAAACCTGATTCTGATATCTTAACATTTCGGGGGAAATTACAGTGTGTACAGTCCTCTTTGCATCATCCTCCCAGTTTCCTTAAGAAATTCTCTGCTTTAAGCATCTCTTTCAAACCTGTTAAACACCTTCCCAGTGGCTGATGTGCCATTTCACAGCAGCCCTGGTTCACTGGCTGCCTCCCCCCGAGCTTCCTGCAGTGCCTCACCCATATTCACTTTAGCTTGTACTTTGTGTTGCTACATAAAGCATTATTTTTTTTTCTTTCTTCAGGGCAAATGGATGGGATCTGTAAAGCAAGTGATTTTGAAATGCATCTTAACTTTCAGATCAGCCTTTGAGAAATTAATTTCCACTTAGTTTTTGGAGTCATTCCAACTCATCCTCATGAGTGAAATATGGGCATCAGAAGGTGGAACAGAAAATACAAAGCTAATGATCTGGTTCATGTTAGTTAGTTCTCTCTTAATCCTTTGAAAGATTGCATTTCCCGTCTCTGGAATTTCCTCTCACTGACGGTTTTTAAAAGAAACAAGACAATATTTGCCATGCATTATATATCAAGATTAACTCAAGAAGCGAAGATGATCTATTCACCATCCCTCTAAGCCTCTCATAATTAGGTCTACCAGCTTTCAAGGACAGTACTGTCTGAGCTTTAAGAATAAGAATTCCCATTGAAATTTAAAATGTCTCCCAGAGTAAAGTTAGAAAGGACAAAAGGGACATAACCTTCACCCCTTATCCACCCTGGCTGGGCTGAGTCATGAATACACAAGGACTGCAGGGCTGCAGTCACTCTGCTCCTGAAAAGTGGACCCTGCTCCTCCCCAGGCCACCTTGGGTCACAGCTTTTTCAGTTCTGCTCAACCCTATAGCAGCGACCACATTTAAATTCCTACCCACTGAAAGCTTCTCAAGTGCTGTAGGCTTTTCACCCCATTTTTTGGAAACCTGCATTGCCTTCAGCCGAGCTATCTCCAGTATTTTTGCTAGAAGCCCCCTCAGGAGGGGAGGTGGGAGTCCATGCCCAGCCTTTCAGTGGTGCTTGGTGGCTACTGCAGTGTGACCCTGTGCGAGGCAAGGAGCTGATACCAGCAGTACCTGGGGACATCTCTGCATTCCTGCCCCCAGTGGGGATAAGAGCAGGTGACACAGCACACTGGGGCTTGGTGGCCCCCAGTCAGACCAGTCCTGCAGCAGGCTTTCCTGCACCCAGCATTTCCCAGAGAAGATGGAAACTTCCCAGTCACTCAGGGAAGTTGTCCTGACGAGTCCCCTGCTGTGGCCCAGAGGCTGCTGCTGTGACACAGACTGGACAGCAGTGGCCTCTGGAAGAGTTGGGGGGGTTCAACCCACACTGGTCACTCTGTTCTTCACTGCAGCTGGCTCTCTCCAGCCCTGTGTCAGTCCCAGCAGAGCAGAGCACAGCAGGCACACTGCTCCTGTCCTCCTGGAGCAGCCACACTACTCCTGTCCTTCTCCAGGAGCAGCCACCCTGCTCCTGTCCTTCTGCAGGAGCAGCCACCCTGCTCCTGTCCTTCTCCAGGAGCAGCCACACTACTCCTGTCCTTCTCCAGGAGCAGCCACCCTGCTCCTGTCCTTCTCCAAGAGCAGCCACACTACTCCTGTCCTTCTCCAGGAGCAGCCACCCTGCTCCTGTCCTTCTCCAGGAGCAGCCCTGCTCCCTGGGACAGATCTGCTGCTGCCTACAGAAGGTCCAGTACAAACCCCAGGTACAATTCCTAGGAAGTTTGAAACACCCCTGCAGGTTGGACAAAGTTGTTTTTGATGGATATCATGGAAATATGTTTCTTAGAAGTTCATCGAAATAAGAAATGAGAATTAAAATAGTATCAAGTGTTTCTCCTTCTCTCCCCAAATTTCCTCTTCTGTACAGCCAGTTCTACCAGCAGAGGTACAAAAATAATGTAGGAATGTAAGTTGTCAGCAGTATTACTGATATGCAAATATAATAACTAACATTTGTTGATGTTGTGAAATGAACAGTAGATTTAAAGAGACAGCAGGATCTTCTGTTTACTTACAAATATGTATGCAGGGAAGGGGGGATATTTGCATGAAACCATCCCAGACATCATATTTTTGCCATCATATTTACAGTCCTGCAGAACTTTTCCAGACCACTATCCTCTTAAAGAAATAGCATCCTATTGCAGTCAGATGGAAAAGGGTAAATTTGAGGAGACAGTCTATTCAATTTTGTTCCAATAGAATTGCAAGCACTTTGCTTTTGTCTACTATTATTTCAAATGTCGGGCTGAAAAATTCAGTCCAGCTCCCAGTTCTGGTAATCAGAAGCTGCAGAGAAAATGCATTAGTTCCTTTCCAAACAATAAGGAAGATTTGGGTTTTTAAGTGAATGAAAGTTTCTTGGAAACAGCAAATTTCAGTGTTCATTACTGGAGATCAAGATTCAGCATGGAGAGGTTTTTGTAATTTCTCTCAAAAAAGGTAGCTTGTTTAGAATTTAAGAATTTCTCATCTTTCTTCTCCCTCCTCCCCCAACCTTAGAAGATACAGCTGGTAGGGGTCTAAGACTATAAAATAAGGCATTAAATCAGAGAGCCTGTGTTTGTCCTACTTCGTCCACTTTTCTACATTCAATTCCATACTTAATAGGAGGGAAGACAAAAGAAGGAGAGATTTTCAATACTCAGACCCTAATAATATCCCTCTGGGATTACCTGCAGCTCAATACATCATTCAAAAGCAAAGATTAAAAGTAATAGTCATGTTAATATTATTTCACAATCCACAAACATAAATCCTCCTTTGTTATTCATGAGCTTATCACACACACCTCTTAAGGAGCAAAATATTGCAGCATGTGCAGAAAAAGGGAACACAAAGTAAACAGTGAAGGGGAGGCAGACAACTTTATAGCTCATTTAAGGTAAAGATATTGCAGGTATGTTTGCTAACAGAGTAGAAGTGTTCCTGCCTGGCTTTGATGATGTATCATGCAGAAGCATTTACTGTTTCCCTAATCATGACTTAATCAGACCCTGAAGTGCCCACATCCTAAGTGTGTTGTTTTAAAGTGATGGATACTTGTGGGATGAGGTGGTGGGGGGCAGCAGTGCTTTGCACATCCCCCTTCATGTCGGGTGACAGACCCAGGAGCGTCACACAATGCCATGAAAGAGATGGACTCCCTTGCTCAAGGAAATTCACTCAACACCCACCAGGATATTTCTGCTTGCTGCATAGGAATGAGCTGCTGACCTTGAGCACTGGGAGCCTCTGGGCTCAGGACACGCTGCTCCTGCACACAGGGCTATTCCCAGAGAGCCTGCAAGCAGCAGAGGCCACCAGAATCGCTCACAGGCAGCCATGGGTGGCTCCTGCCCAAACATCCCCTCAGAGGCTGTTGAAGATTCAGAGCTGAATTTTATTTCACAAGTGACCTCCTCCAGGTGCCAACCCATCCCTTCCCTGCCCAGTGTGACCCCCTGAGCTCTGAGGAGTTCGAGGCAAAGCCATGGGGTCTGTAGGGGACACACACAGCCTGCCTTGGCTCTGTAGCCATCCAGGCTTGAACCCCAGCCGGGAAACACGTGCACAGTCCTCCTGATGGTGGTTACTGTAGAAACAGAAAGGAAACTTTCACCAATGTTTCTCTCTTATTTCCCAATAAATAGCAGCATCTCCCCTAGAAACTATATCGATCTCTAGTTGTTCAAATAACTACTATTACAGAAGTAGATGAACTCTCCCCTGATAGACCTGTCAGACTCCCTGCTGATGAGAAGCCTTCCATGCAATCCATATCCACAATTGCTTTGGAAGTCGACAACTGATGTTCCCTCCCTTTTCCCCCTCCAGCTATATCCCTGTAGCTTTCTTCAGTTTCAACCTCCTATGCTTTTTTAAGCTGATACTTGTTTTGAGAAACTGCTGGAGTTGTGACAGAAACTTCTGAGCTTTCCCAGTAATTGGCCTGCCTGTGTGCAATGGAGGGGTTGAGAATGACAGTGCAAGGGAAGAGAACCTGGAAAACTTCTTGTCTTGGGAAGCTCCTGCCATAAATCAGGTGGCATTGCATGAGCTTGCCTTGCACATGCAGTGCTCTGTGCAATGAGTGTTTCCCCTCTCTCAATGTCTTCTCACATATTTATAGATACATGGTTTGATTTTACACATTAAACTTATTATGTCCGTGTTTTTTATTTCTGTAACTATTGCAAACCATTTCCTCTGACTCAGAGGAAAAAGGCATTAAATACACAACTTGTTCAGCTGGAACAGTTGCAACTTTGCTGATGAAGACTCAAACAGCAAGAGTTACCCAGTTCAAGCAGAATCTCATTATTACCTGGAACTACTGAGAAACTTAACACTCATCATTGTTAAACCATTTTGTTGTACGAGGCTTAAGCAAAAATTAGCACAGGCTGTATCCTCAGCTGTCACAGGCTGACAAAGTTGCACTGATTGCACTGGAACAGCACTGCTTTATGGAGCAGACTCTGGCCTGCAGCAGCCCTGTCCCAGGCGAAGACAATCTGCATTCCTCCTAAAAATAATTAATTGAAAGCTGTTTGGTAGCTTTCCTGACAGATGGGTAACACAGTTCGCTGCCTGATTTTCTGATGCTCATGAAGTGACCTGACTGAGCCAGCAAAGTTCTTAATACTTCACCACCTCGGCACCCAGGGAGCAACTCAGGCATCCTGCTTTCACAGGTTTTTTTTGTTTTCTTAACTCTTGAGTGGGAGAGACAGAAAACAAGTTCTGCTTATGCTCCTTTTTTCTTCTGACACAGGGATGAGGGAACACCCTCCTGAGAAGGTTTGAGGGCTGAAGGTGGCTGAGCTAGAGCTCTCAGGTTTGCTGCGCTCTTGTTCAGCCCTCCCACATCTGCCCTGGTGTTGCACAGGAGGAAAACTGCTGGACAGCACCACTCAGCTTCCCAAGAGCTCTCACCACACCGAGCAATCAGCATCCTGGACCTTCCCACAGAAACAGCTGCAAGAGAGGTGACTGGGAAAACGAGTGTATTCATCTGTCACCTATAGGTTAGGTAACAAAAACCTTGGGAACTCATCTTGATGCTGTTGCCTCTGTGGTTGTCTTCAAACAGTGCAGAAAAGTGGGTGTGTGCTGGAAATCTATTAGCTTGCAAAGGAGCTGGGTACATTGATTATCCTGTGTCAAGCAGTATTGTAAGGAGTTGGGCAAAGGGGAGGTTATAACCATACTATGACAATAAAGCTTTCGAATTCCTCAGGTGTGAGCCACCTGCTGACAAGCTCCCTACTTAAATGTCACTTAGCAAAGCTTTTGGCACTGGTGTTTTCCTAAGTGTATTTCCCTATTCATCTTCCAGATAATTTCATTATCTGCCTGAGTGAGGCTCAAAGAAAGGCTTATGTAAAGGTTTCTCCTACCAAGACACATCCCAGTTTGAAGCTGATTATTCCAGACCTTTTCAGGATTAAAACAAAGTGCTCACTCACAAATTTACCTTCTCCAGCATAACAGGCATCCCTTTTCCACATTTCCATTTTAAAATGTAAAGAATATGGCTGCCAGTCAGATATTGCAGCCTGTCCCTCTCTTACCTTAAGAATGAACAATTTTAGTGTAGAAATTACTGCTTGCAGACACCAGAAAGGATCAGCAGATACATCTCCAAGTTTTTTTGGTTTTGTTTAAAGTGACATCTGCTTGAAAATTTTCAAGTGTCTGGAAAATTACAATAGGTCTCCAGGGAATGGATTAATGGGCTGCAGACATGCAAGGCAAAGATAAATGCTGAATAAAATACCTCACCTAGCACTGCAGTTCATCAGCTGGGTTCCCATACCTGCAATAAACCTCTCCCATCTGTGCCTGCCCATGCAGCTTTCAACCTTCACCAAGGAGGGAACTCCAGGCACAGTAAGGTCGACCCTGGCACAAATTCTTTGGTATTATAAAGTACTCATCTCATTTAGCAGAAAAATGTTGACTCTGTCTCTCAAAAGTAGAATAATCAGGCAAGGATTAGGTTTTTTAGTAACTAAATACTCTAGAAAGTAGAGCTTCAAAGCCTGTGGGTGTTAATGCACTCTGGTTTTGCCAAAAGGCTACCAAGGTGTCCAGGCTGTAATCTGAAAAATACTCTCTCAGTATTTGGTGCTTGATTACTGAGTGAAGATGGGGAACAAGCTCTGGAAAGAAAGACAAGCTGTAGGAGAGAAGGTGAGAGAAGCTGTCCCTACAGACGCACCTAAATTAATGGGGAAAAAAAAAAGGCTTAGGCCAGAGCTACAGGAAAGAGGAACTCTTTGTTCCTCCTGCTTAGTAAGAACAATTAAAATAATTACCCAGTTAAAACTTTGTTCATTCTGTGGTGACCACAACAGAGTAGCTTGATAACCCTGCCCAGCTCTAATTTCACGTGGTTTGTAACACTCTGCCTCTCCTTGGAGAATGTCAGGAATTGTTGTTACTGGTTGAGATGCTTGGGTTGGCAATTCAGAAACCTGAGACATGGGCATCAGAGCAGTGAGTGTGCATGCACAGAGAGCACAGGGAAGCTGAACTTAGCCTGCCTCATGCAGCCCAAGCCCAAGAGGAAAAGGAGAGTATTTTTCCTGAAGAATGCTCAGTGCATCCATCCCACACTGGCAGAATTCTGACATCCTGACTTGACATTAACTCCAGTGAGCCTGCTCTCATCCTTATATTTAAAATCTGTATATAAGTATTTTCTAGACTGAGCACCACAATGCATATCCCATGTCAAATTAAACCTGTTTTACATGATTTACTGCTCTATTTTGTGCATATTAAAAAAAAAAAAAAATCCCTTCAACTCTCATGTCTTTTTATGTTTTTATATATCTATCTTGCAAGATTCTTTGTGATCCACATATAGAATGCTTCATATGAGTGATACTTCAACCTGACAGGGAAAGTCTTTACTCAGTCCTCATCTGCATCTCTGGTCTGCCTTAAAAGGCATTCAAAGGCTGCTCTTTTGTCATGTACCTCTAGAGAGTGATGCCACATGGACATGAGTGCACAGCCCATGTGGCAGGAGCCACCAAGTGGCACTGTGAGAAGCCAGCAAAGAAGGGAAAGAGGAAAGAGGGAAGGGGAAAAGGGAGAGGGGAGAGGGGAGAGGGGAGAGAGGAGGGGCAGGGAGGGGTGGGGTGGGGTGGGAAGGGAAGGAAGAAAGGAGAAGGGGGAAGTGGGAAGGGAAGAGGGGAAGGGAAGGGAAGGGAAGGGAAGGGAAGGGAAGGGAAGGGAAGGGAAGGGAAGGGAAGGGAAGGGAAGGGAAGGGAAGGGAAGGGAAGGGAAGGGAAGGGAAGGGAAGGGAAGGGAAGGGAAGGGAAGGGAAGGGAAGGGAAGGGAAGGGAAGGGAAGGGAAGGGAAGGGAAGGGAAGGGAAGGGAAGGGAAGGGAAGGGAAGGGAAGGGAAGGGAAGGGAAGGGAAGGGAAGGGAAGGGAAGGGGAAAACCACTGGATTTTATATGTGAATCTCAGTGCAAATAAGAGACAGGTAGAGAGATGGATTTTTGTTCAGTTTGGAATTTAATTTGGAAGCCAGCTCTGTGATTTATTTGATGATGGCCATCACATAGCTCATGCATAACTAAGGGCACTTGTGTGTGCATGTGTACATAATACATAACTTTTTAGTTTGACAATATTGATTGAAATCCTTTCAGTTTGATGAATGAGTGCATTATGCAGTGAACAGTGAAACCAGCCTTGATGAGTCATTGGCAGGATTTTCCCAACTTTTTGAAGGCATCCTCTCCTGTGGGCTAAAAGTCAAAAATGTCCTCCCAGTGTGTCTGCTTGAGCTCAGTTTTTGACTGTGACAAGACAAGCCCAGGTATTACTTCAAGCCTGTCAGTTCCTCCCACCTCTCCAAATCCCTCTACACCTATCCTGATACACACATGGAGGATCAAGGGATGGAAAGTCTCTCAGGGTTCATTTGGACTTGCAATGCAGCTCTTTCATGTTAATTTTCCTTTTCCTTTTCCTTCACCTCAATTCACTCTGACGCCTTGCCACAATATTGTCAGTCTCAGAGAAAACAACAAGCCAAAGCAGATGTGCTGAACACATGGTCACCAACAGGAGCAGTTCCCAAGCAAAGTTAGCGTGTGAAATCATTCCAAAAGAGGGATGTCTTATCCAAAAAATAATCTGCATCTGCTCCTGTTGTTTGGTGGATTGAAAAAAAACCCAAACAACTTCCATGTCCAAGTTTACAGTTTGAATTTACCCAATGCTCTACATTAGGAGGGTTATGATTTCAGACAGTCTGATACCATTATAATGGATTTCTCTTTTGCTGAATAACAGAGACACATAACTTTTCTAGGGATTTTTTTAAATAAAGGCATCACGTTGCAAAGGTCCCTTATGTTTTGGTGTCACAGAGGTGATGAAGGGTAGCACCATAATTCTGCAGAAAGGCTAAGAAATGGAAATCTGCTGAAAATTACCATTCTTTAAAGGAAATACATGGTTTTTCAATTAAAAAAAAAAAAAAAGAAAAAAGGCTACTTTACTTATAATGTTTCTTTCTTCATTTCCTTTGTCCTATAGAATTTAGGTAACTACCCTTAGATTGGGCTGTGGCCTGATCCAAAGATAATGCATAGAACAGAAATTGGACATTTTACTGCTGTTTCTGTTCTATTTGAGAGAATATGAGTAAACACCTGGAGAACAAGATACATCTGGCAAGCTCTAAAGACAAGCTCAGCCTGCCAAGGAGAGAGCACAGAGTGCCAAGGTCTGGCTTGGGTCTGAGGATGAGGAGGCCACTTTCTACCCAAATCTTGACCTTTTAGCTGAAGGTTTGTACTGGATAAGCCCATTCACTCTTCTCCCTGATAGGGGCCACCACTGCCCTGCAGTATAAATAGAACAGGTACAGAAAAACAAAAAACAGTTAAAGAAATGTGATAGCAAAATCCATGCCCATGTTTGGGAGGAGTGGCCAGGAAACTCAGGCATTCAAAGCATGCAGCCTGTGAATCACTGAGAACTTGAACACAGCACCCTGAGAGACTTGCTCTGCTTTGATTACCCATACATTGATTGAGTACGTACCACCTGCTAACATACAGAACAAAGCACCTCCACCAAGAGCATTTGGTAAATAAGTGACTTGGAAAATATTATTAAGCTCAAAACCAGTGTTTTACCATGTTTGATTTGCCACCAGATGCTGTGGGATCTGAAGAGACAGAGAGAATAAAAAAATGTCAAACAAGGGCAATGAGAGACTGAAATACAAGAAAAAGAAGGGTTTTGTTAAATTATTGTCAGAAATGAATGCAAAGCTCTTATTCTACTCTGGACTATGTCATGTACAACAAATATTGCCTTTTCATGGAAAGTAAGAGTCCCTGACAGATTTTGCCATATACCTTATGGAGGGTATTTTGTCTCCTTCAAAAAGCAAATAATATATGAAAATGATACCATTTTCTGTGGTGCCTTACTCCACGTGCTGGAACAGGTTGATGCACAGATTAGTGGCAAGGAGGAAGTTGCTCCTGTTGAAGGCAGGTAATAAGCCTCCCAAATGTTTTTTACCAAGAAGACAGTAAGAGCAGCTGGTGCTAAAGCTAGCTAAACTTTCATCTCTTTTCCCCTTTCCCTGAGGAGGAAGGACTGTTCGTATGAGCAAGCAGTAACATTCTTCTTAAATGCCCTCTTTCAGTATTAGGGGATCCTTCCTTCCACTGATAAACATTTTCAGACTCCCTTTGAGAGTGACAAGCGTGTGTGATTCCTGGAAAATTCTGTTAAAAACGTTAATAGCCTGCTGAAGACTGTGGCTAGAAATGAGCAATGGCCACTGGAAGGATACAGCAAGAGCTGATTGTGTCTTCCCAGATCACCCTGCTCAGGATCTTTTCACCCTAAACTGAGTTCACAATGGGGCAAACAACCCCATCACAGTCCAGAGAAAACCCTTGGAAAGGCCATGGTCCAGTTAATGTGCTACAGCCTGGAGAGAGAGATTCCATTCTCATCATCCCTACCCTTCTTCAAGGGCACTTTGCCTTCTCCAGCATGGAAGTGTTAGTGTTGGACAACTCAGCCTTAGTATCACTGAATTCTTTCATTGCTCTTAACCTAAACCCAGGCCCCAAATTCAGCCATAGCCCTAGGCACCAACAGCAAATTGAGCAAAATCCACCAAATAGCTTCAAACTGAAACATGTACTAAGGTGTTATTTTTTTTAAAGCTGATACTCTGCTTTACAGGATTATACCAGAGAGCACCAAAAGCTCTGCCCAGAAGCATGTGCTTCACAGCCAGCTCAGCTGTCTGCAGAGACCAACACCAGCTACTGTGCCAGTTTATTCTCTTCTATTTCCTCTCTTTTTATTGTATTTGAACTGAAAGTTACTCCAAATCAAACCACTGACAGGGGGAGGAGGCACAGTGAATGTGTGCTAAGCAAACCTATATTGCACTGAAACCAGGACCCTCACTGGAGTTCTTGCTGTTTTCCAGGTCATGGGGTACTGCACCAGCATCCTGGTCCCCAGCAGAGATGACACTAAGAAATACTATTTCTTCAAGTATCCAAGTTTTAAAGTTATCCAGTGACTTGGGAAGGAGACTTTTTTCCCTCCCCTTTTGCTTTAAAGCAAGTGCAGGACGAGGTTATATGACTAGTTGGAATCAACGCAGGTTCTTAATGATGCATGAAATGAAATATTGCTGTCCAGTGCACAGTGAATATTCAGAGTTCTGCTCTATGATAGATACATCCTGTGCTGCTCTGACAGGGCAGAAACGCCCCCCACAGCAGCTGCAGCTCTGCCCTGCACCCCAGCCTGGGTTTTGTGTTGGATGAGTTGCCATCTTCTGCTGCTACACTCTCTTCTCCAGGCTCATACATCTGGCAGCCAGTTAAGTCCCTTTAGCCAAAGGGTAAATAGAAAGCATTTTCCATGCAATGGTTCCTGCTTTGAGAAACAAAGAAAAAGTCATGGACCTTACAGATTTTCTAAACAACCACATATTATCTGGGACCTCTGAAATTCAGGCCTGATTATTGTACATGGTAGTCCAGCTTTCTGCACTTTTAATAACTGTGAAAATGTGGCCTGTCGAAGCTGGACCAAGAAGATTTAGAGCACTGCACAGTCAGGGCAAACACATCTGTAGCTCAAATACTGAGTTTCTGAAAGCTTTCTCACATCAGAAGGGAGAAGCAGCATGGAAAAGATGGAGTACTTATACTCTTGTGAAGATTATTCTGGTATAAGATAGAGAAGAATTAACTAAACAAATGAGAAGAGAAAGGTGTAGGTTTCCCTTCAGCAGAGTCTCATCTCCAGTGTAATTTCCTAAAAGAGTGGACACAAGGAGTCAGGGAAAACAAGCTTTTCAAGACCTAGTACCAAAACCAGTCCCCTTATCCGATGCAGGTTGCTGCATTGTTTTAGGTTTGTAACTGTGCATGGCCAGATGGCTCCGAAACTCTGCAGGCAAACCCTAAAATGAAGGCAGGGAGATCAGAAGGAATCCACATAAATTTCAGAAAGAAGAGTTATTGCCCTTTTGCCTGTGGTGTAACAAGGCAGAATGGGGCAACTGCAGCAGAAATTCCTGCCTGCACATCTTTGCCTTGATTTCATGGGCATCAGCTGCTTCAGGACAGCCAGGCAGGACTGTGTCAGACCTGGGAGGAGCAGGGGTAGGACAGGCATGGGGCAGGCAGAGGCGTGGGGCAGTGGCAGCTGCTGCCTGCAGCTCCGTTTCCCAAAGCAGCAGGACTGCTCCATCTGACAAACCCTTTGAACAGCCGATGGTACAGCACCTCATGCAATAGGGGAACCTATTCCTGGTGCCTTTTATGTTTAATGGTACACACAGATTTCCATATTCCTCCTGTTTCTGTTGATAAATAATCTGGATGTTCCTTCTCGTTGCTTTTATCCAGACACAAAGGACAGTGCAAGCTACCTGCTGTGCCTCATCTTTTCTCCTGATCGGCTCTATTTAAAATGAAAATCCAGACAGAGAAAGGACACCAAGGGCTGCTTGTTCAGTATTCCCTCTGTGCTTAGATGATTACACCAGGGAAGAAAAAAAGAGGGACAGCAAAACCAAACAGTAGGAGGCCAGGATCCAACAGTAGGAGAGAAGAAACCTTTTTATCCTCCAACTATTGCAGAAAGTCAGAAGAGGATCTGTTAGTGAATTGCAATTTGTTCTCTCCTGTCCCTTGTCCAGGGAGGACTGTAGTGTTACTACCTCATTTTCAAGTATTTCAGCCAGTCTATGCTAATTTTCCACGCCTTCCTCCCCACCCCCACCAAGTCCTGTTCCTACCCACCTGACTTCAGCTTTATCTTCATCTTTTAAATCAGCTTGAATCGCCATCCCAGACCCACCAGATTTATGGTTAAAATTAAAGCTTTGGCAAGCTTCTGTCACTATGTTGCCCATTACTGTGGTACAATATAATGTAATTAATGTTTTTATGTTTAAGGAAGAGGAAGCACATATGTTCCTCAGCTGCTGATGAACAGATTTATAGGTAACACATCTGAGTCAGTGCCCATGTTTAGACATAAGCCTGACAGACCACTAATCATTTTCTAAAGGCTGTGCACCACTGCCCTGCTTCCCTGGATTTGCAAGCAGGACTGTGCTGGGATGCCATAGTGAGATGATAGATTTCAGGTGACACAAGGGGAGGAAGCAAAACATCAGTAAATGTTTCAGCATATCTATCTCTTCATAAGCAGATGTTCTTGCTTAACACGTACCATTAAGCTGGAGCACACCATGTGCCATCTTAAAGAGAAACCCAGCCTGCTCAGGGTAGGCAGCTCACAAAGGCACCCGAGCCAGCCTCTCTTCTGGCCTCAAAAATTCAAGCCTTATTTCCAGCAAAACCCTCTGCATGGAAGAGGGGAAGCTGTCCCATCCACAGCAACACAAGAGGACTGAGCTTATAACTTAGAGAGACCTTTCCCATCCCTAGGTGCCATTGCCATTTTGAGTGCACTCAGCTGAGGGGCACAAGTGCTGGAACGGTGATGGGTGGCACCAGTGACCCCTGGCAGAAAGGCAGGGCACACAGCTATGGATAACCAACCTTCCAGCTGCCTCAGCAGGATGTTCCAGATGTTCACCAGAGCACTGCCCACGCCTTTGTTACCAGGTGAGGGGTGGGGGGTGTTTAACCACCACCAGTTTTCCCAGAATTTCTTCAGACCTGCACTGACCTGACCAAGGGAAGGCTCAGCAGTGGCCCACCCACTCAGCCACTGTCACACCCCCCTCCTCGACAGGGAATAGAATGGAAAAGTTCACGGCTCAAGATGAAGGAGGAAGATCCCTTCCCAGCTACCATCCCAAGCAAAGCAGACTTCACTTGGGGAAGATTAATTTAATTTACTGCCAAGTGAAAATAGGGCAGGATTGTGACAAAAACTAACACACACACCCCATAAACCCCTTCCTCACTGAGCTCAGCTTCACTCCTTAATCCAGAACCCCTCTGCCTCCTGTGTCCCTGCCCTGCTCGGCTCTGCTGCCCCTCCTGCTGCCCATTTCATTGTGCCCAGCCAGGGGCTCCTCAGTGACACCCAGACACCTGGGATGGACTCGTGTGAGACCCACAGACAGGTAACTATGAGAAACAAACATCTTGCAAGTGTGGAGCTTCCATCTCGTTTTCAGCAATCAAGTTTTCCTTTAGATTTTTGGGGGTTTATGAACTCCAATAACTCCAATAACGTGGAACTCCCTTTCCCTTCCAGCTCTGTTCCTAGGGGAGAGGGTATGGATTAAAGGGGAATATCCAAGGCCCCAGCCCACTGTCTTGGACACCAGAGAAAAGAATTCCTCTTCTTTCAAAAACTGCAAGACTTAGCTCCCCTTTAGGGATTTAATTAGCCTGAAAAATGTGAGTTTTCTCCTATACTTATAGCTGGGAGCTGCTTATGCATTTTGGTGAGTCATGCTCTACTTCCAAGCACAGGCTCCCTTTCAGAGCCCACTGTATTCAATCTACTGACTACAGACTTAATGGCATTAAGAAAAAATAACTCAGTTTAAGAAAATCTTTGCACAGAGCAGATTTGTTAACCTATTCTAAAGACCATTCTGGGCACTTTCATTCAGAATTAAAGTGGTTTTAATTCAAGTTAGTGTTTGAGTTAAATCTAAATTAAATTTGAATTTAAATCATTAAATCTGTGCGGGGATTTAATGCAGTTTACATAATCAATTTTAGGTTCATACCCTTCATTAATTTGGATGACTATCATCCAGTCTTTGCTTACTTAAAAATAGTTCTAATGCATTTATTAATATTATACTCCTCAAACTGGGTTATTCTTGAAGAAACAGGGAGTTTGAGCTTTCTTTGAAGTTTCACAAAATGAGAGTATCTTGCTGAAGAAAGTCATTTTGTTCTCACACATATTAAGGGCAGGGAGGGCTTTTAATTCCTCTTAAAGAGCTTCTGTGTTGTCACAGCCAGTAAAGCAGGAGCAAGGAGCAGGGCTCTTCCCTCATTAGCAACAGCAGGAGAGCCCAGGCATGCGCTGCACCCACAGGGGACATCCCCAGCCCAAGGACCAAACACAGAAGCGTGCACCAGGGTGGGCAAACAGCACATCTGCCACCTCCTGCAGCAACCTCCAGACCTGAATGAGGGGTGTGTGTGGGCACTGGGGACCCACAGCATATCTGCCACCTCCTGCAGCAACCTCCAGACCTGAATGAGGGGTGTGTGTGGGCACTGGGGATCCCCCTCTGTTTGTGGTGCCTTTGCGTCACATTTTCACCCCAGCCAGCAGCAGAGCACCACCCTGCTCCTCCCTCACTGCCCCGGCAGCAGGACTGAGCAGAGAATGGGAAGAGTAAAAGTGAAAAAGCTCATGGTTTGAGTTAAAAAAAATAAATCAAAAGCCATGTGTCCAAGCAAAGCAAAACAAGGAATTCATTCCCCTTTTCATAGGTGTTCAGCCATCCCAGGAAAGCAGGGCTCTGTCACAGGTTTGGGAGGACAAACAGCACCACCCTGAATGTCTCCCCTTCCTTCTTCCTCACTGGGGTGGGGGGAGAAGCAGAAAAGGCCTCGATGTAAGCACTGCGCAGCAGTAACAAAAACACCTCTGCAGTATCAATTCTGCTTTCAGGGCAAATCCAAAACACGGCCCCCATTAGCTCCTGTGAAGAAAACTGACTCTACCCCAGCCAAAGCCAGCACACTTTGGAAAATGCAGCCTTTGGTGTAGAGTCCCTACTTTTTCCCCTTCTCCATGAAGTGCCAGCCATTTGTGATTAAACTCCTACCTGTCACCAGATTTCAGAGGAATGCAGAGTGGATTCATTTTACAGTATCAGAACCAGCTGCTCACAAAAATAGCTTTCACTCTCCCAAGGTCTAGTAATCATTTCAGGAGACAAGAAGAGAAGAGGATATCTCAGCTGACACCGGAGAGCACAAATGTTGACACAAATATGAATCTGAATTTTCTGACAGTAGTTGATTGTGTTGCTTTAGAAGGTTTAACAGACATGCCACTCAGCCGACAGGGCCCTGTTTAATGCTTCACTTTAAGTATTTGTATGATCTTTGGGGTTGTCAGTTCTGGGAATTGCAGTGCTTTGAGAGCCGTTGCAGCAATCTTCCTGTGTGCTACACCTGTTAGGGTAAAATGCCTGCTTCCTTCTCAGGGTGTTGAGCTGCTGCTCAACAACCTGAGGCATCTACGTGCAAGAGTGCTGCTAAATTTTTTCATGCTTTTCCTGCTTTATAGCAGCTAATTTTCACTGAGGCCAAGTGCCCATGACACCAGCCAGGTGTGTGCAAATGCAGCGGGTGTGTCACAGGAGGATGTGCCTGCCCACAGCCTCTGGAGCTTCAGCTCAGATTGCTCGTGCTTCAGGGCCTAACACTAGAAAACTATTAACCTGGTCTGTGTTCCTTCTAATTTTCAGTTGATCAGGGAAATCTGATTTCAAACAGCTCAGTCAACACTGGAATGTTTCAATATAGTGGGTTTTGTCCTGCCAAAAATATTTCTCATGAATTCACAGATAGTGCCCTCAAATTAGAATTTGGGCCAACTAGAACATTTGGATGAAGGCTGGCCTGCTCCTAGAAGAACTGAACTGCTGTGTTATAGCAAGCTGCATTTGTTCCTGCTTCTGAGGAACTGAAATTTCATGGGAATGCACTGAAAATTGTTAAAAATTAAACTTTGTATCCGCTCTATGTGTTCAGCATTAATGTTATCTTTCATTGTCTTCTAATAGCGATAATTAGGCATTGCATTACTCTTGGGTATGTCTTGTAGCACCCCTGGGAGGGCTTTTATGCACAAGATAAATACTAAATACTGTATACATGAAACTAAACTTTGTTGAGATGAAGCCTCTGTTGGTTTCATGTTTATGATGTTCACTTTCACCTTCTTCTTCCAGACCCACAAGACTCTCTTAGAATTTCCCTTTATCAGCTTTTTCTTATTCCTTCTACATCCAAGGTGCTGTTTATCTCAAACCTTTCATTCTGCACCAGGATCATCCTCACCACAGAACGAGAGGCAAACTCCCCTCACAGTAAATACAGCAGCATTTTCAGTGCCAAACAGTGAGAGCTGTGAAAATTGATTTGGGGACAGGCTGGGCCATCTCTGTATGGACGAGCATCTTCTTCCACCAGCAGTCCTCGTGGTCAATAGTGCTCTTTACTGGGGACAAAAACTAGAAGTTTGGCTGTATGTAATAATAATAATTACAATGATGTTGATGATGATGATGAAAACAAGAACTAGAGGAAGAAAAAGGCCAATAGTGATGGATATCTGCAAATTCTCGGCATTTCTGGACACCGAGAAATTTTCTTAGCCTGACTTCTGGTTTCCAGTTTAAAATTCCTGGCTGTCCCATGGCAATCTGAATTCTTCTCACGTACCTACACAGACACAGTGTCATAAAATGCTCCACACTGAGTGACTATTCAGTTCTTCTCCTGCCCAGAGTGGTGGACATAGGGAAGCCTAGTAGATAGTTAATGTTCAGTGAAGCTGAGATAAATGCTCTAAGAATACTGCAGTCATATGTGCCATAGAAATGTTTGCTATAATTCCTAGATGTTTTAAAAGGGGTCATGTATTCCTACTTTTAGGGTTTACAATACTCTAGACAAAACTAGGTGCAGCAGTCAGGTACAATAAAAAGGCACCCTGGAGCTCCAGGAAAGCATCCATCTGATCTGAAGGTCTTGACTACAGGGATACAGAGATACAAACCCTAACCTTCTACAATAGAAAAATGGAGAAAGTGATGATAAAAATAAAGCTGCAGCAATAATTGTCTGAGGCAACTCGTGAAAGTGGGCCTTCAGCATTCAAACCCCCCATGATAAAGCACATGGGTTGCTGGATGCTATTTATTTAGCATTATTACTGCAGCTATTGTTATAACATGGAAGTCTCGAGCTGAGTGACCACCTGCTGTTCGTGTTGATGCTCAATTTGCAAACAGTCAAGTACCATTTGGTTTGTGCCAGCTTGCTGCATTACTTCAGCCATAAAAGATATTGTGTAACCTAACAGCAGCTTTTTAACTAAAAATAGGTGTTCTGCTTATATCCAGTAGAAAACTGGTATTTAATGATTACAATACAATGTATTCAGATTCTTTCAGCTGCTTCAAGCTGTAAGAACAGCTTTTTCAGCTGCAACAAATGGGGCAAAACTCCTTAAAGAAAAATTTAGTAACAGCAGCAAACTGAGAGACAAGACAATTGGCCAAATTTACTGCTGCCACAGCACTGCAAAAGGCTGCCTGTGTGACCTTGGGCACACCTTCACATGTGGCTTTAGAAAGGTTAAGGATTTAAAACCCTTCCCAAAGTTACTAGCAGCAGCCGGGTCTAAGCACCTATGAAAATCAGAGCCCTTCATCTTCACCATTTGTCATTCTGATACCACAAAAGGCTAAAAGGGATCTTCTGTTTTACCCTCAAAGAGCCAGACCAGGCCCTCGCTTACAGGGTCCAGTCTGAATTCCAAGGGTTTTATTTTTCTTATTATGACAGATCACCTGTCCAGAAAGAGGTCAGTAAGTGCAGTTACCTGAGAAAGGAAGTGTGATCTTCTGTTTACAGGGAGAAGCTGAGAGCCAGAGCTCTTGGGAGCTGCTGTTGTATCACATTATAGCTTTGGGCAAGAGGCTTTACCTCTGTCTTTCATCCAACCCACCTGAACACTTCCATCCCCCGAGTGTGGTGATACTTCGTTGTTATTTATAAAATGCTCAGGGGTTGCTGGAGATTCAACCATCCCAAAATTAAACCCACAGTCATTTGCAGTGAAGGTGCAGAAGAAGGGATCTGTGTCTGGGCAGGCAGAAAAGCTGTTCAGTCGGGTCCCTGTGGCCACTGCTTGGGCACAGAACGTGTTAAACCGCAGCAGCAGAGACGTTCATTAACAGCCTCATTGTGTGATGAAAGGAAAGGCAAACTCTGCCACCATTTTGCTGATGTTCAGGATTTCATACACATAATAAATTACATGTGAACGTTGTTGCCATGCATCCATCCCAGAATTCAGCCCCTGGGGGACTCAATCATGCTGCTCTCCTGTAGCTGGGAATATCAATGCACTGAAACAACGAGCTAAATCTCCGTGTGTCTCATCAGTGCAGGTTATGAGGAACACAAAGGGGGAGTGAAGGAATGTGGCCCTCGCTCCCCACCTGACTGGGGGAGGGGGGTCCTGACCTCATCATCTCGTGTAATAAACACCGTGCAGATGGGGAGCTGTGGCACAGCCCTGAGCAATATGAAGCCCCACGGAATGAGATACAGCACAGTACATGCAACTTTCATAAAGATTTCTGTGTGGGTAGCTTTTGGTTTTGATAAGAAGAAAGGAGGAGGCTGTGTGCCCAGTCGGGAGAGCAGGGCTGGCAGCACCAAGCCTTTTCTCACAGCACCCTCGTGCGCTCTCAGCAGAAAATGCTCTGTGTCACTGGGGCAGTGCTGTGTCTTTCAGCAACGCTGTAACTTGTTGAAAGAACTAATTTAAATTAAATAGGACAGCCAGTACATATTAATTAAGTATCAATTGATTCTTAAAAGAGTACTTATTGAGGGTTCTCAAGTTGGGAAGGGATAAATCTGGTTGTCATGTAATTAATTCAGAATGACACAGGCAACAAATGCATATTACATATTTTTCCTCTGAATATTAACTTGTAAAGAATGTTTACATATTCAATTAACATTTAACAAGATAACCTTATACCACATTAATTAGCTATCTGCTAATTAAAAATGTACCAAAATTAATATAGACATTAGGCAAGTCAACTGTACAACTGCTTATGCATAAGGGGAAATCAACATGAAATATCTAGAAAAGCTCTTGGAGAGAAAATATGCGAGAAGCTAGACCTATTATGTCCCTGCCAATGACTCTGGAAACCAGCATCTGGCCAAAGTAAACAAGGAGTGGTGGAGTTTATTTTTCCTCATGTACACAATTAATGAAGTCCTTTCTGTCCACATCTCATCCCAGTGCTGTTGGGTCCAGGTTTTGAAAGCTTTATGAAACTAGATTGGATGCTTCTCTTTGGTTCTGCAGGATCAAAAACTGGGGACTTTGAGAGATATGCAAAAGAGAGATAAAAAATAGTAAATAAGAAGTTAAATACTGGCTTGACCCCCTCGGAAGATCAGTACTGCACACATCTGCCCAGCCCTGTGGACGCAGTAACAGATCCTCCCCGCAGGCTGTAATAAACCAAATGCTCACTGAACAATAAAAGGAAAATGAGCGGTTGTCACCATGTTTTAAAGGACAGAAACAGTTCTTACCTATTAAAATAAGACATTAGATAATACTCGTGTTTGTGCCTATTTCAATGACTTTAGCATCTGACCACATGTTTGGCACCTGTGAAGAATTACCGGAGGTCGTTCTCTGAGGCATTCCGCCTTGCCTTTACCAGTAATTGCAGCTAACTGGAAAAGCAAGCCCGTTTCAATTCTAAAATGGGCTGTGGTATTCTGAAACATTGTAAATTGGCCTATTTTTAAATGAATTAACTCTGAAAAGCAAAGCAGAACTAGAAAAAAAAAATCACCTCTCTTGCACATAACAGACCTCTTGCTTTCAAAGGCCCACATAGCAGCAGTGCAGCTTCCAGCCAGCACACAGATGGGAATAGTTCCATGTGGATATTTCAGTGTGCCAGAAACCTTTGAAAAATATCTTAAACTCATCACTTTAACAGTCAGCTGCATGGGGTTTATTTCTGGGTGTCTATCTGCACATATGCATGTGTACTGACACACACATGCACCTCCACATCTTTTGGCATGGTCACCCCTTCCAAAGTGTAGCACTGATTAAAGTGCTTTGAGATGTAACTGGTCTCTTTAATGCAACTGTCGAGCCATTTACATTCAAACATTCCCATATTCGGTTTTCATTTGAGTTTAATCATAATATGGATATAATTTAATCCCTTTTGTAATCATCTTAAGACCTATGTAGTTCAAAACCTGATAAATTATAATAGAAGTGAAGAAGAGCGAGCGCAAAGCAAAGAGAGAATTAGAATTTTATAAGGAAAGAGTAAGAACAATTAAACACAGGTGTAACAGTGAAAGGGAATGGGGAAAGATGCCACAGAAAGTGCAAGCAACTGGGATGAGAACAGGACAGGAGGTGGAAGGTGTGTGCAAAAATAATGGGGAAAGCTGAAAATAGAAAGTGATTCTGCAGAGTTTGAGTGATCAGCAGAAAGACAAAGAGGACATGGGAAGGAAAGACAGATGTCATGTTCTTGTAATGGAACAGACTGTGCTGATGCTCTGCGAAGCCTCTCAGCACGCCCCTTGTAAATGAGATGTTTTCAGAAGCCTGAGAAGATTCAGACAGAGCTGACAGCCTCTGTGGTCAGAAAAAACCTCTGGGTGTAGTCTGTGGCCCCTCTCTGCTGCCTGCTGCTCCCTGAATCTTACAGGAAAGCACAGTCCTCCTCAAAAGCCTTTCCTGAGCTATAGGGACCTGGGAGGAAATCTGAAGATTCCCAGCACACGTGTACTGATGAAGAAGCCTCTCAGCCATTCCAATGCCATATTTTCAGCTGTGTTAATAAGCCAGTGACCAGCTCAGTTCCAGCTCAATGAAGTGCAAGCATCTGGGTTAAACAGCAGTGTCAGGCTGGAGAAACGTAACCAGATGTTGGAAAGTTACAGAGCAGTGCTGAGCCCAGAGAATGAACAAAGGCTGCTAGTCAGTAGCTCTGAAAAGGACGAGATTAATGCTGGCACTTGGAAGGCACTTGACTAACAGAAGCATCATTCTCCAGTAAACAGCATGGACCAGCAGGCTTGGCTGGGGTTAGAGCAGCACCAACATTTCTGCAGGGCCAAGCATCATCTGCTTGTTTTCTAACAGTGGAGCAAAATCACTTGACAGAACATAAAGAGTTCAAAACCGAAATTAGAAACAGACCCCAGATGAAACCATGGCAGTGCAGCAAGTGTGATGGGGAAGCAAAAGCTCAGTGATTCCATACAAACTCTGACAAAAGCACTTTCATAAAAGGTGAAGGCATGATTAGGGAAATCCCATCCTGGAGGCAGTTAGTGGAAAGGACACCCTTTTTAATGTTTCACTATGGGTTATGTGGCTGTCTGAGATGAACACGACAGTGGGCATGCTTAGACCTCTAGCCAGAAGAAAACAATTTTTCACTTCTCTAATTGAGGAAGAGGAAAATATACAAAGTAGGCCTTGGCTTTTCCCTTGAGGAGCTGCTAAATCCTAATTATACATTTGTAAGCATTGCATATATTATATCAATTATATTGATATTATTAAATTATATCAATGCAGTTTGTGACTGTTACCTAGGACTGATATGTAGGATGAGATTCTAGAGCTCAGAACTCCAAGAGCAAAATCATTTTTACTGAGAAGAAGGATACAAATAAATAGCTTAATCTGAGGTTTTCAGGCCTCGGGAGGATTTACCAGCTTCTTGTGAGACCAGTTTTGTCCTTCACCAAACTCATTGCAAAATTCAGCTTTTAACTGGGTGACAGCTTTCTCTCTGTGCAATAGTTCAGTGGTCAGTAATGCAGGAATTAATCTAACAGATTTTCCCTTTCTAAAAGACTGCTTCAAAACCATGGAAATCAGTACGTTCTCCTTTGTGGGCTTAAGCTCATATTTGGAAAACAGCAAGGAGGCCACAGCATCTACATTGCTGAATTCTGTTCCCAGATCTAGGAGAGAAATATTGGTTTACATGTGAAAGACTGTCACATAACTGGGCATGGGCATTGCAGTGGAGAAGAATATTTGCTAGCTTTTGGAGGATTGCTAAATGTTTTGTTACAGCTGAGCCTGGTCTGAGAATTGTGATCATCTCAAAAAACTTCAGTTCTTTACAGCCTCTGAATTAAACTACTTCTATTTTCCTTGGAGCATTCTTGTTCTGTGTATTTCGGTGTGAAACATGATCCTGGAGTTTTTGGGTGTGTTATTATTCCAATAATTTCAGGCAGTGAACTGAGGTAACAAGATCATTTACTCGTCTTAACACATGCTGCTTATTTGAGTTTCTTGGTCTCTCTGCATGCCACTTCCCCCATCTGAAGACAAGAAATAATGATAGCTACTTACAGATGAGTCATCAAGAATAGTTATGCTCATGTTTGTAAAATTCTTTACAGACACCGAGTGTCTTGGCTTATAAAACCCTTTCGTATTATTAGATGTTCTGCTATCCTTTTTTCCAGAAATATACATGAACATTTTAAAACAAAGAAGGCGAGCTGCTACTCATTTTTAAAGCATAATGTATGTACATAATCTGCTAGATTCCTCACTTCTCAGCTGATCTACCCACTTTCTAATACTCCTACCAACCACAAAAACGGTACAGTAAGGGATTTTCAATTGTATCTTTACTCGGGGGAAATTTTAAATGAGAATGTCCCTGGAAACAAGGGGGCAAGAAGTAGAGTGGAAAGACAGAAAAATAATAACATTTTTCAGTCCTAACACACCAGCAATTGTTACCTATCAGGTGTTTTTAAACATGGAATAGCTGGGAGGAGCAGGCTGCTGGGGATTTTGAAGGTGCTATTACTGCTTTTATGCAAAGCTGTGTAAACAGAAGCAATCTAAGATTTCAGGTTAAATTTTGCACGTTCCAGTGTTTTCCCCCAGAACTTACAGTAGATGTGTGGTCTCTTGCACCTCAGCACAGAGGAGGATGACTCTTGTTTGGAAGCATGATAGCTGTGGTCCCAGAGGAGACAGTAGTTATTTTCTATTTATTGTTACAGACGGCTGCATTACCACAGGGATTTAGGGACATTTAGCACAACACATGCACTCCATAACTGAGGGAAGATGCCCTTTTGCAAACACATCTTCCCCTCTCAGTGCTGCCTGGAGCACTGAAACTTCCAGGCATTGCCTTCTCTGCGAGTGCTGGCACCTGTTCCAGGGGAGCAGATAATTCCAGAGCTCTGTCATTTCCTTCTCCAGCTGCCATCTCACCTCCCAGGCTCCTAAGGGCCCTGTCACCCTTAATCATGGCTTTCTCTGTGATGGAAACCACAGGTGAAGAACCAGACAGGTTCCAGACTTGCCCACAGCAGAATTCTTTCACTTTGTTCCCTGGGAAAAGGATGGGGGGAAAGTGGGGAGTCAAGGGCGAAAATGCAGATGTGCTACAAAAGACAGCTACACCAGAAGCAAGTGAGCATGAATAACCCTCCAGTTGGATTTTCTTCCTCATTAACTCCTTTCTCCATGTGGAGTTCAGGTATACTCACACTCCAGGCAAGGACCGTGGGGTCGTAAGGGTTGGGCTGAATTAAGTACCTGACTTTGCAAGACTAAGAAATGGATTTTCATTCAAAGACCTCCAAGCCTACAAAGCCTCCAAGCCAGTTCCATTCAGGCCAACAACAGCAAAACTCTGATTTACCTTTGCAGAGCCTGAATTCCCATTTATTCTTCAGGTTTTCAGGTGCTCACCTCACATTAAAACTTTTCTTCCATTTAGGTATCTCCATGGAAACAAAATGAAGTCCAGAAGCCAGTGTTAGGACAGTGCTGGCCAGACTCTTCTATATACATCCAATACATTAAATATTTGGCAAATATGGCTGTGCTGATGATGTTAAGTCTTTTTGCGAAATCTAGGCATCAATAATAATTCATTACTTCTAAATTAGGACTTAATCTACTGTACAGATATTGAGACAGTTACATGCCCCTGAGAAGATAAAATAAGATTTTGTAGAGACTAGGGTCAGTGAGATAAAGAATTCCCTCAAATTTTGCAGAGTGGAGCTTGGACTGGCTAGAAGTTACATTAATCATTTTTCAGGTTCACAGTTTTGGCATCACAACTCAAATGTTTTACTCTGATCAGATCCAGCATTCAATGAAGGACTCTGCAGACACAGCAAACTTCACCCGATTGCTATTCAGAATAATATTAAGCCCAAGTCTGCTCAGGATTCAGACCTCAGTCCCACGCTATGATTTGTGCTGGGAATTGAATACTATTTTCAGGGTCTAGCCTTACAACAGGAAAAGCTAAGATAGAGAGTGATACCCTTCTTTGAATGTCTCTCTAAACCATTTTCCCTGCTGTCACATTAAAAAAAAAAGGCACATTCTGGAGATTAGTTTGCCTAATTTAACAAAAACTGTAAGAAAATGCTCCCACCCCAGGATTATGTGAATTTGCTGAAATTACACCATGCTTGTGAACAGCTTTGTAACTTTTTATCCCATTACCCTCAGTGGTCTTTGGAACTGATGCTAAGTGAGGTAGCATAAATAGATCAGTATTTGGAGGAAGGTTTAACTGTGCACCGTCAATTTCATAGCACCTTTAAACCAATATTTACAATAGCTAGCATCAAGTGATTCACTACTTAAAATGCTCCCAAACACACTATTGACAAACCTACAATTTGCCTTCCATTTCCAAATTCTGGATGGGTATTTTTGGCACCCCTACCCCCCTGCCCTTTTTTTAAAGTCTATATTGACGCTTAACTTTTTCAGCACAGAATGTACATTGACAGAGCCATCAAGACACATTAAACACATTAAACATAAACAAGAAAAAAACAACAAGAAAAAGCTCTAAATAATATAAAGCTGGGCCTACAGTCATGCGTTCTGAAGAGCTTTAGGTAACTGGGTCTGCAAAGAGACCCTCAAGCTTCCACTTGGGCTTGTATTGCAAACAAAACAAAAACAAATCTCACAGTTATACAGACAACAACAATTTATGGTGTCAGGTAAGGGCCAGACTTGGCTTCTCTGGCTCCAGCCATCTGGTAGGTTGTTAGTCACACAAAGAACTTGAAGCTGTTCAGCGTTGCCTTGCTAAAAACTTCACCAGCAAAGCCTCTGCTGAGATTCTTGTCCCATAAAATCAGGTATGACGGATTTAAATGCTAATTCTCAGCTCAGCCAATGGACAAGGCAAAGCACAGCCCTTCCCTAGCCCAGAATGGACTTGCAGTCAGTCAGGCTCAGGAGCCAGAGGGCATCACGACTTTACTATGCAGCATCTGTGGCTCCCCAAGGCCCCAATTTCTCTGCCAAGGTTTTTCCTTGAGAGGAGAATCTGGCCCGTGGTTTTAGTCAGATTTCTTTCATCTCTTATTTGTGGGGAAGAAAACAGCTGCAAGTCAAGAGTACTCGGGGCAGTGCAGCAGCAGGGCTCGCGCTGGCCAGTGCTGCTGCCGGGAGGGGGACAGCAGGACAGCGGAGATGACAGCTCCCTCGGCAGCACAGGAGGAGCACACCACATCAGAACAAAAGTTGCAGGCAAAGAGAAAGCTATTTTCTCACAATGCCTGAAGAAGGATGGACATTTTCAATCCTCTGCCTTAAGTTCTAGACTTTGATTCGCTTCTGTGTCCTTTCACTCCTTCACTCAGCTCAGCAATCTTGAGGCAACCGTTTTGATTGCCTAGCCGTGTGTGTTTTCTCTTTCATAGATCATCCCTGTCTCAGTAGGATGCAGTGTTAGAGCCCAGCCATTTGCTTCAGGAAAGGGTTTCCTTCCCTCTGGCAGTATGATCTCCTCTCATGTTTGTGGATCTGGGCTTATGAAATAAACATTGGTTTTGTAACCTCAGAAATAAAACTCCTTGTTCTTGTGCTGCATGAGAAATTCTTGTCAGATTTTAGGCTTCTCAAAGGATTATGTCTGGAGATTGCAGAATAATTTCTTTTTGGAATTTTCTTCATTTCTGTGACACAGGGTCTACAGCAGCACTCAGGTTGAGCTTCTTCACACAGCCAGAGAGGTGCAGGAATTTCTGTGTCAGTGCAGGCATTCCCAGGGTGGGAATTGCCAGGGCTCAACATTACAAAGTTGGTGTCTGAGTCCTGCTACCTTTAGTGGGGTCCTAGGGAGGGAAAGCAGAATGCTTTTCTCAGATTTTATCTCCTCTGCGGACTGGAGATGCGGGAAAGCATCTGTGAAATAACTGTAATCATCACAAATCAGGGTAGCAATATCAGGAAAAATGCAGTGGCATGGGAGTCATCCTGCACCACACAAGCCTGGCAGGAACACAGCTACTCTGCACTGAAATGTGTCCCTCAGCTGGGTGGCTGGAACTGGAGTTAGATGAGTAAACCTGGCTTGAGAATGTACACACAGAGCCTTGGTGTCGCCTGCAGATGAAGTGTGGCTTTGTCCTTATGATACCAGGTCCATGGACTGCCAGCCACGTGATGAATTTCCCTGCCAGCAGCACTCCAGTCAGGCTGCAGCAGGAGGATCTGGCAAGTGCAGCAGTCACTAGTGGGTTGGAAGCCCAGTATGAAGACCCATGGATGGGGAACTATTGTTTTTAGTGTGTTGAGTGCTACAAAAGGTCTGTACTTGATAAACAATTTTCTGTTAAGTTTATATATACCTTCTACTGTTAATTCCACTTGACATCTTCTCATGGTTTTGTTTTACTTTTTGTTGTATCCTTCAGCATCTTCTTTTCTACCCTCTAATGGAATTTTATTTGCTGGCAGTATCATTTCTGTTGTTTTGTATGAAACTTGGCTGAAAAAGGAATTAAGCTTCCCCGTTGCATTCAGACAATGTGGGAATTGCTGAAAACTTGGGAAAAAGTCATGAAGAACTGGAAATACGTCTGTACTTTTAGTGGCAGGTACTGGAAGGAGGTGCTCAGTGCTACACAGCTTCTGTGAGCTGACATAGCTGTTGACAAAGCTTTCCTGGAGTGTTGTGCTTCTAGGAAAACATCTTTCAGCCCCCTGGTTCTACAGTTATGCCAAAATTTCAAGCTCTTTATTGCTAAAATCACAACATAACACTCAAAAATCTCCCCTTTTCCCAAAAGGAAGAAACGCTCCAAATGTAAGAAGAACAGGATGTTGCAGTTATATCTGAGCACCTCGTGCCTTTGGTCTCAGCCCCCAGAGTAACACCATGAGGCAGGGCACAGTGGCATTGCTGCAGGACTTGGGCATCAAGAGGTTCAGTGGCCTGTCATATTTGTCATGGGGCCTGTGGAGAGCTGGCAATTCCCACAGGATCTGTGATCCCTGGCTAATGACCACTCTCTTTTTATACCTTTAGGAAAAAAGATGGAACAAGATTTTCTGCACAGGCCAATGAAAAAGAGAAAGAGCAACGTGTGCCGATGGCCTCCCTTCAGTCTGGGGGGAAAAAAATCCCCCTTGGCTTCACCCCTTGGTGCACATTCTCTTCCCTTGATTGAAAAGGCAAATAGACTCTCCCAGTCCTGCTCCCTGCTCACAGGAGCGAGCCTCCTTGGGCTCCTTTGTGTGGAACAACAGTGACGTGCAGTGGCTGCTCGGGCAAAGCACAGCAGGGCTGGGAGCGCTGGTATTTATCACTGGGGCTGCTCCTCTGCAGAAAATTACATTCACACATAACAGCCACCAGTAAGCTGGGTTCCCCACGTCGTGATAACAGCTCACAAATGAGTTTGGTGAAATGCCAAGTTATGATTATGTGTGTTGCAAACCCCATTTCAAGCACTAATTTATACTGTATGCTTCTCTCTCATGTAACAGTGCTATTTAGAGGGTAATCACGTTTTAACCTAATTTCCAAATTAGTAGAAAATATTTGTATTGACTTGCAGTGTATGTATGGGTTGCAGCTGACAGTGCAGGCTGGAGTCTCTCTCTCATAGAATGAAAGAAAATCTGATGAAAATTATTCAGTCTCTAAATGAGCTATGGAAGGGTTATTAAAGTCAGTTATTCAGCTTGAGGCAGTTGGGTAGGAACACTGCCATTAGAGGTGGTGAAGTACAGAAACAGATTCTGTTAGTCCTGTGTCAAAAAGATAGTAGCTAAGTAAGATTTTGGGGTTGCACTTGTCATTTTGGAGAGACATGATGCTTTCTAAGAGTCTTCAGTGTTTTAATACCTGCCATGTCAGCTAGATTCTGCAGTTACAAGGGTATTTACTATGTGAGGGCTTTGCTCTCTGTGGGATTATTTTCTGGACTCCTTGAGGCACCTCTCCCCCAGGCAAACCCTAGACAACAGGGTTAATCACAGGGTGAGCTGGTCTTTGAAAAGACTAAGGCTCACCTGTATCCAGTTCAATCTCCTCCCAAATGGGTGACTAAACTGTTCATCAGGCTGTTGGAGGTAAAAAGGCCGAGGCAGCTTTAGAGGGAGTGGGTGTGGGAGTTACTACTCCAATAAAGAATGTAGATTTGCTCAGGGAAGGATTGATGAGCTCTAGACGGTGAGTAGGAAGAGGCCCTTGAAGTTAGAGAGGACAGTTTGAATTATAAGACAGATAGCCCAGTTGTTATGGTGATGAAGGGCCCCCATGCACTGCTATCATTGCCAAGGAGGAGTAAAAGGACTTTCTTGTGAACAGGAAAGCAGGAAAGTAAGCCCAAGACAGATTCTGAAGGACATATCTGTGTCCAGAAGGGGCTTGGAAGCAGGAGAGTGGTTTTCTTTCTGGATTGCTGTATGGGAAGTGGACTTTGTTCTCATTTATCTTGCTGATGTTCTTGCCTACCCACCCAGAGACCCCTGAGGGGGAATAAAAAATCCAGTTTTCAGGGAAGCCAGCGCAGCAGAGCTCCCTGCATGGAGTTACAGTCCTGTGTCTCTGCACACTAATGTGACAAGCAAATAGTCACTGAAGTAGGACACTAAAGACACTGCACTGTCCCTTTTTGTCAGCCAGCCCAGCCAGCAAAGGTGTGGATCAGCTGGATCAGTAACAGCACCTTCCACTTACAGGTTCATCTGTGGCAAGGCACAACAGTCAGGCAGAACAGTTCTCCCAGGACGTGGTCACCAGCAATGGTGTTCCCTCTCCAGCTGTTTGCAGCTGTTATTTCAGTGATGCCTTGGGACAGCCAGGTACAGCTGCACCAAACCCTCCCAGCCACAAGGTGCTGGGTACCTCAAAGTGACACCAGTGGGTCTGGGTGATGCATGTGGGCAGGGGCTCAATGGCTGAAGGAAAGAGCTGCCACCTGTTCAGCAAAAGGACACTCACAGCAGTGAGTGCTGTCACTTGGGTGTTTGCATACATTCTAGTAGGAGATTAAACAACAAGTATCTGAGTCTGAATAAAAAAGACAAGGCTGAGAATGTCGTGATTTCCATTGGCTGAGAAAGCACCCATTTCTTCCTTCTTTTGTTTTCATTAAATATTGCATTATTCCTGAGTTCTGAGGAAGAAATATTTACACTTTTTCTCTGCACACTGTATCAAATAGGTCTCTTATGTGTCTGACCATTGAAGGAAACAGGCCTGGGCTTCTCAGCTACTTATGTAGACCTTCTCCATTTTGTCAGAAGTGCCTTGGATCAAATAAAGGTCTTGTCACCCATGAAGTTTGCCACAGATAAGAAGGAGATACAGCTGCCAAGATTGCTGGCTACAGCTGTTGCCATGCCTCAAGGTACTTTTCATAAAAACAGGCAGACAGCTCAATAGATTTGTTATTGCAAGTCCTAAAAAGTTCTATCTGTGGATGTTGCTTGACAGCTATAAAATCCTTTTTTATGGTGGGAGTTTTTGTTTGGCTTTTTGGTAGGGTTTTTTTGCATAATTAAGTGCTTTACCATATAATACTAGTCAAGTGGGAACTGTGGCAATAAAAGGTTTATGATGCCAAAGGATTTTCATAGCACTGATGCAGTCAGTTCCAAAAGGCTGTGGAAATAGAGACTCCTCCACAGTGGAATTCAGTTCAGCCTCTCTGTATGCTACAGGCAGTACATAGAACATTAGCTTATAAATATTTGAGAAGGCCAGATTGGATGGAGAAATGTGTTGTCCAGAAGCATAAACCATTAGCAAATGCTCTTCAGCTATTGGCACACAGAGTCCTTTCAACACCTAGAGAGCATTACACTGAGAGGATCCCAGCCTTCCACGTTTGCTTTGTGCTTGGCAAA